>NW_027273877.1:9912500-10512500 GCF_046630095.1 Trachinotus anak
GCTCTTCATCCCACTCTTTGTTTATTGCAGCCCACTGTGCACTCCTGCAGGCCTGGGCTGCAATCCTCTATAATTAATTGTCTTCTTTAAAAAAAAAAAATAAATAAAAAAAAAAAAAATATATATATATATAATTCCATCAATTCATTAAACTTGTCAGGCCTGCAATGCAATCAAGGGCTTGTAATTAAAATGGATTGAAAACTCAAATAATTGCTGTGTAATAGCTTCATAAAGAAGTGTTCTTTTTGTTATGCAGCGCTAATTATTAGTTAGTAATTAGAAAATCCTAAAACACTTTAAGTGAGGGAAACAGGGCTTTGTGTTATAGCGTGTTATAGTGCGCAGATACATTACCAGGCTCCTCTCTGATTTACATAGCGAAGGCAAAGGTATAATTCAAGTGTGTTGAATATGCAGTGTTTCTATTAAAGGCTCCAACGTTGATATGGAAAAATCTCATGTAGGACACTTTCAGATTAAATTTTATAACACCTTCTTCTGATTTGTGATTGCCACAAACTGCATGTGTGTGTGTGTGTGTGTGTTTGTGGTAGAGGAGATTTAACGGCAACATAAATCTAAATAGATTTTAACTCATTAGCCATTGGAGAGGTAATGATGTAAGTCTGCCACTAATGAGCTTAAGCTCTTAATTGAATAGGAGGGGGGGGGGTTGGAGGAACACACACACACACACACACATATATATACACACACATTACACAGCATGGACACCCACACAACCCTCAGTGCACAAAAGGATGCACACACAAAGACACACACACACCTACAAATACAATCCCGCCTCCTGTGTTGGTATGGGGTGTTTTTGTTTTTTTTTTTTTTTCCTCCTTTCTCTCTCCAGAGTCATGAGGGGGGGGAGGGAGGGAGTCATAGTCACATGACCAGCTAAATTTCAACTCCACTGCCTGCGGACTTCAGTGTCGGCCCTCATCACTTCAACACTGCACTTTTTTTATGTTTTTTTCATTTTTTTATTTTCTTCTATCTCTCCAATACACACTCTAAAAATAAAAAATAAAAGAGGGCAAACAAACCTGGTTTAATACTCCTGTTCATGTGTTATTTATTAAATCACTGCTACACATGTTCTTTAACATGTGGCAAAAAAAAACAAAACAAAAAAAAAAAAAACAAAGCCCTTTTTTTTCACAATAAGAGCTTAATCAAAGCACTCATTGAACGTCATGCTAATCAAACCTTCTGGTGCAAACGCGCCACATTCACCGTATAAGAGGGAAAAACATGCAACAAAAAAAAAACCCGCTGCTTTGATGTCACCTCTACCAGACACATTTCATATTTTTTATTCATCTCTTCCAAATAATTATCATCACTTAACCTGGCATGTCTGCGACGACGTACAAACGTCAGAATCAATTTGAGCAAAGGGGGAAGCTTATAGGATGAAATGTCCACTCTTTATAAACTGTACAATACATTTAGAATAGACCCTGTTCCCTTGGTGATACAGGCTGTGAAAATGATGATATCCAATTTCTTAGTGTCTCCTATGAAGTGTACGCTGGTATAAAAACAAAGCCCCAGTGAATGGGGGGGACAATGGTGGGGGAATCTCAAAGCAGGGAATCCAGTGGGAGCAAAAGGAGAAGATTAGACTGTTTCCAGTTGCTCAGATAAAGACGAGGGGAAATAATGTTGGAGAAGAGAAGAGGGAGTGAGTCGTCTTCGCTCAGCGGCTGGTGTGTGTGGCCAATCCTCTTTTATGAGCCCAGACTAACGCCCTGATGGGACACGGCGTATATTTGAGCAGAGCCTATTGAGCATAAGCTGCTAAATTTGGCAATAAAGGGAATGTGATTTACTGTAAGCTCCACTGGGCCGAGAGCGACACAGCCGACGGCATGTGTACACACACACCTGAGAGCATAAAAACACACACACACACACACACACACATACAGTAACAATAACTCACTCACTCTGTTACTGTCTCTTGCTCTCTCCCTCATTCTCCCTGACACACACACACACACAGCGAATGCCTGACCAGCCTGCCTCTGAGCCCCACACGCTCGCGCAGCCACTCATGCGGCTCAGCGGCAGTGACTTTGACAAATAACCAGGAAGTCCTGGTGTTGGCTTAAAAACTCCAACTTGTTCAGTTGCAATTCTGCATTTGTCCTGCTTTAATGGCTGTGGAAGTGGCTTTGGAGGTAATCTGTCAGTGATTGATTAGAGCCCGGCCAAATCCCCTCACTGAACACATTGGTAGGCTGCAGGCCCGCCTGCTGCTGTGCGAGGCAGAGAGAGACAAGCACTGACGCACACTCCTCCGATGTGTAACTACATGCATGTGTCCACGTATTCAGACAATTCAAAATGGAAAAGTTCACCCATACTGACAAGAATTCAATAGGTAATTTTACTTAATCTATTCTAAATAATAATATAATAATAATAATAATAATCTGTCTGGAATTTCTTATGTTTTTAACCCTGTCTGGTGTCTGTCTGTTATACCTCTTGCTGTATTAAAACATCCATACAAATATTACACATATTTAGGATGTAGGAGGCGGAGTGCACTGTATAAACATGACCCAAGGCCAGAGGTCATGTGAGGTCACTTGATGTCTGAAAAATGTCAAAATCATTTGTAAGGAACACTTAAAATCATTTACAGTCGTGAAGTCCGAGGCGGATGAAACAATATTTTTTCCAGCAGGACCCCAAACACAACACGTAAAGTTTAACTGGCCCTCCAGCTGACCGGTAACTGCAGACTACACTGTTCAAATCTACAAAACCTTTATTTTAAGTCAAGTGAAGAAATCAAACTTGATGTGCAACATGTGGAGAACATGTGTACCTGATGGGGCAGGTACACATGGTTTAAAAAAAAACAAAAACAAAATAGTGGGGTCAAGGGTTTGAATTAACATCATACAGGAGAATTCATATGCAGTGGTGGAATTCAATTCAGTCTTATTTGTATAGCACCAAATCATAACATAATTAATTAAATGTGCCAAAATAAAAGCCTCTGTCATTGTCATATTTAATTTTTTGGATTATTATTTTATTAATGCTGATGCATTAATGTGTAAGCAGCATTTCACTTCTAACTAACCCTCTATGCAATGCAGTGCGGTTGTAGTGTAAACTAGTATAAATACTCAAGTAAAGTACAAGTACATTAACTCAGATTGCACTTGTGTATATATGATGCTGTCAGTGTAATAAGATGAGCCTGTAAGCTACGCAAGAGAAATAAAAGTGGTAAACACAGGGTATTAAAGGGTTAACTAAGACAAAATCCAAATCTGAAGCACACACTCTACATGTCGGAGAACTACATCAGTTTTATTTCAAACAGATGCAACGACGCCGCTGCCCACAGAGCGCTGAGAGCGCTGTAAAATTTGTAAGAACTGATACAATCGCTGATGTTAACACCGGTGTGATCACAACTACTGCGATTTGTACTGGAGCTCTGTCAGAGCCTGGAGTGCTCTTCCGTTAGCTCCACGAATAAAACTGGAAAAAGAAGGGGCTGAGTCTCTTTGCAGCTAAAATCCATATTATCTTTCATCTTGCAAAAAAAAAAAAAGAAGACTTTTTAATGGCTGCACAGATTTAATCGATGCTTACATTTCACATGCTGTAAATGAATTAGCCCACAGATAATTACGCTCCCAGTGATGTAATCATCTGTTTTCATCAGTTTCCACGAGTTGATGACTGCATCTCAGTTTTGGATGTAGAACAAATGAAGCTGGTGGTTATGTTGTTAACGAGGATAATGCAGTGCAATTAATGTGACACAAATTTACATTTGTGTGGAATGGACATTTATGTGTAATATTCATACTCCAAGTTGCTAAGACTGGTCATGCTGATGAAAATAATGGGTGTTAATCAGTATTTAAGATGCTCTGCAATATTATTGTCCCTGTCCTAATCAGTCAGAGCTAATTTCTACACCTACAAAACATTCAATTTCTTTGTCTTTTCTTTTATATCCAAAGACAAGCGTATCCTTTTGACAAACATGTGGAGGCTCTGACCATGAAAATGTTCAGCATGAATCTTAATATCACTTAAGTGATAATTATTCCGCTGGCCACAAACCTGACGAACAAAATGGAATTCAATCAGAGCCTGCGCATAATGACAGTCATTATGAAAATAATGAATAAAAAAGTAATAATGACATCCCTATCTGTATTCAGACCTTTTTTTCCCCTCACACATCTCCATGGTGATCTGAATTATTTTTTTTTCAACTCTACATTCTGGCTGGCCCATGGCCGCTTTAATCACATTGTTTATGGTAAACCAAGCGTTGTGCACTAGCACTGTGCTTGGACTCATTTAATTAACCACTTGAGAGGTGTAGCCGAGTCTACAGTAGTCCAGCGTTGTCTCCTGCAGCGGTGAGTGCAGGGTTATTGTTGCTGACCAGTCCATCTCTCAGCAGCTCCCTGCATCTCTCTCTGCTGGCTCCTTCAAATGAGACAGATCACCCTCGGAACAAGAATTTGCCTTTCTACCATTAATGTGAATCAACGTCTTACAATCAAGAACAATATAATTATGAGAAAAACATCTCGCCGGGGATGTGGAGGAACAGATTACGCATGCTGAGATTAAATGATAAATCACTGGCTGCTACTCCATTACAGCCTCTGAGTCAATGCAATAAAGTGTGACAATAAAATGTCTGTTTAACTTTATATTCTCTCTGACTACACGGTAAATTGACTCATTTACGACAGACGTTTTAATTCTGCACCTATTAACTACAGTCATTATCAGTGTGCGCACCTGCACGAATTACGGTTTTTGGTGGAGTGCCGTAGTTTGCGCGCGTGAGGATTTTCCTAAGCTTTCCACGCAGCAGAAGTGTGTGTGGTGGACCGTGTCCTTGAGGTTTACTCTTTTGATTCAATAGCGCTCCACATGGATGGACTCAATCAGATACCTCAAACCCAGTGAAGGGTGATGTTCAACGGAGCTGAAGTTACACTACAGCAGCTCCTCGGAGAAAAGACGGCCTGGTTCTCAGACGATGTTTACATGTAAAGACACTCTTTTTTTTTTTCACCCCGTAGAAACCACAGAGAGGCTGAATTTTAGGTATGTAAACAAAGTCCTTTTGACTTGTTGAAGCTGCTAAATTGCTTAATTGTTGCTGGCACAGAAACATATTTTATGTTTTGTTTTCATATGCAGTTTTCTACATCATATAGTTTGCTGGTTGTCAGTCCATGTGGAAGATTTCTTGATTGGTTAAAGCATGTGAAAATCAAGGCTCCATTTAAAATAAATCATCTATTGCTTTTTCACTTTCCCACTGTACATTTTAAAGCCAAATATTCAATCATTAAAGGTCCACTGTTTACTTATCCTGAAATCTTATTCTAGAGGGTTGTCAGCAAATACAGCTGTATTTAACTGTACAAATCTTTTCAGGATCCTGTCCCGTCTCTGCAAACACTCAGTTCCTGAACAATAACTGTGAAGGTCTGGCTAAAGAACTTGAAATGGCCAATAGGTTTCTGGCCCTAGAAGCCATTACTCCTTGAATACCTTGAGGATAATGAAACTGGGCCAGGGGAGAGTGGAGATGGAAAACTGTGCTGTTGGAGTGCAATGAGCCGTCGCAAATTTCTGTTTGAACCCATAACACTGCGGCCATGTGACAAATGATAGCAAACACGGAGCCTGAGCCACTCGCAGCAGATTACAGTCAGCTGAGTTTCAACTCAAACTAAAAAAAAAAAAAAAAGCTTGATTTTTTTTTTTTCCTCTGGTTTGTTGCTTTCACTGTTCATGTTGTGTTTGCAATCGTTATTTAACCCAGTTCAGGCGACAAGGACCTATTTGTGTTTCTGTCAAGTCAGGTAATGTTAGGGGAATAGTTTGCTACTTTTGGGAAACACACTTATTTGCCTTCTTTTAGCAGAGTTAGCTCAGAAGATAGCACTCGGTTACCTCACCGTTAAGACCTTTGGCATCATGATTGTTGCCAGGGGGAAAAAGGCTATTAAATATGCCTACAAATCCCTAAGATGCTTTAAAACGAAAACAATTCCCGTCCGTTTTAGCGCCATATCAGAAACAATTTGCGGCCATATGATCACACCTGAAAATACATTCACCCATGCATGATTAGTTGGAGAAAACATTATGATTAAGGAATTCAGGATTGATAAGACCCGATCAGGGTGCAACCATGGGTGTCTACGCCATTGTTTCCAAAGGTTTCCATTTTTGCCCGTCCAGACTGCAACACAGTTTTCAAACAAAAAACGGGTCAACGGGGCAGCGTTTCCCAAAGTCTCCGTTTCAGATGCCTCAAAAACTCTGGAGTGTGGACAGCAGGCAAAAACGTACCAGAGCTAAAATGTAGTAAATCTCACTACCTAATAGGTTGCATGTTACCTTGTTTCATCCATACAAAGGTATAAAGACGATAAGCTGTATTTGTTTAGCTTTAGCTGGGCCGAGGCTAGATGCAGCTATTCTTGCTCCCAGTTTCTGTGCTAACGGACATAGATACAGTATGACAGGCTACGTAATCCTTCACTAAGTATAGTTTAAAAGTTTCTATTTGTCATACCATATCACAGTAAAATCAATTTTCTCATAACAGGGAAATACATTTCTTTGCACTTACAGCATTAAGGCCGACCCAGACAATTTCTGCTGTGAGTCACATGTCAGTTTGTACCAGTTCTATCTGAGAAATGAACATTGGCTGGGAGCAGACTTCCTGATTGGTCATTTTGAAGCAGAGAAGTATGTCTGCATGTCCTGACCTCTGCCCATTGTTTCTTCATGCTCCGCTGTATAACAAGACCATCACACAGCAACGACGGGAGACAGGTCTCAGCTGCTCGCACTCTTATCAGAATGGGCCGCCTCAAGGAAGTATCAGTAAACAACGCTATAGGGTTCCAGTTGCTATACGCTCAGGCGCTCATGCAAAATTCAGCACTTTGTAGACCGAGATGGAGCCGAGGCAGAAGTCAGGGGTTATGTTTTAACTGGTGAACCTTCAGAACTCCGCTATTCCCCCTTTAATTCTGAAGGAAATGTTTTCGAATTTGACCTGAGAGCATGAAACAAAAATATTAATTGCTGCATTTATACATGAAGAAATTCAAACAGCTGCTGCTGCTGCTGAGCTCCAGCTCCGACCAGTTATCTCTCGCTCTCCCTCTCTCTCTATCTTCCTCCCAAGTCCTTTAATGGTGTGATCGCCCTTAACTCCACTGTAAATCTCTCCCCAACAGCTTATGGTTCAAATTAATGGCCCTGCCATAAGTGTTTGAATTTCATGAATTGTAATAATACTTACATCACAAGACACATGAAGTCATGTCTCCCTCTCTACAGTGGAGATATGATACATTTTAGAGGGATGCACAAAGTGGTCCCCTGGTAGGGTAGTGATGTATTCTAATAGACTGTGCTGGCCAACCCTCGGGTGCAGATATTCATGATTCATATTTGAAGGCTGCAGAACATTTAAATGGGACATTAAGTGGCGAAGAAGATTAAAACACTATTGGCTTTGTGGAATAACTGGGACGTTCACTGGTAGAGTATTATGCCTTTTTCCCCCTCCCCTTTACAGTAACTATGCTCGATCTGAGCAGTCAAAATGTATTAAAGCTGAACTACATTTGAATTTTCCTCTCTTTTTATGTTGGGAATATAAATCATAATTGTAATTCTGGCGTTGTTTTGCATAGTTATTGATTTTTCAAAAGTAGATAAACCTATGCGGTTTTTAGTTTTGAGCTGTATCAGATGTTTTACTGAATGTTTCAATTTGGCGTGACTACATGTTATTGCTAGTGGCTAATGGGGATCAAAATAAAAAAATAAAATAAAATAAATTGAACTCTTTGTGGGGAAAATAACCTTCAAGTAAAACATTGAGGCATGTTTTACCATGGCAGTATTTGTCTGTCAGCTAGGAGACAGGCTGTCAACGCCCTTGGTGTGTTGGGAACTGGAGCCCACGAACACTGATACAAAATATGTTTTCTTCTCTTCAACAAACCATTAAAATATAAACTCTTTGGTTGAAGTCATCTATCTCCTTCAGCGTTTGGGTTTACCTGTCGTGCTGTTAAGTTTGCATTCCACTCAAAAAGTGAAGCTAGCTTTGCTTCCGGGCTGACTACATGAAGTAGCTTCCACTTTGAAAGCTTGCTTACTTTAACCCTGACTCCCATTAGCCATTATTCAGCTAGAGCTGAAACCTAAGCACATTACCTAGTGGCTCAAATCATGACATGGATTAATTAAGGTTAAGGTTAAATTTGAGTTCAAGCCTGGTTTAATTCGAAATTATGGCAATGTGGCGTAATTGGTATTTGAAAGCTACAAAAGGTGAGAAAATTGACAGATATGTCCTTGTCTGTCATAATAATCGTACAACTTTTATCTAGCCATTGTTATTATAGGTGCATGTTGTGTGTCTATGAGAGCGAGAGCGTGGGCGTGTGGAACATAGATGTGTATGTGCGTGTGGTGGGGCAGGAGGACAGGCTTGATGATTCCCCTGTCTCCTGGTGACTGTGGAGCCAGCCAGCCGTGGCGAGGCTGCCATAACTACCAGTTGAGCTCTGTCAGGGAGATGACCCACTCTCTATTCAACAAGACCTGCCACCCTGACAGACAGACAGACAGACAGACAGACAGGGAGCGTGATAGACAGTAAGACAGGCGGGCAGAAAGACAAAAGACACAGCTTGTGAATATTTTAACTCTCGACTGAATCTGAAAAATCACCGTCTGGCTTCCAGCAGCTGAAAACAGGAAAAAGCCGTAGGTGTAATTGGACCGCAGCAGCACAGGTCAGGAGTCAATGGTCTTATTTGAGGGCTAACACCATTTAAGACTAATTTGAGACTATGTGTTATTGTGCCTTTAACTAAGTTTCTAACCTGATCTGTACAGAGGTTCATTGTGCTTTTAAAAGAGACCTGCTGCCCCGTAAAAGGCCATCTAATGGTTTTTCAAACCCACAGTATTACTTTAATGTACTGCAGATCAAAGGATAAAACAACCACTTCTGCAGAAGAGGGGGGAAAAAACTGTGTGCAGAGAAGATTTTAGATTTTCTTTATGAGAAGTCCATTTGGGTTCTCACTGTCGCCAATGATTATAGTCTTACAAATGATTAAAAGGCACTTAAGCAAAAATCAAAGCACATTTATTGTGTATTTTAGCTCATACGGTGTATTCTCCACAAAGCTATTGCAGAAATATTACGATATTAAGGAGTTTGGAAAAAATAAGCAGCTTAGAAGTTAATAGGATTTTGCTGCATGTTAAACATAAAGCACCAAAACCAAATGTACAGTGTTTCATCGACCCTTACTTAATGAGTGTGATGAGTGGGGTAGTTGGTGATGTTTTCACTATATCAGAAAAACTATGTTAATTGGTTTTGGCTCATTATAAACTAGGAACTCTCATGTAGGTGTATGTGTTTGTGTGTATTGAGGCACTGTTGCTTCACTGTACCTGTCCAAGGCTCGGTGCACGTGTGTGTTCATTTTGTCATTGGTGTTTGTGTGTAAGTAGCGAGGTCAGGACCCTGGCTGGAGGCCTGTCCCCTGAGACCTCGCCTCCAGCGTGGCCAACTAACACTACAAACAATTAAAAACCACTGCTGCCTCCCCCCTGGGCGTTCGGCTTTATCCAGCTCGGGTCGGAGAAACCGCTGCACAAGATTCCAAACTAAACCCTCGCTATCTGGTCTATAACGATGCCGGGCAACGCAGAAGATGGAGAGGCAGAATCGATACGGCTACAGCCTGTGGACCAGTGTGGAGACAGGGGCCTATTATTAGGACGTCCTTTCTTTACCACCTGAGCCACTTACACACTTAGGGTAGTCACACACACACACACACACACACACACACACTCAACTCTTCCTCTGTCAAAAGAGCTTGTACGTAAGAGCAAATGATGCTTTTAGGGAAACAGGCATGTTATTCCTCTCCAGAATTATTACCACAGACAAAGCCTCATTTTGTAGCAGCCGTCCCAAATATTCTCGTCACAAAATCGACTGGTTCTCTCTCCGCTGCTTTGAATTCACTCGAATGTAAACAAGAATGATGCAAAATGAATCGCAAACAAATAATTCAGACTCCTGCCTGATGCAAGACGGCTACAGAGCGGGCCTTATATCCAGAGTGAAGTCTGTTTGAATTAATTCGGATTTAGTAGTGGAGTGGATGAAGTTAGTGTACCAGCCAGCCAGTATGATAACCAGTCAGCCAACCAGTTATCTCCCTGGGCATATGCTGTGTCCACTGCTCCAGAGCCCCGCTGTCAAAGCCATTGTGAATCCTAATGATCACAGTGCATCCCAACCGCTCAACACACACACACACACACACACACCAACACACTCCCTGGTCTTCGCTCCAGGGGTCCTGACAAAACAGGAGACGGCGGGGACTCGTCAGAAGACAGCGCTGCCGGTGCGCTCCACCTGCTCACTGATTCTTACGCCTGGAGGAGCCTGAAGGCACTGCCATCACACACCCTCCCTGTCCATGGCACACACGCACGCACAAATACACAAATCGATTGACACACACACACACACAGATGCCCACATACTTACAGACACACATAGATCCACAATGCACATATACACCCAGCTCCCCCTCGTCTCCTACTTACTTACCTCCCACCTCTTTTCTTCCTTAGCATCCTTTCCCTCGCACCCTCTCCATATACAGTAGCTTGCCCCCCCCCCCCCCCCTCCCATCACCTCCCAGCTGCAGAATGCATGAAACAACATACACAAGCACACCTACACACACACCCTCACCTGTCAGGTAACATCAGAGAAGGAGAGAGTTGAAGAGACGTGACAGCATGCTGAAGGAATCGTGTGCCAGGAACACAGACCTCTCTCCGTTCACCTCTGCTGTGCTGGAACACAACGAGCTCCAGCCCCTCACCTTTGTTAAGGATCAGACCTGTATGGAGAGTGCTGGAGAACCTCCAACAGTCAGAGCAGCGAAGACACGCTGAGGAGACAAGGTAATATATCCGAGTGTTGTTGAGAGGAAGTTCTGATAATCAATAGGCGCAGAGAGTAAGTCGGAGAGGAAGAAACAAAGACAGAAGGAAGGAAAGAAAGCATGGGGTAGGGAGGGCCAACACAAGCAGCCCGAAGGCCTTTTCACTATCCATCAAATTCAACAAGTTGGCCCGAAAGCTTGCAGCTGCCGTATGTGGTGAACCATTTACACAGTCAAGTCCAACAAGTCAGCAGCAGCTAGCAGATGATTTGTTAGAGAAAAAAAATTCACCATGAAAAACAGGAAATCTAATGGTGTTGCACTCAACTTTTCTAGGCTGTCTTCATCGATTGCTGGTGTGTCTTTAACAATATACAGGAAATGAAGCCATGTCATGTTAAAGGGGATTATTTAAAGCTCAATTATTTAAAAGCATAGTTACTTAATTAGTTTCATTCACATTTTAGTGTTTATAATTAGTCAAAACAATCCAGAGACATTTGAGTGTAGTCTTGTTTTTGTTGTGCAGTTTTGAAGCATTCTGAAGTTACGGCTACGATGCTAACAGGTGTCTTTGTTCAGCTTTGGATGAGAAGCTAAACCGTCAGATAATAAATAAATATGGTAAATCAATTAATTTGGCAAACAACATTTAGGTAATTGAAAGCCTACATTGCAATGATAGCCCAGAAACACGAATTTTTTTTGTCAAATTTTCTGTGGGATTGTATATGAATTTAGATGATGACCCCCCCCCCCCCCCCCCCCCCCACACTTTTACTTTACTCACTGGTTGATAAGTGACATATTTTATTCATTTTTCTCAAAAAAGATCATCAACGGATTTTTTTTCATCGCCGTTTTCACTGGCAAAATGAACCCACAGGTGAATTCAGAATCCCTGGATTGTATCTAACAGCATGAGATGAGAAAGTTTTGCATAATTTGCTCATATTAACACATGCACATGAGTTCATGGTGACAGCACGTACAGACCTGTAAATAGTAACAGGGTTGGTTTGTGTACTTTAAATATCTTTGTGTTAATTTTGAATATATCATTGAAATTAATAGACTTGTCATTGACCCAGTGACAGCCTGGTGACCTGAGGGGGTCTCCCTGCCTACAGCAGAAAATATGCTGATATAGACCTTAGCCTCCCATGACCCTAGAGAGGAGGAGAAGATTATGAGGAGAAAGCGTGCTGCACTGTGATCATGAAGACATTTTTTTCGATTCATTTTTTTCCTTTTGAATTAACAGATTTCCTGTTGGCAGTCTTGTTTTCTTATCCTGAACGCTGCACAGGCAAAGTGTGGTCATCAGAAAAAATAAATGTGGCTATAGTACAGTATATGAGTCTAAAACACGCTGCATGCAAAACTGAATGTATTCAAGAGAGGAGAATAAATTAGTAATATGTCTGCATGTGCTGGCCTTGGGAAAACATCCTCTCTTTATAATTAAGCCACTGGCAGACTCAAGCAAACCTTAGCAGCAAACCTCTGCATCTCCTCCCAGTTTGAGGGGAATGTTAAAAGCCGTTGCAACTAATTGGTTCCCCTGCCTCCTGTTTGTCATGGGAACGACACAACAATCAACACCCTCCATCAACTCCTCCGGAATCGGGAAACGAAACAACAGGGTGGTTGTTTCGTGTCACACCAAATAGACTGGTTGTCAGTCGGGCATTAGTGAAGACTGATGTCACGCATTAGTCACTTACGAGTGGGGGGGGGGGTCCATTTCTACCATTTCGCCTGCTTCTGCTTACTCACTGCATGGGTTTGAACCAAAGCCAACAAACTATAAACTTCTTCAATTATCATAAAACAAAATTAAATCACAAGACCTTTGTTTGCAAGCGAGGAATTAACTTTTTGCTCTCGGCAAATACTTCTATTGTCTATCTATCATCTAATTTCTTCAATTCATTTACTTTGAGGGAGCACTCCAGCATGTATATTAAAGAAAAGCCCTCCACACAGATCTGAGGGGCTATTTGCGAGTTAGAGAACGCTACTTGAGCAGTAACCACCCATCTCTAGTGTTAGTTATCCTGTGTCCACAAGAGCCATTTCCACAAAGGGTGGAGAATGATTTTCTCTTCATCAGGAAGAAGTGGATCTTCTAAAAACAGGCATTTTGTTTCTGCGTCTCCCCCCACCCACCTACCCTTACATCTCGAGAGACGGTTGCTGGCTGATTCTCGGCGTGAAGAGCCTCTCGACGCTCTCAAAACTTACATCATGCATTGTTTCGCCGCCTGGCATGTTTTGCGGGCTCTTGGCCCATTCGGGTGCCAGATTGAGTGTGTGTAGGTTAGTGGGTGGGCAGCAGGAGTGGGTTCTCTGCAAGGGGCAGTAGATGCTGGAATTCCTAATAGAACATAATTGAAAATGAGCACTTAGAAGCCGTTGGCAGGAATTTTCCTCATGTGCGATGAAGGGCTGCTGTAATCATGTGCTAGACACTGATGTACTCGACAATGCAATCGAAGGGCTTGTGGATGGTTTGCATTTTATGGGTGTTCACCGTGCATCCACACATAAAAACCAACAAGAAGCAGATTGTGAGTTTGCCTTTCACAGTCTGCCGGAGGATTTGTTGGGCACTGAACTTTTTGTCGCTGCTGGGGTGAGAGCAGCAGCCTTGAAAAGTTTTACTGAAATGTGACAAAAATTCAATGAGTAGGGATGTGAAGTGGATGGCTCACCCAGAGAGCCGCCACCTCGGTATTTCTTTCACTTTCTGTCTGTCTTTCTACCACTGCCTCTGTCCATAGCTTTCAGGACAAATGGTACACTTACCCTTCACTACTTTTGCCACCCTCAGATAGATTTGAACAGTCACTACAAGCTTTCACCGGATGCTTCACACAAGATAAGTCCTTGTTACATCGTGCAAGTTGAAAGGCAAAGAATGAACTCTCTAAAATATGTTGAGCTGAGGTGTGATCACCTCACTGAAGGACATGTTGTCAGGAGAGTGGAAGATGGTGAAATGGTCAGAGAATTCTGCTGAATGGCAAAATGACGCCGCTATTTGCCTCCGTGGTGTTCTATGAGGGTGCGCGAACTGAAAATCTATTTATGGGGGTAACCTTGGGAGTGGAAACAATTTAAGGGAGAGAAAGAAGAAGAGGAGTAAAACAAAAGGCACAGAGTAAGAGACAGAGGCAGGAGCTGCCTGAGAAGTAGAGCGCACGGACAGAGAGGTCACGTGATCCGGTTCTGATAATCCACACTTTTAAACGGTTCGACGGCGATGGAACTGAAATTCTACCGTCCGCCTCATTCAATCAGCCACAATATCTTGCTCCAGCAAACAGAAGCTGTGCTGCTGCCGCTTAGCACCAGGATAATGATCAGATTAAAAGCTTTGACTGGTGAGACTTGGAGTAATGCCAGGTGATGGGAGCAATTTGCTGCCCAATCAACGCCGAACGAAGGGCGGGGTGGGGGGGGGGGGCCGCACCATTGGCTACTGACGACAGCAGGGGGGAGTTAGGAGGGCTAGGAGAGGGGGTTGGAAGCATCCCAACCCCAAAAAGCAGCTGGTGATTCAACAGTTCCTACTGTCAGATTCCATTACACCCCACCCCCACTCCCCCACCCGACCCCCCCATCTTTGTCTTTCCATCGCTCTACCTCCGTTTCTTCTCTTTCTAATCAAGTTCTTTCCCTGTCTCCCTCAGTTTCACTCAAAAAAAAAAAAAAATTCAATGGTCAGCAAAAGGCCATTTCACTGAAGAATATTTCTGTTTGGCATCAGTCACGCACACGCACACACACACACATACTCACACCAAAGCAAATCCAGCACTCAAACATAGAATAAAGGCGAGGATGTGAGGATTGAAAAAGAAAAACAGCAAGCAGAGAGTGAGGAGATGTCTTTGTCAGTGTGAGAGAGACATGAGTGGGCCGGCACGCTAATCATCGATCGGATGATTAAGGCAGATGAGGAGGGCTTTTTCCCTCCATGAAGGATCTGATTGTTGGTCTCCTCCTGCCTGCTGTCCAGGGAGCACGCCGGCGGCAGAGGCTCAGGATCAATACACTCAATCATGGCTGAGAGGGGCAGCGTCAGTCACGCTGTGCCAGACTATTAGAACCAAGTAGGCAGACAGTGAATAACTCCATGCTTCCCTAGTCCCACCTCACACCACAGGGGGAAGCGATGAACTGGCTGGATGGCTGGCTGGCTGGAAGGAATGTGTGTGTGTGTGTGTGTGTGTGTGTGTGTGTGTGTGTGTTGTCACACCTGCTTCTGGTTTGGTTAAAGGAGTAGTTCAACACTTTGGGAAATTCACCTCTTCACTTTCTCGCTGAAACTTAGATGACAAGATTGGGACAGGAGACTGTTAGCTTAGCTTAAAACAAAGATTGGAAGCAGGTAGCTGAGCTCTGTCCAAAGGTAACAGTATCAGTGATTAACACCTAGGATCAGCCTCTGAGCCTGATACATTGAGCTAACACTGAAGTGCCAAAACCTGCAGTTCTTCAAATGGCCACTTGAGGCTGGCTCCAAAAGTGAGTCAACCCCCATAGACTCTCATGTTAAAACTTTACCGCAGAAATAAACATGTTTCCAGCCTGGCACAAAAAAACAGTTTAGTCTCTGTAGCTAATTTCATCCTTAATGACAACTGTATGGGGGTGAATTTACTATATAACTCACTGGTTTAAATTTTATGAACCAGTATGCACTGAAGACTCAGTTTCTCACACGCTTCTCCTCTTTGCCCATTTTTGGATTAGCCAGAAGTTCAGCCGTGTCAGACGCTGCCAAGATGGCGACGGAGGAGCAGCCCACTCCGAGCTTAAAAATCGCCCCTCAGAAACCTGTGGGTAACATTACAGAGGCTATGTCCATCTTTATTTGCGGTGTATGATTAACACGTCATATCTTGATTAAAATTCAAAGTTGAATCTGGATTAACGCCTGGTTATGAGTACTTTTTCTTCACCTCCATGATTCCCTTCATGCTAAGTCAAGCTAATCAGCTGCTGACTTTAGCTTCATATAAATATAAATCATATCAATTCTCTCTCTCTCTCTGTCCCCTAGAAAATGAATAAGGTATTCTCCCAAATTTCACATTCTTGCAGCCTCTTAATGATTTCTAGACAAACTTCAGTTTTAGATAAATCATTTTAAAAGCTTGCCTCTGATTTCTAATCCAGGAGGCTACTTCTTGGGTTTAGTTTCAGTCCAGCTCAGAGATAAGTGTTTGACCTGATTTAAGAGAACATTTGGGCCCAGGGGCAGACTGGGGCAAAAAAAAAAAAGAAAAAAAAAGTGGCCTGGGAATTTGTCCCTGGTCAGCCCACTCTCTGGACTCTCTGCATACTTGGGAATGTTTTGTAGTTTTTAAAACCAGAAACACTTGCTCTCCTCAAGCAAACTTATATAGGATATGTAAAACTCTTTGGTAGACCATATCTAATCATATTAAAATGAGCCTGCCCACCCCCTGGCCAGTCAATCAAGGCACATAGCCACCAATTGATTTTCAACTGTAGTCAACTGAAGTTGAAAATCCCATCAGGACTACCGGAAAGTTCTGTACTACTGATGACCAGTCTGCCTTTGTTGGGGCCCAGACATGCATTGTTTTGAATCTCTCCAAAGCAGGTGGTGAGTGCAATGTTGTGGTGATCCTTTATCAGAGCGGACACAATTATGAGAGTGAGTTTCCTTTTAAGGACATGGCTATCCTGCAAACTGCTTCAGCTGCAAGGCACATACCAACCTTAAATAAGCACTTACTGTAATTGTTATTCATATGTATAAGGACGTTGGAATAAAAACACAACTCTTACTTTTTGATCCATTATATGAGGCAAAGTATTTTTAAAAATCGATAACTGATACTTCAGCTGCACCTTGTCCTTGCAAGACAAAAGTAAGCATTCCAGCACTTCACCAGTCTCGCTGACTTTAGAAATAAAAAAGCAGCAAAAACCATTTCTTTTACCGCATCCTTCACCTTTTCACAATACTCCCTTTAGATTCTCAAGTCCCGGCACTTCAAAATATAACACTGAAAAATCATTTTCCCTCTTTTCAGACAAAAGGGAATAACAAACCACTGTGAGCTTTGCTGCTCTGATGTGGTGTCAGAAGACTATACATGCAGTCCGGCACTCATCCTCATCTCAGAAAAACCCTCATGCCCCTATAGACGACATCATCCTGCGTGGTGGGTGAAAGACTTGTTAGCGCTGTAAGAAAGGAGAAGGGAGGACGGCACTTTGCAGACAGCTGTGTCCCTGACAGACAATGGATGGCCTGGGTCCATCTGGATGCAGCAGCCCTGGACCAACATGATGTATACATCTTAAATAGCCAATGGGAGCCATCAATCCCTCGTTCACCATGGTGACCAGCGGTGACAGCCAGACGAGGACCACTGCCTCTATCTATTATCTATCTTTATCTTTTCTATCCAGTATGTAAACAGATACAAATGCATTATTTGGATACGAACAGATGCTTCTTTTTTTTTTTTTTTGCATTGATGTTTTTTTTTTTTCTTCCCACCGATGGCTTCTTCTCAGTCATACTTCAGTCAAATTAAAACACACAGACTTCATACACATGAGGATGAACCATGGTGGATACGTATCCATAGGTCTGTTAAGAAATCACAGAAAACATAATCCAATGCTGAAGCCCGGGTGACTTGATAGTAACAGGAAATCGACAACCTGAAGAGGCTTTTTCAAATTCTTCTAAACAACTTTTTCTTCATTTTTCTTTTTCAAACCCACTTCATTCAGACCGATTTGTTTGCGCAGTGTGGCCCAGTGAGCTATTATGACCCATTTTCTCTGTCAATACTGTTATAATACTCTTATCATAGACACGTCAGACCAACTTTACATTCATATAAGCCTCCTCCCATCATGTACACACAAACTTCAGGTTTTAAAGGAAAATCATGCAAGCAGTTACCATGCAATGCAGTTCTGGCTTGCATTGTACATCCCACCCCCAACTTCCGGTACATGAACAGATACAGATAGTAGCTTTGCTTTACACTCTATCTATCTATCTATCTATCTATCTATCTATCTATCTTGGGGCTGCCTGCTTTCCCATCTATTCACCAGGTGTTTCAAATTCTGTATTATCCCTTTAGTAGACCCTGCTTTTGAGTTGAGTGTTTGCTGCATTCCTCTCTAATCTCTGCCTTTAAAAAAAAAAATCGCAGGCAACCTTGTCAGCCGAGCAGTGGAGATGCAAAGAGGAATTGGAGGAACGGCCTTGCTACAGGACCATTCTGAATATGTTAACAGCGCTGCTTCCCTTGAACTGTCACAACTTGAAAATCCACCGTGTTAAGAGCTTCACATGCAGGCGGCCATGAATATCTGCTGTTTCCATAGACTTGGCCACAGAGGCTCTTAAAAAGCACTTGTTGTAATACATGACCAATTTCCCGGCAGCGAGTGCAGGGGAGTATTAACATCTCCTCAGCCTGGTTCGGTTTTAATGTGATGGAGATGTTATTAGAGCGATCACAGGCCCAAATGAATGGCCAGTGGAAGCGCCACAGCGGGAGAGAGAGGGGGGGGAACACACCGACCTTCGCCTTACCAAGGACAAGGACACTTGTGCTCATAAAAAGGGGTGGTCCAATTGTTCACACCAGCCATGGCTGCAAACCAAGCCTTGAAGTCAGGCTTACATGTTTATATTACACCCAGTTAGTCAGCCTGTATTTCACAAAACTCTTAAGACTAAATAAGTTTCAATTAGTTCAAATTTCCTTTGGTCAATCCAGCATTTGATGACCTCAAGTCCATTAAACACCATCTTAAAAATCTAATTATAATGTGTGTCTATAAATAGTTAATGATTAGACACGACATCTGCTGTATTGAATATGATGAACAGATGCACAGAAATATTAATGTGGGACTGTATGTGTGAAATTCACTGTGATTGAGCTCTTATATGTATAAAATGACTGATTTTATTAAGAGACTTTAATATTTCCTCAATCCATTTGATTAATTTTGCTGTCCTGCATTGTTGTGGCAAGCAGTTTTCCCCCTGACAAGCGGTGCTCTCGTCTTTGAACGCTTATCCTGCCTCCCTGCCCCTTTGAAGTATAATTATTTCACTGTAATTAGAAGCGAATCATGCTTAGTAAACACAAAAACACGGTCTCTTCAGATTAATAAGCCAGGGTAATGCGTTAGGCATGGGGAGTTGCTTTGAATGGGCTTTGGCTCTGCTCCAATTCGGGCATGATTCTCATTGTGCAGCAGCTCCCAGCCTTGACGAACTGACCAGTGACTAGCAGTTGCAGAGGGGGAGAGTGAAGACACAGCAGAGAGGCAGCACAGGTCTGTGTCCAACACTGGATTCTGCTATTGTTTCAACACAAAACATGTTGTTCTTTGTTGTCCGCTATTAATAATACATCAGCCAAAATCTGTAAGTCAAATACAGCAGAATTAGGCATGAGGCACCTTGTCCAAAAAAACAAAGTGAGTATTACATAACTTATGAGCATGTGGTGAGACTTTTCTGTCATGCAAAATTTAAGATCTTTGATTAAAAATGCATAATGTTACATTTTCAGTAAATGTATTAAATTTCTTATGTTCAACCTTTTACCGATACATTCAAATTTGAAAAAAAAAGAAAAAGGAATTTAATCAAATTTCACATTTTGTGAAATTTGGTTAAATTCCTTAAAATAGTATAAAAGAAGAAAGAAGTGCTGCAGTCTTTGTAGTTAGTCATTTGACTAAATACGTACAATTTGCTGAATGTTGTCTAAAAACCAAACTAAGTATTATTATGTAATACTTAGTTTGCAGTGAGATTTTTTCTGTCATGCAAAATTTAAGATCTTTGATTCAAAGTACTTGCATGATGTTCCTTGTTACATCATCCACATGATGCTTAATTTCTTATATTCAACCTTTCACCTATGCATTCAAGTTTTAAAAAACCCAAAAATTGAAATTTGCTTAATTCCTTAAAATATTATAAAATAAGAGAGAAGTGCTGCGGTCTTATTCGTTAAAGTCAGTTCACTAAATATATACAATTTACTGAATCTAAACAATGGCTTATTTCATATCAAAGAATTCTTAGATGAATTTAAATTACAAGAAATCCAACAACCTTTCCTAAACACATTCAATTATGCTATCAAACTGAAAAGATAAAAATGCTCTAATATTTACTTGCCAGTTTCAGCAGCTACGTGGAGGGAGGGAGTGGAGGAGGGAGGGGGGGGGGGGGGGGGGGGGGGTGTCGCTCTCCCAGCAACTAATTACTTAAGCAGTTGTCAAAGGTTTGAAGCTCGCTCTTGAATTCCAATGAACACTGTCCATGGACAGCGGTGGTTTTGCATATATTATGAATATTTCAGCTTCTCCCAGTAACCTTGGTGTCGTTTGGCAGATAGGGGCTGGCAGAGAGCCATTTAAAAGCTTCTCTGTTGCAGAAGGGAGGAGACAGGGTATTAAGCTTTATCTATACTTGACATTTCGAAGCATTTGTAATTAATTCATATAGAAAATCTTTCTCCCCTTTCTCTAAATGACTGGCTGTGAACAGTCCGTAGTGAAAGGTAACTGCTATTGTTTCTGTGAAAGGACAAAAGACACAAACCAAAGTGGTACATGACAAAATTACACACGAAAATACACAGAAAGGCTCATGCACCTAAAATCGTGTCTTTTTTTTTTTTTTTTTTTCTTCTCAAGCTCATATGGACGTTTCTGATTAAGCATGCTGTTCAAGACTCAAGGTAAGAGCTCACACGCAGCCAGGCCCTGAATACAATCACACCGGTTTGAGATTCTGAGTGTGAATAAAGATGCACATGTAAATGTTAAGAAAAGTGAAATGTGAAAGTGCAGCCAGATGGACAAAGCTATAGTCTGTCTGCATGTCACAACTCCTGGCAGGTAGCCAAAGACACAGGTGTGTGTGTGTGTGACAGTGTGTTAATATACAAAGAGTTTTTGTGATGTACAGAAGTCCCTAAACTCCAAAAAGTTTCTACCTACAGCCATAGTGTATATACACAATGTATGTTTTCATTCTATACAATATGTATATATGTATATGTATATGTATATCTTTTTATTTTTTTTCTATACTTCTTTCTCTTTCGGTTGTTAAACTGAAATATGAAATATTTTATCACGAGCCAGACCTTCGGGCAGTCTCAACAATTTGGACTCGGGTATAATATTTCTGCAGTTCTTGTCCTTCAAAAATGGTCAGCAACAAACACTGGCATCCATCATGAAAAGATAATGGCCATCATAATCTGCAAAAGCAAGCCATTACTGCTTCACCACACATTCTTCCCCCTTGTTAAAACATGGTACATACTTTACCCACAATGCAGCTTGACTGCCTACAGTTCAGTCATTACCTGCCTACATTTCCTGTAATGATTTCAAATTTAATGCCCTTTATTTCTTTACACGGTTTTTATTGCTGTGCCATAGAAAGTGTATTGTCTGTTTTCCGGTCGCTGTTGTTTCTGTTGTTTACATGTTATTCAGGTCTGCTAGTTTCTTTAGCAGTTAGCGACGACTCCTCTCTCTCCCTCCCTCTCTCCTGCTCTCTCTGTTCGGAGTGTCTTATGTTTAGTTATTCCTCTGCCTGCTTAAGTAATAATGATAAATACAAAAGTAGTTTATTTTCCGTAATAGAGGTGAGGCGGAAGCGCTGCAGTTCCCAAGCAGCTTGCTGGACTGCCCATAACAAGTGATGTAGCTGTAAGACCGGTTGACATCCATGAACAGTTCAGTACTGTACCAGGTTTAAACCTGGTGTTTGAAAAAAGTCTCTAAATCTAGCGATAATGTGCTAAGTTGGCAACACTGCAGGATAGTAGAACCAATTTGCACCAAAAACTCCCACTCAGTAACAAGGCATTCGGCTGACCAATGGTGGAAATATATCATCAATCAGTCAGTCAGTCAGTCAGTCAGTGACACTCCAGGTTATAGGGCTGGCCCTGCTGTTCCAGTTACCAAACTACTGCTGGTAAAAGGGAGGAAGCTAGACTGCCCTCAGTTTGGCTGCTCTATAGTGCAAGATAAAATCTTGGTCACACGTAGTGGTGAACCCACTGAGAATCACCGCCTGACTCTACGGTACCCCTCATCATTTGACAGCGTTTTTCAATCTCAGCACTTTCCTCGATGCTTCCATCAAAAATGTTCAAAAGACCCACTGTACACTATGCCCTCAGTACCAAACAGCAGACAAGTTAGCAACTAGCTTGTGAACATAGTGAAGCATTTAGCAGGTAAAGAACCGGCTATTTTTCTCAGGAGCTGGTGGAGGTCAAAAACAGCTTAAAGGAGAGTCCATACTACCAAGTGGCCAGAAACATGTTGCTCCATCTGTTGGGTCTGTAAATAACTGTATAACTAATAGAACCGCCATAATGACCTAATAAGGTGATAATATATCAATATTGGGAACTGCATCAAATTGCCCAGAAAAACTCTACTAATGTAGCTTTAAATGTCATCAATCACATTCACCATTTCATAAATTTGCAGTTAGCCAATTATGTCATGTGGAGTGTAGCATTCTGGGAAATGTGCATTGAACTAAAGTATCACGGTTACAATCCTTATAGTTACCACATAGTTACCACTTATTAATTGTTTTTGATTTGGAAATCTATGAAATAAGAGAGATTGAGATGTTTCCCATGTGTATCTTACACATCGACAGGCAAGCCAGGCTGTACAGGTCTTCCAGTTGAATTTTCCCATCCCACCTACACTGCAATTTCAAAATATCACTTGTGGGATTAAGATCTACGATTGCTCGTAGCCAAAGATGCGGCAACATTTCAAAAAGAGAGAATTCGTAAAGGGGTCTGCATTTAGTAAATGGTAATATGGAGAACTCAAAATACTCGTGCTTTAGTGAGTCAATAAATACCATATCCTCAGTTTTGCTTGATAGAGGGTTAGCTCTTCACTAGATCTGATATGTGCAGTAGCTCAGCCTCTTTGCTGGAGGTGATGTCAATCCACTGAGATGACTAGGCAAGTGTAAAGACTTCAATCTGCGGCTGTGCCTCATCTAAAGCCGAACCCATCCACACCATTGTGTCCATTTTCTAAAAGAGTGAGTGCGTGGGGGTAGTGAGTGTGTTTGTGTGGATGTGTGTGTGCATTTGTTTGTGTGTGTGTGTGTGTGTGTGCGTGTATGTATGTGTGAGTGGAGTGAGTGTGCCTGTCCAAGAGCTTGCCAACTGGGATTAGGGGAATGTGAATCAGTGAGGGACCACCGCGGTGGTATCCAGTGGTGTTGAGAGTGTACCACCCCCCCCCAATCTCCAACGCACACACACACACACACACACAACACGACCCCCCTCTACCTCATCCCCTGTGCTCTCTTTCACAATCCACCCCCTCCCCTCCCCACCCCCATCCTTGTCCCTTGTTTCTGCCTCCAGCTTTAGCACTTCCTAGTTTAGTTCTGCCTGAGTGCAGAGCGGCTCTCTCTCCAATTTAGTGAGTGGCAGGGAAGATGCGGACTGGCACCGCACTGATTCAGTGAAGTGTGTGTGTGTGTGTGTGTGTGTTCTTGTGCATGTGTGTGGGTTAACTGAATGGAGAAGAAGCTGCAAAGAGAGAGAAATTAAAAAGGAAATGAAGTTTAAGTGTAAATAAGTGCTAGGAAGAAAAAAAAGGCTCATTAACAGCCGAGCAATATCTTGATTTCACCTCTGTAATCTTTCAGCAACTGTTGCCATGTGACCCCTGTGTCTTTCGTAATTAATAACCCATTCATGTGAGAGAATAAGCAGCCAAAGAGAGGCTTTAAAAAGGGCCAAATCAAATCTTCTATCAGCTTCGATGCCATATCTCTAAATCCTCTCTTTTCATAGTGAAGACTGGTGTTTGCACAAGGGCTGCTTCCATGTGAAGCCTGTATCTGTAGAGAGCTATAGCGCTCTATGAGAAGGCCAGCTCTCAGTCTTCAGGGTGCCATCCTGTGGCAACATCAGAAGAAA
This sequence comes from Trachinotus anak, assembly GCF_046630095.1. Classification (NCBI taxonomy): domain Eukaryota; kingdom Metazoa; phylum Chordata; class Actinopteri; order Carangiformes; family Carangidae; genus Trachinotus; species Trachinotus anak. The sequence continues at coordinate 9,936,601 of NW_027273877.1, forward strand.
TGTCAAAGATTTTGAAGGCTTGGTTAAATACGACTGGATTTCTTTGCCTTAAACCTTCAATGACATTTTTGGCTGTCGGAAAGGTCAGCGTGCAGCTCCTGTGAAATGCTAGCTCTTTTGGGGTGAACTTCAATACAGGATAATAAATCCCTCTCTCTATTTTTCCCTCCATACATCCAGCGCCAGCCCGGCCACAATAGCCTGTCAACAAGTAGGAAAACGTACAAGATTTGATGGATTTATCTGTGTTGTGTCGTTTGTCTGATAAATCTGTTCGTCCTGAAGCGGTTGTGATACGTTTTTGTCATACAACTGTACAACTGAGATATTAATGTCTGCAAAGTCATTAAAAGCGAAGCTTTAAAATGAATTGCATTTTAATACAGAATACATAAGGAAAGTTTCTCATCTATGAGAGCAACTGCAGTGTTTGTTAATCGAAGTCGACACTTTATTTGTTATGAAATCGGACAAAGCTGTACCAAAAAATATCTGCAAATAAAGATTTTTCACGTTAATTTAAAGGTGGATTTGAGCCCCACAATTTACAGTTTGTGACTCTTTTTGTAAGCTCATTTGATTGAATAATTGTTCATCTAGAACCTTTATTTATGGATATGGTAGCCAAAACACTAATTTTATGTATTTTATAAACATAGTATATTGCTGAGTACTTATGGTTCCTCTCTAGACATGTTTTAAACTCTGCAAGAATACTCTGCTATGATTAATATTTTTTTTAACATAATTTCTCCGGGTGAAAGAGCAGAGAGCATCAAGATGGTTAGAGGAGGAAACATCAGAGAAGCTCAGCCACATGTTTGAGCCTCAGTCAGACCCAGACTCAGATGAGGAGACTGTTGAGACCAGAAACCGAGACTAGCAGAAAGATCAGAATGGTTAGCATAGCTAGCATCTTTTATTTGTTCATGTTGTTTGTTAGCTTGTAACTGGCAGTGGCTGACACAGTGTTCGTGGTTGTCCTCATGCAAACTCTCGCTCTCTGTACTGACAAGGTTTCAGGTTTATTTACCCCCCCCCCCCCCCAATCCCCGCAAGTTGACATTATTGGTTCCATATATGACGTATGAATCCCTGGCTGTCTGAATCTGCAGTTCAAGATGGAAATACTCAGCCAGTCTCCATAACAACTGAGCAAACTTCCATCCACTAACGAAGGCCATGTGATGTGGCTGAAAGCTTTGGAAGCAACAAGTAAGTTGTATTTGAGTTATGTTTTTTTTTTTTTTTTTTCCTCAATCAAATATACTATTAGAGAAACTGTGGTGCAGTAACTCCAGTAAAAGAGGAAATCTAACTTATTTACCCTCCACCTCTGCGTGAATAAACACATCACTGGTGAAGCAGCAGCATCATGGTACTTTCCGCAAAGATGTAATTAAAATATTGATCACAGAGCCAGGTATTGGTTTACAGTCACTTTTCATTAGTTGCAGTTGTTTTCACTGCTGTGACTTAATCTCCTTTAGTCACTTTCACTGTAAAAGAACATTACCACCATATTGTAAACAGTCACTGCAGGGCACAGATGGTAGAAGCAGGGTATTACATTGAAATATAATTATAACAGTGCATGTGGATATTTCATTTTTGTGCATTTGGCAGGAGGTAAATGTGGCACAGAAATAAGTCATTATCAGTAGTGGAACATCAGGCTACAACTTTCCTCATATATTATTGTGCACTTGAACGGTCCTGCTGTAATTCTAACCCTGGCTTTACCAGAGGATGTTGCACTCCACCATCCACAGTGATGCACAATTACTCCTTCAATACGATGCCACACAAAGACGATTTGGAGAGATGGAGAATCTGATGAAAAGCATTGAACAGGAATTAAATCATGTTTTCCACACCATAGGTTCAGAAAATGGTGCTTGAGACACTGGAGAGCCCAGTGGCAGATTCCAATCTGTGGGCTGAAATTGGAAATGAACAGCGGTCCCGTCTCCATTCTGACAGCCTTGTGTCAATAAAAGTCAGTTTCCCTCCATTGCTTCCCATCGCTGACCACAAAGGGACTTTTTGTCAGCTGCAGTCAGAGCGCCGAGCAGCTAATATACTAACGCGCAGAAAATGGTGATTGCATTTACAACAAGTACGATTTTAACGATTAATCTGAGCATATAGATAGACACGGAGATGCAGAAAGAGGAAAACAAAGTCTTTAAAACCTCCACCTGTGCCCATAAGTGCCATATTATACAGCAGTGAATTGGTCGTTTTCTGCTTCCAGAGCGAACAGCACACGCCAGCTCCCTGTGCGGAGGAGATCATATAGTGTGATTTATGGTTCTGGGGTGAATTATGGAAACACTGACCTTCCCTTTACATCCCATCAAACAGATAACTGGCCAGTAAGTTGCTGTTATGATAGGAGGAGGGGGGGAGGAGCACTGTCATGCCTGTTTACATGTTCCGTTGCGGCCGAATGGCAAATAGGACTAGATTCATATCGGACGCCGCCTTTGATATATGAATAGGAGTCCGAAATTTGGCTGTGGATTTGAGTTTCTGGTGCATGATGTTTTCTAACATGGCCCCACATTTGCAGCAACACTACTTACTCCTCTGGCCTTGGTCGTGCAAAATAACATTAATGGTTTTTCTTTTCCAACAGAATGTCAAGACAATACCATCTCTCAGATTTTTTTTTTTTTTTTTTTTTTTTATTTTGGAAAAAAAAAAACAAAAAAACCTTCATCTCCCCCACCTCTGTTTGCACTTTCAATTTGCATATCAAAGAAATCCCATTGGGACCTGCTTTGCATATTTACATCTGATTAGTAACTTTAAATGAACATGTCAAAAATGGTCGAGTTTTCTTTTTTGAATGTGCGAGGACTACCTAGCTTGTATAATTAGTGCCAGCACATGTAACATAGCCAAAAAACAAAACAAGCTGATTTCAAACAGCACAAGAGGCACCTTTTATATTGCCTTTCATTAGGCATACTCAAATATTCCTGTCTCACCTTGGACCTCGAAGCTTGCTAAATGATAACTCCCTTCGAATGATAAAGACAAAAATATGTACTGTATGTTTGTGGTAATATTTCTTTGCAATGACATCAGGTCTTGTAAATTCTATCAGTTTGCTTCTGATGGGAATATTTTTAGATGTACGGAGGAAGAGTTTGAAAAGAGAGCGGTTGGGTTCAAGGTCAGTTAGTTCTGTGACAAAAACAATCTGTCTGCTTACCGTCATATAGTTCAAAGTCACAATAGGGTAAAGTGATATTCTGTCTTCTTCCCTGACAGCAGAGTATGTCTCAATGCTGACATGTTATTCCTCTCATTCTAGAGACCAGAAGTGAGATCTAAAACCAAATTTAAACATTTTATTTTGCCTGTGTTTTGTCACATGTGGGGGGAATGGGAGGGACAGACTCGAGGGCCTGTGCCTTCTTATTTCCACCAAGTTGAAACTTGACATGTTTGACGTTCTGTGTATGTGTGTGTGTGTGTGTGTGTGTGTTTGTGCATTGCAGTATGTTGAGAAATTTAAATCAAACTTTTCCCTGCTGAAACTTCTTGGAAGGATGTGCTCTCCTGCAGGCCACAGCGGGCACACAGGGAGCCTAAAAATGAACTAACTATGTGATTATTAATTGGAGTCTATTTTGATTCAGTATTCCACGCTGCATATCGTCATGGGTCCTCGGTGGGATTGTGTCTGCGTAGCGGTGTGTTGGGGGGGGGGGGGGGGGCGCGCAGTCTGGAAGGCTGTGCCGTTTGGAGCACGGCTCGCTACCCGCACATCGGCATACCAATGAGTGGGGTTAAGAAGGCACGGCTCCTCGCGGAGACTCCGTTCCTTCAGCAGACCCAATCCGCCAAGTCTCCACGGACCTATTTCCAAAAGCTGCTCCTAATGTGGGCCTGTGTCAATCACCCCTACAGACACCCCCCTCCGCTCCCCCTCTCCTGTCCATATGAAATAGTCATACATTAGGAACCAGGGGAGAGCACCTCGCTGTCTAGGAGTCCTCATGTATTCTAATGTAATTCAAAAGATACGGGTAGTTAAGAGGAGGACAGTCGCTGGTTGTTACTCCGGCTCACTGGTAGCACTTCCTTCTTTTTTGTCTTTCAAAGAGTTGGATTTCGACATGTAAGAATTCGGCTTTCTTTTGTCTCTGTTTGTTTGTTTATGAAGAGTCACACTGTGCAGGCAAGGAAAGGATTTAACAGAGGAAGCGTTGTTCTGTCAGCGAGTGGACGGGGGCTAGATATTGGATCTCGCAGTGACATGTTTATGTGACAACATCATTTGACAGCTTTGACACTCCATAGACAAACACCTTCAAAAGAGTTGGCAGTATACCCACTCAAAAAATATAGGGATACCTTTTTGCTGCCAAATGTACACTAAGTTGATGGACTAATTTTTTTTTTTTTTCAGACTTAGGGGCTTGGAGTGAATTTCAAACATCATCAGGGCTTCATCTGGCAGATATGCCTGCAATGCCTCAACATATAATGTTGCTTGATGAACTGCTGGAATAAGCAGCTGTATGCAAAACAGATTAGCACAGAGAATAAACTCACTCTTCTTGTTAACTTTATCTTCATCTAGGATTTAAATTTTGTCATTATTCCTTTGACACATTTAAAGCTGCTATATGCAAGTTTTTGCTATAGCTAACATTACCGTTAACAGCTGTTTATTTACAAGTTGAGAAGAAATGTTGAGAATTCAGCATCAAACTTAATTCCTTTACTCACCAAGACTTGTCTCCAGCGGTCAAAAGCAACGCCAATTTTAACTCTTGTTTTGCTTCTATCGATTCTTTTCGTGTACTTAAAGGGATTAACTTGTTTTGCTATTGCTACATATCCAATGTTAGCATTAACAGCTGTTTACTTCACAGTCTAGAAGAAACATCATGAGTTCGGCATCAAACCATCCTCCGTACTCACCAACATCTGTCTCCAGCAGAGGAAAACAACGAATCACGTCTTTCTTCCACAGAAGTTAGCATGCTAACTAGCTAGCCCCGGGCCTATCTCATCAATTTCCGATAGCAACTCGCTGTAGCTTCCAATCTGCTCTGAAGGCGTAGTGCTGCTCAGAGGGTGTATTATAACCACTCGTCTTGTAAACACAACAATGGTCGAAGCGCTTGTCAAGTGACAATCACCACCACCCACTCCCAGCAAGAAAACACATCCAGCAGAAAAAAACATACACATAGCACCTTTAAAGGAAGGGGCTAACATTTTCGATGTTTTGTATCATAAAAGACTAAAACCAATGATTTAGTCTGTGTCTCAACACTTTCCATCTTCCACTGCTTGTCTACAGCTGTCAGCCCCAAGCCTATAAGTCGTGAATGAAGATGTAAGGGACTGTGGGAAAATTATTATCAGAGAGGGTTGTGTATTTATTTTTTGCTGGGAGGTAAGTCTGCCATTTTTTGGTAAAGAGGCAGCGAGAAGGTCTTATTTTACCTCAGAAACTAGAATTTTATCTGAGCCTTCCTTTAAGCCATACAAAGCTGCCTGCTGCTCATTTTGTTTCTGACAGAAGTAAAAGTTCAGTCAGTTACTCTGTCCACAGACAAAAAAATCTCCTGTGAACTAACCAAAACTTTGGCAGAAAACTGCGTGTTCATGTCGGACCCAACCTCGTGTAATAAGAAGCAACTTGAAAAAAAAAAAAACTTTCAGGGCGTTTCAATTGGCCTTTGAATGTTTTTTTTTTTTTTAGGTCAAGTGCAAGGTCCACTGAAAATACTTGTAAAGCTAGGGAGGGCTTTGCTTTTTAAAAAGGTGAACAATAAGGTTCAGGTAGTTTTTAGAAACATAACTCAAAGAGCTGGAAACTGTGTTTTTATTATGGACTTTTTTTTTTTTTTTTACCTATGAATGTGGTGTGCTAGTGGGTATTTAAAGCAGCAGGACAGTGTATGTGGGATTGAGTCCAAATAAACCAGTAACCCAGTGCAACAGGCTTATTGATGTGTTTTTAATAGTTCTTTTTTTGGACAACAATGGAACTCTATGGCACAGAGATATAAGATATATCAGGCTCTGGATATACACAATACTTTTTTGCTGAATACATTCATTGTTGGAATTGTTGATAATAGAAAAATATGGAATATCACCAGATTAAACTTTTACTGTAAATGTGGGCAGATTCATCAAACTGTTCAGGAAACAACAAAAGCTGACTGTTAAATCTACTACTCTCAAACCAAACATGAAAAAGTAGAGGATCATCCTTTCTATTTTCTATTGACTCCCAATTTATTGCAGCCTTGAGTCTTATCATTCTACAACTAACACATTATCCCACTGTAAGGAGTCATACTGTGGTGCCATGGAGGCAGCTGGCACTAAGTTCCTCCATGACCAAGGATCCAATCTCCTCTGGGGTCAGAGTACATGAGGCGCCCATGGCTGGTCCAATAGCACCATGCTTCGCTGAGTGCAGCCCACGCTGAGCCGGAGGTATAGTGGCAAGTCCACGGGACGTGAGGTAGGATGAGTAAACCACAGGGATCTGAGTGGATTTACTCTCCTGTCAGCATCCTTTTTGGTCAACAGTGGAGCTATTGTACTGGCTCAATGTGTTATAAGCAACACAGAGACAAAGAGGGACGAAGGGAGACAACAAATAAAGACAGGTGGAGAATGGTGCTCACAGATGGGATGCAACAAGGATGCGCCGTATTCATTTAAAAAAAAAAACAGAAAAAATTAAACTCTGATTGAAAAAAGAACTGAAGGCCATGAAGCTGAAAATTATCAGCACTTGAAAGTGTAGTTTTTGGTCCATTTATACTGATGTACAACTTATCTCCAAACTTAATTTAATATATGTGGAAAGAAGATGATAACCCAATTAATTGTGAAGAACTCTGCTATGTAGAGAATGTGGATTTCTTTCAAATAGATTCATTTAAGATAGAAAATGTTGAAGGCTGTTCCTTAGAAAATATCATTCTACTCTGAAAATTACCACAGGAATATGTGGCCAAAATATTTATTGATTTGTTCACATTCATTGTCCTTAAATTAAGTTTTAGTGCACTGACAAGGAAATAAAGCATTGCATTAGCACTAATTTATCTAGCTGCAGTGTAACAAACCCACCTCTATACCAGAGTCTTTGAGAATTTTCGTTGGAATAAAAAGGAAGGGTCACAAGAAGATCAAAAATGTTCCCTTTGAAGACTATCTTTTGAAAAGTCGTTGCTTTATGATGCCAAAACCTGAAATACCCACACAGTGTCAGGAGAAGCTGTGCTGCAGCTCAATAGTGACAGTTGTAATGAACAATTCAGATGGTTGTTTGTGCCTGCTGCTATTGTGCGTTATGATTTATTGAGAAGCGTCTGCCATTCGTCTTTACCTGTGTCCGCTCGTTCGGGGCTACATAATTCATTTTCAATTCTGTGATTAAGTCGTGAGGCTGTTTGTGTTTTTGTGGTTGCTTTCCTTTTAGACTTGTGGTATTTTAATGTTGGACACATTAAGAAACGCCCGATGAGGAATGTAATCGATTGTCAGTGATGCAAAGACATCTCAAACAGGGTTTGTTTCACTTTATATAGCAGACAAAGAGCAGCTATACTCCTCTTTGACACAAAATAGCGGAATCAGACTCAGGCTCACTGTTTTTTCCTGATAATGAACCAATTAAAGCTCAAATACAGTACAATGCACTACTCTGCCTGTAGATCTTATTTTATCAATTAACATAATAACTTGCTAGGAAAACACTGCTGATTAGTAAAAGTTTAAATAAGGGACTGTACCAAAATTATTAGATGGTCAAAAAAGAGGGGAAGTTATGCATTTTCTCTTTTTGCTAAAGAGCAGATGAGGGTTTTTTCTCAGCCCAGATTTCTATTTCAACCAAAGTGCCAAGTTAATTTAGCCAATGACAGCTGTAATAGGCGAAGCTCTTGGGTAAAAACAGTGGCTGAAATGTTCCCTAAATGGGATAGACTCGTCTGTATTTGTCATAATTTGGTTTATATGGAGAAATTTATTTTTCAAGTAATGTATTGTTGCTTATCTGTAACAGAAAATCTTCATAATGCAGTGGCGTGCTGTTAGGGGAAGCAAGGCAAGCAGCGCTCAACCAGTTAAAGCTAAACGTAGACGTCAGAACGACACCGAAGTGGAAACGATAGCTTTCTGTCGCATGGAGGCTATGTTGTCTGTTTGCCTCCATCATGTAATTTACTGCCCTCTTGTGGCAGCAGGAGGGTATTGTCTCTGGAAGCTAGCTTGACTTCCAGCCATTGTATCTCTAGTTTCTGTCATTTTAGTGGTTGTGGTCGAAGGCGTGTCCCGTTGACAAAGGCTGGTGCTTGCCAACTCGAGTTTTAATGGACGTATTGCTAATCTAGTTAGAAACCTTATAGTGGAAACAGGCTTTTTATTTTAGAAATAAATTTAGTTTCACTTTTAATGCTAAGAAAAATGTTATGTGATTGATTATGGGGCGATATTGTATATGCCATGTACCATCCATCAATATGTTTTATGCAAAGAAATAATAAAAAAAGAGGGGTCAGCATCTTTTGGACATTTATGGAATCATTTGATGAGTGACTAGCAATCGCCAAGTTCTGAAACCAGGTGTATATATGATATGTGTATGCGTGTAATGCGTAAAAATGAATCTATGCTGCACATTTGATATGTTTGGTGTCAGTTCAAAGGAATAATCATAAAACTTCTTTAGCCAGGGAGGAGTGCAGAAAGGTCAAGATTGCAGGCAGAGTGCAGCAAGATGCAGGTGAGAGACTTTCAGCAGAGGAAAGACAGGCAGCGCAAAATTGAAGAGATATTTGCCATTGTCGTTTTTAATTTTGTCCATATTTTTCTCACTGGTGCCACTGCTATAACGCTAACCAAAAGCTATAAGTCAAAAAAAGAATCCATTGAAATTTTTAATAAAGATAGAGGGGGCCTTGTTTTTTTTTTTTGTTTAAAGCAAATCACTAGAATCAGCCACCCTCCCAACTACAACAGATTTTTCTGCAGTCCCTAATACTACTTTAAAGTAAACTCTTTTTCAATTGTGCACATTTTCCAGAAATCCATTTCATATAATAAGACCTTGAATTCCACTTGATTTAGAAAAACCAAATGTCCTTTTTACACAGTATTGGGCACAGTTACTATATAGCATGAAGCCCAGTGGAGGAATTTATCATTACTGTGGGAAGCCTGACGGTATGTGTGCTTTTAAAATTAATGACAGAAGCACTCTGACTTTTAGTCCATCTAAAATTTTCATTAAATTTCATTATTCAGCTGTCTCTGTGGCCCTGAATTAATAAACTCCAGGTATCATATCATGAATTCATATTACATTTGAGACAGATAGAGCCAGGTATGCTGCCTTTTTTTTTTTCCCTTTACAATATCCTAAAAACACACAATTAAAACTAAGTTCAAAGCAGTTTCTTCAACGCGGAACTTTCGGTCATTGCCTTGAGAGTAGATTGTGAGGACAAAGGGAAGACAGCTGCCGCCTTGAACAGCGCACACATATATTCAGGTGCTATTTTTGTAGATGCTGAAATCAATGGCTCTAACATATATCACTCAATCGGCTGGGAAAACATCTCTTTTTTCTGACACTGACAGATGAAGAGCGTATGATAAAGATTTTCCTTCAGTGGCTGAAAACCTATAATTTCATGACGGCTACACGCAGGCAAAAATAAGCGTGGTTAACTATTTTCCTCCATGTAACTGGATTTGTTTTGAACAGAAATGAAGTAGAGGAAGGCTACGGTTAAAGCCCCTTAAACGCTCACAACTTATAACATGCTCAAAATATTCACTTTTAATTCGTGGCAGTGCAGTGTGATACGCAGATAACACGACAACACTGTACAGATGCCAGTAATGTAGCAATTAAGTGAAACCACTTGAATTTAAGATTAGATAAGCAGCAGCTGCTGAACTCAAAATTATTTTCTCAGTTATGTTGGAGCGAAGAGGAACATTTACGCTCCGCAAACTCCTCTGAGGTAAAACAAAGCAACGCAACTGGCGGGAGTCAGACACCTGAATACAGATTTAACTCATACCAAATTATCTCTGGCAGACGCTGTCAAAAAAGACCTTTTGTTAACTGCTTTTTTTTTTTTTTTTTTTTTTTACATAAAACATCTGTATCGTTGAAAGGTTTTTAGATGTTTGCCTTCATTTTACAGCGTATGAAACAGTCGGAAAAAAAAAAAAAAAAAAAAAAAAAAAAGCTAGTGTGTTTGCCAGAACCCTGAAAGCATTCTCAGACAAAATTGTCTGTGCTTTATATCTCATAATTTGGAGCAGGGAATAATAGATTCTGAATAGCAGATTCCTGCTGTGTGTAGGGTTCATGTTTGTTTACCCTTTGTGTGATGGCGCTGAGGTTAAAGCTACCTTTAGGCCCACTAAAGAACCAAAGCTGGGAGGCAGCATGAACACCTGTTAATAGCGCTGCCCTTTACCTCAACAAACTCTTTAAAGTGAGAATTTTTGCATTGCAACGCATCTCTCTTAAGAGGCGCTGCCTTTCAGTACATCTCTCTCAGGCGCCGAACCTTCCACCTCAAACTCACGACAGCGGAGATGAATGCAAAATTTGTGTAAGATAAGAAAGAAGCAGTACTGTGAGCTGTGAGCGTTTGAGAGAAGAGAGGGAGGGGGGGGGGGGGGGGGGGGGGTATACAAACTAAACTCAGCTTGGGTTTGGACGGTGAGTTTGGACGTTCTCAGAATGCGTTCTCAGAACTGCATTCTGAGAACGTCCTTTATCTTCTCCCTCTGAACGTAAACTGATTCTGTGCTCCCACGGCCCCCGAATTGATTCCTGCCAAATCTTACTTTCCTGTGTCGCCTTTACTTTTTCTACCGCTTCACTCTCGTTTTAATAGGAAATAAATGTATTGTAGTATTTCTGTTGGTTTTTTTTTTTTGTTTGTTTGTTTGTTTATTGTACAACTGTTGTACAACTGAAAATGTGAAGCATCATATAAACCTGAGAATAAATACCAGGTCAGTGAGGTCACAGCAATATCAAAAGGTTAGTTCTTGGATTTAGGCTTCTCAAGTAGTACGTAGGTGTGTGTATTAACAGCACCATAATATAATAAATGATATAAAAAAAAAAAAAGACCACACTGACAAAAGGTGATTATTAAGAGTGTGAAAAGTGTGAAAGAAACCATTGTCAGATGAACCTATAGACCACGTAATTGTAAAGACTTAAAGGTCCCCTGTGGTGCTTTCTTGTAAACAAAGTCCTGTTTACATTCAGTGTTAGTCACCAAAGCACGTTGTATGTGTCCTTGAATCCTAAAAACCCTGGTGATTGTTTTAATAGAAACATTTTCCCGTTCTGTTTTTTTATGTATTTTTCGAAAACTTGCATTGTTTACTTCCATGTTCACTTGCTAACAATCTTCTCTTCCCTGCCTTTGTTGACATTGCTGTGCTTTTTTTGGCGCATTATGGCCACCTGTAGATTAATAGAAAAGTGTGATAGGCATCCACTCATAAAAACATTGTCTTTAATTTAAAATAGCAATGACATTATACATTTTATTACATTTTATAATAAAAACAATTAAATATAAAACATATAGTAAAATCATTTGTACTTCTACTAGTTGGGAACTTGTACTACAGTGTTCTGTAGTTTTCATGTGCATGCTTTAGTCATTTCTTCATTAGCGCAGCCCTACTTCCTGTAGGGTTACATGGGCTGTATGATAAGACAAATCATCTTTAACCAGATGATCAGTTGTAGTTGAAACAATATTTTCATTTGAGTTTTACCATTTAGAACAATTTTCATGATCCTCCCCGAAAAGCATGAACATAAAAAGTTCACATCTTGCGCTTTTACATCATAATTCATCTTTCCCAAGCAAAACAGGCTGAGTTCCTTTGTCCACTTTGTCCACATTTTTCCCCTGAAGAATGGAATTATCCCCCTGGCCTGCACAAGGCCAAAGCCAATTTGCTATGATTGCTGCAAAGTATCAAGATAGTCCTATAGGTAAATTCCAAGTACAAATATTTCGGCTCAAAGAGGAACTACTTTCCTTCCAGAATCACTGTCGTCGAATCCTCCCTGCAAATGCTGCAGCAGTTTGAATAAATATTGTATATGTTTCAGAGCTGTCATGAGGATAATGACTCAGTTGTTAAGTGTGTTTTTTTTTCCAATAAAAAAAAGTACAATAATTTGTGTTAAATTTGTTAATTCCTCTATAAGAATTAAAGATATAAATATAAAAGTTGGGTCTACGTATGTTGCAGAGAACAGGACAACCATGAAGATAATGGAGACTAATGTAACTAATTGTCATATAACCTCAAATTGGGGCCATGAAAGTGTCTAAATAATGGCAGCTAATTTGCCTTGTATTGTGCTTTCTTGATGGCTTTAAATTGAATGAGTCAGGATCCATTCTGGCGTAATGTGAAAGCTGGGGCACTGGTTCACACCGGAGACATTCAAGGTCGAGCCACTCCAAATGAAGGGTTGACGGGGGAGTGAGGAGATTTAAAGTAAGGCAGCTGAGTCAATGGACGGCCGAGTTGCAGATTTGGCACCTTATACATGCAACCTTGAATTATTGGGTTTTTTTTTTTTTTTCCTGCATTGAAAGCTTTTCTACTAGCCCTTCGCAAAAATATATTCTTTTTTGTCACCCACATTAATGGCACAATCAGCCTGAAGAAATTGCAGTCACAAATTATTCATTGTAATCCTCCATTTGAGGACCCTAATGCCTCTAATTGGGCTTTTATGACTTACAAACTGTATCTTCCTCTCTCGCTCTCTTTTTTTTTATTTTTTTCCCCTCTGGCGTTTGTTTTTCTTCCTTCCCGCCATGGTGCGGAGTGACATTGAGCCTCTCCCTGTCGGGGTGCTCTCTTGTCTCACTCCAGTGCACATTTCTCGCTGTCCCCTCTCCTCCTCCCCCAGACAATGAGCTTTTGACTGAATACATTATCTGAGCTGTTGTCCTGTTTGTTGTTGTCTTAGCATCCAAGAAAAAGAGATGAATTATTAATGACGACAGGCAAAAAAATAAAGAGGAGAATAAAAATAAATAAATAAATAAAAACTTGTATTTTTTTTTTTTAGGAATGCTGCTGAGTGCTGCGGCTCCATCAAGAGGCCTGTGAATAAGACCATAACACTTTATAATACAGCCTGTGATTTACAGTGTAATACCATTGTATGTATCACAAACCAATAAAATACTTACTAGTTCATACTGGTACTTAAATGTTGGTACAGTGGAATAAAACAAGACTATGGGGAACAAGGGTGTAACAGCTGAGCACATTAGCAGAAAGCAGAACTATATTCTCCTCTGGGTATTTTAAGCTTGGGAAAACTAAAGAGTAAAAAGAAGAGAATGGTCAACACTTTATATTACAGCCCACATACCTTCTAATGTATCATCTCTCCACACACTCTATATTTCTATATTTGTAAAGCACTTTGAGCTACATCTCTTGTATGAAAAGTGCTCTATAAATAAAGTTTCTTCTTCTTATCACTTGCTGACTTATCTAAACCATTTAAAAAGTGATTATTCCTCATTTAAACATTTAAGATTACTTACATGTATATTTCAAATGATTACATTACTTTATTACATAACAGTTTTTTTTTCCTCCTTTGATGACAACTGAGCCTTTAATAACTGTTTACTTCAGCTGTTATGAGCTTCTGCAGAGCTGCACAAGAAAACCTGCAAGGAGAAAGCAGAGTGTGAACCAGGGCTGTCTGTTTTTGTTCAAAATTCAAACTTTTGCTTAGTTGCGCGGGGGAAAAAAAACCTAAATATTCTGGCTGTAATAAAATGTAAAGTTGGAATTCAACACACTGTTTAAAGCAGTTTGTCGTGAGGTACAGTAGAGGACTCTTAAAGTTCACCATCAGCAGTGGGATGATCACGAAACGGAAACATCTGAGAGGCCGTGTGTGGCAGCATTTTTTTTTTTTTTTTTTGATTTCCGCACTGTGGACGGTGAGGTTAGCGACAGAGATAAGCAGCCGCCTGACTCCACGATGACAACACATCTCAGGCCTCACCTGGACGTTAGCTGCAACACAAGCGAGGCAGCGGAGGCGCCTGGAGCGTTCCACTGTCTCAACATACGCGAGTTAGTGGAGCTGTGTGATACCAAAGAAAAATATATGGACTCTACTGAAGAGTGAGACACTGTCTGACCACAGAGAGATGGACGCTTACATGTAGATGTGACTCTCTTTTATTACACGCACTGCACTAACATTTGGTGACAAGGGAAACAGCAAAACATATTTTCTGTTTTCTTTATTGTTTATTGTAACTATAATGTAACCAGATATAAAAAACCTGGTTTATCTCTACAGTAGAAGATTCTCTATTGGGGTCAGCCTTACCTAACAACTGCTATGTTATTTTCATTGTACTTGATCCATTAATATAAGGAACAGGACCTTCACTATAGGAAGTCTGGACCAGCATTTAACCCTTTAAGCCCTCTTTAAGTATGTTCCTGTACTCTAGTTCCTCATTAGCCTAAGATTTGTCCCCCTTTCCTTCCCCCTGCAGTCCAGTTGTAATACCATAATACGTTATATCATGATTACTTTAATACTTAGAGTATGATTTATTTCTCCTTTCCTCTAAAACGCCCAGTTGTTCCCCGTAGTCGTATTTCTTTCAGTGAACCTACATTTAAATAACAGTAGGAATCAATGAGAAGTTCAGTGCCTGATTAATACAGTGAAATTAGACTGTAAATAATGAGCTGTGTTGTAAAGTTTAGCTGGATCAGGTAGGGAGGCGCACTTTGAGCTAGACACACAGAAAATATGGGGTGCAATGTCCCATCTTGAAACCTTAAAATAAAGCTCCTTAGCAATGCGTACAAAATTATTCATAACGTAATTCATTCTAGACAGAAACACCAAAATAAAAGCCTAATCAGCAACAACTTCAACAGTAATTGTTGACTGTTCTGGGTTTATATCTTAATTACCACCATCAAAGTTCATGTATTTCTCAGGCCCGTCGTAATATCACCGTTCCTAAGGAGGGATTGCTGTGCCCCCTCTTGGTTATACGTGAACACTGCGTTGTCATTCAACGCTCCATCACAGGCAAGTTCTCAGTGAGATCACGGCCGACTGGTGTGATCATTAGAGTGATGAGACGTGAGCAGCGGAGTCAGAGATAAACAAGTGTCGGAGCACGAGGGCGGCGGATCAGAGGGAGAAAATGCACCGTTTTGCATTAAGGTGCTGGTTTGTTTCAGTGCGCAGAGTCAGCCGGCAGTGACAAATTAAGAGCCGTGATTGTGTCAGTTTGTCACGGCATTGAATCGGAGATGTCGACCATTCATCACAGAGAAGCTGCACTTTCTCTTCTTCTTTTTTTTTTTTCCTCTTTGCCCCTCTCTCTCTCAGGATCCAGTGATAAGGGATGAATGAAGAAAAATGACAGAGAGATAGGGCTTGTCCACTATCTATCACAGAGCAACAGGGGCCGTCTACCGCATGTTCAACCATCAGACACTGCTTCTGCTTCTGCTTCTGTTCCTCGCTGCTTATTTTATATAGTGCTGCCGAGCATCATGAATCAAACCGGCTTGACTTTGTGGTTTATGTCAAAAAGGTTCCACTGTGTCCTTTAACGCACAAGCAGCAGTGAATCATGATTTAAAAGGCTTCAGCTCAAGTACGGAATCCAGATATTTGATTGATTTTAACGCCGTAGCTCAGTTTTGGATATCTATTTTTTCCTGCTGTTTGTATTTATAGCACCTCTTTAAGTCCTTCTTCCCTCAACCAGAGGAAAAAAAAAAAAAAAAAAAAGCATGCCTGTTTGGAGTTTACAGGATCAAAGAAGAGGTAAATATCATTTCCATAACATTTGAACCAGTTAACCACCAGCACAATGCTGAGAAACACTACTGTAAGCGCCTGACAATGCCAATGAGGCAGGAACTCTGTGATTTGCCGCTCTGCCAAAGAGGATGGAAACGAGCGCAAACATGGAGGAGGTGAGGGGTCAACTGTGCTCTCCCTGCATCACTTTCCAAGAAGCCCCTCCAGCACTGGTGGTGTTTTAGGCAACCGTACCTCACTTTGGGGGGAGGCCTGATGGATGCCATTCCCAAGGTGAATGGAAAGAATAGCATTAAGCTGCACCACACTGCCTGGGGAGGACTACATTGCTTTTGGTGATTCATCTATTGATTATTTCTACCCAAGCAAGTGAGGTGCCATGTAAACACACATATATTAGTAGACTGCGATGCACATGTGCGCCCCTAACACACATGCAGACACGACGGATCCAGCGAAGCACCCCTCGGGCCTGCTTGCTGTTTTATAATCAGATTCTGACTTCTGCCAGCTCGTGGGCATCTTCGCACCACAAGGCAGATACATCTGATGGATAACTAAATAGAGATGAATGAAAAGATGAAGGAATAAATAAATGATAAATGTGCATTACCGGTATTTGTGTGGGCCAGCTATTGTGTTATTGATTTGTGTGTGTATTTGCGGTAGGCTACAGTACGTGGGCCAAGTCATACTGTTATGCTTATTCCGTGCAAAGTGAGTAAAATTTGAATTTTTTCTCAGTGAAGATCTGAAGCTATAAACTCCTCATCAGATATGAGATAACGAAGACTGCTACTAGTGATGTATGTACGTTGTTCATTTTGCGCTTAGATTTCTCCAATCTTAATGAGATTAGTCTAATTTGACAAATCTAATGCCATCCTACCTCCAGGCTTACTCTCAACATGTTTCCATAGTAATCAGTGACACCAGTGGACAATTCACAGCAAACATGGCTCATTATATGTGGTTTTCTAACAACTTTTTTTGGGAGCGAGGAATAAGTAACCTATTGGAAGTGTACAGTGCACTAGCGAGGACGCCGTCAGTCGTCTTCGGAGAGTCCGACTGATGAGTAAGCAGAAGCACTGAGCCCTGTCAGAACTTTATTAAATAACTGTCAAATTGTTTGAATAACCTGATCAATACTTTTTCAAGTCCGCATCAAAAAGTGATACATTTCAAACTGAAATTAATTCAGCTCCCAGAAAACTCTCATCGTCGTGAACCACATTTACTGGGACTGTCCTGCTGTTGCATGGTTTCTGGAGGCATCTTCCAGTCCATCTCATTTACTTGTATAGGAAAATCTAAATGCCTCATATTATTACAGCTGGTCAAATTTAAGTGTGCAACAGAATCTGATTTTCAATACTTGTATGGAAATATCAATAAGTAGAATATATCATTAATGTATGAGGGCAAGGAACTGAAATAATTGCCCAAATTTTTATTATTCTTTTTTTAATACATCACATTTCCCTTTTATCCGTATCTTATTTTAATGTTTTATCTATTTATCTGTTATGTAATTTCTTAATTCCTTTGTAATCTCTTGGAAACACCTTACTTTTTTTAAGATTATGGGGTGGAGGGGCATTGGTGTGGCTGACATGTTGCCATGGCTGAAATCAGGAGGATTTCAAGGATGAGTGAAAGCATTACAATTTGTGTAGATTTCTTTATCTGTCAGTCAACAGTGCTGCTTGTCCGTCTACGCTCCATATGTGCTTTCACTTTTCTACAGATGGCACAAGAGTGAAAAAAAAAAAAAAAAAAAAAATATGGGCATATGTGGCCAAACAATCCATGTTTGTTCAGGGGTGTGAGTTCGAACAGGAGCGATTCACTGAGTGATCTCGCATTCGCGCCACGGCCTCCTCATTCATTTGGTTGAACCGGGACGTGCTCATGTGGCTGAAGTGTTCTTCGAATCCCCTGTTCGTTCACGTCGCTCCCCACCTCGTCTCCTGAGACAATCATCAACAAAAACCTCTTTGTGCCGACGTCTGTTGCTGTTCAAAGGTTCACCGGTGCTGATAGCATTCTTGTGCCAGCTGCTGGATCATAAATGTACATGACAGAGTAGCATTTCATGTTATGCTGCATTAGTGATCCAGCTCTCTTGTGTCTGCATAATCATGAACACTGCTGCTCAGGTTGAATTTCAACCTTTCACTGCTAAGGAAGGATAATGCCAGAGTTGTCACTTACATTGGATATCATTGCTTTGGGCAGGAAAAGAGCTTCTCTCCAGCTTGTGTCCGTTTCTTTTTCCACATACTTTTTTTTTTTTTTAACGTTAGATGTGGCTCTCTCCCTTAGGGGCGGTAATGGCATTCTCCATGACAACGGCAGTGTGACACGGCTGTGCCCTTGAGGGCCGGGCACCCCCTCTGGGGGGAGTGCTGCAGAAACACGACAGGGTCAACGGTCACCTCCCATCATCCACCAGCAACCCGTCCTCCTCTCTCTCTCTCTCTAACATTCCTTGCTCTACCTGAGCAGAGAGAGAGAGAGAAAGAGAGAGAGAGAGAGAGAGAGAAAGTCTTGAAGTGAGCCCACTCAGTCCAGGCCTGGCAAACAAGGAGGTTTAGCCACAGGCGGTTCTGGCTAGGTCTCTACCTCGCCTAGCTCCTTGCTGTTCCTCCAAGGCCAGGGCTGGATCAATACATATAGTAGTGCGGATTCTTTTGGCACCCAAGTATAGCTGTGCAGTATTGCCCTGAGGTATGGGTCCGTTAAAGACATAACAGTGTGTGCATGTGAGCAAAGTGGACTGAGTTTATTCGGGAAGGTGTTGAAAATGCCTGGCATAAAACTGATGCTTCCAACAAGGATATTTTTTTTGAGTTTCTGTCTGGAAATGCAGGAAATTCTCATGTCCCCTTTAAATAATCATGTCGTTTATTCTGTCCTTCATATGGATATAGATTCTTGGACAGAGGTGGCCTTCAGGAAAAATCCTGAGACACCTGAATGTTAGAATCATGTTTTATACAATTTTATTCATGGCTCCTGAGTTAAGAAAACAATAATTACTATTATATCTTTTTGAATTCTAAAAGAATGTGTCACATGTGAAACATCCAGTAGAATTGATGGAAAGTAGCTCACAAATGGATACTGTATGGATGCTCATTTAAAAACAATGCTCTTCTGCCACCTGGTGACTAAAAAGCAAACCAGTTTGAAACAGAGTTCATGAGTTTTACTGCATCCTTCGTGTGCGAAAGCGCAAAAAGAAAAAAAATGTACATCCTGAGGGAGAAAAGAAGTTCCGGCACAAACATAGAATAAGCTGATAATTGCAATTATATCACTGCTTTTGTTTTACATTTGAAAATAAAAAATAAATAAAGCTCTGACGTCAGCGTCGTGTCCGTCTTGGCACATCTTGAATGAAAAGTTAAAAGGAAGTAAAGAAAAAACAGGACATTGTTCAGTTCAACAACTCGCGTCCTGTACATTTGGCCTCCTCCACAACAGAAAATGTTTATGTTCAACCCGTGAACACGAGGTCAAAAATAAAACGAGACAACACAGTGTCTTAAAGAGAGAGACAAAAAAGTAAAATCAGTCATATTTTGCAGAAACCTAGTCGGTTGCTTCTCCTCGGAAAACTGATGCAGTTTGTTTGAATGGTTCGGTTACTTGGGTGGTGCATGTTGAGTGGTGTCCTCAGTGAGCGGTGAATCCTCACTTCCATTCAGAGGAAGCCGCTCAGGCACCTGCAGCAGGAGAGGTTGAAAACAAATATTTGCATTACATCTGTCCTCTTTAGGCAGGAATTAAAACGGCCTCAGGCAAACAGTGGCACGGTCACGGCCAGTCAGACATCAAACACTGCTGTACTTCATATATGAAAATTCCTGTAAGACTACACCTCTCAATGCTGAACAAACATAGATGATTATTAAAAATCTAAATCTATTGCTCACTATACAGGAAACTACTGAGCATCTGTTATAGTGAGGAGATCTGAGTGGGTTTGGACACAGCCATCGTGTCTGAAAATAAGGTTTCAAATATTCAAGACAAAGCACAGTAAGGATACAATCATTAGATCAGTGGTTCCCAACCTGTGGGCCGGGGCCCACTTCTGGGCTGCAAAGGCATTGCAAGTGGGCTGACAAATCATTTGCAAAACAGTTTGGTGAAAAGATGCAATTATAAAACAATAAAAACGAAAACGAAAGATCAGGCATACCACTGTGAAAAGCCAACGATAGGAACCACTTCATATACTTGTTTGCTATCTAAGTCCAATTACGTCACTCAGCTCATCTGTTTCATCAGGTCTGTGTGGGTGTGGTTTAATCAAATTTGATTGACAGCAGTGGCAACATAAGCAAATAACTGAGGAGCTGTCATCGTTTTTTCGTTCATATTCTGCTAAATAAACACATGATATCATCTTTTTCCACCCAGCAACAGCACCAACAAAAAGATGCAGAGAGCATGTAAAATGAAAAACACTGTGTCAGAGAACTGCGTGTTAATGCAGGACCCATCACTTATAGGAAGAAGCTGTCAAGTTCTCCATAAACAGCACTTTAGATGTTTGCATTCTCCTGGGAGGCTTTGACTGTTTGTAATCCAGCATGTAAGACAACAAAGCTACAATATGATTAATTAAGTCATTGCCACTTACCATACTGATATGTAGACCTGGGTGGCGAGGGAAGTGTATCGTGTGAACCGCTGGGGACCTGTGGGCCAAAAGCTTTCCCATGACTCTGGAGGCGAGACCTCTGCACAGCCAGCGCCACTGCCTGCGCAAACCTGGAGGGACCTGAACTCATCTTGTCCCGAGGCTTTGGTGCAGCTGAGGACTGGTCAGACGTGGCAGCTGAAGTCGACTCATCTTGATGATCCTGATGGTCGTCGCTGCATTCATTGGTCTGTCCATTGCAGGTCGGACTTTTTGGTTGGGAAGCTGTCAGGGAAGAAGTGATGGTTTCGTCTTGCCCCTCTTCCATGACTTCTAGGTCTTCATTGAAGAAGACAGGAGGAGGAGGGGGAGGGAAACTGTCCTCCTCTTCTTCTTGTTCCTCTTCCTCCTCAACTTCCTTCTCGTCGGTGTATGAGCCACACTGGTCCACATCTGTACTTACAGACTGTCCAATAGGGCTTTGAGGAAATTCACTCTGATCTCCTGAGTTGATCTGACCGTCACTGGTAAGTTCATCATCACTGCAGTCCGACAGTCCAGCTGCTGCCAACTCAGATGTGACTTGAGGTTCACCTTCCTCCTCCTCCTCCTCCTCTCCTTCTTCTTTCTGCCCTTCATCACTGTCCCTTACATCAGAAAGAGGTGAACCTGTACAGTCCTGATTGTCTAAATCATGTGGTGATGGAGGAGAGTCTGGCCTGTCAGAGGCCTGGAGCTCCTGAGCAGAGAGCTCCTGGCTTGGCTGAAGTGTTTCAGTGTCTGATCTGTCAGGGGAATATGAATCCTCCTCAGTTTCGGTTTGATGATCCGTAGCCTCAGGAGAAGCTTCACTCTCAGGGTTATCTTCTACCTTTACCTGGTCCGGGACATCCACAGTGGGTTCCGGGTCATGGGACTCTTGTTTCTTTGAGGGAACCACTTTGAAAGTGGTCATTCCCTTCCTCTGTAGAGGATCCTCCCACTCAGGCTCAGTGGGGAGGTTAGACTTAATGTCAGATTCAAGTTCAGCACAGAAAACCCCATTATCTGGAAACCTCTGAGACATGGACGTGAAGGAGCCGCTGTAAAACTTTGGGAAGGTGGCGGAACTCCTCAAACGCTTGACCAGCGTTCCTTTGGACACTGAGGATGTCAGGACTTTGGCAAGAGCACAGCGGGCGTCAGATAAGTCCTTCCCTCGGAACGAAGGCAGATATGGATCAAATAATGGACGTGAGAAGGATGAGGACGACCGCGTTTGTGATGGATGTGGTGACGAAGATGAGGATGGTGATAGTTCTACAGAGTCTGACTCATTACTTTCTCTCAGCTCCTCCAGAGGGTTCAGAGAGTCTACAGTCCCTGGAGAGACAGGAACAACTTAGTAACACGGACACAGTTTTTCAAGTTCAGGGTCTGTACTTCTGCGCTCTAAACACATAAAATGCAATTGTGCATGTCATTTAAAACAAGATATGCATCATGTAAACACCTAAGAAACAGAGGTGAGGTAACACAGGAAATACTGGGCTCAGAAGAACCAGTGACTCAACTCTCAGCATTAATTTACTTTTAATTTAATTTATTTTTTTTTATTTTTAACCTAAAATCTAAGATGAAATTTTTAACATGAAATCAAGAATTACAATTAAATTAAATATCCATAACGTCATTGTAAAAAGACAAATGCTGATTAATAATGAAAAATCCTGCAGGTCATTAAGCATAATGTTTAAATAAATTAGCAGCAGAATTATAAATATATCAAAACATTAATATACAATTAGGCATAGACTATATAGTAGAGAAATGAACCAGCATATAACATAAAAACATGATTATGATAAAGAGAACATTTATCATTTTACAGAGGAGCATGGGAAAATAATAGGAATAATAATTACTTACAGATGACAAATAATTGCTTATAGATAAAAATACTACTGTTGAATCAAAGGTATGGCAAAATCTGATCAATGGAAAGAATAAGATGCAAAAAAAAAAAAGGACCAAAAATGAAAGAGCACAAGCAGAATGAGCAGACAACTTAAGAACAAGACAAATAAATAGAATTTAAGTGCAGCAGGTCACAGTGACACACATCAATTCAAGCCACTAAGTGGGAAGGAGGAAGAAGAGGCCAACGCAGGAGGAGGACGGAGAGGAGGAAGAGGGATGATGGAAGGAGATGGAGGAGAGGAAAAGGAGACAACAGCAGCAGCAGCAGCCCTCAGTCACCCCCTTCAGGTAACACAGTGTCTGTAAGCAGGGAGGAAAAAGAGCTCGGCTTTAGGGCAGCGATCTTCACTCGTAAGGTTTCTTGAACAATTCCTGGCTCAAAGACGTTTACAATTAAGTCTCAGACTGAGGAAGAAGCCAGTTTGATCAGGATGAAACTCTCCCGCCGAAGCTTTTAGATTTTCAGCTTTCACACATCACGATTATGTAAGTGGAGGAGGTGCAGGAGTGTGTTTAATGATCATCAACTCTTCGCTGGGAGTTGTTTTTCAGTCTGGAACTGACACCGACTCAGCAGTGTTGCACTATGAAGGGAGTGAACCAAGACAGTAACACTGCTGAAGGCAATTTAATCTGATAATTACAACACCGACAAGAAAGAAAAAAAAGTGCTTTAAAAACTTTTACTTTTTTTTTTTTTTTTTTTTTAAAGCTATGCCACCCATTTGCACAATGAAGTATTCCTCACGTAATTACGGCTCCCTAATAACCTGTGTCTGATAATGACCATGAGAATGACCATTGTCCACTCAAGTCTGTGAAAGCAGATCAGTAAAAAAGGAGCCATGCACAGAGAGCAGCTGAATCCAGGCGATAAAAGCATATCAGACAGACTAATACAGAGGAATGAGAGCAGGGACAATGGAGGGATTTATCTTGGAACAGACTGAAGCCAATATGTTCTATGAACAAGGCTCTGGGTCACTTTAATTGCCCTGAACAGGGTTAAATTGTTCAGACTGATAAAAGCGGTGTTTTGTGCTGGATTTAACTGCTAAATCTGATATTTGCTAAATCTTCTATTTGATGGTATTCACTTTGACATTTTAATCTTGATTTAACTTCAATCTCTCTTGACCCTGACTGAAGCCGTAAGGATTTGGCAGATAGAAGAATTCACCCCTCCTCCGCTCTAAACCCATTTGATTTGCACTGAAATACTGTAAAAGGTCAATTGGGATTATTCTATTCTACAAGCATTTCTCATGTCTGCTGCTAAGTCAATGATGCTGCCTCAACAATCACCACTAGATGGCAAAATAAACAGGAAGTTCACTTCTGGGATCAGACAGTATTTAGACAATTGATTTGATTGTGAGAAAAATGCGATCCAATCACTCTTTTTTAGGCCGTTCTCTACCACAAAGCTCAAAGGTTATTAATGAAGATTTTACCTTTAACCTGTGTGTCGACCTGCAGCTCCTGGTGTGTGTTTGCACAGGGAGGGGGTGGCGCCCTCCTCTTGGTACTCCTTAAGGTAGATTCTGCAGACCTCTATAGAGAGACAATGATGTAATTAAAGGACGTCCCAGTTGTTTCCCCTATTCCTATTGACAGGAGTTATAAAGACCATAATTTCAGTTGCAAGAAGAAGAGGAAGAAAACGACCCCCCCCCCCATCATCAGCCTACCAGCGGCCCTGTTAGATGACAGCTGCTGAGGTTGTTGGGGACACTCTGTGATGCACCCATGGGCGGCTGTGGGGCTCGCCTCTTCTTGGGCACATCTGATGGCAGGGTGTCAGAGGAGCAAACATCCTGCACGTTCATACTGACTGCCATTTGCCTATTGAGGTCAGGAGAAGTTGGAGAACTCCCTGCTTCTTCCTACGAAGAGGAAAATGATCTGATCAGATGTGCTGTAGCACCGTCGGGCAGAGGCCCTACTCAAGTAAAGCCACTGCAAACCGGACAGTTGTTGACATTAGTTCTCCAACAAGCTGTCAACGCACCATGTCAGGCTTTTTCTTCTGTCGTCTAAATAAGCTGAGGAATCCTGTGTTCTCCTTCTGTTTCTTCCCCTTCTTTGGCAGGTCTATACGATGTAAAAGAACCTGATCAGTAAATGATGCGTAGCAGGAAGGGCGGATGACACTGAGACCGTGCATGAATGCGTTCACGCGTTACCTTTTAGTGCAGGTGGTGAGATGACCTCTGTTGGTGTGACCGCTGTTTCAGAGAGAAAACAATGCCAGCATTATATTTTCCCAACTGTACATTATGAACATAAATACATCATATGAATGAAACATCTGTGATACATTCTATCAAATGGCACCAGGCCTGGGCGATATCCAAAATTTAATACCTCGATACAAACTGTATTAAGAAAAATATTGCATATGGTGAAAAATATTGCGATATCGGCCCAAGCCTAAAGAGCACTGTGAAGACAAAAGTCTGGATTTTAAAAAACTGACACAATGGTGGTGCCACTTTGAGTACACAAAGTGTTTATAGCATCAATGTAAGCAAAAAGGAGCTCAGAGGTCACATTAAAGGTGCCATATTGTATAAAGTGAGTCCATGTCTATTTTTTTTTTAATTATAAAGCAGGTCTCGCTTCTATATTAGTATTGTGAAAGTATCAAAGAGCTCAGTCCACAGAGAAATGCACACAGCCTGTATTCAGAATCTGAGCCCTAAAATGAACCGTCAGGACTTTCGTAACTTTGTGATGTCACAAAACAGTCACTGACTCATAGCCTTTCTTCTGATTGGCTCACTGTTGTTACTAGAACTACACAGAGAAGCCTGAAAGAGGAGATAAGGTAAAACTACACTACAGATTTTTGGTTCTTAAAACCACAAATATATTCTTATGGATATCAACACTTCAAACAAAACACCAGAAAAGTGTAAAATATATGACCTTTAAAGTAATAGTTCTGAAGCCTGTTCATTTTACTGAGACACATGCTGATAATGGTGGTTATATCAGGTATATTTTCATGAGAGTTCAGTATGCCAGAGTTCATTTCAAACTAAATTTTGTAAGGAGCATAGTGATAGCAGCCTACAGGAAATTCATTATGGGGAGGGAGGGAGGAAAGAAACTCAACTCAAAGTGTGGTGGCCCTTAGAGCTCAACACACCGCAACTTAGATACTAGATATACAAAATGCAAGCTGAACAAGTTTAGAGAAGAGCAAAGTAACAGAACACAAGCAAACTGAGAAACACATTCACACGTTTGCCAATTTGATGACACCAATGCAAGTACAGAAAATTTTATTTTCTCTGTGCTACAAAACACCAGCTAGAAAATATATCAAATACAGTATATTTAGGTCTGACCTGCAGTCTAACTCTTGGAAAATGTAGTATGGAAAGCCTTTAGTTTAAGAGCACGGTGCTTTTTCAAAAGAAATGGAAGCTTTCACATCACTGTGTCCTCTAACATACCTGCTTCAGGTGTCCTGGTTTGGAGCCGATGGTCAGCAGGCTCCTTACTGGCTGTATCTTTGGCAAACACCTCCCTCAGTCCGTGGTCATTTAAGGTCTTGGTCAGGTCCAGCGGCTCTTTGGACTGAGATTCTCTCAATAAGACGGTGGTTTCTACTTGAAACTCACACTTGTCACACACCACCGGCAGCAGCATCTCGAGGGGCACTCTGGGATTCACACGCACCACGGCCTTGTGGGATTTATTGTAGTTGATCAACAGACGTACAGTTGCCTGCAAAGAGAAAGAGAAATTTCCTGCTATATTTCATGCAGCTGTGGAACAAGACTTAAATATTGATTCCCAATAGTTATGCCTTAAATTATGTTTACTCCCCATACACTGTGTAATTGGCCTACAGATAATACTACAGTAAAGTATAAATTATATAACCAAAGGATCCTGAATCACTTAAACATTAGGCCCTTATTGTTTCAGTAATTGCTGTTTT
The DNA here is from genome assembly GCF_046630095.1 of Trachinotus anak. NCBI lineage: Eukaryota > Metazoa > Chordata > Actinopteri > Carangiformes > Carangidae > Trachinotus > Trachinotus anak. Next base: position 9,963,079 of record NW_027273877.1, read on the forward strand.
CACCTCTGGCATGTACGGCCTCCTCATCTTCTCCTCCACCCCTTTGGGCTTCACCACAATCTTCTCCGCTTCTAGTGAGCCAATGGGAGAGTTTGGTTTGAAGCTGATGTTGTTCTTGTTCGGCGAGAGAACCTCGACAGTGTAGTCGGACGGATTCAGGTGGTAAGTTGCGCAAAGGGTCACCAGTAAGTCCATCACCGGTTTACTAGAAGGGAGAAAACAGAGAATGAAAATTACAGTTGAGAACAAATGGCAGTAATTGATCTAAATCTTTGATTGAAATTGATTAGAGATCTCTACACTGAGAGGACATACCACCAATGTTGATTTAACTCTGAAAATTGTTGTTCTGAAAAAAAAAAACATGGCTGACCTTCCATGCACCGTGGCATTCCTCTCCAGCCCCCCTGGCAGAACCACGGACAGGGAGTGGTCCCTCTCCAGTGGGTTCACCTGCTCATCCATCTCAAGGGACCTCAAGATCTGAAGCAGTTCACAATGTCAAGTAAAACCTCCTGAGAGGTAACAAATATTTCACTAATTAAATTGATCACTGTTAGTAAAGATGGGTCTCATATACCCAAAGTGATGTTGGAGAGAATTTAGGCTGTTTAAGACTTCATTGCAGGAGCAGCACACAGTCATGAGTTCAGCCTCCCTCCTGTCTGACTGTTGGTGCTCAATATGAAATGTCTCACAGCTGCTCTAAAACATTCCAGACAGCTTTTAAAAAAGGTCTCACAGATTATTTCCTCCATTTACTGATAAATTATTTGGTCTTTAAAAGTGCAAAATACCCAGCAGAACTGTCCTGAGACCAAGTTGACATATTCAAATTCTTGTCCAGTCCAGAGCCCAAAGATATTCAGATTACTATCATGGAAGGTGGATGAAGGAACCTGCAAAAATATTCACTTCTACAAATGTAATTCACTGGTTCTTTGCTTTAAAAAAAAAAAAAAAAAAAAAAAAAACTTTTATGTTTAAACAGTTATATTTACAATAATACATTTTTTTTTTGTACACTATCCATTAATCTATATTCAAAACCATACTAGTAAAACCTTATGCCATGTCATAGCTTTTAGTGTTGTCCCAGACCCTTCAACAAATAAAGCAAATAAATACTGCGACGAATCTGGTACCTGAAAAGCTTCTTCCTCAAACGTGAAACACCACCACCTAATTATTTCCACACCAACAATACCAAAAACAAAACAAAAAAAACAAAAAAAAGTATCCAATGCGTCGTTCACTGAACTATAACCACACCTGTCAACTGTTTTCCAGACCCAACTTCCAACTATAAGCGACGCTGTCGGGGGCAAATTAAGGAGCCGACCTCGCCTCCCTCGGTGTATTTAAGCGCTCTCTCTCTCTCTCTCTCTCTCTCTCTCTCTCTGTCTCTCTCTCTGCCCTCACCTTTGACCTCCCGTGGTTCTGTCCCCATTAAAGTCCACGCCCCTCGGTGTGTTTTTCGCCTGAACAGCTGTGTGTGTGTGTGTGTGTGTGTCTGCTCATCAGCGCTGCTCGCTGGCCACAATTAAAGGTAAAGATTTCAGTGATGTCATTATTACCCATATTGGAATATAGTTCCAATATGTATTATATCATAACTACATTTAAAGGTAAAAAAAAAAAAAGTATATATATTTGATATATGAAATTTGTCAGGCCTATATTGAATGCACAAAGTGAATTCATTAATTATTTATGTAACTGTAAATTGACATGTTTACATAGCCTTTTCTTAGCCAGTTGTTTGGGTATTGTCCCTATCCGTATTCCTATAGGAATAAATCTACACTGTAGTTTAAAATAAATAAATGGTTTCTTCATTATATTAACAATAGGATCATTGATCCGTTGGTGGAAAGATGTAAAAAAGAGTCTTCATTGTACTGCCTTAGAAAAACTGAGTCTGCGGTTTAGTTGACATATATTGGATTAATACTGTAATGCCATAAAAAAAACCATAAAAAGTCGTCTTTATCCGCAAGAAACTCATACAATACAAGATCCATTCAGCCCCTGTCTGTCCTCGGCCATGTTGTTCAGGCAGTAATGCTGAGTTCCAAATAAGCTTACACTGTGTCTCCAGTAAGAGGGATTAGTGCTTCTAAAAGGCTGCGTCTCTCCACGCTACTATATTCAGAGACACTTAATTGACCATATACTGTATCCGTAGTCCACTGTATTTTGCACTTACCTGTGTCCATAGACTGTTCCCATTCTCTTTCAGTTATCTCCTCTGTATCAAGTGGTGGGTGGAGAGAGATTGAGGAAGAGGGAGTGAGGGTTCTTTCCCTTGCAATCCCTGTTTAGCAGGCAAGCCTACCACACCTACAGGGCCTGCCCAGTCATGTGATGTCACTTTGCATGTCTGTATTTGTGTGTGCTGTGTGTGTGCTCTGTGGGTGGCGGTGGCGGTGGTGTTGGAGGTGGGGGGGGGGGGGGGGGGGGGGGGGGGGGTTGGGTGAGGGAGGGTATCTTCACGGGCATGAACGTTGTAACCTGGTGAGCCAGTCTGCAAAGTGAAACCTAACCACATCAACGTTAAAAGAGTATAGCAGCCAATTTGTAAAAAAGGCCACTAATCCACATAAGCTTGATCCTCTCTATAGGATCTGGTTAAATAATTGCTGAGCTATGAGTCCAACACACTGTATAGCATACAGATGCACTGAGCTTGCTCTCCATTCAATGTTGCAGTGTAAATTATTTAATCAAACTGCATCCCCTTTTATAATAAAAAAAACCCCTAAAAGTATACCAGTGTTTCAAGAAATATGTAAATTAAGGGTCAGTTTAATAAAACAACATTATTATATCCTATTGAACATGGAGGTTATGTGACAGCTGTCAAAGAGGCAGAGATACCAGTTTCAGTCATCCCCTGCAGCCACAGTATTGAGCTTTCAGTTTTGCATGAGAGTGTTTTTCGCTCTAAAGGAAAGTCACGCTCTCTTGCTCATACTGTCCTTAGTTCTCTGCGTCACTTTCTATCTTTCCAACCTTCTTGTATAACCCAGCTGAATGAAACAAGTTCATGTCAGTCCTCCCAGGGCACTTCGGGTCCTGACAGTGAATCTCGAAGTACAAGCAGCTGGAGGTGTGTGGACTGAAAATAACTCCTGCAGTTCATTAAATGTGCATAAGATTAATAGACGCAAATTAATAAACATGTATTTTATTTTCTATTTTTAGCTAGCGGTGTATTTCCCTCATGTATTCCCTCATGTAAGAAGCTAGGTGGCTGCAGACTCTCTTGTTAGATGAATGGGTTAGATTCATTAGCAGTGAAGTTAGCGTAATCTTTGCAATCCTGTAGTTTCAAGGAAGAAATATTATTACAAGTCTCCCATTATTGACACATGGAGTGTCACTTTTATTTTTACAGCACTTACTTGTACTGCGCAGTTATTTACCTACGGCTTTGATTCAGAGGAGGATGTCCTGGTTTTAACATCTCAGGATGATGTGTAGTTAGTCGAAACTCCCTCATAGGGATAATGTTTGGTACTACAAATGAATGTTATCGATGGAGCAGGCTGCTGTAGTATCACACACACAGCTCTTGATTCATCTGCATGCGGTAGGTGAGCAGTAACAGGCAGTTAAGTGGGAGTTTTAATCAAATTAAGCACAAGGAACACATGTCCACGCTGACTGTAATCTTGTAATCTCATTGTGAAGTCTGCCAGTGGAGACTCAATGAGCTTCTACAGTGGCTGGCTGCGGTAAACAGATCACTGTGTGACTGTCTAGGTTAATGAACTTCTTTTGATGACTAACAGATGAACAGAAAGCCTGTTAGTCACACCACCCGGCCCGTCGCTCTGCATCATCACTTATCATGTTGTGAAATGGAAGAGGGCCAGGACACACACATGCATTAGCCTATCTAACACCCGGATAAATAGGTAGAAGGTGTTAAACTGTCTTTTGGATGTCCCTATCTCACATTTACCTCAGGCCTATAGCCTACACATCCACTCTGGACCAGCCACATGTGACGAAACAAGTGGCGTGATACTGACAAGCTTTATGTTTCCTGTCAAAGGAAATTAAAATGGCAACAATATGATTTCATTTCCCAGTGTTATCCTCTGCCCGACAGTGTTAACATTCATGTGTAGGCTCATGTAAACTCAGGAAGTTTTCCCCCAGCCGTGTGCTGAATGCGTACTGCTCGATCTATGTTCTGTTTTTCGAGCTTCACACTTATAGAAATGATCTAAATGCATGTACAGTGCATGTATGCAAACTATGTGTTTTTCCAGATTTAATGTAACACGGGGATCTAACGAGGCCACAACCAGACACGGAGGCTTAATTTGGAGTGTTACACAATGAAAGCTGTCCTCTGAGCAAGGCAACATGCTACAACCTAATTCTGACACCCCACAGGCTGAACAGGGCTCCTAAATTCATCACCCTGCTTCTAATGAAACACGCAGCAAAGTCACACACAGCTGCCAAGGAGGACGGCGGTGAACTCGTGGACACTCTGCATGTACGGGAGCCCTCTGCGCACCGTTTACAGCATTTTATGTCTGAATTCTTCCCCACACTAAACCATGAATATCTGGTAAACGTTTTCAAACAGTGTCATTATCTCATTGTCGACACACAGTCAAATTTGTATGATGAGTGTTTTGACGCTTCATCTGCCACAGTGTGCAATGTAAGGACCAATTTTGTAGTGTTATGTAAAGCTAAAGTCCTTATAGACCTCTGTATTTGATTCTTTCTAATGTGTTTATTATTAATTCTATACACCCTATTTACCTGCCAAATAACACATGATGATGGTCTATGATATGTCTAACAAAAGAATCAGAAATGTGGCCGAAATTTCTGTGTGTTTTGTTCCAGTAAATAGAGAAGTGAGACTGCGAGAGCATAATATCATAATAAAATGAAATTAATAGTGTCTATTGAATAAATGCAGTTTAAGTCACCAAAGATCTATCCTTGTTATAGGAAAACTATGTTTTGCTGTCTTAAAATTACACATTATCACATTATCAGTGAAGCAAAATCTAAATGTAATTTTTTTTTTCTCCAAAAATGCATGTTTTGTGCAGCTACTGTCTCTTGTCTGGGTTTTGGCAGCGTAACAGTTAAGGGACACTCTATAAGGAGGTTTCGTTCAGTAAATCAACAGAAGTGGGTGAACAAAAAGATAAACAACCACACTTTACAATGCATGAGGAACAGGAAATGATGAGCTAAATGCTGCAGCGCTGATATAATGAGATCAAACATATGCGAGTAAGTCCTGGGAGTTGTCGGTTATGTTCACATATTGAAGTGAAACTGCCTGCGCCCATGTGGGTGTGACATGCTACACTGAGCTCAAGGGTGTGTCTACCTCTGCTGACAGTGAGTGCTCGAGGGATAGAGTTTATTTTCATTTCCCAAATTGGAGTTTAACTTCAAATCACACTCATCTGCAATTAATTCACATCGCCCAACCCTTCATGAAATGTAAACTTCGGCATCCAAGTTGCAGCTGTTGTGGTCACCACCTTTTTGTGTGTTTTCCCTATATGCTGCTGTGCATGCAACAGTTTCACAAGAGCTCCTTTCACTCCCAGCCAAACAAGAAAACAAACGTGATCAACAATGCAAGGCACGAGGTAACCGTGTTTGGTTGTAATTCAGCCCACTGTCCAGCAGGTGGCATGAATTCACAAGGAAAATGCAGAGGCAGTTTCCGTGTGCTGAGGTCTGTACCCCAAATGTGGTCTGCATGCCAGCATCCTGACACCTCAATCTCCACCTCCATTTCAGCAAAATCCTAATTGTTATATTCATTTTTTTTTTTTTATCTATTATATAAAATAAAATCCAGCCTCCAACCAATCAATATACCCTTTTTATTTGCAGAAACATGAATTCAACATACAAATAACCTATATTATGATCTTAACTGCAACTTCAGAAGTTTAACTTCTGAAATAGTCTCTGACTGGGGGGGGGGGGGGGGGGGGGGGGGTTTGTGTTGCCAGAGCAAAGTCATTCATTCTGCATTACTAAACACCTATAATAAAGGTACATGGGTCTATTAGAAAGTCATTTGCATATTAAAGGAGAGTGATTTTATGGTGAAGATGCTGGATAATAACCATAAGGTACTGATTGTCATAAGGCAAGCAGCTACCAAAACAAGACAAATATGGGCTATCAATTAAATTAAATGATTGATCCACTCTGCCTTATGGGCTATTAGAAGAACAATAGGACTATTTGATATTGTCATGTCATCTTAGTGACAACAGGTCGCTGTTGCTGCGCTTCCCCCCCTGAGTTTGATATTCTCTAGCAGTGTACATCCAGGCCATCTTGCGACAGTCACAGCTTTAAGGACATTCACTCCCAGCCTGCGATGCCTAACCAACCGGAAGCGCGGATTGATTTCTCCACGGCAAGCACAGGCGGCTAAAAAAAAAAAAAAAAAAAAAAAAAAAAAGAAGGGAAAAATCAAAGGAGCGCTTATTAAATGATAATCCACCAACCCTCAGACGGGATTTCTCAGACAGAGACAAAGGTTTTACATCTCGAAGTGACAGGGGTATCTGCCGAAATAAAGGATTATTCTTTCGGAGATGGGATCTACCTTCAAGGTCCCCACCTGCTGGGCACCGTAATGGTGGTGAGTATCCAGTTTTTTTTCTCAGTTTTATTAACATGTCTTTTTTCTTTCACTGTAAGATTTTCGGAGCTGCCGAGACGATACAACACAATCATTCTGAAGTCTTTTGTTGAAAATGTAGGCAATGAAAGAACAACGTACTGGGTTTTTCCTATATATAAATATATATATGTTATGTTATCTTTGATAGCTCCGCTAATTGCGCGCATGATACATACAACCGCAGTGTAACATACGTTTTTTTTTTTTTTTTACATTTTCGCGGTAATTACGCAGAAATGTAGTTTTCCCTTCACAAAAGCTAATTCACTGACGGTGCTTTCAAACTGACATGTTATAACCCGGCTGTGGACTGTCTGAGGACGTTTTTCCTTCATTTCCAAACAAATGAAACGGACGAAAATAACCTCCACGTCGTGACAACCTTGGCCCTCATAACTACGGGGCCCTTTTGGTGTGAAATATCAACCGTAAAGAGGTTTCATAAACGAGCCAGGTGTCAGGAACAAGACAGCAAAAACGAAAGGCCTATTTTGTGTTTTTGGTGAACCAGTTGCTGCCTATGTGGGGGGGGTGGGGGGTGGGGGGGGCACACATCTGGGAAGGACACGCCCAGACTCATTGAGACCCATTCAGGGGTTTGTGAGAGGACTTGCTGTGAACCCGTTACACCGCTGAGGCTCAAATACGCTCCTAGTTTGTGATTAGAGCTTGACCTTCATTCATGTTGCATGAGTATTTGAGTGTATGAGCGAAAACGGAAGGGCCATTTCAACCGCAGTTCAAGGACCCCAGGTTGGCTCCCGGACCCCAGGTTGAGCATCGCTGCTTTCCAGGGGATGTAAACGGGTGCCTGCCGCTGCCGCTGCCGCTGCCGCTGAAGCGATTAAAAGCCTCAACCTCGGTCGGTCGCTCACCGGCGTGTGTGTGTGCCTGTGTGTGTGTGTGTGTGTGTGTGTCGTCGTGCTGCTGGGGGGGGGGCACATGACGGCTGATTAGAGAGGTCAATATAATGGGAAAGGTGTGGATTTGTCGGAGTCCTGGAGATAGAGCGGAGACACATCGTCAACATGGCGACAGCTGCCGCGGCCCCCTCGACAATTAAGGTAGCCTGTTGTCTGACGCTTCGTTTCGGATTTCTCATCGGCCCTTTTTAGTTAAGGAAATCAATATGGCAGTCCTAGAATGAAAGAGAGTGACATACGAATGTCTGCCACCTTTTGCCTTCACAGGTAGGGGAGGAGAAAAGTGCTCTCAGGTCACCATGAAGTCGCTATAGAGACACAAGCGTCTATGAATATTACAGATATACTGTTGTGGTTGTACTTGAACACATATAAAATATCTTGTAGTTGTCAGGTAGGTTTCTATTTGATGTCTCAGGTCTCTGTTCTTTAAGCACCATGGACAGCAGCGCCCCTTTGACACCACGCCAGCTGCAGTTTTAGTCATTCCCATGAAATCTGAACAACTGAGGTGGATTCAGCAACATCGGCAGAGAGCAAATGTCTGTCTGGAAGGGCACTCTAGAGAGTTGTTGTGTTGATGTTAGGTCTTTTCAAAATGTCTGATACAGAGGTTAGGTTTCCGTTTGTTTGTTTTCCGAAGCAGCTGCCCTCTTTCCTGAGCATCCTGGACAGTGAAACATCTGTCCGTGGAAAAAGAGAGCTAGTGTTTTGGCTTGAGGGCACTTAGAGGAGGACATATTGTGTAAAGGACAAGTTCACATTTTTTAAAGTCTGTCTTAAAACAATATTGGTCGCTGTAATTGTTCCCCCTCTCCATGCTGGCCATGCAAAAAATGGATTCCACTGTTCATTTGAAGCTGAAATGAGGCTTCACCAGTCTGAACCACACAAACTGGGTGTAGTGGATAAAGTTAGAGTATTTTTTTTGAAAAACTGTACAAGAATTCATGTGGACATATGAGTGTTATTTTAGGAAATTAGCAGTGATCATTTAACTGCTGGACCACCTTACACTGCCCCGCTGAAACTGTTAACAAGATTTAGAGCATGACATAGGCCTTGCGTCAAGATTTCATGTCATCATTTACTTAGCAACAGTTTTGGGTCACTGTGTGAAAATACTTGAAATATCACAGTAAGATCTGATGTATACTAGAAAATAGCGCAGGGCTGTGTCACGTGAGCCAGATTGCTTCTAATATCATAGATGCCATGATCCCTCTCGGTGCCAGGATGCGTAAGCGCGGAAATGTCGGCTGTCCCTACACGTTTCTGGTCTGCCATATTATATTTGACTCCAGGGTTGACCAGGGCTGGAGCTCAGAGATGGGTGTGGATGTTAGACCTACAGGGTTGATCAGGCTTCACAACCCCCTTCCCCCACCACCCACCGGCTCATGCTAGACAAGCTGTCAGGCCTCACATCACAACACGGGTCCCGGGGCAGTCTTCGGGACACAAGCAGATGTGTTTTATGAGAGGCCCCGATGGGAGAAGCTACAATTAATTCACAGTTTATGGCTGATGAATTCTGTGAAACACAACATTTGCTGGCTGTTGTGGCTTTCTAGCAGGTCTCCGCCGCAGTAATAATGTATGCTGCATGTGGCCAAAAAGAGGTTATGATACATTCTCTTTTCTGTTTTTTTTTTCTTTTTTTTTTAAATCCCAATCCTGCTCTCATCAAGAAATGGTTATAATTAAATATTTGATCATGTGTTGCTTGACAGGGCTGTTTTAAGGACAAAAGGTTTGCGATTGTGTTTAAATGTTCAAATTTCCCAGTGGTAATCAAAGTTGAATTTTAGTTACAAACAATTGGCTAGGCCAGACTCAGTTAAGAGGCTTCTTTTTAAGACTTTGAGACAAATTTTGACAACAATCTCAGGTATAGTTACTCGCTCTACCCTGAGCTTTTGACCCTATCACATGGTCTGAAGCAGCATATGGTGTTTACTCAGCCGTTAGGGAACCATACATATTCAAACATCCCTTTATTCTGTGCACTTCCAGGACGTTTAGCCCATGCTAGCTTAAAAACAGCAACACAATTGAATTCTAACATTTCAGTTTAACCCTGGTTACAGCGAATTTAAAGTACTGGATTGACATTTTGAGAAATGTGTGTAGTTGTTTTCTTAATTAGAGTTGGATGAGAAGACTGATATCACTCATATCTTTCTGTGCAATATGAGGCTACAGCCAGTAGACAGTTAGCATAGCTTAGCATAAAGGCTGTAAACACGAAGAAACCGCTAGTCCTAACAAACCAGATATAACATATTGTTATTGAGCTATGAAATTTAGAGCTGCTGGTAGGCATATTTTAAGCAAAGACTGTTAGCAAAGGCTTCACATATACCATACAAACATGAATTTGGCATCAATATTATCATTGACCTCTTGACAAGAAAGCAAATGTCAAACTGTTTCAGCACTGTTTCTGCTGTGTATGTGTAGACACAAGAGAACCTGCTTTATATCACTGTGTTTTTAATATTTTCATTCATGTTTTGTTGAAATTAAGAATGTCTGCATAAAATAAGAGGTTTTGAAATACATTAAGTAGTAGCTGGTTCTGTTAAACCTGACTCATAAAACTCAAACTCATATTTTTATCATACCTGAGCAATACTATGCTTGGTGGATTACACAGTGTTCCAGACCTTCCCCTGAGTTGCCTGCTATTCGGGCACAGGTTGAACATCAACATAGCTTAAAATTTCCTCTTGCAAATGGAAAGAAAATTAGATTGAGGTCTGTTGCTCCATTTCCATTTGGAAAAAGTAAGAAAAACTCATGATTCAAGAAGACATCACTTTTGAGATTCTGCCAGCGGGGAGGATCCTGTTTTCTTAGCCAAGTACAGCATCCCAGGAGGAGCTAGGCCCACCTGTGAGACTGCAGAGACTGGGAGGCACCAAGGTTGCACTGATAATGGCTCACCAGGGTTTTTTGAGACAATCTTGTTTGTGTGCCTTCCCTCTATTTCCTGGGAGAACAGGATGGGCTTCTGGGTGTGAAGGGTGGTACAGTAGTAGTAGTTCTCAGAGGGGGCCGGTATTGCTGCTGATTGGTAGAAGACAAAAAAAATCTATAATCACTGTCAACTACATTTGCTTCTCCTGAAAGCTACTGGGAAAATAGTTCATTCAGTCAAATTAATAACTTGAGGCCATCCACCAATTAATTATGCAATAAAAGGAAAGTGCTGCCTCTAACTCTCTAAAAACCATTTTCTCCATGGTGAAAAAATGCAGCAATAAATAGATTGAGAGAGAGTAGTAAATGGGTGAAAGTGGCAAGCTCATGTTCTCATCAGAGACTTTTGTTTGTCTTTTTCTCATGCCGTCCACCTCAGCTGTTGCTAGCTATTTCTGTGTCCCCCTGTGAATCAGCTGAAGGCGTGTCACCAACGTCAGACCCCATATTTACTGCCTCTCCAAAGCCTCCGCCCTACCTGTGACCTCTCATTGAGCCCAGAGGTCAGCACAGAGTGCAGTGCGTTTTTTAATCTCAAAGAACAGAAACATGAATATGCCTTTTAGCACATGGTTGGTTTGTTCCCAAAGCAAAATGAAGGCATACGTTAGGTTTGTGATTTGTCCACATGATGATTCTGATATGAATTTTAGTCATTAGTCATCGGTTATAAAACAGGCATCAGAGAGAAACGACAGACTATTGTGTTATACAGTAAGGCTCTCAAAGTGGTATTAGTCACTCCATCAGCCATTTGCATGTGAAACATGCTGTCTTTAATGTTTTTCCTCTCCAGCCTTTCAAATGCAGCTCTGTATGACCTCCTTAATGTCTGTACATGTGTGTGATAAGCCACCTATAGGAAGAGATTCCTTTCACATACAAATAAGTTGATAGGTATGGTCAAAACATAAATGCTCAGGTCATATTTCCTTTTAGCTCCTTTTAGTCATGAATCTCTTTGTGTAACTGTGATGGCAGTTTAACATGTCGGTCTCATGTCTGATTAAGTGCCTGAGTCACTTTTACGTAAACTGACAAGGCCAGACTGAGTAACATTTCAGCACAGCAACATTTCTCGACTGAATGCTGTTAGATTAATGTAAAAGCTGCCGCAGCACAAGTTTAAGCATAGAGAAATTAAATGTAGGTCAGTCTCAGTGTCTGATCATTGCAATGAATTTCTCAGTAGTATAGTATAAAAAAAAAATCGAAGAAAAAATATTTTTAATTAATTTTGAATTAACTGACTTGACATTGTTTAGACAGTTAAAGGTCCCATATTGACTAAAGTGAGATGTCCATGTCTTTTTAATTATAAAGCAGGTCAAGGTTCTATATTGATACTGTGAAAGCATCAAAACACTCAGTCCACAGAGAAATGCACACAGCCTGTATTCAGAAACTGGGCCTTGAAATGAGCCGTCAGGACTTCTGTAACTTTGCGATGTCACAACAAAGCAGTCACCGCCCTCAGCCACACCCCAAGCCCTGCCCACCTGGACCCACCATCCAACCCTGCAGGATTTGGTTTCTCTGCTATATTTTTATTCAATCACTCAGAAAACAGTCAGCCAATCAGAAGAAAGCCTCAAAGCCTCTCTTCTGATTGGCTCACTGACCTGTTGTTACTAGAGCCCCAGAGAGAAGCCTGAGAGAGGAGATGTAAAACTACACTGAGATGGTTTTTGGTTCTTCCAAAATATATCTTATTAAAGTGGAAAGTGTAAAATATGGGAAATGTGGTAAGTGTCCCTTGTACTCGTGATAGTCATTCATTATGGCTTCGATGATAAAATAAGTTTTGAAAACAGTTACATTGATCTTCTTTCCTTTCCTTATTCTGATACTACTTCCTTTCATTTTCAAATATCGCACAAGCACTGTGGCTCTTTCCAAATTCAGTTCATTAACGTGAAAGACACCACTAAAAAGCCATCACTTTACCAGCTTGATGAAATAACTGAGATGTAAAATACATATGAATAATGTGGGTGTTTTCGTCTCCCCACTCTAAATCCACTTTCAGACTGACTTTCTATAAAACAAGCACCAGGAGATGTTCAAAAACCCAGACTGTTGTTAAACAACACTTAAATGTAATACAATTCATTAGAGGCACAAACATAATGTAATGCAATTCATGTCTGAAAGCTTTAGAGTGGGGAGACACCCTCCTTAATTTATCCAGGCAGGGTTTCCAACATCTCGTGCGTACAGCATGATTCATGAAGATAAGTTGACCTCCAAAGGTGAACGAACCTACTATTTTCAGAAGCCTGACCCTGACTCCTGACCCATTCCCTTCTTGCTGCAGCTCCCTGCCCCAGCTGAGCCCCTCGCTGCCCTCTGAAGAAGCAGGATGACAAGATGGCACAACTGCTTGTACCGCCCGGACCTGACAGCTTCTGCCCCTTCGTCCCCGAGTCGCTGGCCGCCATCGAGAGGCGCATCGCCGAGGAGGAGAGCCGCAGACCACGGGCGGAGCGCCGCAGTGACAGTGATGATGAAAACGGTCCAAAGCCCAACAGTGACCTGGAGGCAGGGAAATCCCTCCCCTTCATCTATGGGGACATCCCTTCTCACCTGGTGTCCACCCCTCTGGAGGACATGGACCCCTACTACAGCAATCAGAAGGTTAGTTTCAAAGTTATTAAAGCGGAAGTAAAATATTAACACTCATATGGATGGACACCTTTAAGTCATATTCTTAACCCTACTGGCCTTAAAACATTATTATGTATACTGACTAAACTTTCAATGGCGTATGACTCAAGCACTGAATTGTGACACCTAGTCTAAGCTTTTTATCCCCTAAAGGCTTGAAGCTAATTGCCCAATGGTCTCAATAAACTATTTTAAGGAAGCACATTGGCAGATGCAGCAATTTCCACCCACGTAAGACGAACTTCTGCTTAAGAAAGATAACAGCTGAACACATTCACTTCCTGTCTTTCTAGTGAGGGCAGATCAGATTTTATTAGAGACACTGCAAGCTGTGGCTCATTTAAAAAAAATGTTTTGTAATGTGTTGCATAGATTTAATTCTTCAGAATATTGCGACTCTGTTATTAACGTCTTTTACTCTTGCAAATTAGAAGCCAGAGAACAAAAGAATTCAATCTACACCCTTGAAAAAATGTATAATTGATTTACTTTACATCTGTTAAATTAAAAGAAATGACCAGTGGTGGAATATTTTGTGCATCAGTGCAAGTTTAAGGTACTTGTACTTTACTTAAGTATTTGTGCTTATGCCACTTCATATTTACATTCCACCTCATTTCAGAGGGAAATATTGTATATCTTACGCAGCTTCATTAAGATTTTGCATACAAACTATATAATGCATCTTAAATAAGATGGAACAAATGTCGCTCTTATTGGTCATTTTGGTCAATATTTGAGGCCTTATTTTCTTTAAAAAGTTGAAAAAATAAGTGCTGTATTTTTTAAATCAAGTTTAGTGTAGGAACGTAATGTATCAGTTAAAGATAAAGACATTTCTAGAACATGTTTTGAATTTAAAAATTTGATTTAATTGAAAAGGTTTCAAACATTAAAATACTACTTTGCTGACATGACGTCTGTACTTGGAATACTTCAGCATTTATGGAAATATGCCTGTTCACTTTCTTGCCAAGAGTTGGATTGATACCACTCATGTATGCGTGTTAAATATGAATCTACAGTAGTAGCCTCTGAGCTTAATTAGCATAAAGACTGGAAGCAGAGAGTAACAGCAAGTCCAGCTATGTCCAAAGGTAACAGTTTGGAGACAACTGGAGGCTTTTCACAGAGCTGGCACATCCTTATAATAAGGAATTATATTTGCAATAATAGTAGACTTATAGTAGTATAGTATAGTACTCCTAGTGACTTGTTTTATGTGACCTGGACATGTCCTGGTCATCCAGGTCTTTCTGTTTTTAGGAAGTTCCTGAAGCCTGACGACCTGATTAGTTTAATCTGGCTTCATAGATAAATACAGCTGGGTGGGTCTGAGCACACAACTCTTAGGAACTCCTGAACTGGCTTTTGTGTGCATGGATTTATTGTTGACAAGAACAAACTGGAATATACCTGATGAATATGACTTCCAACCCCCAGTGATATGTACCAGTCTCTGTAATAAAATCTTGTGATCGAAATGCATCACTAAGATGTAGCAAGATGAGAATAGCAAAAAGTATAACAACTTGCTGATTCTTCACGACGTTAATTTCAGACAAACCTACAAGTTGGTATTTAGTTTGTCAACAGGTGAGATGTAAAACCCATTTCAACATAAATGTACTCATCCAAGTCAGAGCCTAGGCCAACAGAAGTGCTAAATGCTAATCTGAGCTGTTGTGCTAGTTGAACTACAGTGCCAAACAGGTGAGGTGTGCTCATCCAGCCACATTATAATAATTACAACAACCACAGACTCTGTGCAGAGGCTGCACACAGATGCAGCTTCTCTGCAGCAGCATGATGGAAATACAATAGAAAAAAACATATGCGGTTTATATGAAGTGCAATTTTAGTGCTGCTTAATATATCACATCTAACAAATAAGGTGAACACATACAGTATATGACTCATATTTTAATTCATTTTTCTTTTCTCTCTCTTTCAGACCTTCATAGTATTGAACCGTGGGAAGACAATCTTCCGTTTCAATGCCACTCCTGCCTTGTACATCTTAAACCCCTTCAACCCTCTAAGGAGGATAGCTATTAGAATTTTAGTACACTCATATCCTTTCAGAGTTTGCCACGGTCACAGCTTGATTTGGATTAAAGGGTTTATCAGACAAAAGAGGGATTTAATTGAGCTGATGCTGAAGACTAAATGTCATGATTGGTTTAGACTTTACATAGGCATACATCTGGTTTTACAGCAGCTGAGCAGCTGAAGACACTTTAGATAAGAAATGACAAGTAAAATGTTGGTTTTTGACTAGTTTTCTGTCAGGTTTGGTTAAAGTGTGTCTTGTTTGAATGTTCCATAGCATACAGTGATTTATGCTCAAAAAAACACAAATGTTCAATTGTGTTCCTTAACTTAGTTTTTACGTTGTTCAGCATGTTGATCATGTTCACCATCCTGACCAACTGTGCTTTCATGACCCTCAGTAATCCCCCAGAATGGGCCAAGAATGTAGAGTAAGTTGTCAGCTGTTAATTTTCTCTTGTGTCTGACCTTTGGGATTTTACTTTGACATACATGTTGATTAATCATTTGAACATAATTCTGTCAAAACTGGCACACCCTCCTCTCAGATATGAGCGCACAGACATGATGCACAAAAAGCAGCACAACCTACAAGTTCAGGGGATATGAGTATATTTGATGTGAAAAGTTATTAAATGGTTACATCCATGGTGCAAAAAGGAATTAATTTATCGTAATAATCTTAAATATAGAGCTATTAAAGGACTGAAATGTATAAAAAAAATGGAGCACTGCATCATGGGATTATATCGTGAACACTACTTTTTTCATTCCAGAGAATGTCTGACATCACTATATAAAGAATACATTTCACACTCAAGTAAATTGGCAGAGGGTAAATCTTGTCCACTATACCTGTATAATGGACAGGGAGTGATTCAGACATATGCTGTGTCATCAAGACAATTGTATAACGACAGAGGATTAAAATACTGTGCATTGATAATATATTATCATATCTATTATATTTGGGTTTAAAGGTCCCATATTGTATAAAGTGAGATTTCCACATCTTTTTTGATTATAAAGCAAGTCTAGGTTCTATATTAATACTGTCAAGGTATCAAAGTGCTCAGTCCACAGAGAAATGCACACAGTGTGTATTCAGAAACTGAGCCTTAAAACGAGCCGTCAGGACTTTTGTAACTTTGTGATGTCACAACAAAGCAGTCGCCGCTCTCAGCCATGCACCAAGCCTGGCCTACCCAGACCAACCATCCAACCTTGCAGGATTTGGTTTCTCTGAGTGTTCACCAGAAATCTGCTATATTTTTATTTGATCACTCAGAAAACAGTCAGTCTCACAAAACTGTTGTTACTAGAGCTCCAGAGAGGAGATGTAAGCCTACATTGAGAAAAACCATCTTAATGTACTTTTACATCTCCTCTCTCTCAAGACTATAGCAGATTTGAGGTAAACACTGCCCACTAAACACTAAATCCTGCAAGGCTGGTGGGTGGGTCCGGGTGGGTTGGGCTTGGGGCGTTGTTGAGGGCGGCGACATCACAAAGTTAAGTCCTGAAGGTTCCGTCTCTGGTGGCTGTGTGCATTTCTCTGTGGACTGAGTGCTTATATACCTGTAATAAAAAAAAGACATGGAAATCTCACTTTATACAATATAGGACCTTTAATACCAGAATATAAATTGGGTGTAAAATACTACAATGGCCGACTGTTACAGTATGCTGTATTAAGTCTGATGTTAGCTTTGTCTCCATTAAATATTGGTGTAGTCAGGCAAGCTATAACACAGTAATGTACACTACAGGATTTTCAGGAGATAATAACCAGAAAGCTCATGAGGAAAATGGAAAATGTGACACAGGTAGTTTAAAACCCCAGTACTGCACTACACACAGTGAGTCTGTCACCTTGCCTCTGAGCAATGGAGCCGTTAACTGACATCATTAATTTCCTCTCCGTGTGTTTTCATTTCCTCTCTTCCTCACCTCGTTTTGCCAGGTACACATTCACAGGAATTTACACCTTCGAGTCCCTTATAAAAATCCTGGCCAGGGGCTTCTGTGTGGGGAAGTTCACTTTCCTCCGGGACCCATGGAACTGGCTGGATTTCAGTGTTATCCTCATGGCGTAAGTATTATGACAAGCATGGTTAGGATCATCTTAACATGATCTGGCGTAGATTAAGAAGCCAAATGCTTTTAATGCTAATCAGCCCAGCAGCCTGTTAAGTCCCGCTGAATGTGAGAAGAAGAGCAGAGAAATGAAGAGGGGCACAATAATCTGCAGCTTACTGCTGTATGTTTGGAGAGCATGGCCAGAAATCTCAGCTCTACTCTATTATAATGGATGTGAGCCCCTGAAGCCTGCAGTATCCTGGCCTAGATTTGTCCCATGCTTCAATGACTTCAGCTACTTGTCTTGAAACTACAATATAAAGCCTTCAGCATTAGGTTACAGAGTTATTCTGTGATTATAGTATCTGTTGATATGGAGGATTACTCACTTTTTGTTTTTAGATATGCCATTTATGATGCTTTTAACAGAGGCGGTTTTATCTCTCAGATGTCTGTGTTTGTGTGATGGGTGTCTGCCTGTGCAATGCTGTGTAGTAACTGTGCATTTGATCCTGCAGGTATATAACAGAGTTTGTAAACCTAGGCAATGTTTCAGCTCTGCGCACATTCAGAGTATTGCGAGCTTTGAAAACTATCTCAGTAATACCAGGTAAGGCTGCCCGGGCCTGCTGCCAGCACTCCTGCCATTTGTCCTCTGTGTGTGACCGTTTGCCGTTCCCTCCTCTCCCCCTTCCCCATCCCATGACCCTCCTTTTGTCTCGTCATGTCATGTGTGTGGGTGCCTGATTTGTGTGTGCGCGCGTATGTGTGCGTGTTTTCCCCACACCTTTTCCGAAATGCCCCTCTACCACGCCCCCCCCCCCCCTCCTCCTCCTCCTCCCTCTCCCTTCCCTTCCCTTACAGATATGTCACAGAGTTTGTGGACCTGGGCAATGTCTCAGCACTGCGAACCTTCAGGGTTCTGCGAGCCCTGAAAACTATATCAGTGATCCCAGGTGAGAGAGCCATCAAGGCCCATAGGGTTAATGAAATGCTAATGGCTAACTGGCGTTTCGCTAACATCCTAGCACCCCCTCCCCGCGCCCTCTCAGCTCATCTCACTGTAGCTAAGCCTGATGACGCCTGTCGCCGTCCCTCATGCTGCCTTCGTCCCAAGGCCAGTAAAAGCTGGAATCTGGCTCCAATCTGCACAGATTGACAGGATTCTTAGCTTTTAGATACATCCTTCAAGGCAAAGTTCTTTTTGGTTGAAATCTATTCTTGCCTTGGGAGCCTTACAAGTAGATTTTGTGCACTATTTCTTTTTCCTTTTTTGCATGAGACATTGCAAAAGCCGATTTTCTGGTGGCAAGCACTTGTGTGTGTAGGGTTCCTCCTCACCTTGTTTTCCTGTGCATGTCTTGTTCAATGTTGTGTGTTTCTTTGGAATAATTGTGATATGGTGAGTGGTGGTTGGGTTATGGCATTCTAAACACTAACACTATTCACATCACAAACTAACAAAAAGGTCATAGGTAAACCATCCAGGAAAACTGTCATTGGCTCTTTGTATAAAGAGAATCATCTGATTCCGCAACATGTATTACTTATTCAAGCTGCCATAACAACATACATAGACGTAGTTTACACATGTTGGGCTCTATTTTTGTGGCAGCGCAAAGCCTAGTACAAACAGTACCAGGATATGCTGGTATTTTTCTGACCCTTCTTTTCTGACTTTTGGTATTTATTAGTACATGATGGGAGAAGTTGCAACATGATTTACTTAATGTAATATTGGTTTGACATTTTGGGAAATACGCTTGGTTGAAGACCGATACCACTCTCATATCTTTACATTTAATATGAAGCTGGAGCTAGCAGGCAATTAGCTTAGCATAGCATAACATAAAGACTGAGAAGTAGGGAAAAGTAACTAGCAGGGCTAAGTCTTAAATTTAAAAGTAAACCTGCCCAAACCTCTAAAGCACTAATTAACACATTGTATCTTGTTTGTTTGAACCAAAAGCCAAAATGTAAAAAGAGCAAGTTGTGGTTTTGTGGCCGCTGTGTGCAACATGCAGTTTTTTACATTTAAACTAAACTAAAACACGAGTTCATGAGTGAACTTTAAAGGTGCTAATAGGCAGATTTTTTTTTTTTTTACTTTGAACACAGCTAAGCTAACTGTTTTTCTCGCCAGCTTTAAAGGTCCCACATTTTACACTTTTCCAGTGTTTTATTTAAAGCGTTGTCTTCTATAAGAAGATCTATTTGTGGTTTTAAGAATCAAAAACCATCTTGTTGTAGTTTTACATCTCCTCTCTCACCAACATCAGGTCGGTGAACCAATCAGAAGAGAGGCTTTGAGTGGTTGAATGTTTTCTGAGTGATCAAATAAAAATACAGCAGATTTCAGATAAACATTCAGAGAAACTAAATCCTGCAGGGTTGGATTGTGGGTCCAGGTGGGCAGGGCTTGGGGCATGGCTGAGGGCGGTGACTGCTTTGTTGTGACATCACAAAGTTACAGAAGTCCTGACGGCTCATTTCAAGGCTCAGTCTTTCTTTCACAGTAGTAATACAGAACCTAGACCTGTTTATAACCAAAAAAAGCCATGTAAACCTCACTTTACACAATATGGGATCTTTAATGCTAAGCTAATCCTAAAATAATCAACTTCTGGCTGAAAGGCAAATATGCATATTCTCAAAATGTTAAATTATTCCTTTAATAAGCTGTTGCTTCCATCAACAAGCAAGCACAAACTCAATACTTGTTTCACAGTGCTGTGCAACACATCAGCCTTTTTCTTATATTGCCTCCCACACAACATTATTTTCTGACTTCAAAAGGCTGATGTGGACTTTCATGACTGGCTGCATGAGAAAGGTATGAGATTTAACTGTCTGAGAGAATAACAATTAATCAGCCAATTCACTACCCAGGTTTAATTCCACTTCACTCAACGATCCATCGTCCACCGTACACCTGTATGGATAGAAACAGCCTGTGCACTTGGATACGTCCTCATTGACCTTGAGAACATTACCTGTTGCTGTGTGCTGGTCTTTGCTGCTGCACTAAGAAAGAGCTCAGTTTAACTGTCTCAGTGGCATCATCACCAGAAAACAATAGCACAGATTTCTAGAACATTCTGATCTCCCTGGTAAGGTCCTGTAATAATATAGAAAAAAACAACAACACATCTTTCTCCAGTGGTTTATCCATGATTAGCAGCGATCTGTGTCAGCCTGGTTCCTGTATGACAGCAAGCAGTTCATACAGGAACCTCCACTGCAGATCCCCCTGGCTGCTTGCTACTGTAAGCTCTTATTAGTAGCTTCTTCTCTACACAGCTTGTGGCTGTAATTAGCAGGCAGTAATCACTCTGCGATGTCCCCCTCCCGCCCCCTTGCCCTCTCTCACGTTCAGGCTTGAAGACCATCGTTGGCGCACTGATCCAGTCGGTGAAAAAGCTGTCGGACGTGATGATCCTCACCGTGTTCTGCCTCAGCGTCTTCGCCCTCATCGGCCTGCAGCTCTTCATGGGCAACTTGAGGCAGAAGTGCGTGCGTCTGCCGATTTCAAGCAACGCCACCAACAGCAGCAATATCACTACCGAAGATTTGATGCTTTACAACAACAGCCTGATGGACATCAACGCCACATTTGTGCAGAACACCACAGCGGACGCCTTCAACTGGACAGAGTACATCAGTGACGAGAGTAAGCCGGGTGACACGGCGTGAACGTGTCATTACATGTCTGCCAGGCGCACATAGGGGTTAACCAGGGTCAAGTTAGCATCCGCCCCAGACGGCCTGAGTCAGATATTGGCTACTGCATATGCAGAGATGGGTCAGGGTGGTGGTGGTGCTTGTGTAGGGGGAGGTCAGGCCTGCTGCTGTGATAGGGAGTGACAGCAATGGCTGGGAGCAGAGGCTGCACTCTCTAACAAGGGCTGGTGGGAGAATGCAGCAAATGTGGCGGATAATCGCCCCAACAATAAAACCCTCTACTTTCACCCCCCCTCGCTTTCCTTCATCATTCTCCCATGGCCCATCTGGGTGGCATGAGCAGCCTAAAGTACTAGAGGAGAGTGAGTCACTGACCCAAAGCGGGATATAGAGGAGACAGGCACCAGCTACATGACAAGCTGATGCCAGAGCAAGAGGGGAAGAGGAGGGAGAGAGACAGTTGATTGAATTAAAGCTTGGCATCGTAATCGTTTCAATTAATATAAAAAAAACTGATAAAAAATCTGATGTGATTGTGAAGTGGTAGACACACTCAGAGTGTCCGTGACTGCTTTGAAAGTCACGTGCTCATACCAAGGGTGACTAAGGATGACTAATGTGGCTGGGTGTTAAAACAGAAAAACAAATCAGCACCTTTCTCTCTGTCTCCCACCCACTCTACGAAAAAACTGAAAACTTCCCGTGATGTGTTTCTGACTTACCGTCGCTCTGTCTCCTCTCCTCTCTAGATAATTATTATTACCTCCCTGGCCGTAGGGATGCTCTGCTCTGCGGGAACGGCAGTGGCGCTGGGTAAGGCTTGACATGTTTTATTTATATGGCCAATTAGATGCACCACAAAGCTGAGCACACACAATTAGTGTCGACACTCGCCACCGCGCTGAGGCACAGGAGTCCGAACTGGTTAACTACGGCTGCATTAATGTGTTTTAGCAAATGTTTAAACTCTCAGCTTTTTGCCTGTGTAGCTGACAACTTTTGATTTAAATTTTAGTTTAAATGTTTAAACCATGATACAAATTCTTCAAATTGTATTCCCAGTTCTAGTTAAGCTTTTACATAAACCACATTATCTCCAGAATATTGCTACTTGATCAGAGAGTCATGCTGAAAGGAGGAGGAGAGTGATCTGCTCTTATCCGTCAGTTATGCACAAAAACAGTTTGTAAAAAAACACCCGTGAAGAGGGATGTAAGGTGGTGAGTGTTCAATACACAAATAACAGCTATAGCAGTTGGGGTTACTCGAGTTCAAGTGTTCATTAACATGTATTTATCCATTTGTGGAGACGCTTGGTGCCAAGCAGCAATTTGTGTTTTATTTTTTTTATGTTTATCTCAAACCTTATCAGATTTTTTTTTATGTTTAAAAAAGTACTCGTTACACCTGTAATGCTAAATGTTTCCCATGACACCTGTGTCCTGACAGGCTCTGTCCAGAGGGCTTCATATGTGTTAAAGCAGGTCGTAATCCAGATTACGGCTACACCAGCTTCGACACCTTCAGCTGGGCCTTCCTCTCTCTGTTCCGACTCATGACCCAGGACTTCTGGGAAAACCTCTACCAGCAGGTTGGCAGAACTCTGCGGCTGATTTGAGCTTTGTAAAACACGACCTAAAATATGTGAACATAACAAACAATACCATGAAGTGAAAGCTGTAAATTTCATAAAAGACCTTCAATCAGCAAATATCCATCCAATTAGCTTCATAAGATAGATTCATGACAACAATCTCTCTCTTTTCCTCTGGATCCGTCAGACTTTGCGTGCGGCAGGGAAACCCTACATGATCTTCTTCGTGCTGGTGATCTTCCTGGGCTCCTTCTACCTGGTCAACCTGATCCTGGCTGTGGTGGCCATGGCTTACGACGAGCAGAACCAGGCAACCATCGAGGAGGCTCAGCAGAAGGAGGAGGAGTTCCAGGCCATGCTGGAGCAGCTGAAGAGACAGCAGGAGGAGGCACAGGCAGGACATTCATCTTTGTCTTTTCAAAAACAAAGTCAGAATTCGATTACCAGTTAATCAGCGTGTGTGCATTTCATCTCAAACATTTCATTTGAGAGCGATTTCACTGAGAAAGTGATGATTTTAACTGAAGCGACAGGGAAGGTTTCAGATTTATTCGGAGGATCTCTGGGGAGACTCTGTTGATTCTTCAGCTTGGAGTCTTGAGCCAGCGTTGCCCCTAGCAACCGAGAGACTCACTGCCCTGGATGACTGACACCACCCCCTGCTGCACCCGTAGAGGTCAGGAGGTTGACCTACAGACAGGAAAATTATCAGGATGCAGGATAATGGGAATCTACTCACTGTGGCCCTGACTGTTGGCTTAATAAGCTGCATGTCATCTATACAAGAGGCTCATTATCAGGGGAGCTCCCTTCCTGATGTTCCTGAGCAGCCGACCAGTTATTTTGAAGCTCATGATGACAAAGCCGGAGAGTCTGTTTCTGTCCTGCTGCACATGTATGAATGTAGCAAGTTCATGTTCATGGTCATAGGCTGAATCTGATAAATATAAGGTAGAAGGCAGTAGTTTTTTTGGTTTTTTTTTCATTGCAGTTTTGCACAACATGGAAGCTTTCATGGAAGTTTTTCTTTTAAGAAGAGTCGACAAAACTAAATTGCGAATGGTCTGTATTTCCATTAAATAAGGCTGGGATTTTCTTCTTGCACAATATTGTTCCTATAAAACGTGGCGTCTGCCTCTCAGTTGCGAAAAAAATAAAAATAAATAAAATGAATAAAATGAATAAAATAAAAAATTAAGATCTAAAAAATATCAAAAAAATATATATGTCTATATATGTGTGTAAGGTAAAAGTGATGGATAAATGGTTGAAATACAGTAGTTAGCTAAAAGAATAGATAAACAGGTCAGATAATTACCTAAACATGAGGGATTGTTGCCTGAAAGTAGTGGATAAAGGGTTGACATGTTCAGCCACTCTAAGTGATTATAATATAAATTAACCGTATTTCTGTAACAATATCCACTTTTATTAAGGGTTATTAAACATCCACTTTAACGTCAATTGAAATGAAACCAAACAGGTGGGGTGAGAGGGATTAGAGTTACATGACACAAAGAAAGTCAGGAACTGATAGACATGCAGTATGTGTATAACAATGAAAGAATATTCATAGGCTATATTTCCCCTTAATTTTCTGTATTTTCTAATGTACAACACCACACTATTGTTTTCTCATCATGGGAAGGTCGGATACCTACGTCTTCCCTGTTGCTGCCTTGCTCTGTGTTTCCTCTCAGACCTCCTTCCCATCTCTGCTCTGTCTGGCTGTTCCTCCAGGTTCAGCACTTGTTTTGTCACATTCAGAATATTGTTGTTGTTTGCTAAGGCAGACAGAGGCACTAGAGCAAAGATCGAAAATAAAAAACAGAAAATCTGATATTCTCTCTATTCCCTCGGATATTTTTGGCAACGTTGCAACCGTACACACAAAACCTTTTCCCTCTAATGCACCAGATTGTACCCATTCACATCCCCAGCCTAAAAGCATTTCATTTAGGATAACACATCTCTGTGGAAAACAGCCTCATAAGTAGCTCGTGCACGTGGTGGTAAATCATATTGCTTAAGGAAAGATGCAAGAAATTCTCAGCTTGCGATGATGTGGTTGTTTCTACTTGATTTTTGTTTTTGTGCAGTTTTGTTTACTAGCAAAAAGGCTGTTACCTAACCTGGCATCCACAGAATTTTTTCTCTTACTTGATGAGTATTATAAATGCAAGGATTCAGAATGTTTTGGTTTGCATGAAAACAATCAGGCGTCCATTTTTAGAAGGTGTCTGAGACTTATCTGGCTCTTCATGCTGCTCTCAGCTGCCAGGCTCTCTCCTCCGCTCCATTCCGCAAGAGCCTTTGAGACAGGCACTGGGTTGCCATGACAACTGTGTTTGTGTTCTGATTGGCTGGCAGGTTGCCGCAGCAGCAGCCATGGAGAGCGGAGAGTACAGCGGGAGAGTGGGCCCCACCTCCGAGTCCTCCTCAGGGACGTCTAAGCTCAGCTCAAAGAGTGCCAAAGAGCGACGCAACAGGCGGAAGAAGAGGAAGCAGAGGGAGGAGGAGGAGGAGAGGGGGGGGCGGAAGTTCCACAAGTCTGAGTCTGAGGACAGCATCAAAAGGTCCAGCTTCCGCTTCTCTATTGACGCCAACAGGCTCTCTTATGAGAAGAGATGTTCCTCACCCAACCAGGTAAATACTTCCCTGACCAAGCAGATTAACTACTTCCTGATAACAGGAGATTTTTGGTGCTAAAATTAGGCTGATATTGGCATTTTATATCATTTCACATATATCACATCATTACTACACAGAGAAGTGAAATCAGATTAATCAAACAACATATGTTAACATGTGTTAATTTGTGACATTTAGGTGCTGGTAGGTGAATTTATTAACTTTGGGCAGAACTTGGCTTGTTTTTTCTCCCTGTTTCCACTCTTAATGCTAAGCTAAGCTAACTGGCTGCTGTCCACAGCTTCATATATTGGTGTAGACATACGAGAGTGGTATCAATCTTCTCTTCTAGTTATGGGCAAGTTTCCCCTGTTTTCCATCAGTCCATCCTTTCCTCGGTTTGCGTCTCTTTCCTACCTGCCCTGTGTAGATACATACCTGTCCCCTCCCTCTTTTCTCAGGACCACCCAATACCAAGTGAGGCATTTTGGTGTCTCCTCTAACCTCCCAGTCTACTCCTAAGTATTCCAGGGTTCTGCCTCCTTCCACCCTTTTTCTCTCTTTCTCTCAGTCTCTCCTCAGTATCCGTGGATCCCTCCTCTCACCTCGGAGGAACAGCCGTGCCAGCCTCTTCAGCTTCCGCGGCCGGGCCCGCGACATGGGCTCCGAGAACGACTTCGCCGACGACGAGCACAGCACCTTCGAGGAGAGCGACAGTCGACGGGGTTCCCTGTTCTTGCCACGCCGCCTCGAGCGCCGCTCCAGCGCCGTCAGCCAGACGAGCCTCGGGGCGCCGCGAGTCATCCTGCCAGCCAACGGCAAGATGCACTGCACTGTAGACTGCAATGGTGTGGTCTCCTTAGTCGGTGGAACATCTGTAACAACCTCCCCTGTAGGTCTCCTGCTGCCTGAGGTGACTTCATTGTTTCATGCTGTAGTTTCCCATTGACCTCCCTTAAGTTTATATCTTGTACTTCCTTTAATTTACATCCCTTTGTTCTGATGTGGTTGATAAATGAATGATAAATCAGTTATGTGGATGTTTGCCAAGTCAAACTGAGGAGTGTTTTTTTTTTTGTTTGTTTTTTTTTTTTTTGCTGCATGACTATATATGTCTATGGTTGTTAATAATGCTGGATTATTGTTGGATATATTCCTTATTTTTTTTAATGTAAACAAAACTTTCCCACCTCTTAACCCCATCCATGGTTCTCAGCCCCGAGCCCATTGATTTCCACTGAACTTTGATAATCCTGAACTGTTCTTCCGAGCATGAATGGTCATAAATCTGGTGGTCTGTCATATTTTCAGGTCAAAAGTTTAATTTTACCAGTCTGTAAACATTGTTTCAACATTTCTGCTGTTAAGTTGGACATTTAAACATGGAAATCTATGGGGATTGACTCACTTTTGGAGCCAGACTCAAGTGGCCATTTGAGGAATTGCAGTTTTTGTCACTTCCGTGCTGGCTTCATTTTTCAGCCCTGGATTTCAGTCATTCACATGAGCTCAACGCAGATAATTTGCTTGACTCACATTCTGCTAAATATTGCTCATATCTTGATGTGAATCTTTTTTTTTCCTAGGGAACAACTACAGATACTGAGCTGAAGAAACGGCGGTCAGGTTTTCGCCACCCATCCATGGATTATTTAGATGAACCAGGGGGCCGGCAGAGAGCCATGAGTGTGGCCAGTATCCTCACCAACACCATGGAAGGTCAGGATCAGACAATATATTTTTGGCCTTAGTGGTAGTTAATTTTTACACCTGGAGAGAATTAGGAGGACGAAACCTTGCAAGGGAGCCATATAATGAAATGTGGCCATTTCTCCTTTCCAGAGCTAGAAGAGTCGAGACAGAAGTGCCCACCCTGCTGGTACAGATTTGCCAACACCTGTCTGATCTGGGATTGTTGTCCAGCATGGCTGAAAATCAAGGAGGTCGTCAACATGGTGGTCATGGACCCATTTGTGGATCTGGCCATCACGATTTGCATCGTCCTCAACACCCTTTTCATGGCCATGGAGCATTACCCCATGACTAAAGAATTCGACACTGTCCTCTCCGTCGGAAACCTGGCAAGTATTTTCCGATATGCTCACCATCTCTTACTGGACAAAACCAGATAAAATAGACAGTAACTGTAAAATATGATGCAGATTCAGGTGTAAAGGTATCATTTCCCCCTGTTTGTCATCAGGTGTTCACAGGCATCTTCACAGCAGAGATGTGTTTTAAGATCATTGCCCTGGATCCCTACTACTACTTCCAGGAAGGCTGGAACATCTTTGACGGCATCATTGTTAGTCTCAGTTTGATGGAGCTCGGCTTGGCCAACGTAGAAGGCCTGTCTGTGCTCAGGTCCTTTAGATTGGTAAGAGCCCTGGGAAAGTCATATCTTTTTAATGAAGCTACATTACATTATTTATCTGCTCTTTATATGAGAAAGTTAAGATAAACCTGTTCTTCTAGGTAAGGACACAGTGACTCTCTCAATAACATTTGTGTTATTAATGAGGTAATGATGTAATGAGAGCTTTTGTGCAATACATGAAAGGGCCCACTGAGAGTTGTTGTGGCCTTTGGGGCACAATCTGTTTTCTTCTGTTCACCTGATTAGCTGTCTATCAGAGCTGCTGTACTGCTTAACTCTTTCAGACCAGTTAGTGCTCTGTTATCAACTGACACTGAAAGTACACTCACATAGTCTCTAAAAGCAAACAAAACTGCACTGAAAATGTAGGTCTGCTTTCAAAGCAGTTGTTTGAGATTTCTGGAAATGCGCTTACTGGCTTTCTTTGCCGACATTTAGGTGAGAAGTTCGATACCACACTTATTATATCTGCTAATTAAATGTGTAGCAAAAGGCAGCAGGTGAATTAGTTTAGCTTAGCGCGAAGCACGGAAGCAGGGGGAAACAACTAACCTGGCTCGCTCTAAGGCTCAGCAATACACCTCTAAAGCTTGCAGAAACAGCAAGTTGAGGTTCTGTGTGGACACAGTGACTCCCTGCAATATTGTTAATATAATGGTAGTTTTATTTGAAGTTTTGATCCGTAAGAAGATATATTTGTGGTTTTAAGTCGCAAAAACCAGCTCAGTGTAGTTTTACATCTCCTCTCTCAGGCTTCTCTCTGGAGCCCTAGTAACAACAGGTCAGTCAGCCAATCAGAAGAAAGACTCTGATTCTCTCTTTTGATTGGCTGATTGATTTTCTGCATGATCAAATAAAAATATAGCAGATTTCAGGTAAACACTCAGAGAAACCAAATCCTGCAAGGCTGGATGATGGGTTGGGGTGGGCTGGGCTTTGGGTATGGCTCAGGGTGGTGACATCACAAAGTTACAGAAGTCTTGATGACTCGTTTTAAGGCGCTAAGTTGTAAGTGTCTAAATATGGGCTGTGAGCGTTTCTCTGTGGACTGCGCGCTTTGATACTTTTACAGTATTAATTAATTAATATAGAACCTAGACCTGCTCTATAATAAAAAAAAGACATGGAAATCATACTTCATACAATATAGGACCTTAAAACATCCCTTTAATTTTCTTTTAAAACAGCTCAGAGTCTTCAAACTGGCCAAGTCGTGGCCTACTTTGAACATGCTGATCAAGATCATCGGTAACTCAGTGGGCGCTCTGGGGAACTTGACTCTGGTGCTGGCCATCATCGTCTTCATCTTCGCCGTGGTGGGCATGCAGCTGTTTGGCAAGAGCTACAAGGAGTGTGTGTGTAAGATTTCCGACGACTGTGAGCTGCCCCGCTGGCACATGCACGATTTCTTCCACTCCTTCCTCATTGTGTTCCGGGTGCTGTGTGGAGAGTGGATCGAGACAATGTGGGATTGCATGGAGGTGGCAGGACAGACGATGTGCCTGATAGTCTTCATGATGGTCATGGTCATTGGAAACCTGGTGGTATGGTCTTTGTTTCTTTCCCTAATGTTAAGAACTGTGTTAAGGTTCAGACAATTAAATTACATATAATTAATGTTTTGTCTCTGTTGCGGTATTAATCATGTATTTTTTGGCTGGAGTGTTATTGAGGCACAGATGCTGAAATCATTTTCCCTGCCTGATGTCCATTTCTTTCCAGGTCCTAAACCTGTTCCTGGCTCTCCTCCTGAGCTCTTTTAGCGCTGACAACCTGGCAGCAACCGACGATGACAGCGAGATGAACAACCTGCAGATTGCAGTGGGCCGGATCCAGCGGGGCATCGCATTTGTCAAAGCCACAGTGCGGCAGTTCCTCCAGAGCCTCTGCTTTGGCGGCAGCGGTAAGGGAGCTGGTCTGGCTGAGGAAAGCAAACCCTTAGATGAACTGCACAGCAATGGAAAGGGCAACTGCATCTCCAATCACACAACAGTGGAGATCACCAAAGATCCTAGTGGGGTGTACATGACAGAGGGCAATGGACGGCCAGGAGGAGGGCTGGTGGTTGGGGTCAGGGCTGCAGGGGACACTACAGTGAAGTACCCCAAAGAGGAATCTGACTACATGTCATTTATTCACAACCCCAGCCTGACAGTCACAGTGCCCATCGCTGTGGGCGAGTCGGACTTTGAGAACCTTAACACTGAAGATTTCAGCAGCGATTCGTCAGATGTAGAGGGCAGCAAAGAGGTAAGATGAATGACTTTGATTAGACGGCCGATGTGTCTGTCAGTTTGTAGAAAATCTCTTGAGCCACGCAGATTTTGTATTCAGTTAGCTCTTTTATATGTGTAATAGTTAACGCCCAACTCACGTCAGTTGATGTCAAGATTTGCATTGAGATGGCCTTTTCAGAAAATTTTCCGACAGTCAAGCGGTTTGAAAATAACCTGCTGACTCACTTGTGCATGCATCATGCTGTGCTAATGAGGGAATCTTCTGGAGAAGCAGGAGAACAAGAAACCGCCATGACAAATAACAATTAGAGTGTATGTGTCAGTATGTCAGTGTGTTTGTGTGTAGTGTTACATGGGTGACTTGCTGGCAAATGTAGCTCACTATCATGCAGACCTGCAAAAGAGACTGCATAATTTATTGCCCTGTGCTTTGGAGGCAGAAAAGCGCGTATGTGTACATGCGTCAAAGATTAAATTAATGGAGCAGCAAACTGTTAATTCAGAATTTAGCTAGGTGATCTAAGCTCGCTCCATATGTTGCTGAGTAATAGTGTATCAAAATGGATTATCATTGTACGTCAGACACAAAATCAAATGTTATACCATTTCAACGAAATCAAATACTTCCCCTTTGGTGCATAATTTGTAAGAAAATCTTTTTACCTATTCTATCAGAGCAAATGCCAGGTACACTGATAAGTGTTGCCAGGCTGCCAGAGCAGTGGGACTGGGCTCCCTGGTGATGTCAACCTGCCACTGTGGGTGTGGTGCCAATTCACTGTGATTCAAAACAACTCAGGAGACTATTTCTAGCACATGGCACCACATGCTCCGTATATGGACTCTCTCACAACACCCTGTAGCCAGGGGCTGGTGAATTAAGCACAAGTTAAATTACAGACAGTGAATATTAATTTATGCATTTAGAGTTACGCAGTGAACATTTGGTGTGTGCTGCTGGTGTGTCTGAAATGAGTGTCACGTGTCATTGCCAGTATAAAATGAGCAGCCCACTCTTTTGTATTGCATCTGTGAGGGAAAATGCTGTCAGGAGAATCTGAAATGTTGTTGTCTGTGGCTAACTCGTTCCCCCACTCTGCCTTGTGGCTGACCAGTGAAAGGAGACTTGAGGTTGTATGCTGGCTTTTGGTGTGTATGACTTACTTTGTTTAACCCCCCCGTTTGTTATTGCAGCTGTGTCACAGACGCTCTCAAGGTTTTCAGTGAGAGGAGAATTGTAAGACCACTTTATTGTACCATAGCACTAACCATGAGGACTGCCTATGCCATTTACAGACAAACAACATATTTTTTCTCATACCTTCAATGGATTGCCCATTTTCGTTCTTTGCCTGGTCTGCCCTCCGTCCCCCACCCCCCCAACCCCACCCTCTTTGTTTTACCTTCCCCTCTCCCCTCTCCCATACAGCAGCACATTCAATGCTGTAAGTTTCCCTTTACCCCCTTCCCCCCTTTCATATTTTATCTCCAAGCATCAGGCTGTATTGCAGTTATAAACCATTAGGAATGAGCAAAACCACCTTTTTTCCATTAATATATAAACTCATCTAACATGATCTTTGCTTTTGATTTCATTGCTTGGTTTTTGACTTGGTTTTGGGACTTGATTGGCATCCAACACTTCGAGCTTGAGAATGAAGGAAGAGAGGAGGTGGAGGAGAATGAGGAAAAAAAACAGATGTAATGGAGGAATGAATTTTGCTATAGTACAAAATTCATTTGTCAGGTTCATAGCCCATGCATACGCACATGAAATACTTGTACATACTTGTTTTCTGTGATACTCAAATAATAGTGGAATGATGAAAGATTTCTTACAGAACTCTTTCCAAGGAGATAATCAATCAATACTGATTTTTGCAGAGTGGCAAAACAGATAACACAAGGCAGTTTGTACTGAATCAGAGTTATTTATGATGACACAGTAAATGAATGTAATTGTATCTTTTTCTTTTCTCCTCAAGTATAGAATTAGTTACAAAACTTACCATTCCAAATTCCACTGAATCCTACAACATATGGTACACAATTATTGTGGATTGCTTTATGTGCTTTCATGCTTGTGTTATCCACTTTCGTTTCACTGCAACTAGCTTGTCACCCAACTTGTACAACTACAGTTAAACTTGCCAACAAAATCTGACATTTCTTATACAGATGAAAGCTTGGTAGGTTAAGAGTTAAAGCCTCATATAATCCACGCCCAGAGGAGTTAAAATGGGTCTCTTGCTGAAGGAGAGAAAGAGTGGGAGGGGAACACCCTCCCAGAAAATGATGCACTTGCGAGCAGCATGCTTCCATCATTCCCATGCCGTATTAGCTGGGTCCCACGGCAATCAGGGCTGCTGCACTGTCTAGGATGACATGTTCCTACTCTTCACACACTAGACAGATCACATATGAGGCTACATAACACCATGTTTGCCCAAAGCAAAACAGACAGGAAGCCTCACAACTCCCAAAAAAGTCTCACTTTATGCAGATGATGTTGTAATGTGCATTACTGCAGAAACAAAGATCGTTTTAGGGTTTCAGAGGAGTGTTATCAGGTTTCAAAATTCAGAGAGAGAAAAGGAAGACAGAGTAAAATGAAGTTAACAACAACAGCAACACTTGTCCTTACATGTGTTTTGCATATCACTGAGAAGAAGAACGAAAATCATTGAGTACCACACTTAGTCCTGTATGTTTTCTGGGTATGCATGGGTGCTAATTCAATATGTTTGACAAGTGGGAGCAAAAAATCGCCAGACTACATGCTGTCTTATAAACAGTGCACAGTACTGGTTTTTGCTGGTAAGCTAATGTGGTTATCCGTCTACTTCAACACAAACAGAAGAAGCTTGTACACCGCTTTCAAGGAATGGAAATTATGTGTTTTCATGTCACTGAGGAAAGTGTTTAGTTATCACTCTGTGGGTGGATTCTAGGTTTGAGGGTGGGAAATTTTTATTCATGAAAGCTATTTTTGGAAATGGGATAAAATTACAGACTAATTGATTTGGGATGTTTTTTCAGTGGACATGAAAATACTTAAGCACACGTACTGCTTGATACTATTTCAGGCTTGGATTGATAATGCACTGGAATACTGCATGCACTCTTCCTCAAACTGAGGTCACATCAAACGTACCCACAGTGCATTTCTATAACAACAACCTCCCCGTGTCATGTGTTGCCACATAATCTGATTTGAACCATCAGATAAAACCAATATCAAAGCCTGTAGGTACATTTGATCGATGCTGCATGTTGATGATACGATGACAATGACTTAAAAGAGCCCAACTCTGTGAGCTATTACAGTGCCTAGTCTCCACACTAAGGTATACAGTTGTGGCACTGGAGTACATGTGAATGGAGAATCACAATGATAACCAGCTCAGAAGGTTGGCTCCTATAACCACTGAACCTCTGTGGTTGCAGGCACTGCAGTATAACTTTGTACTCTCATCTTCTTCCCATGCCCATGCAGAAGCTCGATGCAGAGCCCCAGCCTCTGAGCTCATCGGAGGGGAGCACAGTTGATATCCGCCCCCCAGGAGATGGGGTTGATTCAGTGGAGCTCGAGCCGGAGGAGTCACTGGACCCAGAGGCTTGCTTCACAGAGGGTGAGAAGGATGTGAGGGTGATAGGCAGGAAGGATGATGGGTGGTGGGAAAGTGGGCCAGAGCAAGAAAGGTGGGACGTGAAAATGCTTCCACAGCACATTTCAAGACGAAGAGTAAATCGCATTAACTGCTTGTGCTTAGCCCCGGTGTGTTATACTCACAGCTGAATGACAGTGAATACAAATGCTCAGCAGGACAGAAAGAGAAGTAGTCTGTGGGATTCTCTGGGTTTGTAATGTAACCTGACATTTTATGCTGACACACCTCTAGCACAAATCTGAATCTGCAAATACCTCTTCAGTCCTTCATGAGGGTGGAATAAAGAAGTCATTTTGCTGATTAATGATAGGAGATGGGAGGTACAGCATTTACCTTACGTTTAGAATATCTCTAATATTTCTGTGATTATTATTTAGTTGTTCTGTTTGCATACGTACAGCTATCAACTGGCAGAGGAATATGCTTAGCTTGCATTGCAAATTACTAGTAGGAGTATAGTAGTCGCACTAAGAAAAGAACCAAGACAACAATGTTCCAACAAAGTTGCTAGAATGACCATGTGTGTCACTACGTGCATTTCTATCCACTTGCTTTTATGGAAAGGTGGAAAAGTTGGTGTATCAATGAAAGCAAAATGAACAAAGTGCAATGAAAGCAGACAGGCGAATAAATCATGATGTACAGGAAGCAGGACTGGTGCTCTTTTAATTCCATTTCTACAATGGTTTTAATGGCACCTGACTGGAGAATTAACCCATGCAGCTCATACTGTGTGTGGTCCACGTCTCACTCCTCTCTCACCACATTTGCCCCATGCCTGCAGGCTGTGTGCGCAGGTTCCAGTGCTGCCAGATAAACGAGGAGGGAGGCAATTACAAGAGCTGGTGGACACTCAGGAAGACCTGCTTCATCATAGTGGAGCACAACTGGTTTGAATCCTTCATCATATTCATGATCCTGCTCAGCAGTGGAGCACTGGTAAGTCAGTGTTTTTTGTATGTATGTGCATTTACCCTCATTTGTGACCCAAAGCAATAATGATATGAAGTTACATTTCTTTTATAAACACTGTTTGCATGTTGGGTAACTGTTGAGCAGCAGGAGGCTCCTGGATTTTGAATCTGAGCCCGGGAACTCTCTGTGCAGAATTTGTACAGTATTTTCTCACAATGGTTTTCTTCAAGTGCTCTGCTTTCACCCCACAATTCAAAAGGTCAGGTGAACTACAAACTTAACTTGCTCCAATATGTCCATCCATGTGCTGTCCTGACACATCTGAGCAGAGTCTGTAAAGTCATGAAAGGTCTAATGTTTTCTAAAAATAAATCACAGTTGCTCTATAGGATTGACTAAACTGAGCTCATGGCTAGTGCCCATTTTCCCCCTTGACCCCCCTTCCTTCCTCCTCATTATTTGTTCCATTGTGTACAGGCGTTCGAGGACATTTACATTGAGCAGCGGAGGACCATCAAAACAGTGCTGGAGTATGCAGACAAGGTCTTCACTTACATCTTCATTCTGGAAATGCTGTTGAAGTGGGTGGCGTACGGCTTTGTCAAGTACTTCACCAACGCCTGGTGCTGGCTCGACTTCCTCATTGTAGACGTATGTATACTGTGGAATCTATTCATGCAACAGGAATCAGCTTCGGTTCTCCAATAGTATAAAAATAAAGCTCCAAGCTTGAGGCATTCATTCAAACACAATTTAACCCTGACGCAATAATTAGGAATAATTAGATGAAAAGATACGTTAACGGAAACAGCTCACCTCCTTCAAGCCAAAGCCAAGCAGCAGCTCTGAAGCAAAAAAAAATTACATTGTAGCCACCTCCATGTTTAAGCCATCTACAAACTGAAATGTAAAAATAACACATTGACTGAGTGATTAAGTTTTTAAAAAAATATGATACAACAAGTTATTTAGTGAACTTTAGAGTTGCTGGTGTTGAGCTTTGGACAGACCCAGGCTATCTGTTTTCCCTTGTTTCCAGTCTCTGCTATGCTAAGCTAACGCTCTCTTGCTTCCATATTTAGTTTGCAGAGTGGCACAAGTTTTGACAACTTGTGGCAAAAAAGAGAATAATTGTATTTCCTGAAGTGTCTCCTAGTCCAGGTTATCACACTGAGGAGTTATAGCAGGACTGTTGAATTAAACTGCATTCGATCCTAATAAAGTGATCTTACAGAAAGCATAGACCACTGAGTCCACTTGAGTCATTGGTCATTGTTGTCACATCTCTTTATCTGAAATTCACAGTCTTTGAAGAATCCACTGTGATTCATTTTTAAGCACCATTAATACTTTATTATCTCTTGAACTATGTTCAGATGGATCATTAATGGCTTCTTCAAACACTTGAAACACCTGTGCTGGCATTCTGCACAGGAGCCTTTTTTGTTTCTCACCTTTTACCCTGCTTGTCTCTGACATTATCTTCTCTCAGGTGTCCCTGGTCAGCCTTGTAGCCAACGCTCTGGGCTACTCTGAGCTTAGCGCAATCAAATCTCTAAGGACGCTGCGAGCCCTCCGGCCCCTGAGGGCCCTGTCTCGGTTTGAGGGCATGAGGGTAAGGACACGAGGAGTAACAGCGACATGAAAACCACATATAAATGATTATTGTTCATGGGTAACCTGAAAGCATAGTCACATGTGCAATTTATTAAATTAGTTTTAACTGCTTTAAGCATTTTTAATGGTTCAAGTTAAATTCAAGGTAAAAATTTAAAGGAAATGTTTTAACACTTATACCCTTTCGTCCTGAAGATTGATACAACTCCTATACTTTTACATTAACCCATTAAGACCCAAGATGTCCTCTAAACCCTCAGCAATGTTTGAAAACAACCTCCTAAAACCTGAGGGTTTTCTGAAAAACTTAATGGGTAAATGTGAAGCTGGAGCATACTTAGCCAGAATATTAACCCACTGAAGCTCTTCCAGCTGCTTTCAGCGAGCCCATGATTTTTTTTTTTTTTTTCCACAAAATGTGCTTCTCTAGTCACATTACTTTTGTTTTGCTTGTGTCTTTAAACCTGTAGAGACACTCCCTCAGTGTCTGCTTGCCCTGCACAGTATAATTTATATTTCCATTTGTAGAATGTCACATTTTTCTGGGTTAATGTTTGATTTCAGTATGGAAGACAAAATGTTGTCAGATGTTTTTAGATCATTAGGGGGTCTGACTGCCTGTTACTTCTGTAAAGTTATCTTTTCCTTGCAATTCAACACTGTACTTCTATCTGCATGACTTTCTTCACATTGTGTCAATGGATTACTGTATCTAGCTGTTCTCAGGCATTGTTTTCTGACGTTGCTTGTGTGGTGCCTTTGACATGTAATTTTTTTCTTTGTTGTTTGTCTTTTTTCATTTACAGTCAAACAAAATGTTGTGACTTCATCCCGCCTCTCTAAGGTTTTTTTCTGTTTTGCTTTTTTACCTATCAAATGTTAACTTTTTCACCTATCCACCTTCTTCTTTCCAACTGTCATGTTGTTAAATTCTCTTTGTAGATATGTATGGTGGCAAGAGCTTGTGTGTGCACACAACATATTAAATACAGCTTTGAATAATGTAGGAACACTGTAAATTTTTGATCAGTATTGGCTCTATTGTAATGGCCTCTAATCCAAAATCAAACAGCCTTTCTGTTTTGGGAAGCAGAGGCCTCCATATGAGCAACAGGAGAGTGCTGAGTTTGTCTGTGTGCTTCGACCTCCCCAGGTTGTGGTGAACGCGCTGCTGGGGGCCATCCCCTCCATCATGAACGTGCTGTTGGTCTGCCTCATCTTCTGGCTCATCTTCAGCATCATGGGTGTCAACCTGTTTGCAGGGAAGTACTACTACTGTGTCAACACCACCTCAGACGAGGTCTTCCCCATCAGCGTCGTCAACAACAAGAGCGACTGCATGAACTTGGTCAACGACAGCGCCCGCTGGAAGAATGTCAAAATCAACTTTGACAACGTCGGGGCCGGCTACCTGGCTCTGTTGCAAGTGGTGAGCTGAACCTTAGCGGCATTAGACAGAAAAAAGAGACAAAAATTTAAAAGTATGCATATGTATAATGTACACTGTATAATGTTTGTACTAATCATAACATAGACCCTGCCTCTGGCATTACTACATACAGTTTGACCTTAAAATTATATTTTGTGATTTAATTTTCAATCAAATTTCATGTATAGTTTTGTTTACATTTACAATTTGACACAGCAGAGAGAAAAGAAAACATCAATGAAAATCAATATTCAATAAATCAATACATATATGTGATAATGTTTACCAGTTTAATAGCTTCGAAGTAAACGCTGGCACTCATGTGACTTAAAAAGTAGGGGAGTTTGGGGACGGTTGCAACACTTGTTGCATTTCTCTACATTACTCAGAGACTAGCCCAACCAAACTTTTATATATTAAACTTACATCTGTCTGCTAATTACACTTACAATTTACCAATGATTACATTATAATCATTCACAATATTTCATTGAATGGAAGAATTCAGATGTTGCAACCGACCCCAACCCTGTGGACAGTTGCAACACAGATTAGGGATGATTACAACATATTAAAAATGAAATTTGACGAATTAGCTTCTTGTCTCAATAAGGAGTATTGAAAATATACATTACCTAACAATGATATTGTAGTATTATTTATTTATTTAGTAATATCTATCAAAGAACTAAGTGAGCATGTGCAGTCTGAGTGTCATCATTCTGCGATGTTTCTGATTGGAGCAATTACATTTGTCCCCAGTTTCCCTTAGATATATAAGCAAAAATAGAGCTAAAATAGACCATTTCACACAAAACTCTTCAAGTCAGTCCTGCTCAATCAAAAATATTATATTCTATGGCTTTATAAAATGATGCTGCGTTTTGCACAGACACATGCAGTAATGATGTTGGGTGCCGAGGGTGGGTGCTCCATGGAGAATATGAAATCTTATCCCCCATTGTCCAAATCCACTTTGTGCCACACCCTGTATTATTGTATCAGCTCTGTACAGGTGAAGCAGATTATACAGTATGAGCAGTGTTATCCATACTTAGGTACACTTAACCTGCAGAGGCAGCTGGATTGCCATCATACCAGGCTCCAAGCTATCTGCTTGTGGCTAAACCACAGTGGTTCAGACCAATCAGAATCCTCTGAAGGAGGAGCTAGTGGCAGCCATGAGAAGTGACTGTTTTAGTATTTGTAAAAGTGGCTTTTATGCACAAGTTTTCCTTACAAAGAATACTCTACTGACATGCTTAGTAGCTTTCAAAGCTACTCAGACTGTTTTGTCTTCTCCTCCTCCTACTACCCCACCTGTCAAGTATTTTTCAAGTGTCTGCCCTTTTCAGAATAGTTTCCAACGAAGCCCTTCCAGATGGTTCTGTACAACGAACCATCTGGCACGTCAGGGTAGGATACATACAGACAATATGAAAAATAATATAATATAGGTAAAGCCCTGCTATCATCAAGTAATTACTATGAGCCGTTGCCTGTGGCAATTAAGCATTTGGTCTGGAAAAATGGGTCATCAGCCATGACCTTACTGATATGCTCTATCACTATTAAGTAGGTGAGCTCCCATGTGACATTGTAATATTTGTATTAGTGAAGTTGACTTACTGGTCTTCTCTGCTTTACACACAAATGAAGTCACAAAACTTTTATCAGTTTTTGTCAAAAATATCTTTAATAAGCCTTTTGCCATAAGGATAAAAAACAACTCTCCTTTAGAAGAAAGTTGAAAAAGTGCTTTTACTCCTTCACTTGAAGTGCTAAAAATGTGTCACTCTACCTTTGTCCAGTTAGGACTGATTTCCTACTCTGAGAGGCTTGCTATATGTAGGCCCTTGACACCATTCAGCCTAAGTAACATGCGCTCACACTAAGGTAATACCTGTCATCCACGCTTTTATTTCTGGCTGTATTTTGTAATCTGTCATGACACCCACCATTATTAAGACATTTGTAATATGGGATAATTCTGTTCCAGCCTCAAGCAGACAGATGTTTAGGTTATAATACATTTTTGTTCCCCAGCAACAATGGCCCTGTTCAGACCTGGTATTGGTGGTCAGCTCTCAGTTCAGGTGTGAATGTATCCAAGACGCATTGAGGACACATTTGAGATCCAGTCACTCCACATCCTTTTAGCAGTGTGAACGCAATGGGCCACACTGAAGGACCACGTACTCTACTGACGTCCTCTGCCACAGTCGAATTAGTCCCAGCACAGTTTCCTGATCTCTCTCTCTCTCTCTCTCTCACACACACACGTGCTGACAACGGACCCTTAAAGCAACAATGAATACTTGTTGATTTGCACATGAAGCGAGGAAGCGATATCTGATCACAAGCGGTCACTTAAAACGCATGTGGACACGCATTTTAAAGCAATGTGTGAACTGACGTACTAAGAGCCGACCACTTGTGATCAGATCACTGAAGATGTTATGAAAATAAGGATGGAAGTTACAATCCCCATGACACAGTCAGCTTGACTGTTACGAGATGATCCCCTACTCCCCACCATCCAGATTTTAACACTGTCTCTTTTCTCATCTGCTCTTAGGCAACATTTAAGGGTTGGATGGACATCATGTATGCAGCCGTGGACTCTCGGAATGTAAGTCTCTATATGCTCAACAAAGGGATTCACAAGTTTGCTTTCACAAAGTGAAACATGTCCATTTACTTAGCTTTTATGCCTGGTTGCATGACCAGTTGCACTATCAGCTCATTTCTTATTTTTTTTATCAACGGACAGTAACATTTTTAATTTATCCTGCTTGTTCCAGGTGGAAGATCAGCCTAAATATGAAGTGAACTTGTACATGTACCTCTACTTTGTCATCTTCATCATCTTTGGCTCCTTCTTTACCCTCAACCTGTTCATTGGTGTCATCATCGACAACTTCAACCAACAGAAGAAAAAGATAAGTTGCATTTAGTAGCATTCTCTATCAGGTGCATGTAAACGTAGACACAAAAAGCTTGGACTTATTAGTAGTGTTGTGTGGTGTTATGTGGTGTATCAGACTCCTAATCTCTTCCAACCACTGCTTCAGTTAGTGTGTTATTCATAAAGTACCACTTTCACTAACTGTAGCTCGGGCTGGGCAAAAATGAAAAATCACATCCAACCATGAACAGTCACTGCCAGACATTTACTTTAACAGTGTGTTAGAGCACAGACAGGGCAGAAACTTAAAGGTCTCTCACTAATTCATCAGCTAAAACCTAGTAAAGAGGAAAAGTGTAAAATATGGGGGGGAAAAAAACAGGGTTAGGAATTTTACTTTTTAAATATTTTAGCTTTAATTAGAGAGCTGACAGATGACAGGACATTAAGATAGAAAAAGATTTAAATATGGGATGTTACAGTTCATGTCCACCACTTGCACCCAATTTAACATACTATAAAGACTGGTACACAGAATACACTTTGTACAGTTAGTATGTACTGTAGCATGGGATTGGAACACAACAACGTTACGCAGAGATTTAAGGCAGCTAATGCAACTGTCCTGTATGTAACTATTTTTATGCACATCCTAATAACTCAATTTTTATGATGCAGATATTCTATACATCCTGCAGCACCAAAAAATTAAATTAAATGAATTACTGTGATGTATTGCCCAGCCCTAACTGTAGCATTATCTTTTTGTCGATGCAATGATATTTCAAAGTAAAGATAAAATCCCAGGCAAAATGTGGAGGATAAACACTGCTGTGTTGTTGCACTTGCAAAGGAAGACCAACAGGTACCAGTCCTCTGACAACACTGTGCCAACCACATACAGAGCCTGGGTACAAAGCAACTGAAGCACAGATTTAGCCAAAGCAGCAGACCCACAGCTGTGTTAAAGAAAGAACTGAGCTACAGACTAATGATTATCCGGAGCACGGTGAGGACCTGCCGCTGCCAAGGATTACTGAGGGTGCATGAGTCACTGAGAAACACCCTGCCTGCATACACACAAATACACACACAGTGCCGCAGCGAATGCAGTCTGGAAATCTTGCCTCTTTTCAACCAAGCGCTAACAAGTAGGAGTGGCAACGCCCAAGAGAGGGAGCAGGAGGGTGGAGGATGACAGGCAGAGAAGAGGGGGAGGGGGTTTGCACTGTGTTTGCTGTGTGCTAGCAGGTCTGACTTGACTGACTGACTGAGAAACCATATCAGTTGGTGTGGTTCAGCAGCCCCACAGCATCACACAGATGGGTGTTCACTGTTGACAACAGTCTTCCCTCCAGATGTGCATCACACACTCTGAGCAGCACTGAGAGTGTGATGTGTGCCTGGGATTCATATCTGTGATTAATGAGAACACAGTAACTGTGTTGGCTGAAAGATGATGATATGATATAACAATATATTTAAATTATATATTTATATTTATATATATTTTTTCAGCTCAAAAATAAAATGAAAAAAAAAATCCCTATGGAGATTGATTATAGGGAGCTGATTTTCTTTTCAAAGGAGCCAATCAGGAGAAGAGTTACACCTGTACACCTGCTGGAAGACCACACCCCCACTCCACAAAAAAAGGTTAAATAGAAACAAAATAATAACAAATATTTGTGATACAAATAAAGAAAAGAGCGCAAAAGAAAACTCCACAGCTTCTGTTTTGATAGTAATAATTCAGCTTCCAGTTAGTTTTGACAAAACAGTCACAAGACGTTACAAAACGGGGAGTGGAGGATCCTCCTACAGGTATACAGGTGTAATCATTTTCTCTCAGTGAGCACATGATGTATCCTTTGAAAAGAAAGCATATGCAAATTTATCTGTCAGGTCTGAACAATGGCTCGGACTCAGATGCAGACAGACACAGTTTGCGAGTTCTCAATATGTCCTTT
Organism: Trachinotus anak; assembly: GCF_046630095.1. Lineage (NCBI taxonomy): Eukaryota > Metazoa > Chordata > Actinopteri > Carangiformes > Carangidae > Trachinotus > Trachinotus anak. The sequence continues at coordinate 10,005,518 of NW_027273877.1, forward strand.
AATACAGGCAAAGTCAGTACACGGGGAAAAAGGGCTGGACCGTAGTCACAAGGAACAAGACGAACTGGCACAGAAGGAAGGGAACACTGAGACTAAATACTCTGGGAGAGGGAAGACAATGAGACACAGGTGCAACACATTAGGGCAGGGCAGGTAATCACACAAGGGGAAGACACATGAGGGCAGGAAGTGAAGAACCTGAAAAAGAACTCAAAAAAATAACACAAGGTGACTGTTGTCTTCTGGAGTGTTGCTTTTTTTTCAGACATTTTACATACAGCTTTTTTAAGCGAAGTACCCAACTGAACTTTAGTGCAGGAGAAACATATGACATTCAGACAATCATAACAAACTCAAACATTAAACTCTTTAGTTATCGTTAACTACACCAAAATCACAAAAACATATAAATGTTGCACTTCAGGAATGTTTTTATACTGTATCTGATTTCTTCAGTTCCAGTGGTTAGATAGCAGTTCTTAATTGTGCACACATGGACTTCTGCCATCTCTGTAATGTACATTTCATATGTTTCAAGTAATGATTAGTTTTTTGCTAATCTTAATCATTTGGTCCATGTAATGTAAGAAAACATTCATATTTTATTTGCTTACTTTGTGTAATCAACAATGCGAAACCAAATAAAATTTTGTGTATTATCATATAAACCAGAGAAAACAAGCAAATACAGAATTTTGCTTTGAAACAGTCATCAACATAATTATCAAAATTGTTGCTCCTTCATTTTCTGTCAATTGACTAATTGATTTATTGACTTTTAGTAGTTATATTCTTTTGCTTGAATATAATTTCCAGATCCATCTGTTGTTCTTTCATAGCTTTTGTTTGACTATATAAGGTAAATTACAGTATATTCACATTGCTTTTTAGAACGTAAGAGTTCATAGTGCGTGGTTCTAACCAGGTTTTGTTGTGCTCCCTTTACTTTGGAGGCCAGGACATCTTCATGACAGAAGAACAGAAGAAATACTACAATGCCATGAAGAAGCTGGGTTCCAAGAAACCACAAAAACCGATACCTCGGCCAACAGTAAGACCCTACATGCTATGTGCTAAACTACTTTACAGACTGCCAATAGGGGTGTAAAATATCTAACCCTTCTCTGTTCCGTGTCCTCCCTTTCCCTCAGAATGCATTTCAAGGCTGCGTGTTTGACTGCATCACAAAGCAGGCTTTTGACATCGTGATCATGATCCTTATCTGCCTTAACATGGTGACCATGATGGTGGAGACAGATGACCAGACAGAGGATATGGACAAAATCCTCTACTGGATCAACTTGGTCTTCATCGTGCTCTTCACTGGAGAGTGTGTGCTTAAGATGATCTCCCTGCGTCACTATTACTTCACCATTGGCTGGAATATTTTTGACTTTGTAGTGGTGATCCTGTCCATTGTAGGTAAGGAGATGTTTTAATTTGTCTTAGCTTCCCAGTAGAATTGGAGTGAATTTGTGTCTTTAATGTGATGTTTTTTTTGCTTTTGCAGGTATGTTTTTATCTGAAGTTATCGAGAAATACTTTGTGTCCCCAACGCTGTTCCGAGTGATCCGTCTGGCCAGAATAGGCCGAATCCTTCGTCTTATCAAAGGTGCCAAGGGCATCCGGACGCTTCTCTTTGCCTTGATGATGTCACTCCCTGCCCTGTTCAACATTGGCCTCCTCCTCTTTCTGGTCATGTTCATCTACGCCATCTTTGGCATGTCCAACTTTGCCTACGTCAAACGTGAGGCAGGAATCGATGACATGTTCAATTTTGAAACCTTTGGGAACAGTATGATTTGTTTGTTTCAGATTACCACCTCAGGTGGGTGGGACGGCCTGTTGGCACCCATACTGAATAAGAGGGAGCCTGACTGTGATAGCCAGATGGAGCACCCGGGCAACTCCTACAAAGGCAACTGTGGCAACCCATCGGTGGGCATCTTCTTCTTTGTCAGCTACATCATCATCTGCTTCCTCATTGTGGTCAACATGTACATTGCTGTCATCCTGGAGAACTTCAGCGTGGCTACAGAGGAGAGCGCCGAGCCGCTGAGTGAGGACGACTTTGAGATGTTCTACGAAGTATGGGAGCGCTTTGACCCAGATGCCACTCAGTTCATGGAGTACAGCAAGCTCTCTGACTTTGCAGATGCTCTAGATCCACCACTACGCATGCCCAAGCCTAATATGATCCAGCTCATCTCCATGGACCTGCCCATGGTCAGTGGCGAGCGCATCCACTGCCTTGACATTCTCTTTGCCTTCACCAAGCGAGTGTTGGGTGAAGGCGGCGAGATGGATGTGTTGCGTGGCCAGATGGAGGAGCGTTTCATGGCCTCTAACCCCTCTAAGGTGTCTTATGAGCCCATCACCACCACCCTCCGCCGCAAACAAGAGGACATGTCGGCTGTAGTCATTCAGAGAGCCTTCCGCCGCTACATAATCCGACTGGCCATGAAGAAGGCCTCCGCCCTCTACAAGGAGCAGCTGAAGGAGGATATCCGCGACCCTGACAAGGACGTGATGGTCATCAGCAAGTTCAATGAGAACTCCACCTCAGACAAAACGGACATGACCCCTTCCACAGCCTCCCCGCCCTCCTACAACAGTGTGACGAAATCAGACAAGGACAAATACGAGAAAGAGAATAGGGATAAAGAAAACAAAGGCAAAGACTTGAAAGAACGGAAGAAATAGACTTTTTAAAAAGGAACAAAAAATAAAATGCATAAGAGACATGAGGGAAATTTGTTTACAGCTTCTAAGGGGGGTAGATACAGTAGATATACGCTTGTGTGCTGATTGTTAAGAGTTGAGGAATGCTATGCCAGGTAGGCCTAAAATTAGAGTGTGGTTATGTCATTGATGAATACATGGGGTCTTCTCAGCGGTAAAATATGGAAACAAGTTATCCAGCAGACACTGCCAGAGATTGAGTGGAACATGGAAAAGCCTCTCTGCAAAACGCTTGTGATTTTCCTATTGGTTGTTGTTACTATCTGACACACTGTACTGTGTGTACTGTTAAGTTGTCTGTAGCTAGTGCTGCTGCTACTACTATAAATCCAGTGTCTTGAATTTAACAATCGCTGTATCACTTAACAAGTACTCTGCATTTTCTTTTTGGTTCTTTTTTTTGGTTACAAGATTTCTTTTTTATGAGAAAGAATGTTTTCTACTTTTTTGTGTCATTATCGTGAGAATGTGTCCACTGCTTTCACTGTTGTAAAATCACCAAGGGCAGACAAAGTCAATGCTGGAAACTGCAACTACCATTTGAAAGTCAAACAATGCAGGATCAGTGCCAGAATGCTCGTGGATTATACAGTACACAAAGCTGAAACGACAAACTTACCGCTGAAGTACAATGGTTATATACATTCTATTCTCTGGTGTGCCATCAGTGATTGTTCAAACCTGTATTGTGCTTTTATCTGGACTGCCATCCCTCCATTTCAATAGAAAACACAAGTCTCTAAGTACAGAGAAGCTGAATGTATGCAAGCTGAAGGAATGAGATACATTTAAAGGAATTGTTTGATATTTTGGGAAATGCTGTATCCTCAGTTGCTTTTTTGCTGAGTTAGATGATAAGATTATGCAGCTAGAACCAGCAAACCATTAGCTTAACGCAGTATAAAGACTAGAAGGAGAAAACAGCCAGCCTGGCTCACTCCACAGCTGCTAGCACCTTTAAAGTTTAATAATTATTATATTTTAACTTATTGTTGAATTCATACAAAAACCAAAATGTAAAAGCAGCAAGTTGTGGTTACTGGGCACCGGTCCCAAAAGCAAGATATGGGTCAATACCAGGACTGTGTTAATGTAATAACATATATTCCATCCATGCAAAGTTTCAAAATGCCCTCCTGACTAAAAGGGTAGAAATTTCTGAATCCTCCATTAGATATGTTCTATAGTAAGTTTATAGTAACCTTAGCTTACCATCGTTAGCACATTAGCTTATCTGCTAAAGGATTTATCAGTGCGTGCATCCTAAGCTGTGGAACTTTTTCTGGCCGGGTTGAGTCACTGCTAAGTAGTTCTCATAAAATCACATCATCTTTACATTTTGATTTTCGTGATAATTAAACTATGAGATACATGATTATTATATTAGTGAGTAATACAAGATGCTTGTAGGCCTAGCACCAAGCTAATTTTTTCCCTCTTGTTTCCAGTCTTGCTAATCTAGCCGCTTCAGCTGTGCATTGCACACATCTGTTTTAATGCCAGTTACTAAAATTTCATTGTAAATAAGATGATAAACTCCAGTCCTTGATTCCTGAGCTGTTCTCCTTAACCAAAGTGGGTGTAGTCTCTGCTAACAAGTCCTCCAATCTGAACAACTGCATAGGTCATTTGTTCCAACCCTCCGATATGATACATGGGAGTGTTTCCTGAAATAGTAGCCCTATGGCAGCAGGCGTACCGAACCTTTGTTGCCATGGTTACAATAATAAACGATCACGGCTTGGGTTTAAGAAAAGATTGTGGTTTGGCTTAAAAAATACTTCCTAAAGATTAATGGATCTTTGCTGTCATGGTTACAATAGCAATAACTTGGTTAAGGTTGTTCAACAGTCATGGATAAAAGAAACAACATAAATTGCTACTTTAACATGGGAATCGAACACCGCTCTCCTTGGTGAAATTCCCGTTGTGTTGATCCACCCATCCAACCCAACCTCCTCTTAATGCAGACTTTGTTGCTCTATATACTATGTCACCAGACTTCCCTTACTCCTGTCACAATTATTATGGCCACTAGAGGTCACCTAACAACAACAGAACCGTGGTTCATAACAACCTGCTGAACAGATGACCTATGGACTCGTTTTTACAGGTGGATAGTCTCTGCTAAATAGTTCTGGCATATGACCCTCCTGTATTTTTGAGCTTTCAAGTGAACCAGGCTGTTTTCCACTGCCTCCAGGCTAAGCTAAGGGACTCTAGGCTGTAGCTCAGTGGTTAGCTAACCTAGAAACATAAGAAAGGCATCAATCTTCTTATCTAACTCATGACATCAAAGTTACTCAATGTATTTCCCAAGATATCAGGATTATTCCCTTAAGGTGACACTCACATCTACTCGTTCATCCACTGTCATATTACAGTGTCTCCTCTCATGCATTCATTGTCCTCTCCTTCATCCTCCATCCCACTTCCCCCTCACATCTCCCAGAGCTCTTGTAAAGAAAATATCTTAAGTAATGAAATATACTAACAAGAAAATGTCAATCTTTCTAACTGCTCTCAAACTAGAACATGACAATATATCACATTTAAAAGTTATAATATCACAAATGTTTGTATGACATTCATGTTGTTCTCGGTTTAAATTGAGAAGCGAGTGATTTTAATGTAGTGGTTTGGTTTGTATATAATATAGCTATTTGGGCCCACAGTATGCATCACACTTACATTTGATGTAAGAGCACTTTTTATCCCCACTGCTATGTAATACCACGTGTGGCGGTCATACATGTAAGTGTGTGCGAGAGAGACAGTGTGAGTGTGTCTGTATTTGTATGTCCATGTGTATATTTGTAAGCAAGGGAGACTGTGAGAATGTAAGCATCTCTCTTTATGTGAGCAAGCGTTTGTGTGCAACTGGGGTCTGCGGGCTGCTTATGTTCTACTGATATAAATAACATTTTTACTGTAGATATGAGTCCATTTTTCCAGTCTTCAGATTTGATTTACATTTTTTCTAGAACAGTTTTTTTTCCTTTCTGCACTGTAACACATGATGAAACACATGTATGGTCCCCATATCTGTAGATACAAACCATGAAGCAATCAGTAGCCATCTCTCATTGCGCTTGTAGTGTTTTAGTGAACTGCATGCAAGAAGTGACTACTGTCCGCTCATATGGTAATATAATTTTAAAGCCAAAAGAATAAAGGACATATTTTTTGTAAATGCTTCTTTATTTTCTCCATTTCCTCTCCAGCCTTTTCTTTGTTCGATGGTTCAAAAGATTTTTTTTTTTTTTTCTGTGAGTGACATCAACTCTTTGGTCCGTGATCTGAACCTGAAGTATGATTGCTTAACATGGCGGGAACTTTGGTTGAACAGGATCATTCATGTGGTTCAAGTACATGTTACATTTAACTATGTATCAATTTGCAAAATGTGACAAGTGACATTTTTTTGTTATAACCAAAGATGTGGCAACAAATCACAAAATCTAGATTTCCAAAATAAAACTTATTTTGGGAAGCATATTTTGCATGCAGGACGCATTCATTCTGAGGTGAGAGCTCATGTTACTGGAGTCATGATGGAAAGAGATAAGAGGCTCAGCATATTCAATGAGGTTTAAACAGATACTAAGCTGCTGAGATAATGGTCTGTTTCAGCCTGAGGATAAGGTATTGAATATAGACAGCTGGGCCTCCCAGGGTGAAACTGGTGGAGGTTTTTTTACTGGATGGTTGCAAAATAATAATGGTATTGAAGCTTATAATGAACAAATGATTTTACAAACAAATTTAAAACTGATGAAGGCATGTTGAGTTTATTCTAGACCTTAGTATAGACAAAAATAATTAAAAGTCTTCAGTCAAGGTCATCTTACTACATTTGTCCTGCAGCTTTTGGCCCCAATTTTGTAGCCGTCATCAGTGGGTGTAAAATTCACCGAAATGTTTATTCTTGGCCTTGGAAATAGTTTCACAGAAATTATTAACTCATGGTAAACTCATGCTAAAGGAAATTTCTCTTTAAAGGAGCTGTTTGTATGCTACAGCATATGCTATACGCTATTGCTACATAGCCAGTAGCATTTTAAGCTGTTCACTTAGCAGTCTTGGCAAGAGCTTCAGCCATTGTTGCATTTTCAAGACAAGAGGTTATAATTTGCCCTCTGAGCAGCGCTACTTCTTCAGGGAAGGCTGGACGCTATAGCGTCACTGTATACAGTGACTTGGTATCGGAAAGGGATGGCACAGGGCCGGGGCTAGCTGGTTAGCATGCTAACTTGAGTGGAAGGAAAGAAGTGATAGAGAATAAGAGGGCTACGTTCCACCACTGGAGACAGCTCTAGGTGAGTAAAGGAATCACGATTGATGCTGAACTCACTACATTTCTTCTAGACTGGTTAGTAAACAGCTATTAATGCAAATGTTGGCTATGTAGCAAGAGCAAAACATACAAATAGCTCCTTTTTAGCTTTCAGCTGCATCTCATGGCCTTCATCAGTGGATAGTGTATGCTTATAGTTGTCATGAGATTGAACAAGTAAACACGTATGCCATCAGTAAATAGATAATTAGTAAATACTATGAGTAAATACCTCATAAAGACATATGTTCCAGCTTTTATATCATACTGTTGACCATCTATTTATACACCAGTTACAGATGCTTTAAAAGAGTTTTTGACAAATTCATCAATAAACATAAATTATGAATTGAGTATATAGTGCTTTTAAATTTTTTAAATAAAGGGGTTAAAATAAATTGTCACCCCCACACCTGACCTAGTTTCAAGTGTTTCATCCTCAGGAAATGTCAGTACAAATGTGAACTGTTTTTTAAATCATGTTGTTGAACGACAGCAGTCAAATATCAAAAAAAAAAAAAAAAAAAATCTCCATGACGACTGAACTGAGCAGTCTTCAGTTGCAGATGAAGGCCATAAGATGTGGTGCAGACTGCAAGTGGACCTCGAGTTAAATTTGTTGTCAAACATTAAACCACAGAGCATCAAGCTCACATGCGGATTTGTGTTTGTTAGAGCCAGCCAATAAAAAAAAAAAGTTGTTGGACTTAAAATCCTCAGAAGCTTTGAGAGAAAAGAAGGATGGAGAACAAGTGAATGGAGGTTAGAATTTGCTAAAAGGACTGTATGTCCTGTGCTTTATGTGCATGTTACCTAATCAACATTCAATCATTTGGTGCTTGCTTTAGATAACATAGTCACACATCACAGTCAGTGTTTAGTGTCTTGTCCACATTATGCATATTCGAGTACCATCAAGCACACGGACACGCACAGGGAGAAGGAGAAGGTGGTGCTGGGATAGATGGGAGGGAGATGGAGGTGAAAAAGCTGAGACTACCCCCACCCAATAGCTCCCTCCAAACGCTGTGCTGCTCCTGTGCCTGCTTCTCCCTTCCTGTTGCCTGGCAACCTAACATCACAGCTCCTCTGTCTGTGATTGATCAGCAGTGTCTCTGAGCTTGCTTACCCACAATACTTTGCTGGCAGAAAAAAAAAAAAAAAATTGATGACCTTGTGTTTCTCATGAAATCCAATGTGCAGCCTTAACTGTTATTTGAGCTTCATTGGTGGAAGATCATAAAGGATTACTGCATGTGCATTGAGTCTCTATTGTGCACAGCACCTGCTGCAGAGCCTGTTTGTTGTGTGGTTATGCAATGAGCCATGAAAATATTTCTATACATGAATCAGCTGGCCAGTGGGGTGGGGACACAGAGCTTTCTCTCGCCCATGTTTGATCTCAGCCTCAGCCAAAGACGATGTTGTCAACTCAGCAGTGCCCACTAGAGGCTACAAGGTGCAACAAATTCAAAGTGGAGGCACTGGTGGAGTCTAAATGAGAATGGGACAGTATGGTGACATGGCAGATAGACAAATCATCCTCTGCATGGAAAGATACAGGTGTGTGTTGATGTCAAATTGTCCCTGCAGACTGACAGTAAGCGCATTTTCTTAGGTTTCTGTGAGGCAAAAAAAATAAAATAAAAAGGTTTAAATAATGTTTGCTGACAGAGGACAGATGCTCTGAGCAAAACCAATGTCACAGATTGTCCTGAGGCAGGAAACATGTAATCAACAAATTTACTGACGTCAGAAAAAAAAAAAAAAAAAAAAAAAAAAGATTTAACCCCCTCATGCTGGAGGATGTCAATGACAAGAAAGATGAAGTTAGATGTTGTGCAACTGGCGCCATCTGCTGGAAGAAAAATAAAATACATTGTTTATTTTGTCCGAGTCTCATAAAGTCAATTTTATGACATTATTTTTTATCTTCAACTCACCACCAACACAATTAATTAACTGAGATGGATGTTAAAAAGTTTTTTTTTTATTTTATTTTTTTATTTTTTTTATTCACACGCTCATGGAAATGTACAGAACAAGAACATTTGGCCCCCATTTGTCGGCAGTATTGAGGGACAAAGCTTAATTACTCTGACACAAGCCTGAACTCATCTGAAACCTGGAAAAAGTGCGGTTTTATCACATTGTTCACATGACTGTAAAATGACAAATAACATGCACGGACAAATGTTTCTCTTCACATTAATAAATGCTTATGTGTGCTCAAGATCGATTAACGCCAAAGAAATGGTGAATTGTGATGTGTATATAGTGGGGAAGGGTACGGTCAAAGAAACAGGGAAAGAAAACTCATTCGAATAAGAAATTACTGGGAAGAAACAGATTGTCCTGAAAAAGGAGAACCGAGAAGGCTGTATAATGTCTGACATTCAAATCGGGAAAGTGTCAATGGTGACAACCATAAATAAGCTTAGATTTGTGGAGATAATTTACATTTCCAATGTGAGAAGGTTGAAACAAGGGCTAAACACTAATGTCGGCATGTTAACGTCCTCACAATGAGAATGCTAACATGCTGATGTTTAGCAGACTGTTTATCATAGTATCATAAATGCTAAATTTGATCATAGGTTTTGGACAAAGCAAAAACATGACATGGTGATGGCTATAATCACTTATGCCTCCAGAAGCTACGCACACTGACAGCATCACATTTCAAGTTGATATTGCTAATATGTTAGCAAACAATTGCCTATTTAAACAAGCAGCAGATACAGAGAAACATCTTGAGTTGTATTTGTGTCCACTTGATGTATGCAAGTTGCTCTTTTTAGCTCTGTTTTTGGTCTCCACCATCTCCTGAGGTAAATATCTGGCTTTTTGAGCTGTTAAATGCTCCACTTTCTTCACAAGCAGGTTGCCAACGCCGCTAGCGTACAAGGGGGTTTGAAAACATCTGCAGGTTGAGGGGCGTAAAACAGAAACATTTCGCTGAAAGACGCTAAAAAGCTGTGTAAAACCGAGGGGAACTACAGATCTTGTGGGGCTTTCAGACAGGATTTAATAGATAGAATTTGTGCTTGCAGCTTGGGTCAGCGCACTGTTAGAGGGAGTCACAGAGGACGGGGCGAACATAGGTGGAGTTTTCCAAACCTCTGGCAGGCCACGTCATTACGAACCATTGCCAGCGACTTCGTTTCTATTGGCAGCTCGGGTGTTCATCACAGTGCAAGCTCTCTGAACGTTGTGCCATGCAGCAACAAACTGCCGCGCCACGGTGCAAGCCATTAGAAATAACAGATTTCAGAGCACAGTGGTGTCGTCGCTTAGTTCTGTCTGAAAGCCCCTTTTCACATACACATAGTCATGTTATCCATACAAAAATATTTCTCTATAGCCACTTTAAGGGATGTCCAAAGATATTAAAATTACGTCCGTGGGGAATATAAATGTCTGTACCAAATTTAAAGCAATCTATCCAATAGGTGTTGTGATATTCAAATCTGGACCAAAAAAAAGGTCCAGATGGCTAAAAACTGAGCAGGAAAACGTAACGCACAGTGTCGGTAATAATTCACATGAATGTCAGTGTTTCGCCAGTGACATCGTTTATCATTTTACAGTTTGTGTAGGACTCGAAACATCGCAGGTAAAATGAACACATGCTATACAGACAGGCATTTAAGAACGACCAGCAGCAAGAATGAGACACCAGCACAATGGAAAAGAGTGAAACAATACAAGCACCTCAGAATCTCAGAGATTTGTCATAGATGCCGGTCACAACCAGAAAACATGCTGTAATGATCAAAGACGGGGCAAAATGATACTCCATGTAGTTACAGGTAGCTTACATAAACACTGTTTATTGAGCTTTATCAGTGATCATTTTATAGTTTTATAATCATTTACCTAAACCAACAATTTTGAAAAGGTTTCGAGACAAACTGAGCTAAAATTAGATCACCTCTTTGAGCCGTCTGACTCTTTTCTCTTTGGAAGTGCACTTATCAAACTCTAATGGTTGAAGGTCACAATTCTTGAATAAAGATTTCCAAATAACAACTGATCCCTCTCTTAAGCATCAGGCACTCTTTGAGAAAGACGTGTCTGTCTTCTCATCAGACAAGGCTCCTCGCATTTGCAGTTGCTCCTGTAATGGCTCTTTCATTTCCTCCCCTGTCTGCTCATCAGACCCAGCTGAAGCCTCGGTCTGTGAGTCACGGCCGTCTGGATTGTTCTGGCGGTCCGTGGAGAGCGGCTGCTCGTCGGCTGCTCCAGCCGGTGCAGCGTTCGTCTCGCGGGCGTCTACACGTGAGCAAGTTTGGAGTGTCAGGGATTCTGTGGGGTCGGGGAGTGTTCGGCAGTGGAGTTCTGTGTTTATTTCAGACTCTAAAGCGGTCTCGACTGTGGGGAGCGTGGGAGTGACGGTGACATTTTCACTGAGGAAAGCAGGAGTGTCATTTACAGAGCTGTCTATCTGATAGTGCTGCATGGAGGCAGTGTTGTGGAAGGGGTTACTGAGGCTCATGAGTGTGTTATTAGAGTAACTCAGCACAGAAGGAAGTGGAACGGAGTAGGGCGGAGGACTCGTTCCATGTAATGAACAATCCCAATCTTCCTCCTCTTCCTCCTCTTCCTCCTCCTCCTCATCATCTTCTTCATCCTCCTCGTCCTCTTCTCCCTCCTCGGGGTCGATTGTTTCTAAGCTGTGTGTGCTGCAGTCCGACAACCCGCTGCAAACACTGCTGCCGTCCTCATCTTCCTCATATGCTTCATCGTCCTCATCCTCTTCGTCATCTTCTTCCTCTTCTTCCTCCTCCTCTTCTTCCTCCTCTTCCTCTTCTTCATCTAGATGTGAATCTGTGTCGCCTGTGTTCTGGAGGTGCATGATGGGAATGTGCGGCGTGCCACTCATCAGTGGAAACTGCAGGTTCGGCTGCTGTTGCTGCTGCTGCTGCTGCTGCTGGACCAAGGAGGAGTCGCCATGGTAACCGTTGCCATTGGTTACAAGCTGCTGCTGCTGCTCCGGCTGCTGCTGATGCTGCTCCTCGCGGCTCTTCTCCAGCTCCAGCTTCATGATGGTGTGCAGGAAGTGGGTCCGAACCCGCACCGGGTTGAACTCCAGGCGTCCCGTGGTGTTGCTGCAGCCTTCTTTGGTGCAGCCACAAGGAAAGGACATGCGGTCCACCTGCAGACAAACATAATAAGTCAATACACATCGGTGGGACGGCAGTGACAGCAAAGGTAAACACAGCCGCCGGCCAGAGCTGGTCACGCTTGAGGAGAAACTGCGGAGTCCGCTGTTGGTTTCATTGATGTTAGTACCCTGAAAATGTTAATTTAAATTCAAACGTCTGAAGGATTAAATGGCAGTCTACCGTAGATATACATATCAAAAAATAATTCTTAAATCCTTGAGGATAAATTCAATGGTACATAAAGCTATTCAGTAAGATGAGCAGTGGTGTGCACAGAAAGTGCCAGGTTTAAGAGAGAGGGCATTAGAGGTGTGGCCCCCCTCGGACATGGTAGATACCTGCCTTCTGAAGAGGCAAACTGAAATCTGACTCGCAATTTAACACATCTATTCTGACACTTCCTACCTGCCAGCTTCATCTCGGAAAGTGACAGCTAGTTGACCTAGTACGCTAACGTAAGCAGTGGCTCCTGGTAGACGTAACTTTCCATTCATCTTATTTCATCAGTCATACATTACCCTGTGACTCAAATCAAGACTTATATACATACTTACATACACGAGGGAGTGCTCAAATCACAGATGGGACAATGCAACAGCTAACAACCGTTAACTGCCCATGTGACCTTTCAAATTTAAATGCATCTGAAGCTGTTTTTACTGCTCCTCTGCACAGATATTGAACTAATCATTTCTTTTGATTTTAGTCTGATTCTAAAGTTTAACTGCACAGACAGACATGAACAGCATTTTAGTATTATAGATGGGCCTCACCACAGTTCCATTTACCTGGCACTTAATGCCGGCCAGGCTGCAAGCACAGGTCTCCGGGTCACATATCCCACGGCAGCGGCACCCACACTCCTCTCGGGACATGCGGAGGGCGCGCAGCTCATGCTTCTCCTCCACGTCGATGCGTCGGACCCCCGAGGCGCGGAGAAGGGCGCGGCGCCTCCTGGTAGTCAGAGGCTGGAGGAAGAAGTAATCGTCCACCTCAGTGTTGTCCACGTCCAGGTCGTCCTCAGAGATGTCATCGAGTGTCAGGGTATCTGCCTCCACAGATGACACGGTGCCATTCTTAGTCAGCTGGATGACAGAAAAAGCAAGTTAAATTAAATCTGGGCCGTGAATGTATGTGGAATCCCTGGAGTAATTGTATAACTATACGAAGAGGAAACTCCCATACAGAAAAGAATATATGACATATATGTCCCTATGTCAAGAGTGATGTTCCTGTATATGTAACCTATATTATTATCACATATATACGTCCTCTGAATATACAAGTATAGAAATTTAGAACATATATAATATACCCATGGTAAAATGTGTATATGTACATATATTAAAAATACCAATATAATGAATTTTTACATGCTATAACATGTTGTAACCATATCTATTAATGATATGTAATAAATTTATATATGCAAGTTTACTTAAACAATATACTTATAAAACTATATATTTCTCAATGTTTTAATTTAGAGAATTTTAATTAATTTCTTATTAATTTTAAACACGTCTGTCTTCCCATTATAGGAAAGTGGTCTCAGACTCTTGGACCTTACTGTATACAATATCAACATGTACCGACAGGGATAGATTTATACAACATATGTCTACAATATTAGCTTACATACATAAACACTAGACATGTACGTTAATATATGAAATTATTCCAATTTTAAATTAGCTTCTTCTTTTTTTTTTATATATATATATGTGCCTATATTTTATAAGCACATATATGTCATATATGGAAATTAATTATATGTACATATTACATTTACATATGGGCTTAAAGGACTAGAAAACATGCAGAGTGTATATTGTTAATGTTCTGACTTATTTGAAAACATATTGGTGACCATTTTGATATTTGATAGCAAATAGTCTTTCATGCAGGAAAAACTACAGAAAAACATTTTCAAGCTCATGATGCAAAAAAACGACACTGCAGGTGCCTCAATCGTCGCACGGACTTTGAGTTTGATGGCATTGAGTTTCTCCTCTTTGAGATGGTCCCTCAGCATGTTGCGGTGGCTCCTTTTCTGCTCCATGGCAAACTCCCTGAGGGTGAAGCGCTTCACCCCGCTGTGACGTGGTGACATTCCCAGGGTGCTGCCCCCCTGTGTGGGCACGCTGGTGAAGCCTTGCCGCCGGTTGAAGTAGTAGACTGTCACGCTCTCAAAGTGCACGTTGCGGCCCCGAAGTCGTTTTGACTGCTGCTGCAGAGATGCTGAAATCGAGACAGAAAAGTGAGCCTGCATGTTAATGAGTGCTTTGAAATGCTACTGAATGCTAGTTTAAGCAAGACTACAATGAATAAAACAGCAGGATACTGTACATGCTTAAACACAGTGTTAACTATAGCACAAATAGAGACATGCAAAGTGACTGAGCAATGTATGTTACACCTAAATACCTTAAGTTTGCTACCTTTAGCTAACATTAGCCACCATAAGCTACTGGTCATACCAGACCATGTAAGGTTGAAGCAGCAAAATCCCTAAGAATGCAATTTTATTTCTTAGGAACTCAGCTTTCATTTGTAAGAGGAAGAACATGTTTTTTCTTTCAAAAGTCATCTTATCCTGCTTTAATATACACAATAAGCATGATAAACTTTATTGTCTAGATAAAAACAGAATTTCAAAGGATAGGCAGGTAATATAAAGAGGCGAGTTTCAAGAAATTATTTAAAAGATGATATAAATTTGTCATCATCATCAGCTGTGTGTCATCAGCAAAGAGATCAAATTTAATGTCAGATATCCTGACAGTGATATGTGGCCCAGTGGCAACATACACTTTTCTAATAATATAATAATAAAAAAAAAAATTCCTCCTAATTGGTGTCACTTTTGCTATTAAACTATTTATACTCTTTATACCCAGCACAAAATGCTTTATAAGGCTGCTACATATGTGTCAGGGAAAGATTTTTAACATTTATTGGCTAAATCTCACGTTATAATTTCATTTCTTCACCCCGTCTGTCTACATCTTAGTTGTTTCTTCCACATTTTGAGTAGTTCCCCCACTTCAGCATCTTTGTTCAACCAGAATTATACACAGTTACTATTAGGTGACACTAAAGATGGGATTTTGAGTGCTTCCACTTCCACCAAAAAACACTAGCTGGAGCTGCAGACATGAGCAGTGTGTGAATGTGATCTTACAGTCCAGCAGTCCGGAGGGGACGGGATGGTTGAGACTATCGCTGCTGTTGCCGCTGTCGCTGCAGGAAACCTCGTCATCATCAGACCCCTGCAGGGAGAGGTAAGGGGATGGGCCCTCCTCCAGCTTCCTCTTCAAGATCCCACTCATCATGTGGCTCCTCCCACTGGTCACACCTGCACAACGGACACAGGTGTAACACAGCACGGTACTAAATATTAACAGAGGGATAGTTTTGACTTCTTTTCCAGGCAGGCTTAGTAAGCAAACTTAAACCATGAAATGAACCATTAATTTTTATTTATTTTTTTCATAACTGCTGGGTGTGTGAAATTTGTCGTACCGTCTTTAAAGCTGATACTACAGCAAGTCAACTGGCCAGAAAAAAAAAGGGTTCTTACAATTATAACTTCGGATGTAAAAAGACAAAGTCATTGTTAGTTAGAATTAGTTAGAAGAGCACAACAATCTCAACAACTGTGTAGCCACAGAAACTGAATTTATATGACTTTACTAAAAAAATAAAAGTCTTGATGTGGTGGCACAAAGAAATAAAAAAAAAAATGAATAAAAATGAAAACATTTATAAATTAAATACAAAGTGTTTCAAAATACTCCGTTTTTCAAGAATTTGAAGTAACTTTATTTGTAATGGATTATCAAACCACTTTAAAGGGTTTGGAAATAAAACAGACAAAGTCATCCTCAAGCCTGTCGCCATTCTGACTAGACTGAAGATGGAACTGCTCATTGTCCCCTCAGGCCTCACTATCGTCAATTTCATCCATTACATGAACTGAACTACCACTCACAAAGCAGGTGTCTGAAAGAAAGCCAAATCACTAGTCAGTGAATGAAACTTGTGTTTTTACCGCTACCTAATGGAAAAAAAAAAAAAAAAAAAATGCATGAAAATCATTTTTCTGAAAGAAATCTGGACTAAACTTTAGGATGTTTCATGCAAAACTTCCGCCTCATCATTATTGTGCTGTTAGGTGACCTTGCCAAATGTTGGGCCGTGTCAAAGGTGGAGAACGAACCATGTCAAAGTGTTAAGCTCATTAAGATTTTGATATATGATATAGGTACTCTCTTTTCCCATTGGCTGCTTTTGCGGAAAATTGAGCGTCTGATAACACTTCTGATAAGAGGGGATTTGGACACATTGTAAGTTCTCTCTCTCACTTCAAAGGCACTGCTAATAATGGGACGTGTGGCTTCACCCGGTCCCTCTGCACTTTGTCGACACTTAAATTTCAAATTTGTGAAAACTGTTGAGCTGACTGCTTGGACTGGTAGAGGATTACATCATATGCAGCAGAGCTTAATGCTGGGCCAAGCTTTTCCTCTCTGACTGGCTTTGTCTCCTTTCTCCCTTTCTTCTTACCTACTGCTAAACAAATGTCCCCTCTTTGCTGCCTTATCTTCATTTCCATTACTCTTTTTTTTTTTAAATTTGTTCCCCCTTTTTTTTTTTTTTTTTTTTTTGTATTTTGTATTATAATTTCCCTTTCTCTTCACTCTTCTATCTACAGCCTATCAGGTATTCAGTCCTTCACTCCAGCTCCAGGAAAAAACAGTTAAAAAAAGCAACACTGAACACATATAATAACATCGCTCTGTAAATTTGATGTCATAGACGGTGTTGCAGTTTTTCTTGGATTCAGGAGGGTGTCCTGTGCTGCCTTCCCATGCTGCTTTAACCTCCAGTCAAGCTCTCATGACCGGTGCCATTAAGAGCACCAAACCTGCACACACACACACACACACATGTACAAGACTGCTCACGTGTCTGCATGCATGCGCAACCTCCCACTCCCCACGCACATCCACATCCCAAACACTGACAGGGGAATTCTTATTGACAAATGTAAATCAGTATCAACCTGCGATGTGTTTAAATCCCCTCGCCACCTGTGCTGCCGTGTGCATCGAGGCTCTCTGTGAGTGTGTTTGACCGTCACTGACCTGTTTCCTTGGCTCGCCTTTGGTTTCCAGGAAGTCCTCGACTCTCTCCTCTGCATCACACAGTGTTCACCAGCAGCAGCCAAACATCCCCATGTGTCGTGATGATGCAGTGAGGGCTGCCATGATGCCTTCTCTCTCTCTCTCTCTGTCTCTCTCTCTCTCTCTCTCTCTCTCTTTTCAGCAGCCTCTGGCACTATTGTGCAGCACTGAGCACTTCTGCCTCTGCCTAGCTATCTTATGCGTTCTCCCTTTGCTCCCTCATTCTATGCTCATCCTGTCAGCTTCCTCACTGTCTGCTTCTCCTCTGCTCTGCACCCCCTTCCTTTCTCTTTCTCTCTCTCTCTCTCTCTCTCTCTCTCTCTCTCTCTCTCCTCACAAAGACTTGTTAGCTCGATGCTGCTGCCGGCTGGAGCGCTGGAGCTTGACTGAGGTGAAGCAAGCCCTACGAGATCACAGAGAGAAAGGGGGGGGGGGGGGGGGGGGGGGGGGGGGGGGGTTGTAGATGTGGTGGTGGATGTGATGGGGTGGGGGTGGAAAGTGTAGATTCTGCTATGTGAAATACCTCTTTTCCAAAGGCTTCAGGGAAATTAGTGACACAAATGTAAAGTATTGAGCTGCAGAGACGGTGAGTGTCTCCACCTTTTCTCAGGTTGGCCTCACAGGTGACATCTGGTTTTCCATATCCCACAATATTTCATTACTCACACTGATAAATTTGCAGGGCGTTTATCACGCAAATGTGATGTGGGTTCTGCTTTGTAATGTTCCTTCTTTTTATTTTTATAAAACTAATTTGAAATTGAAATCGATAGCAGAGATAAACAGATCAGAGGAGACAGAGACAATGACTGGATGAATGAAATTTTTACTATGCCTTTGTGCAGAAAAAATATTATGAAAGTAGCAAAAAAAAAAAAAAAAAAATGTTTCTTTGCGAGTGCACAGTATGGCAGATCCATTTGAAAAAAAAAGGGTTGCAAGTTTTCAGGCTTGCTGGTAAAATGTATGCCTAATGCCTTTTTTTTAAATGCTTTATTATGAAATTTTACTCACTAACAAGAAAATGCAGATACTGCATTCAGGTTTTGACACTACCAAGAAACATCGAAATCCAGAATGTGGTAACCAGAAGGCCAGAGTGACGTTACCTCGCTTTGGCTTGGTTTTAGCTCTGCATTGCAAATCAGACATTTCGATGGCTTAATCATTTTCTATACAGGCAAACAATACATTCAGTTTTGACTAAATCTGTAGCTATAGTTGCAGCTGTAGCTGTAAAGCTGTAGTTACTGAGAACAGTGAAACAGTGAAAGGACTAAGATACTGAAGGGCAAAATCTTAACATAATATTTATAATAGTTATTACAGTAACTATGGGATATAATAACCTGCTGCATATGGTGGTATAACAGTATATTTAGGGTTGCAGCATGCATACCACTGCCTGTTTTCAGTTGTCCAAAATAAATTTGTGCCTCCATGCTTCACTGACAAGGATTCTAGGGTTGTTAAATAGCACTCGGAGCTGGTGGGAGGATGTGGGCGGAAGGACAAACCAGACGGGGCGATGTGCATGCAGACAGATGTTAATTAAAAACACTTCTGAGCATGACATAAACAGAAAGCGCGATCCAGCTGTGCGGGCACAGCAGTCACATCATGTTCCAAACTGTCAAAGTCAACACGGCTCACAGTTACTGTTGTTACAGCGACAGTCCCTTAAGTTGTTCAGTGTTTACATGAAACGGCGGATGCTGACACTTGCCATTTAAATGAGAACAATTTCGCCTCAACTGTTCTGAAGCAGCATGAGACATTACCTGGGAAAAAAGAAGCTCGATGGATGACGACACGGTGCTGCTTTAAGTGCATACATGCGATTTCCATGTGCTTTGTCATGCCTGTGCTAAAAGTCATTAACTCATACCGCTTCTCAAACCAAACGTGTTTTTCGTGGCTGTTTAGAAAGAAATTGAAATTGGCTTTGTTTATCGGCGAAGTGAACCTCAACAGGAGATTCATCACGTCTCCCTTCTGGGGGACCAAATTAGAAGCTAGCCCAGCTTTTTAGCTGTGTTGCACCATCAACTTATATTTAATTTCCTGTGTCAGTGTATAAACTTCTCCACAAACTGTTATGAAACAGGAATTGACGGTACAAATACATCTTTTGAATAAACTGAAACATTTCTTGTCAGCAGCCAAGCTTTAGTGTTGGCATGGAGAGCTTCCTTCCCTTGTCAATAAATCTTTTTTTGAATTAATTAATACACAACCCCAAAAACAAAATGCGAGAAAAGAGCAGTGCTGAGAAAAAAGTTAGATTGTAATTGACTAGGTAGCTACTAGCTAGTGTGTTAGTAGTTAGCTTGCCAATTACAGTTGATCAAATAGCCCTAATCGCAATATCAAGCCTCTAGAAAAGATTTTTCAAAGATGCATGAATAAATTTTGCCGTGCCATTTTCAGGCGAGAGAGTCTGCAGTACAAAAAATATTAAAATCAGTCATTTAAAAGAAAAAATAAATAAAAAATCATCAATTTGTTAATTTAAGGGATGTAACAGTCTCTGCTCCTGTTTTTGTGCCTCCTAATGCGGATGTTTAGGTCACATGTTTCCTGTATGCCATCGTTTACTCGCTAAGTCTGTTTCCGCTATGCTTTGTTGTATTTTGCTCTTATTGATACACCTAAAGATTTCTGGTGTTTCCAAATCGAAAATGCACAAAAACCCACCTATTGTAAACAGCCCCCATTGTCACCATACACGCTGTACTTCCGAAGGTGAACATTTGATATACCCAACAATTTCTTTCAAACGTGATGTGGTTGACCACCCAACGCCCACTCACAAGCCCCAAAACATTGTTGCTATAGCAATGCCAGACCCTGAATGTTCAAACTTCCCATTATAGCAGTGCACGGTTGAAAAATATCTGGAATGAAGCTACCAAGAGCCTTAGCCTTGAGTTTGTACTGTACTGTAGAGTGTACTAAAGTGATTCGGCTTCATCTGTCTGTGTGACTTTCATTTGTCCAATTCTGAATGCAACATAGATAAAATAGGACACAATGTGGACAAAGTGGTGCATTTATAATATATAAGCATCATGTGATGTAGAAGGTAATTACAATGCATTAACATCTGCAAAAGCTGATAATTCTTCTCTCCTTCTGCAGTGAGGAGCGTCATCATTAGTTTAAAGGGTGATTAAAAGGTACTGAGGCTTGTGTTCTGTCATGACGCCGGAGCTACACATCACAACATGAATCAAGTGCTTGTTATGAATAAATTTGCTTATATCGCTCCAGAAAAGGGGTTGCACAAATCGACACTGACGAGAAATGAAGATTTTAAGCGAGTGAAATTGAAATGATTGCATTTTAAAGAGGAAATTACAATACAAAATATAATGTGATGATTTATATGTAGGTTGTTATTGTCGTCAACACTTTACTGGCTGTTCCAGAAGGGTCTGTGCTGTGTTGCGAACCGTCTTGTTTTCTCCCGGCAAGGATGGAGCGGCAATGTGCGGGAGAAACAGAGTGATCCTTCCAATCAGCTTCCATGGCAACGGGCCACGAGAGGGAGGGAGGTGGTGGTGGTGGGGAGGGTCGGAGGAAGAGGAGGAGGCAGCTAGAGGGGTTGTGGGGAGGTGGGGGCTGGGCTGTGGCAGCTCCAAACGCAGCGAGTGAAAGAACATGGTGTGTGTGCTCAGAAATCTGAACAATAGTTATGGTTGAGGAAAATTAGATATTGAAATAATTATCAGCACAGACGTAATTACGGTTTGAGCAAGTCGTTTTTCTGTTTATTCCAACATACATCCATGTCCTCGTTATTATGAAGGGATAAACATTAAGTATATGGCTATTCTCCTCTATCCAAACATAATAGGTGTTCTCTCCCATACGCATCCTTTCTAAGCCTGTGCTGATGAGGCTCTTACGGTCAGTAGAGGACACTGCAACCATCTGTACATGTGAATGTGGCTCGGGCTATTAGGACTCCACATCTCAACACACAACATACTGAGCTCCATTCCCATTTTTGTTATCGGATGTTTCATTTCAGCAGGAAAAAAAGACAGAAATAGTACCGATCAAAGTAATTACTGTAATTATTTTTGTACTATTCCCTTAAGGGGACCTTCGCTGCGTCATCTGTGTGCAGGCACCTTTCTGGCAATTTGCTGTATGATGAGGACTTTCCTACAAAATTACAACATTAGTAAGTTTGTAGGGACATTATTTAGCGTTATTCCTGATCCCACCCAATGGTTAAAGTAGACAGATCCTAAAAAAAGTAAAAGCCGCAATGTCAAAATATTGCATTAGAATGAAAGTCTTGCATCCAGAATTTTTACTAAACAAACATTTTAGAGGCACTGTCAGAAAAATGTAACAAATTCATCATACAATGACTTTTTTTGAATTGTTTTGTTATTATTACTGATGCATTATCATGTAAGCCTTGTAGCTGATTATAAAATTATTATGATTATGATTATAAAATTATATTACACTACACATTAGTGGTATACCCCAGCAGCAGCAGCAT
The DNA here is from genome assembly GCF_046630095.1 of Trachinotus anak. Lineage (NCBI taxonomy): Eukaryota > Metazoa > Chordata > Actinopteri > Carangiformes > Carangidae > Trachinotus > Trachinotus anak. Next base: position 10,027,475 of record NW_027273877.1, read on the forward strand.
AATATAGAACGGGTCAAGTATACTTCAAAAAAGTGCACACAAAAAAATTTGGAACTGGCTAGAGGAGCATTTAGCAACGTAAGCGTAACATATTTCTTTCATGAGTTTGAGCCAGAGCTAAAAGGAGAATGAATGTTGGACTTAAATTCATCAAGTGAACAGTAACATGACCCCAAATGATGTTGTACAATGTAATGATATTCTTTACAGGGATTTACTGTGTCTTATTGAGTTAAGGTCATGATTCAACCATAACATTATATAATGTTATGGTTGATTATATTATATTATATTATATTGTTTCTAATTTAGTTGTTGTGTATGAACATTTTTACTGTTAATCTTTTACTGAATATCATGCTTATTGTTTTGCAAGAGAACTCAAATGAACTGATTCTGGGAGCTAATAATGTACTTTACCATGGTGCCAGTTACCAGCAGGGGGAGTTCCTGGTCAGTGACACCATCCTTTCACTGAAAGGTTTTGCTTCAGCTTGAGTCATGAGCCCATCATTAATTCCCAGCCCCTGTCCAGCTCTGCTGCCTGGCCGGGTGTAATTGTTTCCCCAGGGACTCAGACGAATGGCTCAGCTGTCTAACTGCACCATGACCCACAGACCTGTGTGTGTGTGTGTGTGTGTGTAATGGTATGAATTACATTCTGTCTATATGATCTAGCCATTGCATTTCCATTTTAACCAAAAAAGAGCTGTTTAATTTAAACACAGGACTTGTAAATGCCAAACATCCACTCCAGTCCGTAATGGCAGAGATAAAAATAGCTGCCAAAGTTTTTCTTCATGGGAGTCATAAATGTCACATTATTTGAACTGGAAATCCGTACAATGCATTTACTCTTCCGTGTACTTAAAGCAGATTCCTTACTTGGCAAGTTTATATTCCCACCTGTATCCCTCTGTGAGACTGTACTGTGCATATTTTCCCCCCATGTTATTCCATTCAGCTGTAACTAACACATCAATGATTCATCATCCTCCTGTTGGCATCACCTGGGGAACATTTTGACACAAAAACTGGAAATAAAACCAAACATTGCTGTGAAAATCTTGTTGAATTAAATGTTAAATTTATTAGCTTAGTGTTTTTTGGCTGTAAATATTATCTTCAGATGGGAGTATCATATCTGAGCAAATATCATAAAAAGCATTGTATATTTGCTATTAACACTTGCCACTGAAATACATGGGAACTGCAGAGTTGGTGCTAATTCTCTGTGGGTTCACCACTATACACAATCTCATTCATATACAGTCATTTGATCAATTTTTCATATAGAAATTTTGAGAAGTGCATCTTTAAGTACAATTTTGTTTTAGTTTAATGATAATGATCAAACATTCAGGAGTGAACTGAAAGCAAGGGAAACACTGGAAGCTCCACAGTCTCTTATTACAGTCATAAGCCTTAATACAAGAAAAAAGACAAACAATTAAAGTTTTTTTTTTACAGATAAAGATTTTTAAAGATAATTTCATTAAAAAAATTAATTTATATATACATATATTGCTGCAACACCTTCCACCAATACCTGTTGTGTTGCAGTACCTTTGAAGCACACCTTGGGGCCGCAGCCCACAGGTTGGGAACCACTGGTGTATACAGTCTCATGCCCCAGTAAACCTATTATCTTTGGATTTGAAATAATTGGTCATACAAAATAAAACATCTGACAATGTCACTTTAGGCCCTGGTAAAATCTCTAATAAAGGAATAATGTTTTTTTTTACTTTTCAGACATTTTATAGAGTACACAATTAATCACTTAATTCAAAAAATATATTTGACATATCAATCAATAATGAAAGCTATTATCAGTTGCAGCCATAGCCCGCTATTTAAGGACACAGGGATAAACTTGCTACCCACGTGATGTGACTCCTTCATGCACCAGATGCTTTTCCCACCATGTCAAGATGTCTGCTGGGAGGAGGCCTACAGGAGAGTGAGGAGAGTCTCTACATGACTCCAGTCCCGAGAAGAGGTCCACTCTGACATAACAAGGCTTTTAAACCAGCAGTGATTTGGAATCCCAGCCCTCTAGATCCAGAGCTGTAGGCTTCTGGTTTTGCGCCGCAGCACTGACTCAATCACAGTAACTGCATTCACCTGGTGTTACCGGTGTGAGTGAGGTGCCATTAACTGGCTTCAAGGAGATTTAACCAAACCTTGGTTGCTTTAGTGTCTCCAACACTAAAGTAAATTTGAGATGAGTTCTGTTGCTTCCAGTCAGAAATGACTTCATAATCTCTATCCATTACACCTGATTTAACTGAATCCACCTTAATTACATAACATTTCAAGACAATCCAAGTAGATAAATCAGTACAATCCAACAAATTAAACTAATTTGAATGTGGGTAATGGTTTGGCTTTACTGTGCTTTATTTAGATATGCCGTACTTCTTACAATGGACGTGCTGTTTTGTTTCCAAATTAACTTGAGCTGACAGGATGACATCACCTTTATGTTGATACTCCTATGCTGTGCTTCCAGGTTGTGAACAGCAGATGGCAGACTTGGCTTTGAAAACAGATGACAGGAACATGACGGTGAGGTGAGAGCTGAGGAATCCGTGGGCCCACCAAATACTTTAAGACCCTCGTTTCAAGATTATAGCTCCAGGAACTACATAAGACAGTTTCATGCAGTTCATTATGAGTTTTACTGTCCACAATATGTGTTAAAAATGGGTCAGTGAAAAATACAATGCTGTGAATAGATAGAACACTGTAAAATCTAATAATTGATATAACATTGAAATTATTTAGTATTTATCTGAAGGCCACAAGCAGCACATACAGAGGCTGCTGTCTTTACTGTGTGCTCTTGTTAAATTAAATTGGATTTTTTTCTCAAGGCTATAAAACCACAAGGTAAATGAGATTTTTTAAAGCATATGTCAGCCTAGTAGCTCACTGAAGGACCCATGCAAACCCTGCAATTCCTCAACAGAGCGGCCACCTTTCCAGTACACAGCAGTTCCATCTTTTATCGTGGTTTATAGCTCCTTTTAAACCAGAGGACAATGCTGCAACCAGCTGTGATGGATGGGGAAAAAGAGGAGACGCTCACTTTTGCCTACTCAGAGGAGGAGGAGGTGACTGAGAACCAATCAGGAGAGCAGATGGCATCTCCGTCTGTCTGGTCTGTTTAAAGAGCACCGCAGGCGAAGCCCCAAGTCAAACAAGCCAGCTACACGGCCTGGGATGATCTCCAACCTGAAGACATCAAGTTTTAATCCCCTCTCTGAACTAAACTCCAAATCATTACACAGTGTAATCCAATCAAAAGACTTTTCCTGGAAAGCTGATGTGTTATAAAGAGCGTTACAGCCCCACAAAACTGAACATAAAATGGCTTTACTCAGTATACAACCATACGGTTAGCCTTTACTGTCATTTTGACCGTGAAATACCCCATAAACCTGCCATGAAAGATCCTGATAGTTTGCCGCTACAATGTGCATAGCATTATGGGTATGTTGTATGAAATCACGTGTCACTTATGTTAGCACAGATGTTAGTTATGGAGCAGTTAGCATGTGCGAGAAGCTAGCTACGTTGCTATTCTTCGCAAGACGATCGGTGAAAAGGCAACAGCGTATTTAAACATCATATTTTATTTTCCAAGTTCAAATATTAAAGGGCTACAGGTTGAAAGTAGGTTTTCAACCCCCCCCCCCCCCCAAAAAAAAAGAGTCTAGGAGTTTTTAAAATGTTACCTTAGCTTTGACGTACAGTAGCTTGTGCTTGGAGTTAGCTAGCATTAGCAAGTTTAGCATGAAATAACAATGGCAGCTGTGGTGCGTATTTTAGTTTCTCGCACAACAGTCCTTGTGGAGAAGCTTTTCTGTTTGCTATGTATACACAAGATTTTTTTATTAAATTATTAAGATCAAAACATTTTCCTTTTTCAAGCACACGAAGCACATAAACTCATTCATATTTATCTCTCGTGTTATCAATGAAAAAACACATCTGTGGAACTGTCTGTCCCAGTGTCCCAGTTACACAGAACAATCCTGCAATACCTTATAAAAAAAACAAAACAATTCTCTATTTTCTAAATGAAAACTACAGTCAGTTAGATTTGTCAGTAACCGGGACATCATTTCTGGACAGATATGTTCCTGTTGAGATTTTCCAAATGTTTCATTTTGTAATGCTTGGAGTTCAACAAACTAAATTCCGTTCGCCTCCATTGTGTTGACTTCAAAACCCTGCCAAACAAAGCAAAACTGCAAACTATGTACTAAACACTCTTAAGGGTAAGTGTGTGGGCGTGTGTGTTAGAAGAAGAGATTTGGGTGAAGTGGCCTTTCAGAAGTTTTTCTCTTTGTCCTGAAGGCATCTTCCATAAAAAAGTCTGTAAAGATGGACGACCTCAGGCCTCACTAGGATAATCACACTAAGTAAAACAAATATTTCCAATTACAAAGTTTCTAATGTCATTGTATGTAAGGCAGCTGCACATATTCAGATGTTGGCCTGTGTCTTCCTATGAGCAGGCCAGGTTCCCATTGTGCATCTGACTCAACTACTCTCTGTTGAACTTCTTAGGGTTTGTGCTAAAGGTAGCTCACGTCATAAAGTGGTATCAGTTTGGGATCTTACAAAGAGGTTATTTTTTTAACTGCTGCGCACATATTCTGTCATGACCTACTGCACAATCATCTAGACGTTTGGGTTTTGGGATGTTTCAGGGAAGATGGGAAAAAAAAAAATCTGATGTGATTTCATTTCAAAACCTTATTACCATCAAACAGGCAAATTACACTGTTGCTTTATAAGCTTGGGTTATTTAACTACAAGGCTGCAGCTGTGCATTTACCTGAAACAAAGGTCCAGTGGACAGTGTATTGTCATGGATATTGTCGGCCTCTGAGAACCGTCTCAGCTGTTGCTTACCTCACCAGCACACTTCATTGCTGGATGCTCGTTCATGCTGTTAAAATGTTGTAAGTCTTCCTCCTGGCAGTTGTGTTCGACCAGCGTTACAGCTCCTCAAGGTTCTAGCTTACCTTTTCTCAGCGACATGCTCAACTTCCTGTCATCCCAGCACCAGCACAACTAACTCATTTACCTCAATTTATGAGGAGGACTCTGAACCTGCAGGAAAAGAGCTGCAGAGAGCTGCAGACATACTTTTAAAAGTATTGATAAAAGCTTGTTCCGGTCAAATCACTGGTGCGTTACCTCTGTTCCTGGTGAACTGCAGGGAAATGGTGAAGTGTTGGCACATGTGCAACAAATGCCCTAATTTGAGGTGTGGTCTGAATTTTCCTTAGAGTTACATCTTGCCACGGGTTGTGTTGTGGTGTAGTGGGGCAGGTTGTAACTATGGAACTCCTTGTATTTAACACCACTTAATGAATTCTGTGATGTAGTTGGAAAAGTTTGAAACATTGTGATTTGTTGTAGACAAATAGGGGCGCATTTTGTCAAAATCTGAGAGCTCTATCACAAAAAGTCTGTGAGTTATAGGCACCGAGACAGAAAGTGTTACAACCATCCCTGGTCACAAATTGGTTCCCTCTTGTTTCATAACTTCACATCTTGTTCCCCAGTACCCACAAGAATGTATTGGTCCCTACTGTACTGGTTACACTGTTTGTACAAAAGATTCACTGTGAACCTTCTGGTTTCACCGTGGGCCTAAAGGAATAAAACAAATGAATCAATAAAAATGTGTGTGTTTTCTTCCAGTGTACCTCTTATGCATGCTCTAATAACTACACTCTTCTGCTAAACTTCTGATGTTCCTCAGCCTGGTACAGACAGTTTGTCTCATAGCTTCCCTCTCTGCTGCTGACAGGGCAGCTGATTCTGAGGAGAGAGCTGCTGCAACAGAGGTTTAAGTCACTGTGGATTAAACGGATGGATGCTTCTGTGGTGCTTACACGTCACTGACTGTTTCTGATGTGGATGTTATTCTCCTTTTGGCCCACAGTATCAAATATATGCAACTTAAAGGTCCCATATTGCATAAAGTGAGATGTGTTTTTTGCTTATAAAGCAGGTCAAGGTTCTATATTAATACTATGAAAGTATCAAAGTATTCAGTCCACAGAGAAATGCACACAGCCTATATTCAGACATTGAGCCTTAAAACAAGCCATCAGGACTTCTGTAACTTTGTGATGTCACAACAAAGTAGTCACTGCTCTCAGCCATGCCCCAAGCCACGCCTACCTGAACCCACCATCCAACCTTGCAAAATTTGGTTTACTTGAAGTCTGCTATATTTTTATTCAATCACCAGGAAAACTGTCAGCCAATCAGCAGAAAGGCTCCGATCCTTCCTTCTGATTGGCTCACCGACCTGTTGTTATAAGAGCTCCAGTGAGAAGCCCGAGAGAGGAGATGTAAAACTACATTGAGATGGTTTTTGGTTTTTAAAACCACAAATACATCTTCTTATGAATATCAAAACTTCAAATAAAACACAAATATGGGACCTTTAAATGGAGGACCTCATTATGTGTTTGACCTTTTGTAAATAACAGCTGAAGGAATAAATTACCTTCATTTTCCCCCTAAAATCCACAATCATTTGAATCTTCTCAACCATCAAATAGAGAGTAGATATTATTATGATAATGAATAATGACTCACTGTGTTATTTTAGATATGTTTTCTTTAGCCTGATGCAACAGGTTGCAATTGTGGTTTTGGAAGATAAATACAGTTGTTCCATTTTGTTTTGTTTTAAATTTTGTGGATTTATAGCTCGGGCCTTTCAGGACCGTTTACTGTTTCAATCAGTTTTGTAACATACATACATACATGTTTACAATGTTTACAAACAAATCGGTCTTTTTAGATTACTTCTTATAGTTGGTTATCGACACACAATGATGTTATAGCATCAGATTAACGTCAGATTCTCTCGTGTCACAGAATCTCTGAAGGTGATGCAAGATGCAAGCAAGTCACTGTCAGTCTGAGTCAAATTTCCCTTTGAAATGAGTTATAAAAATGTTTCATCTGTGTTGCTGTTGTGTAGAGGTCTGTTCTAGGCCTATGACACATTTCTCTACTGTTAATGTGACTTCACAGTCCGCAGTGTTTAGTAGATACTTTCTGTGGAGCCAGGTTATATCAGCTGTGAGGATATTTTTCTTTACTCTCTGCAGAAATCAGCAGCTCTGGTGGCAGATGAGAGCAGACAGACGAGCAGCTCTCAGAGGAAATTCATAACCATCATACCGTCGTCCACACTGTTCCTTCATCTCCATTCTCAGCTTGATTCGCTTCCTTATTTGGTTTGATGGATGATTTTACACAGTGAGAGTGAGTGCAGTGAGTGCTGGCACAAAATGATGTGGGTGCACAGTGTCAGCAGACACAAACCTTCATCTTGGTCCTTTTAGTGGCAGGGCTGTAGACCCTAGACTAGACAGCTGACCTGAGACTGACAGCTTTACTGACAGACATGACTCAATTGAGACCTGGTTACATTTTGCAGCAGTACCACACAATAAGTTCTGCAGGCGTCAGAGCTTGTAGCTACTCTCAGAGTTTATTAGTCCTCTAGAGCAGTGAGTCTGAAAGTGACTGAACAGGATCAAACAACTATTTGAGATCATTATTGTTGCTTTTTACTCTGAAATGTTGACTTATAAGACATTTTGTATGTACACCCACACGGAAATGCAATATATGTACATATGTTGAATTTCCACATATGAAACATATGTACGTGTAAAAAAAAAAAAACATATATGCAAAAAAATCTATATCAGTAATGTCTTGCCCATACAATATGTATGTGTGCTTATATTGTTAATATACGAAAATGTAAATACACATAAAGTAAGGTCTTGACCTTACCCTGTAAAGCGCCTTGAGATAATGTATGTTATGATCTGGTGCTATACAAATAAAATCGAATTGAATCTAATGAAAGTCTCCGAAACTTGAGGTTTAAGTTGCACTCACCCGGAAAGACTGATCTGGTTAGCACAAAATCAACCTGATTCCTTCGAATGATCCCTCACAATGATTTATGATTTATTCTGACCATGAGAACACAACAGAAAGACTGTCTTCACGAGGGACGAGTGTAACAACTCCATCTTAAACAAATAGTAGTTAGAAATTACATTTAAACTCAGACATTAGAAAAACAAAGGTAAGGACACTTCTCATCACAACATTTCTCTGTTCCTGAACTGCTTTTGTTTGCTAGCACATGAAGCACCTCAGAGAATTTCACAGGTTTTGTGAATTCAACTTTTATCTTGGTGTTAATACAAATGTTCCTTTCAGCCAGACATTAAGTTCACAAAACCACTAAGTCAAAGAAAAAGGCTAAGAACCCTCGGTGCATATGTTTGAGTGTGTGTCTTTGCACAAGTTAACCATATTTTTTTTTAAAAAGAAAATAAAAAAGAAACTTGGCTGTAAAGGTATGAATCCAAATTAAATCAAAGTGACTCAGCTACTGGGAGAAAATTAGCTCCAGTTTGTGAACATATCGTTCATGATATGAATGCCTGTCATTAAATCTGTCTCCTTGCTACAGTCAAGAAGGCGGTCAAAACGAAGCGGGTCAAAAATGATCTTTCCTCCTAATCAGTTACATTTGTCAGGGATATATAGTATTTATGATGTTACCCGTGACACTAAAGCTCCAAGGCTTGTCAAAAAAAAAAAAATCTAATTTCAGTGAAGCTTTGTTTAGAGGCTTCATTCGTCCTCTCAAAATCACGAGACCAATGATGTCCGAAGCTTTGTTTCACACACACCCACATCGAAATCTGATCCAAAAGTTTAAAAATGCATGAAACACTGCGCGCCTTCATGGGTTGTTGAGGTTTATTGTGGTGGCTCAATTAAGAACCCGACCCTTTTCCAGAGCACCAGTTATTCTACAGAACACTATATGCACTATATGCATTTATTTACATCCTCTATTCATGAGTTATATAGGGAGAATGTCCAAAGCCACAATGTAAAATGTCATCTTCATTGCATTTCAGTTTCATGCAATAAAACATGTTTATTTATTTACGTATTAATTTATTTACTCATTACTTCATTCATGTCTTCTATCAATAAATTCATTCATTCATTTTTGCTTCATGTGTTGACAGTGCTCTTCCTAACTGCGAGATCTGATATGAAAAGCTTTGAGTAATTAACCCTTTTTTCAATACAACTGTGTTGAAAGCTTCACTGGTTTATTAAGCTTCACTTCGCCACCACTAGTCTTTACCGTGGAGCGTAGAGTGCCACAGGAATGAGTCCGGTTCCCTCATCCCAAAGTCTATGGGTTTCTTTGAGGCTGAAATAAGGACTGTGGTCGACACAAGCTCAAGACATTTTCATGTTTTATTCTATGACAGAAAATATTAAGTGTCATCTTAACCAAATAGCTTGGAAGCATAACTTAGAGAGTCAGACTATAATAAAAACTATAAGGCAAGCAACTATTTAGCGTTATAAATAAAACATTGGTTATGTTATAGGTCATTCTTTACCATCTTAGAAAAATGTAGGTTTCAATGTCCTGTGTATCTAGTGGTTAATAACATGCAAGTTGAAGCTGAATTTACATAAGCTATTATATATCTTATGTAATCACCAAGATTCTGTTCTGAGATGGCAGCTATTATGGGTTGTACGTCTCTTTCCATTGAGTTTTCAATGTCTAGACCAGACCAGACAAGGAGCACACAGTGAAGGAGAGGAAACGCCATCTATTCACTAAATATACCCTCTCTTCACAGAGTGCATCCACACAAGGTGTTTATATAACACAGGCAGTCAGTTAGTTCCCCCACGGAGCTTGATAATGATGCAAAAACTGTACAGACGCAAGTGAGATAACAAATGAGAAACACCAGAATAACATGGAACAACATTGTACTTTAATAAGCCCAAGTGGGAAAATATATATTTTAAAAAACATGAATTCATAATGATATAAATACAAAAATTCAACTGGGGAAATTTACAAGTCTCGCCCTTGTGATGTGAAACTGTTTTCAGACTTTCACCAGCTGCACTCTTACATCCGTTTGGAGCCTGAGTGCATTATGTCCATGCATTTTTCACATCTTCACCTTAAAAGACTCCTGTGCAGGCAATGTTGTGGTTCACTGACGGTAGAGCAGACTCTTACTACTCCACATTACTCCTCTGGTCCTATCATATGACCTGCTTGTGTTATAACGAAGGAGGGGTACCAAGTGAAGCCCTAGTAATTGGAGTAGTGGCTGTAATTTGATCCTTACTGACTGCTGCCTCTCCTTGTTTGCCTAGAAAGTCAGCAGGAAGTGCAGGGCGTATAGTGGGAAGTACAGTAAGTACGTTAGAAGCTAGAACCAGGGAAATTTGGCCATTTTTGCCTAAGAAATACCTTTCAAACTGATTATCAAGATTTTTCCAGATTCATTTTCTGTTCGGCTAATCAATCATTTCAGCTCAAATGTACATTATTCACAAACACAATTTTCACCACTCCGGCGCAGGGTCTTACTCAACATAATGTTCTTCCTTTATCATCTGACTATCCTGTCTATTATTATAAAACTTAATTGGTAAAAGTCGAACAAATACTTTGGAATTTACCAATTACTACAGACATTCAAGACATATTCATTTAACACAAAAATGACAAATCAAGCCAGGCTTTCGTATAGGAATAGAAAATGCTTTTGCTCAGTCAACCTTTCTGTCTGTAATGGATTACAGAAATATTTTTTTTACGGTCATGCTGCCTCAACATCAACTCTGCAGTTAAACCCGGTTTATCACAGTGTGTTAAGCTTCACTAATGACAAAACCTATACTCAAAACTGCTCCGTACCACAAAATTGTGTAAAATAACTGCAAACTGCCTGCATTCGTAATTCCAGTTACATCAACAGGAGAAAAAAATATAAACTTTTTAGACTCATGGAGTTTTAAATTAGAAGTGCATTTTCACAAAAACCAGGACAATTTGTGGTTCCAGAAACATATGCTGCTTTGTGTAGCTTAGATTATATTTCATTTTATTTTTTTTATCTTACCTTTATTTAACATGGAAGTCTGAAGAATGAGAGACCTGGCCAAAACGAGAACTCAAAGTGTCATGAAGTTTTGGTTTTCTTGCTGAAAAGGGCCAAATCCTTTAAGACTATGATGATGTATGTGAACGAGCCAGGCTTCCAAAGGCATTGTTGTCATCTTTGGCTGAAACTGAGCGTTGATGTCAGAGAATTTCTCAGAATATGGAACTCCCCATATTATCAGCAACTATGAATTATGCGCTGTGAGCTGGGAAAAGCTTTTTCTGGCATTTGAGTCTTTGACAGTTTTTCCAGCTGAATCTGTCATGACTGTGAGACGTTGATATGTTTCTGTATTTCCAGACTTTTTCCTGGGAACCAGACTGGACCTTTTGGCTCTGCGAGTAGAAAACCCACGTTAAACTATGTTAAGTGGGCGTATTTAGTGACATTTTTTTAATGGTTTACTGGAAAATGTGACGTCTGCGCATTCTCTGGCACTGCAGACAAAATAAAATGAGAATTGTTATTTCCATCTTCTTATCTTATCAGAGGGATCATTTTTCAGTCTGTCCCCTAAATAAAAGTCATCTGGAGTCCTTGGCCAGGAATTCAACATGGGAGCAAACACACAACCTGCAACATCTTTTATTCAATAGAAGCAGAGAGTGTTTACACCCTGGTGGATCTTCACCAGAAAGTCTCTCTGAAGCCCCAGTAGGCCTAAAACATTGTCTTGTTGTATTAAAGTAAAGCCGCTCTGGTGCTTTGTGTAAGGGGGCATTATGTTTGCTCTCACACTGAATTCCACTCAGTCCTGCACTTAAAACAGTGTGTGTGTGTGTGTGTGTGTGTGTGTGTGTGTGCGCGTGTTTGTGTGTGTGTGTGTGTGTTTTTTCACTATGAAACAAATCAAGATGCATATTACAGGAAATCTTTAATACTCCATTACTCCAGAGCAGGTCCTTAGTGGCCTATTTCCTCTATAAATTGACTTTTCAGTTGCTCAAATTAAATAATATTGGAAAGAAAAATGAATACAAAATTCAAAGTGGCATAAACAGACTAAACAAACTACTTTTTTTTTTTTTTCATGTATAGGCGAGTAACTGCTGTAAACTATGTGCCCTCAGTGGACACAGGATCCTGCAGAAAGCGACACACATACCTCTGGGCCTCCCTGAATAATGCATCCCCCGCTGGTAGAAATGGAGTGATACTGTGTCCTCCAAAGTACTATCAGCTGCATATATCATGACCGTTCATTCATTAAGATTGGATTATCTGGATTGCCTCTCAGCTCCTTCCTCTCTCTCCCTCTGTATTGATGCTCCTGTTGTGGCTGTGAGTGACTATTTCAGGCTTGTAGCCGCGCTCTCTTTCTTTCTACCCGATCCTGTAACTAAGCTGTCATTCTTTTTCGACTTCCTCTGTCAGCCTCCTCTCCATCACATTTGACCCCCCCCACCCCCCACCCCCCACCCCGCTCTTCTTTTTCTCGTTTTGACTCCAGCTAACACACACCCGCTTCCTCAAAGCTGGCAAATGTGGCACAATATAGTGAGGATCACACTTTAAACATGACAGGATGAGAGAGGAACAGCTGAAATGTGAGTCATGCAGAGGAAGCTCAGTTAACGTGTTAATTTCCCTTTTCTTGCCAGGGCTGAGCTCAGGAAAACACTCCCCAGGAAGCGCTGGTGTGGCTGGTGAAAAACGAACAATATATTTGCCATCACAGCTGCAGAGCAGGCCGGCAGGGTTGGTCGTTATGGACCTTCCTTGGTTTGAACAGGAATAATGAGCTTTCCTACACACCCAGACCTGTTGTTTAAGAGAGGATGGGCGAGGTGAAAAGCTGTTAATCTGTTTCCTTTAAGCCTTTTCACCGGTTGATCGAAAGGTAAAGCAAATCTGATTGTTGCCAGTGTTTAATGATTTTGTTTTGCTGGCTTTGCTTCCTCAGTGTTCCTTCTGACCTTAGTACAGCTTAATGCACTGAACAAAAATATAAAGGCAACACTTTTGTTTTTGCTCATATTTTTCAGGAGTTTCAATTTAAAATCCCAAATCCCAGTGCCCACCCTCACAGACTTTGAGGGGCGTTCCCGGTAAGTCCATGAGGGCTCAGGGCTGTCCCACTGTAAAAATATCTAGGGCATGAAGGCCCACTTTCCATAAGTCTGCATTTCTGCACACTTTGCCTGAGGGAATTATCCAAAGTTCGTAGCGGTCTGACATTAAACACGGGGTTACCGTGGTTACCAGAGGAGGCCCGGAAGCATAAAAAAAAAAGGTAAACAACCACCTTAAAACAGGAAAAAAATAAGATGGAAGAAGAAGGTAGACAAACAAACAAGCATGAAGGGACTGAACATAAATGTTAATGTTACAGTGCAAAAGAAGTTACATGTGAGATTGAAAGCCAGAACTATGTGTAATTATTTGTCCTATGATGACATGATGATGAATTCCAAATCTGCTTTCATCAGATCGGATCCAGCGTGACTATTTTCTGACAAGCAGGGAGCGAGGGGAGGAAAGATTTTTTCTAACCCCACAAAAGGCGCCGCCCATCCACCTCACAGGTGTGGCACATCTGATTACACAGCGTGATTATTGCACACATGACTCTGGGGCTCGTCACAATAAAAGGACGCTTTAAAATGCTGTTTTATTTTGAAAAAAGACATTTATTAACTACTGAGCCATGCAACCTGGGCTACAGATGTGCATTTTTCCGGGGGGAGGGGGTTGAGGATCAGGAACCGAGAACCACCATACGCCTCGTGCAGTGCGTCACATCTCCTTTGTACACAGCCCACAGGTTGGGTACCACTGATTTAGAGTATCACAAGTAGTACTTATCATGCAGCAGAGTGGCCCCTGTCAGTGTTATGTTATTATGTACAGTGGATATTTTCACAACAGACATTTATGACTTGTGTGGGTTGGAATAGAACAGGTATTCGTTACAACATTAACAATGACAGTGTGACAGGGAGCCAGCATGCACAACACACACACACACACACACACACACACACAGTGAAACTGAAGCAGCTAAATAGATTTTATTGGTTACTTCTGTGCAAATATCTTCATATAAACTGGATTATTATTTGTGATTCATTAACATGTTATCAACATAATGTTATAGATGGTCAGGTTTAACTGCTTTATAACCTATTGGTTGGTTTAACCTATAATAATGCATCATATATTTATAAGTATATGATCATGTATTTTATATTTAAAATCATTAATGAAGCAAAAGTATAAAATGGCATAAAATAGAAATGGTCAGGTAACAATCCTAAAATTATACTTAAGTACTGTACATGTACTTAGGTGTATACGCCACTGCTGTTAACTGCTGCACTTACATCACTTACTGTCAACATCAGATACAAAGCACAAGAGCTCTGTAGACTTTGAACTATCAGCTCAAATTCATGTTTATAAGCAGTTTTCATGTCAAGTATCAGGCTGATAAAACAAGGTCAAATGTGGTTGTTTGTTTTTTTTTTGGAGTCTCCAGGAAACAGGGTTTAACCTCACAGCATCAGCACTTCTCTGTCCTCTTTCTCCCTTTTTCTAACAGCCACTCTCTCTCTCTTCTTTCCTTTGTCAATACTCCTTTGGCCTGCTCTTTCAGCTCATATCTCAATTTGCTTTTCTGAGCCCACATGTGAGTTTACATAGGCTTCTGTGTGAGTATGAGTAATTACCAGGCAGAGGAAGAGAAGGGGGGGGAAAAGAATTTCCCTGTGAACTTTTTCTTTTCTCCTCCTCTTTCCTCCAGCTCCTCGCTGTGCCTGCAAAACCCAGAGAGCCAGACAGACAAAGAGGAACCCCGGCAACATCTCCATCTCTGTTCCTCAGCCTCTCATAACTCCCTGTTTTTCTCCCACACTTCCTCACCCCTCCGGATTCAGATTCACCTCGCACAATAGACTTCCCCTCCGAGCAACAGCCTGAAGGGAAAAGTACGGGGGGATACAGTTTCTGTACAACAATGGAAATTCAATCAGGAAATGGAGAGGAGGTGGCGAGCACAGTGTCAGCGACCTCGGGCTTCGCTTCTGGGCCGCAGGTAGAGGCATCAGACAGTCCAGTGCTCAGAGAGGACCTGCAGGCTGCTAAGAGGATTGAAAGGTTTGCCATCCCACTCGATAGTCTTAAGAGGATGTTTGAGAAGCCTGCTGCGGCCAATACGGTAAGTACTGCCACTGTGGATTTTCATGGTGTTATGTGGTGTGAACTGTGCCTTCTTTGTCCAGTGACTTTTCCACTTCTCTCCAGGTAACTGCCATGTTCTGCACTTTGTTCTGAATGTGTCAGATAGATGAATGGGTTTGTTGCAAGTTGCATTTCAACAAACTGGAAAAACCTTCAAAAAAAAATTGTAAAGTTAGTAGCGGTGACACGACTGCAAGCACAAAACACGTCTATTTTTTGAGTGGTGAATTTGTGTTTGTGTGGATTTCACAGTTTTCTTCTTCATGGGATGACTTCAGGTGTTGGTTGACCATACTTTTAACTTATTTCTGGATAGGAAGACAAACTGTGACATTTCCCATCGTTCCATTTACTTCAGTATCATTCGCTCTCAGGCAATTTGCAGTTCTCTCTCATTTCCTCAGCTCTGGTGAAAAACACTTACAGTACACGTCTCCTTGCCGGAGAGGAGGGCGGCTTTTGCTCTCCTGCTTTGTTTTTCCATCTCAGCTGGCTTCTCTGAGAGGAAAATCTAAGTCTGCTGGAAGTTAAGTGGGTCATTATGAGAAAAACTCCCATTTACCAAATGTCTGATGATGAGACAAGAAGGTCCAGATGACCTACTTTTTCGCTCCTAATGTCGACTTGACCTGTCAAAATGTTCCAAGGACAATGAGCTCAACGATGCTGCATGGAAACGTCTCTCTTCAAAGCAACCAAACTATAAAAATATAACCCAACAAAATCCACATGAGCCAATGTATCATGGGGCCTGTAGTTCTCAGAGTGTGCCAGTGCAAACTGGTGGCACAGATCACACACCAGCTGCATCTGTGCAGTGGGTCCCACTGGGTTGCTGATATTCGACACCCTGTTATTTAAAACCTATTTTGGGGAGCTTTATGGTTAAGCAAGATTTTAAAAATAACCCTGTAATTGGTATGTCGGCTGCTGCTGGAAGCAGCGCGAGACTTCTCCGTCAGGCCAGAGTGGAGAGAGAGACATGGAACTATTAGAATCAAATCACATCTGGCTCTGGAGATGAAAACATTTTTCAGATTACTGTGGTTAATGAGCCACATCACTGAAGCCAAGATAGCATCTTCTGAGGTTTTCTTCTGCTTTCCGGTCCAGCTAATATATATTTATTTTTTTGTCATCAGACATATGTTTGGGCTGCTGTGGTATAAGTCTCAGCTCTCAAAAGATAAGAGGGTTTATTATGGCTGTTTTGCATTCCAGTGTCTCATTAGCTATCTCCAGCTCACCATTAGGAGACATTTCTCAGCCTTTTGATATGCAAGGGTCACTGAGGTTTGTGCATGAATATTAGCTCTTTGTTTCTTGTGTTTAACCTGTTAAAGGTGCTATAGTAGATATTTTTACATCAACAATGGATCAAATGACCTTGTGTAATGAACTGGGCCACTTCTCAGACCTGCTGCTTTTATGTTTTTGATCAGTTTTATTCATCTCATCAGTGTCAATAGATAAAGTTAGCAACTAAGTGGAGTATAGTAGGGCATTTAGCAGCCAAAGAGCCAGATTTTCTCTCAAGAGTTGCGAAGACCAATAACAGATAAAAGTGGAAATCTGGGGTAGGAGGTAGATCTACTCTTACTTCCTGGATCAGGCCTTCTGCCCCGCCCACCACTTGCGCTAGGTTGACAGGTGAAACAACAGAGAGTATCAAGATGGTAAGAGGAGGAGTCTATTGTGCACCAAACTTGACCACTACCAGACGTATCAGAACGGTTAGCATAGTTAGCATCTTTTATTTCTTTAATGCTGTAACTTGTAACTGGTAGTGGCTGACACAGTGTTAGCGGCTGTGCTAATGCAAACTCTGGCTCTCTGTCCTGAGAAAGCTTCGGTTTTATTCTGCCCCGCCCCCCATCCTCACAAGTTGATAGGATTGGTTGTTTAGGTATGTTACATATGAAACCCTAGACTGTCACTAGTTGACAGCAGTTTAAGGTGGAAATAGTCAGTCAGGGCATAGACTGATTATTTCACTCATGATATGTTTTATATTATATATTAAAAAAACATATGGACATGTTAAGAAGGTTAAACACTTGATTTTCATCGAAGAGGTTGGTGGTAATGACCCGGTATCATATTCAGAGCTTGTCTCCTCATGTCTGCATCAATGCTGCTCACATCATCCTCTTCAGAAATAGATACTTATGGAACATGGGATAATTTCACCTTGAACCTTTCCTGTCGATATAACTAATCAACTTGCCAATTCATGATCACTCACAGCTGATCGGTTTTCTTCTACTTTCTCACCCATGGGAGAGAAAGTCCTCTATTTATATTCTTTTTTAGATAACAAACTGCACAGCTGGTGAAAATATCTGTCACAAGCTGGCATTACAACACATGCTGTATCTTGGAATTGTATCATGAGTGCTTACAGTCTGTTCCTATCTTTCCTTGAAAAAAAAAAAAAAAGCCTGTAGTCAGTGTTAATGGAGCATATGGGCAGTGTTCCCAGATTCCCATAGAGAGGAGAGGACTAGAGCTCTGCAGCCGGCTGGTTATAAAACACGACCTTGTCTCCAACTCATTTGTAAGGCTGAGCTTAATATTTGATGATGCACCGTATTTTTCTTTCTCTGGCCCATTTCATTTATTTAAACGCTGCAATGTCATTGGACGGCCAGCCATAACGATGACTGATGGATTCCCAGGTGGTCTCTCAGCTGTGGCCAAAATCCTCCACGTACAGGGGGAGGACAATCCACGTGTCCAGCAACTGCAGATGTGAAGTGATGCAATGGTTTATCTTGAGTGCAAAGAGCGTGTTTTTCCGCTTGTGTAGCCGCACGAACCTCCAGGGACACTGGCTCGTGTTTACAGCATCTGTCTGACCTTCTGGTCATGACTGTGCGAACAGGGAAGAATGCACACACACTGATGCATGAGACAGATGATGTGATCTTGTGCTGCAATGTCACATCTTATCACGCAGGAGGATTAGTATTCTGCGTGATTCTGCACACATGCACGCACTTTTCATTAATTTACATACATGCAAATATGCACAAAAATAGGCCTTTAATCAAGGAAGTTTGCACTTTTCATTATTTTGTTCTGGCTCATTAAAATCTTTGAGCATAAATTAGCGGTTACATAATTTAAATGTTTCTAATACTCATGACCTGACTCGGTGCTGCCTGATGGTGTGACGGCTGCTGTTGGCCAGTGGGGGGCGGTGTAGCATCTGTGAGGTTGAGAGGGCAAAGCTGGTGTTAAAAACAGTTCCTGTGTACACCAAGGTGTATAAATTATATGGACTTAATCGGGAATTCATCACAGCCAGACAATTGCTAATCACCTGGTGTTAATTGGAGTTGATTCATGCCAGGAAGTGTCTTAAAATGTCTGTTCTCTTGTGTCTGAGGCAGTCAGATTATCAGGATTTGCATAACTGGCAAAATATCTCATTTTAATGCGTTTGGTAAATTTAACGCGACATAAAAGAATTTAAAAGGATTTCATACTGGGGGATTTAAGGTAGTCACACAGGGTTAACAGGATAACATGGTTAAAGAGAGAGATAGGGTAACTTTTTCAAGTGGAGGGCTCATGTGTTCTCTGAATGAGTCGTCTACATAAATGCAGACAGTGGCACTAGAGGTCAGGAATGTTTCCTTGCCTTATTTTCATCGCTGTCACTAACTCACTCTCATGTTTTGTTGTTTTTTTTTTTATGTGTCTGCTGAATGGAGTGAAAAGACATCTCCCACCTGTGACCACATTCCCTATAAAGCTTTCACAATATGCCCTCAACAAATGGGTTTTCAGAAGGCGCAATTCAATCTAAAGGACACTAAATGGAGCAATGTATTAGGCTTGTCTTATAGTTCATTTCTAAAGCTTTTCCAAGTTGCCTTTCTCCAGCTTTTATGCAAAGAGTGTGATTTTTGCCAACCACTAATTGTGAGCTATTTTAGAAAAGAAAAAAAATCTATCAACATGCAACACCGTTCCTAAACGCGCTTAATTAAATGTTAAATAAACTAAAAGCCACAATGTGTCCCTGTGAGACATTGATCCAGGCTTGATGAGGACACCGGCGTCCTCATCAAGTCCGGTGAGCTCGTAAAAATTCCATTAACTTTTACCAGGCATCTCTTTCGTCTCAGTTTCACAGATTCAAATCTTTTAATGGAGCTGGCAGCCGAGCCGTGTGTGTGACGCATTGCCAGTCTGCTGTGTGATGATGACTTGTTGCTCACCGCTTTGGCTCTGAGAATAGTTGCAGTGTTACGTGGTCTGTCGAACATAGCACAGAAACTCCCCGCTTCATTTGACTCATACCGATAACTCATTTGTCTACCTGCCGTTAATTTTGCTTATGGGTTTGGCAAATTGAAACACGCATAGAAGTCTGCTCTGTACGGCTGTCAGTGCTTGTTAAGGCTGCCCTTTATTTCTCAGAGGTATTGTGGTCGCATGTGCTCTGCAACGTATGATAATCCATTCCCATAGCTGGGTAATGAATGCATATCTCTGGGCCTTTTTCCGCAGAGATTGATACGTGACTCAGACTGTCTTTTCTCTAACACAGTTTGACACCCACAGCCCCACCAGAGCATATGTGTTCAACAATTAGCCAAAGACCTCAAGGCTTACAGTTTCAATCATTTATTCTAGCTACAGCAATATGTCATTGTGAGGGCAGCACCACGCCATTGCTCTTCTCTGCCATTCATCGTTGCCATAGCAAAAAAAAAAAAAAAAAAGAGGAAGCGCTCTTCAGAAAAGGTCCCCAGTGCAAATCCTTTTGGCTGTGTGTCATAAATGAAAGCTTAATCATTAAACCTGATGACTGGAGCTGTGAAAAAAATAAAGCACAGAGACACATTAACAGTGAGTTTACAGCTTAACAACAGCAGCATGCTAGCAGCTCTGTGAGCCTGTACTTAGACACATACTAGCTTAGCTTTCATGGAAATGCGAACATCAGGAAGCAAACATGCACGGAATGACAACCCTTACATGCTGACGTTTAGAGGGTATAGTGTTTACCATGCTCACCATGTTGGTTTAGCATGTTAAAAGGCTAGCACTTGGTAACTGGCTCTAAACAGGAAGTAGTTTTTACATATACTGAATAACAGAACATACACACAACAAATAAATCTTGTAAGTACTTGTACATAATGAAACAGTAACATTTCATTTTGGTCAGTGCTCATTTGTTCTGCGCTGTTGGCAGAAATTTCATTCCCTGCTAAAAGTGCTCAAAATACTGGAAAAATGTGTAGCTAAATGCTAACATGCTAACCATAACAATACTAACATGCTGTTGTTGGGTAGGTATACTGGGTATATTTGTTTATTGGGTTAGCTTGCTATTTGTTAATGAACACCAAACTAAAACAGCTAAGGCAGGCTAAGGCAGGCTAAGGCAGGCTAAGGCAGGCTAAGGCAGGCTAAGGCTGATGGAAATGTCATTAGTTTTGCCAGTATTTAGTCATAAACCAAATCGGACAAATTAAAAATTGTACCTCATAATAACAGCAAATAAAAAGCTTATCCTGTGAAAGATGAATGTTACTGCCAAACATTCAAACATTGGTAACACTTTATTTAACATAGTTTTCTAGGAAACTCCTGGGAAGGACCCATGTTATTTCCTACTAATAGGGAGAACCGACTGAGAAACCCCTCGATGTAAACCAAAGTAAATATTTGTTATGAATTCTAAACTTCATTCTTTATGTGTTGAAATGTATGTTTGTGTTTAGGTATTTCATATCTTCGTATCTTTATCTGACACATTGACATTGAGAGACATTCTAGTTTACACTGGCAAGTATTTGGAATCATGCGTAATAATTGAACATCATCAATACTTATCATAATTAGAACCAAGCTACATAGTTATTATGTAGATCTCTCAAGGAAACTCTGGAGGAAAATGATCCGATATCCTAAGGTGACATGAAGTTTGTCCACCTGCATGAGCTTGTATTACACACACACATAATTATAGATTTAAATCCCCAGAATATCAACTAGGCATGCAGTATGTCAGCCGATGTCAGATCCATGGTTCAGTGTATATTTGGAGAGGCTGAAAACAGAGCCGGATCCCGAGCCACTCTGGAGTCGTCATGTATAAATAGTCGTGCCTGGTGATGTTGCCATTGCTCACTGAGCATTAAGAGGGCACAGGGCCTGATGAAAGAGACTGAAATATGATTTACATTCAGTGAGCACAGGGCCATATTGTGAAAGAGAGGACTGAGAGTGGATGGGAGGGGAAGGCAGTGGGTAGGGAAGATGAAGATGGATAGGATTGAGGATAGAGAATCAGAGTGAATCAGCAGGGGGGTTAAGAGAGAGAATCAAAATGAAGATCGAGTTCATATTTCAGCAGGTGAAGCAGCTCGCAGTCTGATTAACAAATTATATTCATGTTTCAATAATGATAAGCTTCATCACTCCCCCACTTCAGGGCTGCACAATCACACTGACACTGAGTTATTTCTTTTACCCTTTTTTCAGTTTTCTCCTTTTCCACAACTTTCTCTCCTCGCAGATGAGCAGGTGTCTGTCAGGTTCCAGTCGTGCTTAAGATCACTGACAATCGGGCGAGAGAGGCCCCGAATCAAGAATAAGCTCTGCCACGGGCCACAAGATACAGACACCGCATACAGACAGACATACAGTATCGCCACGTATGAGATGACATATACAACATAGGTGGGATCATATGCCAGTGTGTTCATCATTATCATAATGAACGTAATGCTATGTGAATGTGAATTGCCCTAAAACAGTAACCAACACATCGCATTTATACATCTCTGATGTATGTGAAACATAAACATGTCTAATATTATTAGTGTTGTTACATAATTGTTCATAGTACACACAAGAATAGCCTCTCTGCTTGTAGCCCGTTTCCCGCTAGGGTTGCCACCTGTCCCGTATAATATGGGATTGCCCCATATTTGAAGATAAAATGCTGCGCCTTGTATTGAATCAATATGGGACGCAATTTGTCCCATATCCTGCTCTGTGAATAATGTAATGTCAAGTAAAATCAATGTAGTCATAATTTTTGGGTTATAAGCACATGAAACAGTGTGTAAATAACCACCATTATCATAAATTGCATCCATTGCATCTATATACTATATATATATGCTACATATACATAGCCACATTAATGATCTGCTAATGTCCCTGTTAGTTTTCGCCAGTCAATACACACAAAATTTCTGCAGCTAAGCTTTGAAACTCCAAATCACTGAACGTCTGTCAAACTTAAATTCATCTGCTGCTCACTAGATCTGGGTCAAATTTGTCATTTGCAAATGGACCCAGTTCGGCAAACTAATTCACTCTGCTTTCACAGCTTCCACCCTGGAGTGTGTCTGAGCAAGGCATTTAACCCTGGAGAAATCCGGTGGACATGCAGGGTGAAGCGCTGAAACACTGGCTTAAAACTGCAGGAGTGGGCGCTAGATTATAGTTAAAAAAGATACTGTGTGCGGTTGGTCAGGAGGACAGATACTTTGTGGAAGATGCCGTATTTTTTTTTTTTTTTTTTTTTACCATTGAGGCACACCAGAGAGCTCTGAAATGAATCAGCACATCTTTTCTAACGGTTCGGTGCAGCACAGCCAATAAGCTACAATAGCTTCCTCCATTTTTTGGCCTCTCCAGCTTTCTGTTGCGTCAAAGTTCAGCAGTGTCGAGACAGCCTGCTATTGGTCCGCCGTCTGAATTTGTGGGTCAGATTTCACCTAAGCTGAATGAAAAATTTTGCATGGATTTACTTCAGCCCTGCGGCTGTATCCGATAATCATGGGGATTCTGCTGGAATAAATCAGTTTTTTTTTGCTGTGAAATTTCACTGGGCCTTTAGAATTACTGGAGCATAGCGTTAGCTCGGGCAGAACACTTAAGTCGTGCTTATATTAGCTGAGTAGCATCAGCTGTTTCATTCATGCTTCGCAATCACTGGCAGCCTCACCAGCTGTGTGACCATCAGCTGACTAGTAATCTTCCCCCACAGTCATGCAGGTGCACTGTACAGCACAGCCGTTATAATGTCACATCTGATGTCGATGGTTCATGCTAACACTGTTTGCTAACCAACCTCTTCTGTACATGCTGTACTTTTGGTATTTATTAAACTAAAATTTATGTCATTAGTAGTTCTTGTCTGCTATACTTGGGCAGCTCCTTAAATCCTTTATATCCTGTAAGTGTCTTCCAGTGACTAAAACCTTCCTAATTGAAAATTAGGAAATAAATATATAATTGCATCTACACTGGCCCTGGCTTTCCCGTAGAACAGCTAGCCCCATGAGGAGTGCTAGTAATGCTAAAAATAGCAGCAGGTTTAGTCATAACCTCCAACTGTTCTAGTGAGGCTGCTCAGCGGCCAGCAGCTGACAGCTCTGGTTGCATTGGGAAGATCCCAGGTGTAAATGTGTGAGGATCAAACTGTCAAGAATGCGAAGGTGAAGTCTGTCATGGATACAGTTAGTCAGTTTGAATCTGTGAGGTTCGCTTTTAGATGCCAGTTTTTTGGGGAACATGCAACCAAGGATGTTAAAATTCAGTGAAGGCCTGGACACACCAGGAATTAAAGTTTTACGGTGACCAATTTATCTAAAAATCATTTTAATGTCATTGATGCAATTCATGGCTTTGCATGTGGAGCACATATGAATTTGGGTGCTGACCATTATGTCATCTTAATATTACTGGCCTCCAAAATGGAGGAAGCCATTATGATTTATTAGTTGAGTCAAACCATCTACTTTTAAGTATAAACTGCTCAACAAACAAGACATGGTCAGCAGACATTTAGCAAGGTTGTTAGCTTGGAAATCTTTACTTAAAAGGGAACTGTCCTCCTTTAAAAGAGCAGGTTATTATGATGTATAAATACGATTTGTTGTAACCATGGCAACAAAAATCGTCTAGTATTAGGGAAGTACTTCTTTTAACCCAAACCACAATCTTCTAAACCTAATCAAGCCATGACCCGCAATGAAGGTCTGGTACACTCTGCATCTTTATTATTGTAACCTTGACAACCAAGGTGCGGTCCCTAGATGCACTACATCAGGAGACACTCTTATGGGTTGTAGCAAAAGGTTGGAACAAACAACCTATATGGTTGTTCAGGTTGGAGGTTGTTTATTTTCCATCTTCAGTTAGCACACCAGCTACACCACTTCAGCAACCAATCACTTTCTGACGTAACACAGCACCTATCACAGTCTAAATCATCCAGTGTTCATTAAAAAATATCAGCCCCATGTTTTAGAGGTTTAAAAGAGAGAAAAATAAAGTCGAAACCACTGCACTCTTCGTCAAGCTGATACAGGGAAGGAGGATTTTGACAGGACACCACCACAAATGCTTCTGCGGGAAAACTCTGACTAAATGTTGCATCATGTATCCAAAAAAATCACATAGCCTTTTTCACCAGCACTGGATGGGGATGAAAAAACACATCACATAGTTCTTATGTGTCAAAAAAACTGCCAGGGAGGAAAATGAAGCACATGCTGTGACCGGAGCTGCAGGGTCTGTGCCCTTAGCTCATATATCAAGACAATTCTTTTGTTCTGGTAGAGCTTCGGTATTAAAATAGCACACCTTTGTTTGTTTGTCACCATAAATGTGAGTCATGTAGCTTGTTGGCTTTGTTCCGGCTCAATACGTCTTCTTTCCTTTTTGTGTGTTCATTTCCCCTGCTCGTCTCTCCATGTCTTTCTATTTTGCTGTTGTCCATCTCCTATAGCTTTTCATTGCGACTCTGAGTGTTTGGCCTTTAGTTGATCCTTTCTGCCTCACCTGGGCTTGGTGGAAAACCTCAAATCACAGTTACAAATCACCCAGCCCCTCCGACACTCACCATCTCTACCTCTGAAGTTGTTCAACAGGTTTGTTTTGACTTTTCTACCCTATTCAATACAATTCTCATTCACTTTTTCATTCGGACTCTGCCTTATTCACTTCTGTTTTGGCCTGTGGCCCATCTCTCTCTCTATTCCCTCCCTGCCTCTGGACCATGTCTCTTTTGTGCTCATGTCTGCCCATGAGTGCTTGAAATATTGATGTGGGTGGTTCTCGGTGTTCCTCTGTTTAGTCATAATAAGGACAGTCGATAGAGGATTGGAAACTAAAAAACTAAAAAAAAAATTGTTTTTGCACTTCTGCTGGATTGCAAAAGGGAACACTTTCGGCACAAACAAAAACAATGGCAGAAAGTGGAAGCAAGGATGGTATGAAAGCTGAGATGACCTTCAAATGAACAGTGCACATGGTTATAACACCAATGAGGAGGAGGTGCTAGACGATGGCCGACGATTAGCCTCGAGATCCAAATTCCGAAAAGTCGGCAGCTGTGGGCCAGGAGGTAGAGAGGGTCATCCACTAATCGAAAGGTTGGTGGTTCAATCCCCAGCTACTCCAGTCTGCATGTTGAAGTGTCCTTGAGCAAGATGCTCAACCCCAAACTGTCCCTCATGTATCACTGGTGTGTAAGTGTGTGATGGATAAATAAGCGCTGTATGAATGCGTGAATGTGGCTTGTAGTGTAAAACGCTTTGAGTGGTTGATAAGATTCGAGAAGTGCTCTATAAGTGCGCTCCATTTCTGTGCATGTTTTTACCTCAGCCAACAAACAGCAAAAGTCTGTAAGATCTTGCTTCTGTCACTTGACCTTCAAATGAAAATATTAGCTCTTTTAATGAACTCTTTCAAAAGATCAGGCTGCTTATCCTCTACACATTATTCCCGATGAAAGGGGGTTCTCTTGCAACATTATGCTTCTGACATCAAGGGCAAAAAACGTCAGAGGAAAAAAAAAGAAAAGAATGGATACTGATTTGCGTCTTTTGATAGTGGAAACAGGTAGTAACTGTGTCTGAGTCAAAAGGGACAAGGCCATCTGGTAAATACATATACTACAGTGTATCATCAACATAAAACAGGTTGAACATGATTTCAAATCTATTGCACAACAATCACAACAGAATCTGTTATATCTTGAAGTCATATGAAATCAAGTGTAAAAAAAAAAAGTACAGCCAATCAGTTCTTCATTGAGGTACCCAGATAGCAAAATAAATGCAGCCCATAATTGGGCCTCATGCTTGTTTTCTCCTTGCCCAGTATACACACCGGTTCCATGGCCCAGATCTGGCCCGTATTCATCATGATTATCAGATGCTACACTCCCACATCTGGACCAATTCTCTCACAGACAATCTTCCGGCTATCAGTTAATAGTGATAGCCCACATGATGAAGTATATGGGCCAGCCGTGGGCCGACGTCACCGAAGCTGCAGAGCTACAGTTAGTCTCTGCATAAAGTTCTGCAAAACTGCAGCTGCAGCTTTGTTTTCAGATACGCATCTTTAAAGGTTTTGTTTTTTATTGTATCTGGAGAACATCAGCATGTTAGTATTGTCGTTGTTAGCATGTTAAAAATGCTAAAGCTAGCATTTAGCTCCATTACCTCATAGAGCTGCTAGCATGGGTTAGTCTTGTTTACCAGGATGATGTGTAAAGTGTTATTATCTGACGAGTTACAGTTTGTTTTTTTTGTTTTTTGGGTTTTTTTTTACAAACGCTGTCTCTTTGAAGATGATGACCATTTACCTCATATAATTAACAAGGCCTGGCACTCAGGCACTCATGCATTCATGCATTCATTCACTCATCTATTTATCCACACAGTCTGAATGATTTAACCCTAGAGGCTGAGGCATTGCTGTGCAGAGCCAGCTGCAGCTGCAGCCGCCACAGCTGAATATTGAAGCCCAAGCAGAGGTGCCTGAAGGAAGCAGCTCTTCTGAAGGCTGCGAAAAAACCAAAGACTATGATGAGACTGAGTCTTGTTTATCAGTCCTTTTCCACATTACTATATGTCTCTTAAAGCTAGCTATAACATGTGTCAGTTGCGAGTCATCTGATTTTTCCAATAAACTTAATGTAGTACACGACAAGTAACCACCAGTGCAAAATTTGTAGATAAATACATCAAATAGACTAATAAGATAAAGAGAAAGGAAAACTAACCAAATAAAAACCTTGTGATGTCACAACAACCTTGTTACAGGTGTCAATGTATGTTTTTTTAGTTGTATATATATACATAGAGCTCTACTCTAGGTAGCATTAACATGGATAATTAGCTCAGAAAATCTTTTGATGCGTGAATATTAAATTGTCAAAATAACCCTGTTGACATCACTGGGGTTATTTTCTCAGGCTTCAGACATTTCACAAGTGGTTTTCCAGGCAGAGTTTGAATCCCCATGACAAGTAACCTTTATGTGTAACATGGAGTGGAGAGCCCTTTAATTGCTCTACTAGTTTCTTTAATTACCAACAGGATCCCTGGCGGTGTACAGACTGTGTACAGAATATAGGAGCAGTTACCTCAGAATTACAGACGAGAGGTTCAGATCCCCTCTTCTTATGGATATTTATATTTTTTTTTACCCCACCTCTACCCCCTTTCATCAGGAGGACAAATGCCTTTACCATTTATTAAGTCTAAATAATTGAAATAATGTTTCATTTACAGTGGAGAACAGAAAAATATTAGCAAGCTTCCTCAAAAAATTCAACTTGTATACGTGTAATCTGACACAGACCCTTGATCCCAGTAACTGGGAAACTATTTCTACATTAACGCTTCAAAATATCCCTTCAGGTAGTTTGAATTGACTGCTGAGACCTTTGGCTCACTGCTTTGAATTGTTGGAGAAGGTCAGGCGTGTTTTAGAGAAACATGTCCAAAGCAACTGGTTGCCTCAGTCAGGCCCAGTGATTTGTTTACTGTTGTCGAGCCTCGTGAGTCATGTTTGAGAGCAGGCACTTGTACGTTATGCCAGCCAACACATAAGGCAGCTTTCACAGCCAGAAGCACTCACTCCAAGAGCTGTCAGAGGGAGTGTGCATGTGGCTGAACTGTGGTGGCGTCCAAAACGTGCGGATCCACTTGTGTGTTGCCGACAAAGAAATCCTTTAATTTAAAATTAAATACTCAAACAGTGACTCATGTCTGAGTGATTTCTTGCCTCTAAAGGCCCATTGAGTCAGTTGCCGGACAGCAACTAGAGCTAAAGTGCCGCTCCAGACACGTGAATGGCACAAAGGCAGTAAATTAACAGCATTAAATGAACCACTTAATTTGCAAAATGCCAAACGGACAGTGAAGTGAAGCCTCGGTGTGAAGAGGTGTTGCAGAGTCTCCCTCGGTGCAGATCGTGATAGCGCCCGATTCCACTGATGGCACAACCCCACCCACCATTCACCTGCAAGACAAACAGGATAACAAGCATGCTGCAGCCCAGAGAGATGTCTCCACACATAGATCGAAACACAAGGAGAAAAGGAAGGAGAGTAGGAAAAAGAAAAAGCCAAAGAGACGGAGAGGAAAAGTAAGAGAGCAGTTCCAAAATAAGATCTGTTTAAGGAGTTCATTGCATTCAGGTGGGTGACCTCTCTCCTCCAAAATGTCACATCTAATATCGAACCCACGGACTTATCGATTTCACCTGCTACTGTAGCTGCACTGACTGCACTAAAAGCACTTTGAGCAGTTTCCGAGCTCTTGGAGCTTTTCAGGTGGAGGTGAGACGTACAGCAGATCTGTGATAACTTGTAGTCAGACTCATTAGAGCCACAGTCATTTCCCCCCAAATGTATTGATTATAATCCATTTTCAAACTCCATCTCATGGCCATAACCTTGAGTGAATAACCAGATTCGGGCATTAATAGACATCAAAATATTACGATCAACACATTGGTGCCCAAGTACTGACTCTTCCTCTGTGAAAAACTCTGCAGTGGACTCCGATACACCCACTTGATTCAGGTTAAGACAGCATTACACCATCGAAGTGAACAGTTACATCCACAGCTGACTTTCTCTCACCCAGCTGGCACATTCGCTTCTGTGGGTGGAGAAAAACAAAACCTTAGGGCTCAGTTTTTGACTAATTGACTTATTAAGACTGACATTTCTTAAACAGAGGATGACACGGGAGGAGGACAGATGGAGAACGTTTGAGGAGAGAGAGGCGGACAGCCCTCCGCGGAGACCCTCCGTGCACTAGGGCATGTCATTAAAGTTCTACTAGTAGAAGCGTTTGCTTATTAGAGGACGACGACGTCCACAGCTGACATGAGACGATCAGCGTAAAGTCCCTGCGCGTGTGACAGCGAGCTGGATCAGTCTAAGCTCCGGTGATGTCTCCCTCTAATAGGCAGCAATGTGGAGGTGGAGGGTGTCACCTCCCCAGGCTAACAGTGCGCGTATTACTGTTACCATGGTTTCACCATCGCGGGTCCGACTGGCCTCTTCGTGGGCGTCTGTCACACATGAAATGGTCCCAGATGGCCCACACTGATTTCATTAGCTTTTTACTTTTCAGAGGATCCAGTCATTTTTCTTTTTTTTTTTTCCACACAGGGATTATCTCCCACGACAGGCCTGTACATTTAGACAGATTTCACCAAGCACTGTTCCTTATTAACTCTGTCAGTCTGTGGGAGATGCGCAGAGACATCCCCACCACCACCACTCCTATTCCCTCTTCCTCCCGCCTTCCTCTGTGGCAGCCCGCGCCAAAGAGAACATATGGCAGGGACTCAAAGCTGGATAGCGCTCGGTGATGGTTGCATGAGACACTGTGCTGTGCCGCTGCTGCCGTTCATCCGTTTACTGTAGCTCATAAAATGGATAACAGCAGCTCTCACTTCTGAAGAATCATGTCACAGAATATCTGGTGAACTGAACATCGGTCGTTTTATGGACACTGATTATTGGTTTCAGTTCTAAGACATTTTAACAGGAAGCTTCCAAAATAAGCGATCAGAAAAATAGCCAGTACTTTTCTGAATGTCTGCTGCTACTCTGTAATATTAACATAATACCTCATCTAAATGAATCCAGTTTTAATGTCTTGTGGCTGATGCTCTTAAAGTAAGCTACCTCTGTGCCCCTGACCAGCTTTGCAAAGTTCGTTTTTGCCAGGAGAATTACTGCACGTTATCGCTCTCTTTGCAGACCGTCTGTTTTTTGGTTTTTCTTTTTGGCTTTTGAAAAATTGCGTTTGTATGGAAACATATTTACTCTCAAATGCTACTGGCTTCAGTTCTAAGTTCTGTCTTGCTTCTGTGCCAAACAGCCCTGAGATGGGTCTGCTCTAAGAAGTAAATGATATATGAACACACATGAATGCTAGAAAAATATCTATTTTGGATCTGTTTGAGCGCAGTATTGCATTTTATACTGTCAGAGGGGATTATCTCAGGTCGGGCTCTGGATTTCTGGCATGCTGAATGGGTCGAGACTACTTGGGGAGTTCTGTTCACAATGAGTAAATACTTTTGTGGCGTGCCCCAGGGTTCAGTCCTGGGTCCTGTTTTTCTTTATTGTTCATGCTGCCTTCAAAAAAAAATGTCTGAAGACAAAAGTGTGTATATCTGTTCCAAAGGGGTACACACTATAAGTAAAGATTGTCAGTATTGTTAAAATAAATTAGGAGTTAAAGGAGTTAAAAATAAAAATGGTGTCTGGCTTGGTTGTTATGTGGATGACATACTGCTCTACATTGTTTCTAATGAATGACCTCATCCCTGTTGACAACCTTGATTACTACATTGCTGATATCAGCGACTTGCAATCGAAGAACTGGTTGAAAAGCTGTGTGTACTTCTCTGTTAGGTTTTAGCAAGATGTCTCAAATGTGACAAAAACACACCCAAATCAATCAATCGAGGGAAATTAACAACTATTTTGACTTTAACTTGGGATATTTTTTTGTCTGTTGATTAGCAGAACAAGATGTGAAGACTTTGGCTTAAGAAAATTGTGCTGGCCATTTTTTGTATTTTTTTCATGTTTTATACATCACGTAATTCATCCATTAATCCTGACATAAGCTCAGATACTGTATCTACGGTGGCCCTGGGAGCTCAGCACACTGCAACCTAAGAAAATACATGCAAATAGACAAAACACAAACAAATTCAGAAAACATCTTCATCAATTTGACAATGCATGTACTGCAAAATACTCACAACACAAGCAAAATACACAAAAACCAAATAAAGAAACACGCTGCAAGTAGCACAGACGACAACAGAAGACACAAAAAGTGATGAACCCGGGATGCACAAAGTACACAAGTCACAAAGAATTGAACAAAGGTGTCCCAGCTGGGTTCATAACTTTTTAGTGTCCCCTGGAAACACTTCTGTTGTCGTCTGTGCTACTTGCAGCATTTCTGTATTTGGTTGTGTTGTGAGTATGTGCAGCGAGTTTGCCTATGTTGCGTGTGTTTTCTTAAGTTGCACTGCATTGAGCTCTCAGGGCCACAGTATTCTTGCTTAGTTTACAACTTCCTGTACTTCCTGTATCGTGTGTGCACATAGCCAGTCCTTCAATGTGATTGGTAGATATGTTGTTTCATCTGCAACTGAAAAAAATATCGACCAGCACACAGAAAAAGACTTTCACAAGTATGTTTACACCCACACACCATACGTATTCATAATTCACCGCACAAGCGAAGTGTAAACAAGCTCACCAGAAAACCAAAGAGAGATAAATGTTTCAGTCTCTTTAATGGCTTTCAGTCAGTGACATTCCCTTCTTTAATGAACTCAAAGCAATGCAAACTCACACACACACACACACACATGCATTTTTCACACACTGCCCTGTAAGACATCCTGACTGTCTTGTGCACTTAATCAACCCCCGGTGCAAAGTAACAACCTGTTGTAGACAAAATACTGTGTTTAATATCAGCAGTCAAACACAGAGCACAGGGGAGCTGTGGTTAGCAGCAGCAGCAGCCTGTGTGGACTGTGTGCTTTGAGCTTCATTCGATGTGAGGGCTACTTCAGCAAGAGAGCAAAAATAACAGTGACAGAAAGGGAGAGATTATGTTTACATCCCTGTTCTACCGTGCTGTGTGTGCATGTGTGTGTGTGTGTGTGACACTGTAGGAAAGTATGCAAATGACCATGGATGTATTCCAGGGATTTGCTTGATGGGATTTTTGAGGACAATGTTTTGTCCTTTGGTGCATTTCTGAAATAATGGTTGACACCTTCAGCAGAGAGAGGAGGACCAGACACAGATTTATGCATGCATATGTGTATGTGTGTGTGTGTGTCTGTGTGTGTGTTTGCCGTGCACGAGTTGTTGCATGTTTGTTGTCACTCTGCGTTGGAGCCCAGGAAGAAGCTGTCAAAAAAAAAAAAAAAAATGCTATGGGGAATACATTTGATTTGCAAATGAAAAAAAACACACCCGCACATTTGCAAAGACACACACGCCTACATAAACACACAGACACAGGTGTGTTTGTTCCCCACAGGGATGATTTGCAACTGAATAGGCGTGTTGCACAGGCTGACTTCTAAGTTTTGACAAAATGCTTCCAGGGGAAAAACAAGTCTGTATGCGCCAAGGACATGCCATTTACCAATGTTGTACCTTTTATCAATAGAAGTCTGTGAAAACACCTTTAGTCACAGATAGAGTGGCGCTATTAAAATTCAACCAAACGCTGTTTGCACTTACTTTCCACTCAGTGTCTGCTGCTCACATTGAGTTCAAGGTCGTCTCTCTCTGCACTCACATGTGTGTGTGTGTGTGTGTGTGTGTGTGTGTGTAAATGATGTGTGTGCAGACCAGACAACAGCAACAAAGTTTCACTGGAATCTGGAGCTTAAATGTCACCAGACGCTTGACTGTATCATTTTTCATACTTAAAGGTATGTGTGTCCTCTGTTGTGTGTATGTGTGTGTGTGTGTGTGTGTGTCTATATCGGGGTGTGTACAGGCGATTTGGTTCTGATGACCTGCAGCGTCACCTCTCGCAGGTGTTTCCTCTGATAGCGCTCCCTCTCTCTTACCAGGAAGTGACAACTGTCCACACCTCCCCATCCAGGAGAGCGATGTCCACCGGTCTCACACAGGCTGACCAGACAACAGATCAGACCATGGCCTCATCTCAGGACAGCGCTCCTTGTGAGTAGTTTTCTTGCCTTTTCATTTGGGAATTATATGTTTTTTTTAAAAAAAGAGATTTAAAAGTGACTTTTCAAAAAGCTTTGATGCAAACATCAGATGTGTTCTAACATTTGACAGGAGGCCCAGCTCTGTGATTGCACTGTGGTTACACTAGTCTGTCGAGCAAAGAACAAAGGCTGCAGAATGCTTAATGCAATGTTTTGTCCCATTTGTTCTATGAGATAAACATTTGGCAGAAAGCGGCTTTTGAAAAGTAGATTGTTCTTTGCTAGATAAGGCGGCCTCCCTGGCAGTTTTTTTTTTTTTTAAATGGGAAGCTTGTGGCTTGCTAGATACTGTGCTACCGTTACTGTGATAGCAACACTGCGGTGGCTACCTCCAGTTTGTTTTCCACTGAGGCTGATAGCAGAGCACACACAGATGGAGCTTACAGTGCAAGGTACAGACAATTTGTTAACTCTGCGTGGATCACTAACAAACTAAAGAGAGCGAGTTCAAAGATATTGGGCTCTCAGGTGTCCTATCACAGTATCAGTGTTACTTTTGTGCATTTGTGTTGGGGCAAAAGAGAACTGGCTTTGACCTTCATCACACTGACCAGTACAACCACCCGGCCGCAGAGCCCCAGACCAGTGTCATCTATCCAAGCCTTTGAAAAACACCTAAAGGAAGAGTGTTGTTAACAAGGCAGGGAAGGAAATGAGCTGAATGAATGAACTGAGCTGTTACCAATTCGCCATCGGTGATATTCAACTGGTTGAACACCTAAAAATAATCTGAATGAAAGCAAAAACCCATTTTGATGAACCATGAAGTGGAGACTTTTGTTTTAATTAGTTGTGAGGCATTTGTTTTCTTTTTTTTTTTTTTTTGCTGTTATCTGACGGAAACAACGGAGAGATGAGAGGAAATGAAAGGACAAAGAGATTGGGGATGACATGCAACAGGGGGTCCCCAGCCAAACATGAGCCAGGGATTTTGTGTTTCATGGTTGGTGCCTTAACCTCAAGGCCACCAAAGTGCCCACTGAAAGAGACCTCTACATAAAGTCATGGAAACAAGCAGAGGGATGTACCAGAGTGAAAACAAAGATACATTTCCTCAGTATGTGTCCAAAATATAAGACCCATAGAGATACATATCTTTAATGTCCCATACTGTATAAAGCTGGTCTAGGTTCTATATTAATACTGTGAAAGTCTCAAACAGAAATGCACACAGCTCATATTCAGAAACTGAGCCTTTAAAACGAGCCGTCAGGATGTCAGGACCGTAACTTTGTGAAGTCACAACAAAGCAGTCACCGCCCTCAGGCACACCCCAACCCCAAGGATTTAGTTTCTCTGCGTGTTTACCTGAAATCTGCTATATTCTTATTTGAATACTCAGAAAATCAGCCAATCAGAAGAGAGGCTTAGAGCCTCTTTAAAAAATAAACTTGCAATTACATTTTTTTTCCCCTTTAGGTGGCACTGGCAACAAGCTGTGGACATAACACTGAAATCAAGAGCTTTTAATTTGATTTGGCTAACTTGTTAGCATCATGACTGTTGATAGCTGTCTTTTTCTTTGTTCTGTACTTTCTTGTATATACTTTGCCAACATACATGACTTTAAATTGTCACGCCAGTGTAAACTGAACAAATAAACATAAGGCAGAGTATGTGAGTGGTTGTAGGAAAGTGAGAATCCAAAGTGATGGAAGTGTTGACAGCTTTACAGTAGCACCAAGGTGTACACACACACACACACACACACACGCTCATAAGCTCAACCGTGCACGCTCACGCTCAACATATTCACCAACGCAGACTGAGAGCCTCTGCATCTCCACCTGAGATCAGTCAGGCTTTTGTGTCGGCCCGCGCGTCTCTAAACCTCCGTTCCGTGTCTAAAATTGGAGCTTGTTGACGATCCCCGGCGTTCCCGTTGACCTGACTGAGCGACAAGCTTTTGTCTTTGCTGACAAGTTGTCGGTGACAACACTGCATCGTCTTCGCCAGGTCAAATGACTGACAGTGGTGGCGGGAGGGCTTCGGGAGCTGTTCCCTCCAAAGCCGCAGTGTGTAAATAAAGCAGGGTGTAACTGCACTTTAAACAGATGCAAAGCTCACCTCTAAATCTCCATGCTGCTGCTCTTTCTAAATAGACATCCTTGTTTACTTGTTTCCTCTCGTATTACACCAGAATCACCACCATGAGATTGTGGATGGCTTTGTGGTACACACAGTAGTGAGTGTTAAAAAGGAGACCTCTGTTCTTTAAAAGTTTTGCGTGTATATATTAATTTATATATGCGTGTGTGTGTATTTATATATATATATATTAGACTCTGGCTGATTAAACTTGTCAGACAGCCTGGGCCAGAGAGAACTTTGCAAAGAAGTGTGCAAATGCTCCCAGTTGGAGGAGGATTTGCCAAAACACAGTTTTTTGTTTTAATTAATCTCCTCCGAGATTTGCCTGCCAAATGTTGATGTCTTTATAATCTTATCCTGAGGATGAACAGAGCTTTTCTTCTTGTCAGTTTCAGATTTGATTCCCTTAGTGGCTGCTAGAGCACACAAATGAGATCTTAAGAGATGACTGATGTTGGGAAATTGAAAATTGAGGTTTGACGTGAGGCTGGTTCTCGGTTCCTCCAGGTGAACCAGTACAGTGTCTACACAGCACATGGGTTAGATATTCACAGAAATTAGTAAGATGGTTGAAAGAGAAAAGAATATGTTTCTTAACCTTGCTGAGCAAAGAAATTCTTATAATCTTAAAGCGTCTTATCATTATTACGCTATAATATCTTTGCTTTTATCTTGACTAATGGTGGAAATCAGTGGTATTTTTTCTTTTTATCATATCCGTTATGTTACCAACATTTCATCTTTAAAGTGGGACTTTTAAAAGAAGAGAAAATACAAAAGAAAAGTTGAATTCATAAGCGAGAAAACACACCCTCGCTCAGCTTCATACACTCCCACAGGGGTTTTCCTGCTTCAGCCTGAGTTGGTCTGGTATGACCTGTAGCTTAGTTTGCTCACCCATCCATCATCTACAAGGGAGTCCTTTCCTCTGAGGACCTGCGAAAAGCTGTTTCCTTGAACCTTCAAAGTTTAAAAGTTCACTGTTATTTTGGGCTCTGTTTTTGTTGAATATTCAAGGTTATTTCCTTGACTGCACCAGTTTGGTATCCTGGTGACTTGCTACGCACCTTGGTAGGAGGAGAGGTGCAGAAGAGGGCGTGGTGGCACAAATCCAGCAGCACACTGTAATCCTGGTGCCGAGAATTAGTCCAGCACCTCCTGAAAACCATGCACTGCAGAGAAGCCCACTCCTCAGAAACCTGTGGGCGACGTCACAGAGGCTACGTCCATCTTTATTTACAGTCTATGATTTTGCCGCTTGGAGTCATTTTCAGTTGTGATGCAACGACGCATCTCAGTAACAACACAAAACGATCCACATCTATATGTTGTGGACAAATCCAACATGTGAGTGAGAAGATTTTTTTTAATTCACTTTTGTTTTTATCCTGCACAGGTCTCTCATGTTCACTTACTTTTCCTTGTAACTCCCTGAAATAGATGCAGACTCACACCTGTTCTAAATCCTGCTTACCTTACCCACTGCTGGCACAGCTTAGATACCATCATCAATTATTTAATGGGGATTTAATGATAACTGCTGAGTTTTTCTAAATAGACCCACTATCAAATCTCCAAACTGTATTTTGCATTTGTTTCAGGATGGGGACTGTGTCACTTTCTTTCTGTTAGCTAAATGAGTATACATAATTATTTATGATTATTTTACTTTAAAGAAATGTGTTTCCAAATATGCAGAGGAGGAGACGAACTGCAGAGTTCAGATTAATTTGCTTGTAGAATAATTGTTTGCACAATTATAACCAGCAGTGCAGATATTCCTTCACCTCTTAATTACACCATCAGGAGTATGTTTGTTCATGGGGATGAACTTTCCTCTCCCTCCTCACCCTGCTTCTTGTAAAGGGGATGAGAGGCGCACATGTGATTTGTTTTTTACTAAAAACTTCTGCGTTCCCCTGTATTCCTTCTGTTTTCAGCCCTTGCACCTGGTTGCGCATAGTTGCACCAGGTTGCACCTGGTTGCACTAGATTTGCACTTTTGGTCACCAAAATTGCAAAATAATAGTTGGTCGTACCCATTTCTGTCTGCACTGGGAAATTTGGCTCAGCACTTTTATATAATATAGAACACAATATATTTATTGGCAACTTACTCTAATGAATTAAAGACATTAATCGCATTTAGCACTTTACTTTTAGAAAGATATTTTAGTTTAAAATCACTTTTACTTCAATGTGGACTCCCTCCAAATCTTGTTTTGGGGACATTCTCAGGCACCTTCATTAGGTATTCTGCAAGAGTATGTTTATTTTCCACTTTAACAGAAAATCCATGTGCAATTTCAGTGGGATTATCAGCAGAGTGCAGCTTCTCTACAAGCCCGATAACCACGCTTTTCTCTAGTCGATGTGCTGCCAGCGGCGCCGCATGGGGTGGGCTCCTGGAGAACACCTTGTGTTTCATATATGATTTCAGTAAACAGTCATGATCAAAGCTAATATTATGGAGAGAATAGACATACACATCTTTGATTCCTGCAGGGTTACAGTAGCTAGATTCTTGTATTGTCGAGAAAGGATGTAGGTTGAAAAAGAGTCAATCAAAGGCCCCAGGGTGATCAGACACAAATGGGAGGTCACTGGTTTAAAAGAGGACCTTTGCCAGTGCTTCAGGGCAACATATATCGAAGAAAGACGTATGAAAAAAGAGGAAGTGAAGAAATAAACACAAAGAAAAAGACAGGATATCAATATGAATTCCTATCTTGCATCAGTAGATTTCCTGCTTGAGTGTTCCTCGATTGTTAAAGGTTTCTTGCTCAGTCCTCCTGGGCTGCTGCACAACAGGAACTGCACTGGATTTCCTGATTTTGCATTGGTTGTAGTTTACAGTGTCCATGTGAGGAGGTGAGGAGGTTCGACTGCAGGCATGCCGTGTACAAGATGAGTTTTTAGAGGGAACAAAGGTTTCACCTAGGTACACCTAACCCTTGGCAAAAGCTGAGCAGCTTCAGTATTTTACTGGAGAGGCATCACAAGCACAACTTTAACACACTGAACTTAGTTTAGGGGATAATCAAAGTATTTCTTTGGAAAAAGAGAGATTTACAAGTAATGGTTTTATAACCATTCCCTGACACAGGAATCAGTAATCAAAAATAATTGCTTGCTCTTTGTGGGAACTGTTGGGTTTCTCTCTATAATAAAGAAAAGTCTTGACCTTACCCTGTAAAGTGCCTTTAGATAATGTGTATAATGATTTGGCGCTATACAAATTGAACTAATTCGAATTAATGTAGATAGAGACAGAGGGCCGTGTAGAGAAAAGTTATTATTATTATTCCAGGAAAGTCCATGTCATTTGAATCCATCTATTTTAAAGAAATAAATAGATATTTCAGGAAATATGCTTATTTTTTTATGAGAAGATGACTCTCATGTCTGTAACTGTAGGAAACAGTTGGTTAGCTTAGCTTAGCACAAAAACAAAAGGAGAGTAAACAGCCAGCCTGACTCTGTCCAAAATTCAAAAATATGCCCACCAGCACATGGATGGATTACTGACTGGGTCAACCAGGACAGGCCCAGGGGCCCAAGGGTTCAGGGGACCCTTGTGCTGGAGCCTGCACACAAAACAACTACAAAGGAACTCAAGATAACTACAAAGACACAAAACAACCATCAAATATTGCAAAGCAACTACAAAGAGACACGAAACAACCTCAAAGAGATTCAAACTAACCCCAAAGAATTGAAAACAA
Organism: Trachinotus anak; assembly: GCF_046630095.1. NCBI lineage: Eukaryota > Metazoa > Chordata > Actinopteri > Carangiformes > Carangidae > Trachinotus > Trachinotus anak. The sequence goes on from NW_027273877.1 coordinate 10,066,644, forward strand.
CTAAAATATGACCCAAAACAACCACAAAGAGATGCAAAATGACCAGACTATCATTACGGGGTTCTTGCTCCTGTGTTAAAGGGGTGGGGAGGCTTTTACTTGTCTGTGCTCAGGGGCCCATGGTCTCAAATATCCATGTGCAAGTACCTCTCGAGCTCAGTAAAGTAGTGTTTACGTGCTTGAACGTCTCTCTGGTTGTAAACCGATTCACCATGTAACTGAAACCTGAAAAGCCACAGTTTTTCATTTCAGCATTTCATTGTTTTCTTCGCTGATTAAAGAGGCAACATACAGTATATGTTTCAGTCTGTGAGCTTTACAGGTGTTCTTCCTTGTATTTTTGAGCTTCGGACCCTCCAATACAGAAATGTAATATATTACATATACTATATGTCCCTATATCAAGAGTGACGTTGCCATATACAACTCCTATAATATATTATTATCACATGTATACATATATGAAGATATAAGTTTACAACATATGTGAAATACCCATCGCAAAATTTCCATATGTAAATATATATTTAGAAATATCTATATGATGACATGTTAACATATACCATTATATGGTATAACATGTTTATATGTTTATTAAAACAACAGACATATACAAATTTTTACATATTTTTAAAATTAATTTCTTATTATTTACATGACAGGCTTTGAGATGGATATATATTTACAAAACATAGGTCAACAATATAAGCATGAGCATATAAGCATACATACAAACATACATTAACATACATATTTGTATGGGCTTCTAATAGGTATTACATAATTTTTACATTCATGTTTTTATTTTATATTTATATAAATTATATGGAAATACAATATACATACATATATTCTATATTCCATATGGGCTAGCTTCATATGCAGCGCACAGACATGAGAGTACGATCTTGTCGTCTAGCTGTTGTCTTGTTTGTTGTGTTGTCATTGAATACCACTTTCATACTGCTTGTATGTGTGTGTTTATGAAACAATATGTATGAAATGTATCTGCACTGGCTGCGCTGAGTCATAAAATGTCATGATATTTACCATCCTAACAAGCAGTGATTCCAAATGCCAAATGTGTCCCTGCGCTCCGCTGCGTAAATGATACCAAGTGTCTGTTTTCATAGTGTGGGACGTCTTTGTCCATAAGACTACTGTGACATAAGGTTAAGAGCATGTTGGGTACCTCGGTACATGACACTAAAAAAAGAAAACCCACATCCATTTACCCTCTCGCCTAAGTCCATCCTATTTTTTTACGAAGGGGGGCTTCTAAAATAAAATCAGCTGTCACTGGATCCCTGGGCCTCACTGAGCTGTGGAGAACACTGCTGGAGCTGGTCTCCAAGCCTCACTGTCTGCCTCTGCCCAGGATTTGCTTGCTGCGTAGGGTTAAGCTTGATTTCTTTTTCCTGGAGTTCCAAAGTCTTTTTCTATTCTCTTGGATTCTATTGTTGTTCGACGTGAAGGGCGACCTACACAGTTAAAGAAGGTAAGAGATGTGTGCGGACTGTCAGCATTTTAAAGCTGACTCTCGTATCGACGTAAGCCCCTGCTGTCAGCACAGCTCTTTTAAAGTGATTTGCCACCTAAGCAGAAGTGGAAGCAGCGAGAGATGGGAAATGGTAGATGACATTGCACCTGATAATGAATTGGTTTGATGTGCCCAGGCGGCAGGTGGCGGCAAGTGGAGGGGCCGTATTGTGTTGGGCTGTCAGCGGCAGGAGCTTCGTAAGGAATGAGATGTGATATGTCATGCAGTATGTTCCCATGATTCCACCAGGATTTGTGCTTTGTCATAAAACATGCATGGGCCCCTTCCGTTTTCCGTCCACCAGACATAACCAGCAGTCTGATCTAGAATATTCTGAAAGCAGAGCAAATCAGAGACAAAGTGCTTAGCCTAGCATAAGGAGGCGCTCCAGGGTAATCCATTCACAATGTAGAGGGGTTATTTTGATAGATTTGACAGCTCAATTATTGTTCCTGTTTTGCTTTCGTCGGTAAGGAAGAAATCGCCCTCCGTGGCTGACATTTCAATTAGTGTAGCTCGTTCTGACTCTGCTGTCAAACCTCGCTAGCCAAAAGGTTTGGTCAGTACGTACTGAACAGAAAATTGGGTTGCTTAAGACTTCTGTTGTAAGGGGGAGGGTGGAGAAGGGGCGGTGACACCTCTGTGATTAGGAAACGGCCTCTGCTTGACACACATCTGTGGGCCTTGAATTCGCTTTGAGCTACGGCGCCAATCTGCCGTCTCTCACGCCCATAAACTCTGAAACTGAAATTGCTCTCTTGTTCTTTTTCCTCTCTCTTCCCCGCACACATTCTCCTCAGTGGTCTCGTTGCCTAGCACGCCACGCCGCCCCTTCACCTCCTCACTTCCTGCTATAGCCAGCGGCGCAGCGCCTCACCTCTCTCCTCTTGCTTCGGCACAGGCAGCAGCAAAGGAGGCAGTGACAGGGAGGTCAATGGTCCTCAGCCGGGGCTCAATATAGCCACTGAGTCGTGCATGACCTCCCCTGTTGACTTTTCCCGGCCTCTCCCACTTCCATTACCCCCCCCCCCCCCCCCAAAATCCGGTGCCAACACTTGTGCCTCTGGCGTGGAATTGAAGAGATAAGAAGCTAATACTCTGAGAGGGAGAAAATCAGTGCAGTGGTAAAATGTGCCTCTAAACAGAAGTGACATAGGTTTTAAGTGTAAGCCTTTGGAAAAGTTTTATCTGATATCAATACCCACAGTGTAAACAGAGATTTGGCCCTGGTTATATTTGAGCATCTTAAGCAATGAGACATGTTTGAAAGCTATTATTAATGCTAATTAAACATCCGCTGGTGCCAGTACTAATTAGCGGCAGCAGAGGGAGATGGTGAAATGATTTTGAAATCTTTGAAAATATTCTCATTAGAAGTTATTGAGTTTTAACTTTTATTTCTCTCTCACACAGACACACACACACACATGCGTCCCTACACACACTTCCACTCAATAAATCTCCTTGTTACAGGGGAACATGACGCTGCAGACAGAGCCAGTTTTTTTTTTCTCCCTCCAGTCACCCCCCCCCCCCCCCCCCCCCCAAAAGCCCCCCCTCCCCTCCTGCCTCCCCTCCTGGAGCCTGGTTACCTCACCTCCATGTTATGGCGGCTTTGTAACCCTTCTCAGAAGCCAGTGGTATCCAAAGCGCTGTTGTCGCTGCTCCCAAGGATCAAAACCCTCATGTCTCTGCCTCTCTGACAGCTCCAGACCATGACGTGAACATTTATCTCTGGTGATAAATGGAGGCATTATCCTTGCGCTTCTGTCATCATGCCGGTATTAGGTTACGCCGCAGCCTCAGGTGTAGGATTTCTGACCCATATTTATAGGATGTGGCGGGTAAAAACCCTGTTTTATTTTCAGATGCTGCTGTCCTGGGCAGGCTATTCCCCCCCCCCCCCGACGGTTATTGGTTACACTAACATGCCAGACGTAGCAGAAAGCTAAAAATGGTGGCATGAGGAGAACATGCTTTTGTCACATGGCGTCTGTATTAGGGCCTGGTCAAACCAGAGCGTGGCACAGCAAAATTCATCCACACAACTTTGGGAAATATTTGATTCTGAGTCTGATGAATATTGATTGTAGAGGCTTGGTGATGTAGTTGGTGAACTGCTGTAGGTGCTGTTGGTGTAACACACATGCCAGCAGGGAATATGGATATTGTCTTCCTGACAATAATCCACCAAAAGGAGAAGGCATCCATATCCAAATGTAATATATGGACAGTGATTTTCCATATATGAAATATAAAATAAAAACATTAGACCATATATCAAACCTATTAGAAATTGTAAGACTTTCATATATGGACATATGTCTGTCTATCCCTAAGCCTGTCGATATATGTTGATATCATATATAGTTGGGTCCAAGAGTCTGCAACCACTTTCCCAGAATGAGAAGACAGACATGGTTTAGGAATATTGAATATTGAGAATATTGAATTATGTATGTTGTTTTAATGAACCTGCATTTATAAACAAATATGGCGGCAACATGTTATATTCTATATGAAAACATGATAGATATTTTTAATATATGCACATATACAAATTCTATTATGGGTATTTCATATATCCACAGGATGTATATATGTGATAATAATATATGTGATGATATGATATGTAACATATATAGCAGCATCATAGGATATACATGTCACATATTACATTTCTAGGAACTTAGCTAGGAGTTAACAAGCTGGGCTGCTTTTTTCTACCACTGCCTCCTGGCTTTTAACTGTCTGCTAATAAGCTAAGGCTAGCATCTTCCATTCCGGACTTTCCAGCTTAGTTGGAGGTCTCGTTCCACCCGGATGGACGTTAAACTCACCTGGTTGAATCAGCAGTACAAAAGATTAATGACTGTATTAGAAAAAAAAAAAAAAGTTGAATATTGCATACATAAAAACTCACCATGACTCAGGTACAGTTCGACAGAAAACATCCAATCACAGAGCTTAAAATTCAGTTCCCACCACCTTGCATTTTTTTCTCATGGCAATAGCAGCAGAGGCTGAAGGCTATTGTAGTATGTACAGCTGTCCAGCATGACAAACTGAAGCTAAACAATTAAATGAATAATAATTTAATTGATTAAATAATTACATATGGTGGCTATAACATAATCTCTGACATACATTATCCAGAAGAGTCAAGTTTAAGAAGAATTTAAAATGGAAAAACAGAATAGAGAAGACTTCTTGAATCAGTGGCTCCTCCTATTTTCCTAATCCAGTGGAATGATTTCACCCACGATCCAGCCTGCATGGATCCCAGTGCATTCGACTGATACTGTCCACAAAATTTGACTGTTTTAAATGCTGGTGTGACCACACGTGTGCACTGTGTTTTAACCTAACAGATAAACAGATTAAATCAGTGGTTGTTTGATTTCCTCATTTTGATGACATAGATAACAGGAGTGGGCTACATCAAACCAGTCTAGATGTCAGACTGGTTTGATATAGCCAAGCATATCCAAGCCAAACGTAAACGTATAGTTTACAGTGTTGTGCAAGTTCACACTTTGATATAAGTTCATAGTCCCATCCCCAGCCCCAAATAATGGCTGCATTACTGTATACTACCATAGAATCACAGATAGAGGTTACTTTAAAAAGCCAAGAAAAACCAGTGTAAATCTATGTCTGACCACTTCAACATATGTGTCAAAAAGCAGGGTGACTTAAAACAGATGAGCTGACAAATGTATGAGATGTGCAGCGAAGGTAATGCAGTGTAGATTCAATGGAAATTTTATTCACCCTGCATGAACCAAATGAACCAGCAGTTCAAAAGCATAAAATAGATTACAGGCTGCTGCAGGCCCCACCACTGGCTTCATTACAGCCACCGGCTGAGAGATGTGCTGTGACTTCACTTCACAAGCCGGGTGCTGCCTTAAAACACAATTCTTCTTCTTCTGATGTTTTTTGGCGGGTTGGTAAACAGCTTTTTTGGTGCATCGCTGCTGCATTCTGGTGCGTGAGCGTTCATTAGCTGCACACAGTTCACCGTTGACAAGAAACATGAGCAGGCTCAATGAAGGTAGTGTTTCAGCATATTCATGCACAGCACTGTTGGTGTGTACTACACCAGTACGCAATGAAATTTGTTCCTGATCTCCATACTACTGCAGCACCATGGGACTTCAATCAGATTCATAAGCGTTTAAGAAGCAGCTGCTTTTGAAACAAACATGAATCTGACGTGAAGTAGAACTCACACTGAACTCTACTTTGAGCCCAAATTACACCATATGGAGGAGATATGTGAGAGCCTATCGCAAAAACAGAACAGAAGAGATTTTCAAAATGTCAAAAGGTTACAACAGAGCACATAATGAGAGAGAATAATTTCTATTTATGGTCTTCTTTCATCCCACGGTGTTGTTGCCTGGAGAGAGAGAGAACATACCAAGAGCTGAAAGGTCCAGTGTGGGTGTATGCGAAGCTTTAACAGAGCCTTCTCTGTTGCTGATAATGATGCTTTGTAGCACAGAAAAGTCAAATGTAAAATCAATAATCTTCTCTAATTGGCTATCCACAGGGTTGTGCTGTGCAATATGCGTAATCATAAAGTGTTGCTTTGTGATTGATGAACATTGCACTTCAGTTTTGTGTCAGCATTTGTTACGGATTGTTTGCCTCTAAGCCCCTGAAATATCTATAGTATCTAGAATTATGCAGATGTCTTTATCAAACTCTGGATGGGATTTTTTTTTTTTTTTCTGCAGATCAGAAAAATCCAAAAAACTAAAACTCTCATTCTCACTCTCACTCTATCAAACACACCACCTACATGTAGTTTATACATTTCCTTTAATTGAAGAGATTTCTGTGATTATGTAATATTTTAGTCAGGATGTTGTTCTGTCAGCAGGAGCTAAATAAAAATCTATTCCATTGATTCTAGCAAAAACAGTCACCTCTGCCTGTTCCAATGTAATGACAGAAAACTCATAAACACAAAACTGTCCCTTAAGGCTAATTACAAAAGGGCAAGCTCTACCTGAGTCTTCACAGACGAGCCAAAAGAGTAATAAGACGGTTGCAAATATCAGTAGGTCTCCAGAGGAGCTATCTCAAACAAGTGGAGAAAGCTGAGTTTGGTCTGTATGCATCAATGAAGGACATACACATCTTAAATTCAATATCTTTGTGGTTGTGTGTGTAGCTGCAGGCAGCCCTGGTAGATCCAGGTCAGGACTTCCCGAGGAGAGGGCCCTGAGCGCCGACGACCAGGAGGCCGAGCCGGTGTCAGTGAAAGAGCGTCTGGCGATGTATCAGGCTGCCGTGTCCAAGAAAGAAACCAGCAGTTCCTCCTCTGCTGCGGTAAGACAATACTTCCACAGGATGCAACAAGAGACGACAGAGAGGATACGCAGGCAACCAAAGCGATGCCAGACGTCACGTACATTGACTCAGCAGCGTTTTTGATGAAATAGTAAAAGTAAAGTGTGTGATAGACATTACTGATGTTTATGACCACATTTCTGTCATTCAGATCCGGGCTATAGGGTATAAATCTACCGCTCTGCCTGTAGGCTGCTTTGTTGAACAGAGAGGAGGGGATGGGAGCCACAGGACTCTGGCGGGATGGCGAGATTATTTGTCAGTGTGTCATAAGGGTCAGAACAGGATGGGAAAAACCAAACCTCAAGAGTGTTAATGGGAGTCAGGAGGAACCATCAGCAGTCAGGTCACACAGGGCTTTTGTTTCAGGAGGATATATCAATAATTTCTCAACGTACTGTGCATTTTGCCTGGTTTCACTTCAGTCGGAGGCAGCTCAGTAGATCTGACATACATCTGCTCCAGTACCAAACTGAAGTAAAGTTTAGAGTTTTTCTTTTTTTATTCAATGCTACTTTATACTAATATTCCACTATATTATTTCAGGAAATATACATTTTACTGCACCACATTTATCTGACATCTAGTTACTGTCAGATCAAGATTTGACATAAGAAAAATAAAATAAGCTTATAACATAATATATTATGAAAAGGACCTCCAAATGAACTGCACACTGAACCGAACTGCTGCAAGGCTACAGTTTATCCTGATAAAGGGCTTTTCCCCCAGGCCAATTTAAATGTTTCATTTGTGAACAGCCAAAACAGTATTTGTGCATCATCCATATAAACATACTGTTGTGTCGTTTCCAAAAAAAAGACTTTTGGGAAAATAAATAAATAAATTGGAACTAATTTACTAGCATATTGAACGAATCCACTTTCATTTTACAAAACTGCCAACCAGATCTCAGCTGAGCACCGATCTTTGACATAATTCTCAGGACTGTATTTATATTCTGACATCCACAGATTTGGTTTAGTCCATATATCAGCAGCCAGCTGCTCTCAACCCTGAGCAAATGCAGATTCTCTGAAGAGAAACCTGTAGTCACAGAACAACATAATAAAGCTGAGCTGGCATCAGGGGGAGGGAGCTAGAGAGCAGTGGTAGGGGGGGGGGGGACAATGGGACACTGGTAAAACATATTATAGGGCGGGCCAGACAATGACAGTGGCAGGAAACACACAAGGGCAGGATGTGAATCTGAAATGAGAGGAAAGTTAGTGATATCAAAATAAAACAGGAAGTGTATAAAAAGACCAGACATAACCTAAATTAGAACGTGACCTAAGATGCAGAGACAGAACTACACACTGAATCATTAGTATTAACAAAATAATAATCTCATATGTAATAATGTATCACTCACAGAGGCCAAAAGCAATTAAATCCACTATTGGAAGCTTGCATCCATGTGATCTCAATATTAAATGTATTAATTGAAGTGACGGCTTTTATCAGATGACCTAAATATGAGTTAATATTTGATTTGCTTATGTTGAACGAAGATTTTTTTGTGACAAAGCTATCAATCACAGAAAACTGTATCTTGCATCAAATTCAGAAGAACAGCACAACAGCAGGTATGCACACATTATTTCAAATTTAATTAAACATAAAAAATGACATTTCTGAATATCCCTGAGTCATTAGTTATAACCAAGGACGAACAAAAGCCTTCACTGGCTTCGAAGAGCCTGCATGCACCTTATAAGCCCAGTTATTCAGCTGTGTTGTCAGTCAAGCCAAGGCCATTACTGCGAGTCCGCTCAGTTTCTAAAATAAAAGCCCTGCCATCTGGAAAAATGTCTGTTCTACCACTGATGAGCACACAGATGTTACAATTTGTCTTTTACAGTGAAAGAGGAGTTTGAACAAACTGATTAACTAACTGCATTGTTCTGACTTTAAAACAACATCAGGTGCAATTAGAAGTGTCAGAAAAAAAAAACAACACCCAAAGTTTTATATCTAGAATATCCCAGTGTATACTTTAATGAATAATTTGTGTTTTTGTTTAAGTTGCATTGATGAATTCAGTCTATTTTACCAGAGCTCTTTTCTGTTTCCCTTTCTACGTAAATGTGTTTTTTGTGACCTTAATGGCTCATAGCAGCTCCAGTCCAAAGCAATATCATTAAGATAGGCCAGTAATAAGTAGCTCTTAAGTTAGGAGGTCATTCTTGAGCTTAAGAAGTTTCAAAGTTTCAAGTTTCAAATCATCCATATTGACTCGTAATATCTCAAATCACTGATCTTTTCGTTAAGATGACAACATTTGACTATTTGATAAATGTCACATATAAACTCCCTCTTGCAGGATGAAGACACACTTAATAGGTATTTAATAATACCTCTTTAAAAAAAATAAATAAATAAAAAAAATTTCAGTAATTTGATCAAGGCTCAGTAAATATCCCCCTAAATCAGGAAATGAAGCAGCATCAGTTTTGCAGCCTGCATCTGAAGTGACAAACAATAGAACTGAATCTGCAATAGAACAAAGGAGGTCAGGTTCATAACATCATGTTGAATGAGACACGTTATTGATCAGAGTTTTGGGTGCTGACATGTGTTGATGTTCTGGCTCATGAGCAGTTCAGGCGTGTAACATCATCAGCCTAACTGATGCAGATGAGCAGTCAGCTGCTGTTTTTGACATCTCTACCTGCCGACCTGCCAACTTCCTGATGAGCCTGAGACCTCAACCGTGCCTCTGTGTTCTTGTTGGAATACCTTTATTCTTATGTTTGAAAGATCCCCTGGTTTCTGATCTAACTTAATCACAATGCTTTAAGGTTATCTTTTTTATTTATTTTTTATTTTGTTCAAATCATCAATGTCAAGCGTGACATTCATCAGGCCACATGTTTACAGGAGGTGACCTGCCACCTTCTGGTGCCTATAGACATGACAAGACACCTCAGTTGCACACTTAAGCACGAAGGCACAAGAAGCGGTGCTTTATAATAATGATAAGCAGTGGTGGTTAACAAAATGTCAATATGGAAAAACAAAGTAATTAAAAATATGAAGATAAATAATTAAAACAGTTAATTATTAAACATAATTAAATAGTAATAACTGAGTGTTGTCTTCCACTCTGCAGCATAACTTCATTCTCTCAATATTCAGTGAGTGCATTAACTGTTAGCTGGTCACAGGTCTGCATAGCAACAAGCCACTTGAGGCCAAGCTTTACAGCTATTTCAGAACAGATGAGAGGTGCTGTTAACATCACACTGAGTGCTTTTCTAGCTGCACTAACATCACAATAAAGCACTGCCACAAGTGGCTTGTTGCTTTTAATGAATGGCTGCAACACATAATTATACTTAAAAGAAACACCATTGGATAAATTCAACAAATGCTTTATATTAGTTAATTGATGGTTTAATGACACCAATAGAAAAGCATGACTCTTCCCAAACAAAAGCTTCTCTGAATGACCCTCTTGCACCTCCCTTCAGTGAGTGCCAGCGTGGCAGCACTGCAACCCTCCCAACCTCAGTTGATCCTTATTGTCAAGCCTCATGTGGTGGCTACTGACAGCTGAGTGTGGATGTTTGCGTGTAGGTGTGTGTGGGACGGGGGTAGTGCTGGGTCACGGGGGTCTTGTTTTTCGTCCACATTTTGCAGCTGTTGTCTGCACGTCCGCACACAAGTGACAATGTGTCACTCAGTCATTCCGTCCGTCCAGTCCATCATCCAGCTACCCCACCTCTTGCAAATTACTCTGCATATAAATAGCACACTACTAGTTTGCAACAACAAATCATGTTTTCTACATTTTCTATCAAAAGGGAACGTGGTTAATGAACATTCCTCCCAAGTCACAAAATGTTAATGCTGATCATATCAGCAAAATACATGTTTTCATTTGTTTTCTCTATAGTACAGAAAATACAGCTAATGAGAGTGGTGTCAATCTTTTCATCTAACCTGCTGCAAGAAAGCAAAAAAGCTGATTTACCAAAATGTAAAACTATTCAACCCAAGTGGTGTTGTTGCGTAATGCCAATGCGAGAGTCCAGCATCACAATCTTTGTACTTGTTACAATTCATCTAAAAATGCAATTGACAAAGCAAATTAGCAGTATATAATTTCCAGTGCTTCTGTCTAATTTGACTGTAATTATTCACGTTATTCAAGTGGAATAGGCCAAGAGAAGAGATCCTATAATGTGCAAATGAGGGAGGAGAAACTGCGCAGGAGACATACATGTTTGAACATCCCTGCATACATAATCAAGTCGACATTACATGGCAGTAATTATAAATGAGATGTTGATTTCATGTCATATCAATGGAGCTATTGTACTGTGAAGTAGTAAAATATTGATAATATGGTGCCCGGGCACAAAATGTCGCTGACCTAAACTCCTCTGCAATAACTTGCAAATTGCATCGTATCCCTAATTTGCATCGAACAGAAAAAACTCACACACACACACACACACACTATCAACACATACACAGCAGCAAGCTGGGAAAATCTAATGTATACTGCAGTTTCCCAGAGGGTAGATATAAATGTTTTATTAGGAAAGTAATTGACAGACCCAAAAGGAGATTATTGTATCAAACAGCCAGTGTGCATTCATGCCCAGATTTTGTCAGATAAGGACTGAATTCTCAATACTAATGAGATTTAGACAGTCATCTCCTGTCCTTCTTCATCTTTGCAAAGAACCAAGGTTTTATATTTTCAAGTTTTCAGGAATAATTCCTAACTTGATAAAAGTTATTTTAAAGTTTTTTTGTTCCAATAAAGTTCCAATAATCTGAAAGGCTAAATTTTCTATTGATATTTATGCCTCGTAGTACCTACAGTACATCACCTCGCTTATGGCTTTTTACACCCTAGAGGATCCTAATCTCCATTGTTGATGTTTTCATATTACAGCATTCACACCGCGTTTACAAGAAAAACCAACACTGCTGATGTTTCTAAAAGCATTAGCATAACACCTTTGCATTAACTTTTGTATAAGTGAATGTATAACATATTCATAAACATTAAGAGCAGAGGCTGGTTAACCAAAGTCAGATCCAATCTCTTAAATCCCATATAGACTTATGTATGTATCCTTGATTTAACTATATAAGTTATAATTTGTGTTATCTGTTTCCTGCTAGACGATGGATGAGTCAGAGGCATGTTCGCTGCCTGGTGGCCTGGCCAGTGTGAAGAGACAGTTTGAGAACCAGGAGTTTGCTTCTTCGTCCTCCCAGTCCAGCGTCACCCACTATCAATACCAACAGAAATCTGTCCAGGTGAGAAAAAAATCACTGCCCATGTTTTGTAAAAAATATTTCTGAAACAAGCCATAGGCGATGTATATTTCTATACTAAAAAGAGATGAAAGTATGTTACAATAGCTGGAATTGGACATGATATTTTTACATATATAAGAAAACTTCTTCTTGATAATTAAACATTTTGAGAATTGCTCTTATTCATGGTCTGAAAAAGATTTTTGCCATGAATGAGGCTCTTGATAAGCTACGCTAACTGCAGAGCTAAGATGAATGCTCAGCCAATGGCACATTACTGTTAGCCTCTAACTATTTTCAAGTTTTGTAATGTCTCATATGTTCTGATTGGGCTACCAGGTGAAATTATTTTTTTCAAAGCCTACAGGTTATAACATAAACATTGTGATTACTACAGAGATTCAAACAATATTTTTGTTTGTTTCAGAAACAATTACTTTGTCCTACATCTTTAATTATAGCCAATAATTAGCCTTCAATGAAATCAGCGTGACTCATGTCAAAGTAAAAAAATTTTCAAGTTCAGTATAATGAAGGATTTGTGCCCAAAAGCTGCTTTTCTGCGATAATGTTAATACAGCTTTAGATGCAAAGACTGATACCGCTCTTTGTATGTTGTATGCTAAAGATAGAGCCAGTAGATATTAGTTAAACTTAGCATAAAGACTGGAAATAAAAAAAAGATGTTATATCTTACTTGTTTGACAAGATATAATGTCTTAGTTAAGCTCCTTGTGTGCTGATTTTATTCACTAGCTAGTTAGGTGTTTGCTTGCTTCCAGTCTTTAGTCTGTCTCCTGGCCCCAGCTTAATATTTAGCATGCAGATCTGAGAATCAATCTTCTCATCTAACTCTCAGCAAGAAAGCAAATGAGCATATGCCAATATGTGAAAATATTCCTTTAACATTTGTTTTCTTGTTAGCAATAGAAATCTTTGTATTGTCCAAAGGAGAGATATTAATATTTCATGCACAAAACACACATTTGCCTTTTGTGCACATATCGTAAGCAACTTTCTCATAAAACCAGAGTATGGAGGAAAAAGTATGGCTGGAGAAATGATATGATAATATCTTCACATATTGAGAATGCAGCTTTTTCAACAGAAAATGAAATGTTAGAGATACTGAAGATGACAGATGAAAGAGAGAGTTTTCCTTCTCCTCTTTAAAGTCGACAGAACTTGGAAGACAGATGTCCTTCCTCTTCTCGGGCTCTGTGCAAAGTGAGAAACATATGAATGCCACTGAATGATTTACATTCCACTGTAGCTCTTAATTGGAAAAAGTCGGCTGCAATGGCTGCGCCCCTGCAGCGATCTTGTAGGTCAAATCAAAGAGGGCACCTTGAACTTTGCTCATCTATCTGCCACTGTCGCCCGTTGCGTGAGGAAAATGCCAGAACATGTTAGCAGCCTGGGACAGGGCTGGATCTCAGTGAAGTAAGGTCAATTCTGCCCCTTCATGTATTCTCCCCATCTGCTCATTCAGGCAGGAAGCGGAGTGGATTCATCGAGTGCACAAGGACCTTGCTGAATGCTAAATTTTACATAGGGGTTCGTGAGGAGAGCTGTCTGAGTCTGTTTGATCGAGTTATTGCCTCAGTGCTGCAACAGAAAACCACTTTCCACTCAAGTTTTCTTCACAGGTGTAATATCCAAGTTATGTTTTAAAACTGGTCGTACATCAGGAAAGGATATTATTATACTGACATAAGTGCTTTCAGAAGTACAGCAACCCCCCCAACAGCCATGTATCTTTCATGTTAACAGCAGAAGATACAAGTTGAAATATTATATTTCTCTTTCATCTCCTTCAAATTGCATGAATCTCACTGAAGGAAATGGCTGATGCAGCTTCATAGAGTTTTGTAATCTATTGCTGTTTCTCTCCAACACTGAAATCCTCCTTCAGTGGATTTTAAACTTAGTAGTTCCCTTGGAAGCAGCTCGGTAATGGAAAAGCATTTGTTACAAGCCACAGAGGGATTTTATTAAGCGTTTTCATAATATAAAAACTGCTCTTCTGCTGTTTCTTACAACTCACAGTCATGAGGTGATAAAACATTGGCATGTGTGTGTCTCTCTATATGTTCGTGGCCATTTTTGCATGTGTATTTATGAATGAGGGTGTTTGTATGAAAGCACATGCTGCCATTCCCATTTCTCTGTGCTTGACAGGAAATGTCGAGCTCCTCACAGGTGACAGTGAGAAGCAGTGCCAGAGAGGTCATCCCCACCACAGCTCTCTTTCACAGTCAACAAGAGGTACTGGTTGTCACATTCACCATTTGTCATCAATGTATGGCACCATCCTACCACTGACAGGCTGCTAATGAACACAGTCTCTTATATAGAAGTGTTTCTTTCCTTTAGGCCTTATGCTTCTCAGTGATTGAAAACAGTTAGAGGGTGCTGCAGAGTTGCCAGTATACTAATCATTTGCCATTATCTTTTCACAGGTGGTCCATGATCAAAGAGTCCACCATAACAATGTGGCTGGCAGTTATGGGAACCATCACAATGAAACAGGTTATTCTGCTCATGCTTTTTATATTGTAATTTGCACGTTTTTATCACAGCGCTGCTTGTGTCCTGTATATTAATGATTGTTCCTACTATGGCTGAATAAGGGATGAGCTATAAAAATGAGTTGGAGTGCAGATGATTTTCTATTCAGTGCATAGCAGCAAATCTAATCAGGGCAGAGTGAGGAAGGTAAAATATTGGAAAGTGGAAATTGGGCAATCACCGCTGCATGGTTTCAGAAAATGAAAACTACTCAGGTTTTTAATGAAATGATTTATTTCCCTTTCCAATCCCCCTGAGCTCCCTCACTGCGAATGACTTAATGAGGCAGCCTTCTTCTTGTGTCTAATTCAGTTATGCTCGTCGGAGGAGAGGACCTACCAAAGGTTTCCACTCAGGCTTTGAAGCAGCAGTATGAAAAAACGATTGAGGAAGCTGCACCAGCCAAGGAAATTAAGGTAATGATGCTGTCTGTTTATCTAAATAGATGATAGTTTGGTTTTTTTATGAGGTATCAGTATGAAGATGAGGCCACATCAGGAAATCATCAAAAGGAAATTGCTCATGCCATGAGATGATGGAGAATAAATTGGAATGGATAAAAGACCTCATGTCATTACATAGTCAAAGTCTGAAACACTTTTTTTCACAGTGTTAAAAGGAAAACCCAGTCTAAAACAAGAACTCACATTACTGTCTGCAGTTAATCTTCAATGAATATTTCAATCAAGTCAGTAATTAGGAACGTGCTTAACAGAAAATGTCTAGGTCTGACAGACTTGAAATGTGTCAGTATTTGTGTATTTACATCCAAATTAGGTTTGCAATTCTTTGCTTTTTCCTCTAGCTTTGGAAAATAAATTTGACTCTGCTGCGAAAATCACAGAAATAACATTTATAATGATTGATATTTTAGCTTGAAAATTGATACTTCATTTCCTTAATTACTCTGTACTTCAAAGCTGTCCTTTTCTGTGCTTTACATCACCCAAAAATGAAAAATGACAGAGATTTTTTAACTACAACACAATGCTCTTCTTTCCTTAACCAAAACCACTTATGAACCAAAGGTTGATGTGGATGTCAGCCAGTTTCAGTGGGTACCAATAAACCAGTCCTCCAAAGCTTCAGCGATGACAAGCTATGACACTTCCTCCACTGTAAAGACTGCCACTGCCTCATCAGTAACGTCCGCCTCATCAGTGGCTTATGAGGCAACAGACCATTTCCCGCCCCCACCCTCAAACTTGCCAGTATCACAGGACGTTTCAGAGTACGCTGCCCAGCTTCAGGAGTCAGCCTCCCAAAATAAGCATACTGTTAGTAAGGAACAATATTTTAAACACAAGAGCATGGCTGAACTAAAGCGCCTCTATAAGCACATTCATCCTGAGGTCCGCAAGAACCTCGAAGCAGATTTCTTGAGTCAGCTCACTGAAGCAGAAAAGAAGGACCTAGAAAGCGAAGAAATTGTGGGTGATGTCCAGCAGGCATGCTACATTTTTGAAAGTGATGGCAACAACTCAAGTAAGTGCTCAAGCCCTGACAGAGAGTGCGTGGAGTGGGATGAGATCCTAAAAGGGGAGGTGCAGTCTATGCGCTGGATGTTTGAAAACAAGCCACTGGATACGATCAAAGATGACACCCCGGATGAGAATGAGGTGAGGAATATTGCCCAGCAGGAAATCATTGCTGGCAAAGATGTCAGATACACAGCTTGGATGTTTGAGACTCAGCCCATGGATGTTCTAGGGACAGAGACTCCTAATTCAACTGAGCAGTCACAAAAATCAATAGATCTTGCGAGAGGAGATGTTCGCACTGCTACGTGGCTTTTTGAGACACAGCCACTCGATTATCTGAATAAGATCTACCAGGAAGACGAACAGCAGACAGATGCTGTTGTCACCAAAGACATCACCGGAGGAGATGTCAAAACAGCCAGGTATCTCTTTGAGACCCAGCATCTAGATGCCCTTGGCAAAACAGAAACCATTGAGGAAAGCCACTTCCTGAACCTGAAGTCGGAGCTGGAAGAGATTAAGGGGGATGTGAAGACAACCACTCGCATGTTTGAGACCCAACCAATGTGTGTCATCAGGGGGGATACGGGAGAGATGCTGGAGATCACCACCATTCGTAGGGAGGAGACTGAGAAAGGAGATGTGAAGACTTCACGGTGGATGTTTGAAACTCAGCCTCTGGATATAATCAACAAAGACCCTGCTCAGGTAAAGCTGATATGTGGTATTTCAATGGAGGACAACATTCAAGGCGGTGTGAACAAAGGAAGATGGCTTTTTGAGACAAAAACTCTTGACACCATTAAGGACGAGGAATGGGAGAGTTCCAGGAAGCAAAGGGAAGAAATAATTGGAGCAGATGTAAGGAAACACTGTTTGATTTTTGAGACACAGCCAATGGATACCCTGAAAGACAATGCCAATGCTCAACCTTTACCCTCTGAGGAGATTGTAGGAGGTGATGTTCAGTCAGCAAAGCATCTGTTTGAAACAGTACCCATGGAGAATCTGAAAGAACTGCTTGAAGTGGGAAAACTTAAGAAAACAATTGCATCTGAAGAAGAAAAGGGTGATGTGAGGCATCAAAAGTGGGTCTTTGAAAGCCAGCCACTAGAGAATATAAGGGAGGAGAAGAAGGAGATTACAAGGACTGTGAACATTGAAGCTCTTGACAAAGGTGATGTGACAAACTATAAAGAAAAGTTTGAAAGTATGGATTTAAGTAAGTGTGAAGGAACGCAGAAAATTCAAGTTGAAGGTGTCACAAGTGGATCCGTCAAATCCAACAGAGTTCTTTTTGAATCTACCCCTATGTATGCTGTGCAGGACAGCTCTGGCCATTACCATGAGGTGAAGACCGTGAGGCGAGAGGAGATTGTGAAAGGTGATGTGCGCAGCTGTAGATGGATGTTTGAAACACGTCCTATTGATGAGTTTGATGACAGCATCAATAAGTTCCAGATCATTAAAGGTATATCCAAACAGGAAATCGAGTCAGGGGATGTCAAAACAGCGAAGTGGTTGTTTGAAACTCAGCCGCTTGATGCCATTAAATTTTTCAATAATTTTGAAGATGAGGAACGTAAGACTAAGGAGGGTATTGAAATAGAAAAAGGAGATGTGAAGACTTGTAGGTGGCTATTCGAGACTCAGCCGATGGATGTTCTGTATGAAAAGGTGGAAAAGAGTGAGACTGACATCGAAGAAGTGCAAAAAGGTGACGTCAAAACGTGCACTTGGCTCTTTGAGACACAGACACTTGACAACATACGTGATCATACCGAGTCTGAGTCTGAGACCATTCTCAAAACCTGCACTGTAAAGCAAGAAGATATCCAAGGAAAGGACGTGCGACTGGCTCGCTTTCTCTTTGAAACGGAGAATCTTGAAAACATCACAGGCGAGGACAGCAGTTCTTTCAGGAGGGTTACGGAAATTGACATCCAGTCAGGTGACGTTTCCAGGATGAAGTACATTTTTGAAAATCGCTCCTCAGACATTATGAGCTCCACCTCTGAGGAAACGATGCAGAGGTTGAAGACGTGGCAGGCCGAGGACATCCAGAAGGGAAATGTGGTCAACTGTACCTGGATGTTTGAGAACCAGCCGATTGATGCCATCTGCGATGACATCACAGAGACGAGGGAAACCCGCACTGTGACTGACGTTCAGGGGGGTGATGTTGACAAAGGTCGATTCATTTTTGAGACATACTCTCTGGACCAAATCAAGGAGGAGTCCACAGAGACTGATATTTCAAAACTCACAAGTATCTTTCGAGATGAAAAGGAAAGGGGAGATGTAAAAAATTACACCATGATGTTTGAAACTCAGCCACTGTATGCTATCCGTGACAAGGAGGGACATTATCATGAAGTGACTACAGTTACCAAGGAAGAAGTCATGAGAGGAGATGTGGTGGGGGCCCGATGGCTGTTTGAAACAAAGCCGCTGGATTCAATTAGAGATTCAGAGGAGGTCTATGTTATTAAAGCTGTCACTGAGGAAGGCTTCAACAAAGGAGATGTTAGCTCTGCCAGATGGAAGTTTGAAACACAACCTTTGGATGAAATTGCAGAGGAAATAAAAGTAAGATCAAAAACAGTTGCTGATATCCAAGGCGGTGATGTGAAGACAAACAAGCAGCGATTTGAAACTGATGAGATGTCCCAAAAGTACATCAGAACTGTTAGCGTGAGTGAAATCCAAAAAGGCGATGTCAGATCTGCCACATGGATGTTTGAAACACGCACAATTGATGAGATCCACGGCGAAGGCGCTGAGTATGATGGCATGGAGAAAGTGACAAAGGAGGAAGTAATGAAAGGGGATGTCAAACAGTCTGTGTGGCTCTTTGAGAAGCAGCCGCTTGACAGCATCAAAGAGACTGATGGCACAGAGCATGTTGTGACAAAGGAGGAAATCCCACAGGCCGATGTAAAGATGACAACATGGCTATTTGAAACCACCCCATTCCATGAATTCAATGAGAGCAGCATGGAAAAGACAGAAATAATAGGTAAAAGTATCAAAGAGACGCTTGAGGAGCTTTACTGTCAGAAAATGGTGGACTCACAAGGTATCCTTATTGAAGCAGATGAGATTGGTGATGTTCGCATGGCAAAGTATAAACTCATGAACCAGGAGGCTCCACAAATCCAAAAAGAAGAGATTATCAGAGGGGATCTGAGCAACATAATGATGAACCTCCTGAACTGCAGGGAGACCACTGAAAGGGGGATAACTATTGACAAGGAGGAGTGCGGGAACATCAACACCACAGTGAAGCAGCTATTCAACCAAGAAAGGGAAATCAATGTTGAAAAAGAGGAAATTATTCGCGGTGACATTCAAGAGGCCATAAACAATCTGCTCAAGAATGAGGGCTCCTCCAAGCGTGGCATTCTGATTCAAGAGGATGAGAAAGGAGACGTGAGGATGACTATCTATTCTCTCTTAAATAAAGGTGAGAGGGCTAGCATGGAGAAAGAGGACATCATTCAAGGGAATGTCAGCAGGACTCTTCATCGTCTTCTCTCCAACTCAGGTGGAGAAGACTCTAAAAAGATAAAGGTTGGAGACATGGAAAGGGGTAACGTCAGCTTTTACTCAACTTGCATTGAGTCTGGAGCCTTGGATTACCTGAAACAGCTTCAGAGTGAATCTGATGAAGCGGAGGAAAAGGTGGAAAAGGAGCATATCATAGGTGGTGACATTGAAGAGACCAAGATCTTGCTGCGGAAGAATCAGCAGCAGATTGGTCGCACAGTGGCAGAAGAAGATATAGTTCCTGGTGATGTGTACAACACTGTTAAAGTCTTCATGATGGAGCCAGCTGTGACCTATAGAAACCTAGAGAAAAAGGATATAGTTAAAGGTGACCTTAGTGCAGCCCTGGATTCTCTGACCCATGCTATCAATCAGAAAGTGGTGATAGAGAAAGAGGAGGTAGTAAAAGGAGACATACCCACTACTTTGAGGTCTCTAGAGGAGGCCCAGCATCAAGCCAAAGAAATGGAAAAGCCGGAAATCGTCAGGGGAGACATCAGAGGTGCTCTCGAGTCACTGGAGAAATCTGCAACCACTAAAACAGAAGTGACTGTCGAAGATTTAGTGCCAGGTGATATCAAAGGGACACTGAAGTCCCTGGAGGAGGCAAAGCAAGCTGTGAAAGAAGTGGAAAAAGAAGAGATTGTCAAAGGAGACATCCACATTGCCATGCAAAGCTTACACGAGGCATCAAGTGAGAAAAAGATTTACCAGCATCAAGTGAGCGAGCAAGGTGATGTTAAAGCCACTATCCAGCTGTTGCTAGAACCAACAACATCTCCAAGAATGCAGCGCAGGGGAAGCATTGAAGGTGATGTGAAGACATCCATAAAGTCTCTTTATGAAGGACAGGAGTCAACACAGATGGAAAAAGAGGAGGTAGTTAAAGGGGACGTTCAAGGCACAATAAAGTGCCTAATGGAAAGAAAACAGTATTCAAAACCGAAACGTATGTATCCTCCCAAGAAAGCAAAAGTGCCCATGAAAAATCCATTACCTGTACAGCAAAGGGAGCATGAATGCTTACATGAAGCTAAGAGTGAGAGTGTAGCAGTCAATCCAGCCCCCGCTGTGAAAAACCTTTCTCAGAGCAGTGAATCACAGAAGCACACACAGAGGCACATTGAGAGCAAATCAGTGAAAACACAGGTAATAACCCAAGAGGGCCACTCTGTTACTGAAGCCAAAGCAGACAATACTACTGGGGCCTCTCAGCAGAAGAGCATAAAAGAACAGAAACAGAAAGCTCTTCCCCCACAGAAAATACAAGCTCCTAAGCCTATTATGATAAAGAATAAACAAATGACTAATAATGAGCAAACAGAGACTAAAGCAGCTGATGTGAATGTGATGAAAGACATGCAAAAGACATCACAGACAAATATTTCAAACAAGCAAATATGTGAAACAAAGACAATCAAACAGGTGCAGACTACAGTGATGGAGAAAACTGTCACACACAAGCAAAATGTGACGGTGTCGGAGCAAATGTCGACATCTCAAAAGCAAACAGAGAATAAGGCTCTCACTCAAAAGCAGAACATCAAAAATATGAAGAGCAATCACCATAACCTTGACATGAGAGGGAAAGTTATGATCAAAAAGGCAAAACCAGAGATCCACTTCCCCCCTCCTCCCTCTTCACCACCTCCACCCTCAGAGTCTGAGCTCTCCCTCCCTCCACCGCCATCACCAGTGCTGGAGAGCCCAGCATTCCCCTCATCACGACCTTTTAACATGATGCAGGACAGCGACCTCCTGCCCCCACCTCCGCCACCTCCCCCTCCCATGGAATGCATAAAGTCTGAGCATGAATTTTTCCCCCCTCCACCTCCACCTCCTCCGCCTCCAACCTCTATAAGTGGGCAAGATTTTCTCCCACCACCTCCCTCACTGCAAGAGCTTAATGTGCTGCCTCAGCCTCCCTCTGCAAAGCTGGGGAAACCCATCGGCAAGCCTTTATTCAAAGTGCCCAAGCAACCAGAAATACAGAAGCCAGCCATACAAGTTAAACCCAAATGGCAGAAAAAGCAACCAAATCCTCCACCACCTCCACCTCCTCCTCAGCTCACTCCTGATCAAGAAACAACAATGGCAACAGACCATAAGGAAGAAACTAAAGTCCAAGAAGTGAAAAGGGAAACAACCCAAAAGGTTGAAACAAGCAAACAGATTCAGGCTGAATCAGCAGCAGTGGTGTCAACAACAAAAATACCAAGCACTCCAGAAGTAAAACCAATGCACAAAGAGACCAAAAGATTTGTCCCACCTATCAAACTCCCACCACCTCCTGACCCTACTCCAACCCCGAACCCTAGACCTTACGCCCGCAAATTCAAAACTCCTCTTATGCTTGCAGAGGAAAGGTTCCGCCAACAGAGGATGGAGAATGAGGAAACAGAGAAGAGTAGGGTCACAACTCCCACTTCTCTACCAGTTAATAGGCCCTCCTCTGCTGCTAGTGCTGAGGTTTCTTCAGCACAGGGCACTGAGAAAGAAGTGACCACAGAAGCGACAAAAGTGAAGATTGAAGAAGCTAAGACCATTTCCAAAGACGAAACATTGGCACAACACTCACCTGCCAAGAAAATCCCGTCCCAGATCCCTTTGAGCAAGCCCTTGATCTCAGTGGTTAATAAGAAATCAGCCCCTGGATCTTCAAATGTGTCCACTGAAAAAAAGAATGTTGGCAGTGAGCATTCCTCAGAAAAAATACTTGCCTCAACTCATGCTGCCAAAAGGGGCCAAACTGCACCCAGACATCAGGATGTTTCTGTTTCACAGTCTCATCATGAGGCCTCAAATATGGAAGTCCAGTCACGCTCAAATGTGGTCACTTCCTCAGTCACAGAGCAGCAGCAGTTTATTAAGAAATCCAGCACCAGGTCTATCACTGCCACACAGAGTGCTGTCCAGGAAAATGTAAATCTTCAAAGCCAGGCTGCGGTCACATTGAAAGCTGAGGATGTAAAGAATATTAATGTGCCTCTGACACAGGAGGGAAAAATTAGTCCTTCCCAACCCACTAAAATTCCAAAGGTAGCTCCAAGTTTCAAGGTAAAAACCTTTAAGATGCCAACGGAGAAGAAAGAGGAGAAAAGTGACAGTTTGAGACAAAAGGATGTAATGAAAAGTGAAATGCATTTACAGCAAGAGCAAAGTAATGTGTCACAGAAAAGTGAAACAAAAGTGAATCAGGAAAACAACCAGCAGACATCAGCAAGAACTGAGATGAAAACAGAAATGAAAGTAACGGAGAAGAAAAGTCAGGTGACCCCACCTGTGAAGGAAGTTGAGGTTCACGTGAAAAAGGGAAAGCAGGTGCAAAAGAATAAGACTGAAGTACAGCTGTCACCATCCGTTACTGTTTTAATGCCTAAGGTGACTAAGATAACATCTGCAGCAACTCATCAAGGACAAGGCCATGTATCTGTCACCCAAAGTCAGCAGAGCATGAAGGCAGAGCACATTCAAAGACACGAGGAGGTGGTGGTGACTGAGAGCGGGGTACAGCAGAGCCTTCAGAGGCAAGAGACTGTACAGATGCAAACACAGCAAATAAAGCAAAAAGCAGCAGAAACAAATAAAATGCAGATGAAGGTGGGAAAGTCAAAAGGTGAGGCGAACTATATGTCTGTGAAAGGGACAGGGGTAATGGCCCACAAAGATGAGGCTCATTCAGAAGAAATCACAGATTTAGAGAGATGTAATGTAATGCAGAAGCTGCTCGCTCAAATAAAAGAGCTCGAGGGCGCACCAAGCAAAATAGACTCCAACGCTGTCAGGATGATTATAAACGAACTCCCTGACTGGGTGACGGGCTCGGATGAGAAAAAGAATTTAAGTGAAATAGCGAAACAGCAGAGTAAGAAAAAGTTGAAAGAGATGATGGTCTATGTGAAAAATATTGTTCAAACAAAGCTCAAATTTTTTGAGGAAAATTTGACAGCTGTGGAAAAGCAGGGAAAAGAAGAAAAAGAAGAACCGCCAGCACCACCGCCGGTGCTTCCAAAACCAGACAAGAGAGTTTTCAGTGGAGCGACTGCAAAGATATTTGGCTTTTCCAAAACTGAAAAGAAGGTGGTCGAAGAGAAAAAGTCTCTTCAAGAGAGCAAAGTGCAACAGGAGCTGAGAGAGATGGCTGATCACAGAATGTCCTCTCCTTTAGCAAGCATCCGCACTCCATCACCCACATTCATTAGTATTGAATCGAGGAGGGTAGATTCACCGCTCAGAGTGACACCTTCTCCTCCGCCCTACAAATCTGTTGGGACGCCTCCGCCTCCTCCTCGCAAGTCACACACACCCACATCCACCTTCAGTAGGGCCACGCCATCTCCCACCCTGAGCCGCTCGGAGAAGCTGATAAAACTGAGGGACACCACCTCGAAGCTCTCGCGCGGCATCACCCCTCCACCTCCCATGCCAGTACCTGAATGTTTCACAGCTGAAGGAGAGCAATCATCCCCATTTGGTGACAGGGAGACTCCAACAGAGAAAAATGAACAGGGATTGATGGAAGTTGCAGAAATGGTGGACTCCATGATGACAGTCAAGGACAAAAAGTCTTTCTTTGAGGAGGCACAGAAGGCTGAGGTGAACAGGACGTACCTGCGGAGGGATCCCATTGATATCCCTGAACGTCTGGGACCTGATACCGAGGAGGGCACCGAGGCTGTGACTATAGACATTGTGAAAGAGGATCTCCCAAGGGTTGACCTGTCTAAGCTGGTGAACAGATTTGAATCTCCAAAACCAAAAGTCTACGCCAGAAAAGAACCTATTGTCATCACAGAAAGGCTGGGGAGCGATACAGAGGATGCAGAGGCTGACCCACATACTCCAAGGACTGAAGAAATCCCGATGTTCAACGTTAAAGCTATAAAGGATGTGTTTGAGACAGGAGAACACAGTTCTCAGGCAGCACGAGAGCTAAGAGAACAAATAGAACGAAGAGAACCTGAGTCGGCCTATTCCGAGCCGGTGGGTCACTCTGAAACAACATCAGTCACTGAGCAATTCTGCAGCATTGATGACTTCGGAAACATGACAAGGGAGACAAGGAGTGAGATGCACTCGGGAGGCTCCTTGACCCGTGGTAACCCTCCATCCTACGCTGACGTGGTTCGAGGCAAAGTTCCAACAGTCACCGTGCCCCCTGAGGCCACCACTGAGGAACTGCTGAGAAACTTCCAGCAGTCATGGGCTGAGAGCCAAGGAGTTTTCCAGAACCTGGGTTTCAGTGTCACAGAGCAGAGGACTTCACAGATTGTAACACACCAGCAGGAGACTGTCGTGACGGGTAAACTGAGCTGTGCAGCATGAGGATACTAAACAAGCGTGACGGTGTGTTTAACAAGCTTTGTGTGAAAATTTGAAGCATCAACTGCATTCTGCATTGTGTTGAAAGAAAAAAGGCATTAACATTAGTCTGACAGTGTTATTTACGTCCCTTGAGTTCCTTTGATGTGTTTTCTTTTATTTGAAATGTCTGCCCTAAAGCTTGGAGCAGCTCACAGTTTAGGCACTGGCAGTTACACACCTTTTAATATTCACAGGTTATACTTTGTCCTGTTTATTCATGCCTCTGATGTGTGAAGCTGCCAATGAAGCTAACATATTGAACTAATATTTCTCTTGCCTGGGTGTGTAATGCTGTTTTCACTGCGAGATAGCAGGGAACTACTCAAAATGTCTCCAGCAAGAAAAAAAAACAATACTTTTAACTCATTTTTATTCTCAATTTGAAGATAAGGTTTCATCTTTTGTTCCAGGTTCACGAGGTGAATTCCTAAATAAAGTAATTTCTTAAAACATGGAGATAATTACTGGGGGGTCAAAGGATGAGAAAGTGGTATCAGACTTTTAGACCTCACTGTGCAATTTCACAGCTTTTGCTGTAATCATGAAAAGCACTCAAACCTTCAAAAGACAAACCATTTATAGACAATTGTAGTGCAATTCTAATATTAATACTAATAATAGTGTAGTAAATTTTTCTGCAGTTTAATTTAATTTGCTGTCACCCCCTACTGTTAAATTTAGTTAAATGTTTTTTCCTTTTTTAATGTTTTGGTAATCTCATTTTTTTTTTTAAACTTTCATAAGAGACCCATATATATATATATATACCCAATAGTAATTATAGGTTAAATAGGAATTGTAACTTTAACAAAGTTGATATTAGTTCATTATATTATATTATATTATATTATCACTTTAAATGGTTTACATCAATTTGCAAATGAAAACTACATAGAAAATTGTACAGTTCTTGCTGCATACTGACTTATAGTGAGACCTTGTGCATTTTGAAAGAATAAATAACACAACCGCCCTTTTACAAATGAAAAGTTGTAAAGTTATAAGCAATCCTGGTCCAGTGTATTGCTGCTACAGTCTCTCTTGGTCTAGTATGACCACTGGCATGTGGTGGCTAAGGTTCGCTAAACTTTAGATAGGCACTGTGCAACTGACATCAGTGAGTTTGCTTTGATTTCTTTTATACTTGTGCTACTCTAACACTACAGTTAGACATGACACAGATAAGCATGAAGATGTATTTAAAGCCTCTAACCCAAGAAAATGTTGTGAAAATCACTGCTGCTTTATCCTCTAATTGCCAATTGTGGCCACAGACGTTACATAGTGTAGCTTTGTAGATTCACAACTTTGGGAAAATTATTTGCAATTAACTGGAATTAATTCAGTGGGAATTTACCAATTCAACATCTCTGTTTTCCCTATTATTTGCACCAGATTACCTCCTGACAAATTAAAGGGATAACACAGTTGTGAAATAAACTGTTTTCCTTCTTTTTGCAGAAAATACGAATTCCAGAGTCCGAACTGTGCAGGGTGTGTCGGAAGAGGGTATACCCCATGGAATCGCTGATCGCAGACACACAAAACTTCCATAAAAGCTGCTTTCGCTGTGAACACTGCAGAGGCAAACTAAGGTGAACATATTTCACAGAGCACAAAGCGTTCATGTTGTTTCATTTTGCACTATAGTAACCTATTTGTTTTCCTTTTTTTTTTTTTTTCTAGTCTTGGCAACTACGCCTCTCTCCATGGACGAATGTACTGCAAACCACACTACAAGCAACTGTTCAAGTCCAAAGGAAATTATGATGAGGGATTTGGACAGAAACCACACAAAGAACAATGGACTAATAAGAACCAGCAGAATTCAGATGAAAAGACAAAATCACAATCACCTGAAAAGAAAGTCATAGATTCCAGAGGTTCCACTGTTCAGAGCACATTAGTTACTCAGGATTATGACATGAGTAAATCAGTGGATGAAGACAAAAAGCCCACAACTAAGATTTCTGTAGTGTGGCCTCCACAAACAGATTCTCCAAAGAAAGCCTTCACTATTGAGGACGAGCTGAAGTTGGTTAAGCCATCATGGCCCCCTAAGGAGGGCTCAGCTCAGGAAAATGACCACCTAAATCAGCCTATGAAGCCTTTCTTTAAAGAGACTGATATTCCTGCAGCTAAAGTACAAAATGGACCCCAGGAAAATGACAAGGTGCAGGAGAGTGCCTGTTTAACAGAGAATGTGAGAAAGTCTGAAGAAACTCCAGCAGAGTTGGAGACTCCAGCCTCCCCCGTAGCAGTTGCTGAGGAACCAGTGAGTGTTATTCACACTCTAGAAACCAAAGAGTCAAACAGTGGCTCTGAGGCTGGGGCGCAAGTGGGTTCTGAAATGGACTCTGAAGTGCACCCTGGAGTGGAAAAGAAAGAACAAAGTGAGGAGAATGATGGTGGAGCTGTGGAAAGCCTGAAAGTGCTGGACAGAAATGAGGGAAAAGGTATAGAAAGAGTGGAGGATGTGAAAGTAAATGGACATGACAGGCAGACAGACAGTGGAGCAGGTGAGAAGGAAAGCCAGGAGGAGATAGATAAAGGAATTAATGATGGCATGAACAATGGGGAGGCGGCAAAGGTCATATTGATAGATGAGGAGGCGACGGCAGAGCAGGCACCAAATGCAAACTCCAACAACAATAATAACAAAGGCCAGACACAGCTTGACCATGAAATCCTGTTTCAAGGGCTTAATGAGGATGAGGAAGAGAAAAATCAGTCACTGTTTTTGACAGATACGACCGGAGGAACAGATTTCTTTCAAGCCGATCGCTGTGAAGAATCAAAATGGATGCCAAGTGACGTGCTGCAATTGGCACAGAGCGATGATGCCTTCGTGCCAGTGGGTGCCAAAAGCACTGAAGCCACAGACTGCTATTCAGACACAAATTTCTTCACAGAGAAAGCCGAGGGAACGTTTGCTTTCAAAAACCAGGACGCCGAGCCAAAAATTAGCACATCAAGCTTCCTTGAGGACATTTTCGCCGGCCTGAGTACCAGCACTTCCAGTCTGCTATCTGATTTCAAATCTGACATCTTCAGTCAATCTCCCGGGGAGACGCCTCTGGTGTCAACGCTGGATGACCTTTTGGATTTCGGGATGGAGACGAGAGAAAGCAGAGACGAGGCAGCAGATGCGAGGGGGAAGGATGAGAGCAGTGGCAGCTTTGTCACAAACTACAGCACAGGAAGGGACGGCACTTCTTTGTGGACGGACGACAATGAGGACCTGACAGTGGAGGAGCAGATCAAGAGGAATAGATACTATGGTGACGACGACAGTGACAACTCCTGAATCCAGTCCGCTCAGCTTATAATCAGGCAGAGTGTAGACCACATGTAATTTCGCATCAATGTCCATGGAGAGATGGACCGCTCTGATTTAATTTAGCGTTTTTGTACTGAGTTTTAAAATCATACTCCTGCTCTTTTATTCATCACCTGGCTTTGTTTGATGCTGATGTGCACCTGGTGTGCAGAGAAATGGAAAAGTGGATATTTGTTCTTGTATTTTACTTAGTATGCATATCTATATTTTTGCTGAAAGATCTAAACAGGGCTTTATTTTCAAAATTTGCAACAGTTGCGTTAACTACAAACTGTATTTCGTCTTTGAATGAATGGCTGTCAGCTTTTCTTTTCTTTATGAATAAAGAGGTTTCTCCCTTTTTTTTTTCCATTTCTATCATGTCTGGTTGAAATAAAGCTTCATGAACTCAAAAAGGCGCAGTATGACTTTTTGATCAGCGAGCGCGCGGACCAGCAGGAGCAGTCGCAGTACTTAGCTGTATCCCCTCTGTGTGGCTGGCTAGTTTGATGTATAGCCTACCTAGATAACACAGTCCAGCTGAGATCTCTTTGGCGAAAGGCGTATTGATTTTCACTGATTGAGCAGGCCTGTTGTAGGAGTTACAGATTTTTCCATTAGGTGGCTTTTGTCACCTCTGACAGATTTTCTACCCACCTCAGTTGCAGCATGAACACACAGGGTAATTGCCTGAAAAAAGAATATACCGCAATGTTAATTACACCAGCAAAAAAAAAACAAAAAAAAAAACAAAAAACTGTACTTTAGTGTCAGAAAAGTGATGGCATTACAAATTCACTGTGGGTCATGATTCGTTGCGGTAACAGTTCCCTTAAGCTGTGGAAACACTGTTGCTGGTTCAATAATTCAGCATCCTCCCCTGAAATGCTGTTTGGCATCTTTTTAATTGGGCTATTTTTTTTTTTTCCTGTAGCATTTTCAATGACAATCAAAAGCAGATGCAATTTGGTACATTTTTAATTGTTTATTCCCCTGCCAAGCCGTTATGAACCCATACAAACTGCCACTGCTGTTACAAAATACCCCAAACAGTCAGTGCTATATTTTGCACTGAAAATACAGATAGCTATGGGGTTTGGAAGTCCATTGCATCATGGATAGTTGCCTGGTAGGTCCCCAAAGTGCAAAGAGCAGGTTCACTTTTTTTTTCCATGTGTTTCTTAAATCAGTGATCACACACACATTAAGTACTGCACATTAAAGGAGTGATTGGCCGCTGTCAGGGTTGCGATATTTCCCACCATATGCAATGCTTTTCGTATCTATCATATTGAATATTTTTTTCCTTCTTTGCGGTTTCGCTCATTCTGCCCTCCTGCCAAGTCCAACCTCACCATTTCACTGCTTTGCTTACTGTACATTGTACCCTGGCATGTGACAAATAAAACTGCTGTTTAGCTGCAGCATCGCTCATACCTGAAATATAAAACACAATAATGTAATTACATAATTTAAAAAAAAATCGGAATCATAAAATACTATGATATAATTATTTATTATAAAAAACACCCAAAACATAAAATACAAAAATATAATTTTAGATTATTAAAAAAAACACCCAAAACATAAAACACGATAATAGAATTATATATTATGAAAAATAGCTGAAATATAAGATACAATAATACAATAATTATGTTATATTTTTAAAAAACCTGAAAAATGATACCATATCGTGATATTTGAGATGGACTTTATTGAGCTATTACATTTTGGATATTGCCTAAGTCTAGCCACTGCAGATGTTCCTCCTGTCCATAATGGCTCAAAAGAGATCCCTTTCTAACATGATTCCAGTGGAAGTGACGGGGGACTCAATAACAGTCCCCACTCTGTGAAAAGTGTAAATGGGGAACTCCGCCAAGAGAAGTACTCTTTTAAGTTCAGCCAAAGCTTGTTTCAGGCTTCAGCACTTCGAATTAGACAAATCCAGTGCCCTGGTGGCCTGGGAGTTTGCTGATGATAACAACACTGCCAACTATTTCCATTACTGTCATTATGGGGTTTATCATTTTCATAGGGCACCCAAAACACAAAACCCAGTGCTGCTGTCTTCATTAGCAGTTTTATTTCTGCTTTACCACAGGGGAGCACCCACACAGCTGCATTTAAGTAATTCTCACTCAACCATCCTAAACTTTGAACAACCATCCTGCTCATGCTTTGAATGTGAAAATAGTAAAGTCTGATACAATGGGGTTATAATACAGTTTATCATGAAATCATGAACAGGAACATCCCTCGGATCAATCCATCCACGAACCTTTGCCCAGTATCATTTCCTATCGCTCTTTCCTCTCATTTCCTCTCACATCTCTAATATCTCTCTAATAAAGGCATAAAATTACCAAAAAATGTTTTATCCCTTTCCTTACATTTTAGCTGAGCAGGTAAACACTGTGCAAGGAAGCACTAAGAGGGAATTTACTTCTAAAAAGATTGTCACTCTCACTGTATATAGGAAGGGATCTTTTCACAGCATGCAGGCCCATAGAGAGGAGGAGTGATTAAGGCTGCAATTTGCAATCATTTTCATTACAAACAAATTTGCCAGTTATTATTTTCAACAATATTCACGTGTTGTAGGCAATTTGTTGTGACTGTTCCACCTGTGCTAGCTGCTCAGAGACCCCTTCCTAAAATCCACCGCCTCTCCATGTAAAAAAAAAAAAAAATATGCACCAAATTTGACCTGAAGCTAATGTGCAGCCTCAGCAGCAAATCGAGTTTTCGCACAGCAAAATAAGGGAATTGCATCACAGCTGCTTGACAGCTTTGTAAAAATGAATACAACTAAAAACACTGGAAAGCAGGTTGGGTGTTTAAAGTTTAGGAGGGTTGACTGGGGATTACTTTAAATGCAGCGTGCTCTCTCTGTGTGTGTGGGCGCTCCCTTGCTGCAAAGCAAAATCAAGCTGCAAATGAAGACAGGAGGACTGCGTTGCATTGATGGTACCCTTTGAAAGCAGAGATAGTCTTGGTTAATCGAAATTAATGTTGGTGTTGTAACCATTTTTTTTTTTTTTTTTAACCACACTACAGAGTGAAATTTGCTCCTCTGCTATTCATGTTTCAGCCTCTAACCCCTCAGGCTCCATCTGTCTCACTCAGCCTCAAACTTTGGCTGAACTTTGAGACACATCTCTACAAAAAGAGTGGGATGTGGATTGTATCCATCACTTCCACTGGTGTCGCAATAGGAAGAGATTTCCTCATTCCTCTTCATGGACAGCAGGGACATTTCCAGTCAGCATTAACACTTTGCATGTACATGGGCATGTGATTATTATTTTAAAGACACGCATGGGTTTACATTATCTAAACACTTAAATTTGTTGTTGACTGTCCGATCAACTCAACTTATTGTTCCATCGACCAGTAGCATATGGACATGTTGCATTAATAGTGTCGTTTCAGTCAGATGAGCTTGTCCTTGGCAGAAGCGGTCAATCATCCTGCTGATACTCCCCCTGGATCCTCCCCTGCAGTTAACTGGGACGCGGGTTTATCTTTGCCCAGATGCCATCAGATCGCTCAGCCTTGACAAGCGCTCGCTCCGTCGCTTGAAAGTCAATCCCCGTTCAACGAAGCGGCGTCAGCCTCTTCGCGTCCGGCCGGGCCCCCGATTGGCTGCGATCCCCTCCCGGCCAGGCCGCCGCTGATTGGACGGCTCCTCTCCTCCCTTCCCCGCGAGGCCGCCGCCTCCCCTTCCCCGCAAAGCAGAGGAGGATCCCGCGCGGTGTGGAGCGGACGGAGCTCAGCGTCCAGGACAAGTTGTGACGACGGGACCCGGAGAACTACAGCGGTAGGTGGTCGCAAACCCTGATAATGTGGCGTTTTTGTGTCCACATATTGCTCGCTTCAGTTTTCCCGCCTCTGGACGGACGCTGTTTGTCTGGAAAGTGAGATGGAGTTAACGGCTCTCTGCGTCCATCATCCGCTGTTTTGCTTATGAAGGCGCAGTTTGACGCTCGCTGTCAGTTGATTTTAGGACTCCGCTCTTGGCCGAAGGAGGCTGTTGTTGTTCCTGAGTGGGTTCGCCTGCGCCGAGCGGAGGGGGACGGCGGGGTTTTAACTTGATGCCGAAGCTTTACTTTGACCGCGTTTTAGTTTGTCTTCCTCGGATGCTGCATGCGTCTCGGCGGGGTGGAGGTGCGCGGAGCCGCTGCTCGTTAGGACAGCCACTGATAGGCTTCATCTGTGCATGCCACGGTCTTGATAGGAAGTGGGCTCAGTGGTGCCTCTCTTACTGCCATTTAAATGTGTGTGTGTGTGAGAGAAAAGGAGAGCCAAAATAAATCCAGATGAGTAGATGAGAGCATTGTGCATTTCCTGATGCTGTGCACTTTGCAGACTAATAGGGAGCACAATGATTTATCCGGCTGCTAATCCATGTCACTTAACATGAACTCGTGAAATCCATCAGCCCTCTGTTTCATTGCATGAAGGGATGAGTGTCACCACGCTGTGTTTTATCACTCTGTCAGACACTGCTGCACTCTTCCAGGGAAGTGAAAGGGACAGTGGAAATGGAGAGCGGAAGGAGGGGTGGGGGGGTGGGGGGTATAACCCTCTGTGGCAAGCTGCTCAATGGGATTTTACCTTGTAGTCAAGGGGTCATAACAACAATTCACAGCCAGTGTCTCTGCTTGCTGTGAGCAGTATGGCTAAGCCTCCAGAAATCCATTTCTAGCAATTTATTTTGACAGCTGCTTTGAAACACGAATGCCACGGATCTCAAACGCATCTCCCTCCCACAGGACTGATCCCCTTTTTGGAATTACAGCACTCCTTGAAGTGGTTACGTCCAATACTCCTTTACACCGTTTTTTTTTTTCCCCTGCCGTGGAGTAATCCCGGAGAAGCCAAGTCCACCTCTTTTGTGAGCACCGTGGCTTTCAACCTTACAACGCCGCCTATGTCGTTAATACCAGCAGCCCTGCCAAATTCTCTCATTTAAGCCTGAGTACTGGCGCGCGACCAGGTACTGATATTGTGCAAGTGAGGGGGGGGGGTGGAAATGTTCCATTTAATTTCAGAAAATGTCCCACAGTCTCCCCGTTCACCTCCTGTGACATGAAATACAGGGGTTTAATCTCAATTAGGCGATGACATATGATGGGTACCTGGCACACATGGACGGATCTCAGTGGCGAGGGATGAACATGGGTTTGGAGATCTACTCTGGTGATAGAGGAGCTGACTCTGTCTTTCTAAACAAACGCAAAGGTTTTAATTGATCTCGGCTTGCTTGACTTCCTTTTAAAAATTTCAATTTTGCTCTTGGCAGATGGCAACATGACCGTCAGGCCTCTGTTGGATTAAGCTGAAGCAATTTTCTGTCACTAAAGTGCCAAAAAAAAAAATGTTCCGATTCAGAAACATTTTCCAGAGTTAAGGCTGTTTAGATCACTAACAAGTTCATAATTTCTCATAGGGGTGGGCAATCTGATGATTTTATGTCGTGGGCGATCTTGCTATGGGAGTATAATTTACTTTTCAAATGAATCATACAGATTGTGTCATGAAAAGGTGTATTTAGATATTTCATTTTAAAAGTTGAGGCTAGCTGGTTAGCAGCGTCTGAACTCTCAAATCAAAACACCTACACCTATAGCAACTCATAAATAAGTTACAGCGCTGTCCCAATGAGTACTCCATAGGAACCAAGGAAGATATGAATCACAACTTTTGGTCAGGACTTTCACAATAAAATCGGTGTGTAAACAGGATGCAGATCGGGATTCAGATCGTGGATTGCAAATCTACACAAAAAGATTGCATTATGATCCTTTGGCCAGAGTGCCCACCTCTAATTCCTCATCATACCGCAGCTCTTTAGTCCTTCAAAAAATGTGTATGATAATGGTTGTGGATCAATAAGTTACTGCTGCAACACTGAAAGGAGACTCTAAGAATTTCCTCCTCATGATGCCTGTAACTTGCCCTAGAAATCAATGGTTTTCACTCTCTCCCTGAAATGCTTCTAAGCAGTAAATCACTATTAAACACATCTGAGTCTTATCACAGCCTTTATACATATAAATAGGCTGTTTACATCTGCTGTGTTGTAAACTACATCTTATTGACATCCTGTGAGAGGAAGCAAACCCCTGGGTGTGCGTCTAATAGGCCTCGTTTTAACTCATTTAACCCGTGTGTGGGGGTTTTATATGTGGAGGCATCCTGCCTGTTATCGGCCAGATCTAACACATGGAATTGATCTTTTGAAATGTTCTACAGTAAATAACTTGATGCCATTCGCACAGAAGAGGAAACTGAAGCCTTTTTTTTTTTTTTTTTTGGGCTGAAATGAATCTGCGAGAAGCCCTCAGGCGAGACCAGATCATCTTAATTACATCACATTTTTGTCCTGGAAGTGATTGGACTTCGATTTATGATCACAACACGGCGCTCCCAGATGAGAGAAACTGTATGTGACAGTGATGAATGGCGTTTATAAAGCCCGCAATAGAAAAGTGCATTAAAAACCAGCTTATTAACTCGTTCACAATTCCAGTGCACTTACGCCTTTGTCACTGCTTTTCTTCTGTCACCACAGTTTCAAAGAAAAATCTGTCAGTTGGCGGGTTGCTGTTTGTTACCGCATGCAATGGCATTTCAGTGCCCTCAGGAAACATATTTCTTTCACGTGCACAACTTGGTTTGTCAAATGTCACTGTTGTTTTGTTTCCAAACCGCTGCTTTATGAAGACCTTTAGTTTATGTTGAATTTAGCCTTTTTTTTTTTTTTTTTTAAACCTCTGTCACCACCATTGGTTTAATTTTATGTTTTTGCAAACCAGCTCTGCTGTCCATTAGTGGTATTTAGCACCAGTCATCCAGAATCTTTTTGCATCAAGTGTCATACAGAGAGGAACCCATTATAGAAGAGGACGAGATACCGATCTCTCCGCTGAGCAAGGGGCACGACCGCAATCATACGACCACCTGTGATTGACATCATCAAGCTCAGGCGCGTTTTGCCACTGTTAGATGCGTCAAAAATCATGGGAAGTAAAGAAAGATGAATTACAACACGTCCTCTCTGCAACAAACCAAGCACCTAAAATATTCAGGGATGAATTTTCCCCTTCGATACCCGTGACTGTACAATACGCAGTGCTGCGCCAATGCCGTTGTCATTTCCACTGCATTTCCAGGCCTTCGTCATCTCCTAGGTAACCAGGTGGCTGCTGTGGTGACAGAGTGACAGTGACACAGTGATAAATATACATAGTGGGAAACGTCTTCTGTGCGGTGAGGTCCTGTAACATGTGAGCCAATGTGTACACAACTTGTCAGTGATATATTCCTCAACGCTGACTTCAGTGTTTTCAAATTGCAAGTCATAATTTTAATAACAAACAGTGTCTTAACCAGCTGTGGCAACTGAACCTCTACGACGGCAACTGTCACTGTTCAGTATACTCAGTGGTGTTTTTTTCGGTCTCTGTGACCTGACGACAGTTTCTGTCAGCTGTGATAGATAAATGATAGACACCTGTCTGTCCTTTAACTTTTCCTTGTTTTCAGGCTTAAAACCATCAAAATATAATTATTTTTAAGCTTGTAACCTTAAAATTGAGACCTCTAGGATTCAGATCCGTGCAGCAGCTCATCCCGTCAGTCTATGGAACGGATGCTAACGCTGGATTAAGCAGCTACAGTGCACAGCTGTCAACACTTTCATTAGAGGTCCTCCCTCCCAAAATGCATTGTCAGACTTGCCTTACTGAGATTTTTAATTATCGTCGGAAGTGGCGGACTGCACAGCTGTTATCAATAATTATAATGTCTCTTTTTATTGATATTGTTATCTAATATCTTAATCAGCGTGAGCTGACTAGATAAAGTTTTCAACAGAAAATGAGACAAGTTTACTTAGAAGATGACTTTTCGCTCTCTGATGTAAACACCTCAACAACAAGCAACTGTATTATTCTCAGGGATTTCTAGATCAAGTTTTTTTGGCCCCAGTCTGAGTCCTTTAATATCTCATATATAATCAGATTTCATTACTTATATCTGACACATTGTTATTGTTAACAGCTGCAGCCATCTAAATTTGGCCCTTCTTATTTTCCACAGGCTACCTGATCTAAATACTGAAAAGTTGTAAAGCTGATAATGTTATTACCATTGATTATTGATATGGCATGGGTTAAAGTTTAACTGTAAGAATGCCACACCAGAAACTGACGTGATGTGATCCCTAAAGAGAAGACGTATCACTCTGTTAGAACTACAAAAACAAGCAGTCCACTTGCAGATGTGCAGCGGTGTTGCCTATTTTTTTTTACCACATGAACAGTCTTTGACGCTCAGACACTGTGCAGAAAGCACAAACATCAGTGACAGTGAAGCTGTTTCTTACAGTCTTCAGGTGATTTGCCAGATCCTTTTTCCTTTGGTATATCTGACACTCGACTGTTTAGGGTCATCTTGACAAATGAGTTCTTCCAGAAGATTGACTGTTTTCGACATCTTGCTAGTGTTGTTGTAACTTGTAACCCTGTCATGTTGTCACGTGTCAATGTCCCAGTGTCAGTGCTGGTAACGTTATTCATGAGCTATTTGAGATGTTTGGCAAACTAGCAAAGTGATATTTATATATATATATGTATATATATATTGAATATTGCAGTACTGGCTGCCAGAGGTGAATGAAACTTTGGACTGCAGTTCAGTGGCAGCATCGCTTATATCTGAAACATAAAATACAATAATGTAATTATGATTTTTTTTTATTTTAAAAGCAGACCACCACAATAATAGCAGTGTATAGAGTTATTAAATTTTGGATATTGCCCAAGCTGACTGTGTGTTTTGTCAACCTGGGTGTCAGAACAGGGTCAATCACTGGTGCAATGTAACACATTTATTATTATATAATAATGATATAACATTATTTTTACATACAACAAACTCTGTCATTGACGTGGAGTGAAAGGTTTGGGGTCAGTGTTGCCAAACTGTGATATATTGTCGTGACTTTCAGATGTGTGGCGCCGACGTCTGTCCGTCTTTGGTTTTAGAGAGAGACACTTGTTGGAAATCTTTTATTGCACTCAACATCAGGAGATGTCAGCCTGTCTCTCCTCTGCTCGGCTGTGGGGATGAGCTCAGACGCACACACAGAGAAACAGTAAGCAGAGGAGAGAAACGCCACCATAGACACTCTCACACTGAGCTGAAATGAAACAAATGCAATTTTTTGCAGGGGGCAGTGGTAGTGTAACCTCTAGCTCCCCCGTTGAAGCATCCTTGGGGGTCACTGACCTCTCCCGGAGGCAGGGGTCAACAAACAGAAAGACCATTTCCCTCAGGGGATCAGTACAGTTTTGCATTATTGTTATTCACTTGACCTTTTTGAATAATTAATGCCTGAATAGCTCAATTTAATTGCAACACGAGGAAGCAAACCAGTGAAGGATAGCACTGCCCAGTTTTCATGTAGAATTAATAGTTTCTGTGTAACAACTCATAATTTACAAGGCCTTAGATTTTATTACTGTCTGGCTGCACTTGAAATTACTGATAGAAGGAGGCTGTAACTTAAAATGCTGTCATCTTTTATAAGGTCTTGAGTTCTGTGCCGCTGTGGGTGCAGGGTTTCTCTCTGATTCTCTTCTTTCTCTGAGGGCGTTCACTGGTTTTCACATTGATGTGCTCTGGCCTGTGCTGTTCCTCCACACTGGCTCCCTCTCTTGCCCTCTCTCTTTCAGTCCTGCTCTCTGTGCGTCCCTGTGGAGAAGGGTTTGGAAAGCTACACAGGCGGCTATGTGTTTCATCTGTCGAGCTTAGCGCGTTGTGATCATGTCTGTGACTGCCGTCCAAAGTTTATTGGATCATTTGATAATCTTGTTGGCCGGGGCTTAGCCTCGTGTGTCCGCAGTTCTGCATATGACACCGTAGGCACAGATGATCCAACAACAACAAACTGTGATCACACTGATTTTTACCCAACACTCCTTTCAACTACATGGCACATGAATAGAAAAATAAATGAACAGCCTGGTTGTTTGTAGGGCTGCCATTTATTCTATCAATGAATCCATCAACTATTTTACCGATTTGTTGATTAATCTGACGATTGATTTCCCTCTAGAAAATCGAAATGACACAAATCAACGTAGAAAAAAACTCAGATTCTGGTTTAAACATTTGCTCAAACACTAACTCAATGGAGATTCTAAGGTATCAGCAGATGACAAGTATTTAACTGCTACAAGGACAAAAAATATTAAAAAGCTCTCCTCTAATAATTATACAACACTGACAAATGAAGTAATCCATCACACGGCCTCTAGTGAAGGGAATTCAACTGGAATTTGCTCGTCCTGCCAAAGTCAAAATGAAGCCACTAACCAGCTGTAGAGGGGTAGCCTTAGGATTTTATCTTTATCCATACCCTTATTGATCCAGCTTATGCTATTACTGGCTCTTTATCATTACTAAAGATTTAAAAAAAAAAAAAAAAAAGAAGAAGAAATTCAGAATAGGATTAGAATTGACTGGGCTGGTTTGTTTCAGCCACAAAAATCTGCCACATCATCGTTTCAGCTTTTCCTAACGACTCGCTGTTAGCTTAACCAGCCCGGTGTGACTCTCTTTTCTAGATGCTTGTTAACAGGTAGTTTGTTGATGAAGTTCTTATTGGCCTAAAGAAACATAAAGTTCAATAATAGTCATCGCCAACTCAGTTAATATTCCAGTTATCTTTACTTCACCTGGTTGTGTCCAGTGCAGCCTCTCTGCTCAGCTTTTAGCTCAATGTGTGTGTGTGTGTGTGTGTGTGTTTTCACTGAGTATGCAGTACTGCCCCACCCAGAGAGCAGCGGACAAGGAAACGGTGCGACCATAAATGGTAAAATGGAAAATCCATATATGGTGGTTAATGTTTATATAGGGGCTGGCTGCTATGAATGAATAAATGCATGGGAAACGATGCGTCGACTTAAAATATCGATGTTGACGCATTTTCAGTGTTGACGTATGGCGACCTATCGCGGCAGCCCGAGTTGTTTGTTATTATCTGGGCATGTGCACCGGAATTGACACAAAAACATGTGTTCCACAGTGATTACAGTAATAGCATAGCCAAGAAGGTAATGTGCCGTCATCCTTTTTGCTGTTTTTTGTTTACAAAAATGAAAAATAATAAGCAGTTATAATTCAGAATACTTGTTTTACTAAAAACAAAAAAACACGTCACGTCCTCATCACTGGTGCATACAACAGCTCGGTGGACACATTGTTCCATTAAGCTGACTTTGTTGAGGGAGTCTTGCTTCAAGTGCTGAACTGCATTTTATTCCCTTTGTGCACAGCACCGAGGGCCATGGCAGCTCGTTTTTATGATTGTAGTCGTATCACAGAGATGGTTCGAGGGAGGGAGAGCAGGGCTTTGCTTGCTTCACGCCACTCCCCCGCATCCTGTTATCTCATAGTCTACCAGATGTGGTTGCGTGTTGGCTGCTGCCGCCTTCCCGTTTCCACACGCGAGTCTCTGCTGCAAAGCCTGCCGAGCCCCCTCCGCCACCACACTTGGCATGGGATGAGTGCAGAGCCGCCGAGGCTGCTATCCTAGCTCTGGGTTTTTTTAATTGGGTTCTGATGATGGGACTTTGCTGGTTTGCCAAGCTGGCCACCGTGACTGTTGATGCCTCCCAGCCCCCCCCCCCAGTCAAGTAGATGATTTGATTTTTGTCGAAGTGGTCAAAAAGAGGGGGTGGGGGTAGAAGGGTGAGGAATCTGTCGTCTCCTGGTGTAACTACAGGCTGTTTGGCCTCCAAGA
The DNA here is from genome assembly GCF_046630095.1 of Trachinotus anak. NCBI lineage: Eukaryota > Metazoa > Chordata > Actinopteri > Carangiformes > Carangidae > Trachinotus > Trachinotus anak. The sequence goes on from NW_027273877.1 coordinate 10,106,936, forward strand.
GCTCTGAATATATAGACGTAACACAAAGAAGCTTTTGTTTCTGTTAGGGCATGCTTCTGCCTTATCTCTGCCACCGTATGGATACCTTGTCACTCTAATTTTGAGGTTGTGAATTGAAAGTTTATGTAGTCCATTATGATGAGCATATTTGGAAACCCTGTGGCTTAAGGAACACATTCAAAACCAACTGTTTTAAAATTCATGCTCCAATAAAAAAAGGCTTTTTTTTTTTTTTTCCATTTAGACTTTGGAAGATGTTGGACAGTAGCATTGTGCTTCCACTGTTGCTTTCCATTTTGAAAGCAGATAATAATGTCTGAGTAGAAGCATTATAATTTTTTTGGTTTGTTTCTGACCCCCCTCCAACCTCCCCCACCCCACCCACCCACTCTAATCCTCTTTATGGAAGGCCAACATGGTTCTGTAGTGATATTTATATGCAGCAGGGTTCAAGGGAGGGAGGGTGGGGGGGTGAGGAGTCAAAGTCATGCTGTTTTTAGGTCTTCATCTAAATTAATTAAATACAGTGTGAGTCGCCACAGAGGAAAAGAGATGTAATTTTATTTTTGGAGGCTGTGTGTATAACATTTCGTACTGCTTTTGGCATAATCCTGTAGGTGATGTTAATATCACGCCGAATGCACGGTTGATTTCAATCAGCATCTGCTCTCAATGAGCACACATCCCTCAGTGGACCCCGACTAAACCATTTGAATAGCTGTGTGTTTGACTCCTAGGCCTAATTATAGAGTATGCACTATTATGTGTACACAAGCACCACACAGAGCATCATTAATCTTAGGCTAAATAGATGCAGCACTAATTATTTCAGGTATATTTGATACACTTGATGCATGTTTAAGCGTCTTTATCCTCCGAGGCTTATATGTAAATTTGACATTTGCTTCTCAAAATGATGTGTACCATATTGAGTTTGAGGGCAGGGAGATTTAATGCGGAGCAGTCTTATCCCCATCGTATCCCTGTTGGTCTTGTTAACGGTCTCCGCTCTCAGCTGTGAGAGGAGAAATACATTTACGAGACTGTCAGACCTAGATAATAAACTTTCTGAGCTGACCTTCTGGACCGAACAGATGTTTCCTTTCAAACAGGTAAGAGATTCATCTTGATCTCTTCTACCCCCACTCTTGTAGATGAATGAAGCTGCAGCAGGTTGCCGTATGCACACGGTGTTAAATGTTGAGTACCATAGGCGCTTTTATGCTGCTCAAGGCTGTAAAGTTCGAAATAACAAGTTTATATTTCACACCAGATTTCAGGATGTGAAGCTTTTGAAATGATTTGAAACACAACTTAGTGCTTGACTTTGGTGAAGGAACTCATAGAAGTTTAAGGGTAGTCAATATCTAGTTCTGGCTGCATCAAGAATTCACTGCCTCTACTCACATGAGGGATTTTTTCTTCAGCTCTCAATACTGATGATTGCGAACAGGATGAATTATTCCCTGAAAAGTTCGAAAGCGTTTGGAAAGCAGGCCAAAAAGTAGATAATGGGTCTAATTTTCTTTATTACCACCTCCAAGAGAGTTCCATTTTCTCTAGGTCTGCAATTGCATCAATTAATCTGCCAGTTATATTTGCTTGGTCAATAAGGTTTAGCACCAAATAGTGAGAAGTACCCAAACGCAATAAATCTTTATATGTCAGAAGCTGGAAACAGCAAAGTTTTGGCTTTTTAAAAAATATATTATCATGGATAAATGGATTATGTACTGTATAAAATCATTTGTGATACATTTTCAACTAGTCAATTACTCCACTGATCATTTCACCCCTGTCTATGTATTCAGTGACATCTGATACACACATATCTGATACATAGATCTAGGCTTGGGCCAATATTTGATAACATCGAATAAAATTGAACATAAAATACAATATAAAATACAGTACAGTTGTGTAAAATGAGAAAAACCCTGAAACATAAAATACAATATTATAACTATGAATTATTTAATAAATCACCAGACATATAAAATACAGTATTCTAATTATGTATTATTTAAGAAATCACCTGAAATATAAAATACAATATTATACTTATGTAATATTATACTTAAGTATACTTATGTGTCCAGATATCGTGATATATATACAATATATCGCGATATTTGGACAGTATTGAGATTGCATGAGTGAGATGCCCCGCCTTAGTGGAGGCTTGCGCTCTAACCCAAAGCCTCTGCATAGCACAGTATAGTTGTCACAGTAAGCTGCGAGGTTAAAATATATTGTACAGAAGTCTTTTCTTTCCATATATGGCTCCCTACGGGCACTTAAAGCGTTCATGCCTAAAGACGCAGAACATTCAGGACTGGAGTGTTTCTGAAAGGTTTGCACTGTGTTCTCAGAGTGTTGTCTCATTTATTCCTTCTCTTGCCTGGGAACAGCTGTGAGAAAGCCTCAAAAGGTCAAATAACACAAGTGAAGCTGCCTGAATGATAATAGGAGAAGATTTTTATTCAGCACATTTCCATTCCACATTCCATTATCTGTATTTTTCAATTTGTATTATACCTAGCTAGTGTTTAAAAGAAAAGTAGAGCTGCTTGTTTCAGTTGTTTGTGTGTATATTTGTAAAAAATTTACTATTTCCAGCCTTCCAGCTTTCCTTCTTCTTCTTCTTCTTCTGACAGCAGTTAGAATGTGTTTGGAGTTTGAACTGTTGGTCAAATAACACAAGCAGTTGGAAGACATCATCAGGGGTGGTTAGCACTGTTGCCTCACAACGAAAAGGGGGTTCTGGGTTCGAACCTGCTGGCCTTGCACGTTCTCCTTGTACCTGCGTAGGTTTCCTCCAGGTTCTCCGGCTTCCTGCCACAATCCAAAGACTTGCAGTTAGATTCATTGGTGTGAATGTTAGCATGAGTGGTTGTTGGTCTCTGTATGTCAGCCCTGTGATCGACTGGCAACCTGTCCAGGCTGTCAGATTGGATTGGCTCCAATTGCAATATGATTTTTTTTTTTTTTTTTTTTTGCATATGGTCCATGGTACATGGCAAAAACAAAACAATACCAAGTAGATATGTGTTTTTATTACCATGACCACAAACCCATGGGATAGAAGCACTGACAAATGAAAAACAATATTGGGAGTGTATCTGAGTCACACACACTCAGTTTGTCTCTTTTATTTATTGCACCAGATGTAGTTTATTTGTTGTTTGACTTTTCTCTCATGGTGGCACAGGGGTAAAAAAAAAACAAAAAAACAATCCTTCCCCTCGAGCACCCAAGAAGCCATGGGGATAGAGGTAAAATAACATTTGAGGTGTTTGGTGTAATCATTTCTCGAAGCGTGTTTATTCTCAGGCCTTCAGTGTGCCTTTTTGTTATTTTTGTACTCCAGGCAAACAACGCACATGCATCTTTCCAGCGACGCCTGTGAAAAATATGTAGTGTATTGATTTGAATACCGCACGTTGCACTCCATTAGCCGCCGAGTTTTGACTCCATGCATGCTCTGCAACACGAACGCTGTGATCTGAAAATGATGAATCACTTGTCTGGAGCTGTGGTTCTGAAAATCCTTTTATCTGCTCAGATCACTGCAGGAATGCCTGTCTTACACTGTTGCCTTCAGAGAATAAAATAAAGCAACAGGACCGGGCTAATGTGTGTTCTCAGATGCACACGGTGTCCTCTCTAATATGTGAACTCCATGCATTTTTCACGATGCGGTTGATTACATTCTCGAGATGATTTTTCATATTTAATCAGCTCAAGGCACTATGGGTTTTTGTTACACAAGAGTGGCCATTAAAATTCAGTGTGTTCACATCACATACATGCATTTACTGTGTTTGCATTTGCCCTGACTTTATTTTATGGAGTTATCATCAAGTTTTAGTAGTTTCAGTGTATTTTTCTGGCAGAATCACACATCTGTTACTTAGCATTTTTGTGATATTATCCCCTCCCTCTGTTTACTGATGGATTATCATTAAGCCTCTGATCTAACTGTAGCATCTTCATTGTCTGTAATAAATTTGAACTGATACCTAGCTAGTGATTTATCTTCAAATAACACAGATTTAATCTAATTTACTATTGAAGGTTCCCACAAAAATACTGAAAGCTGGAATGATAATGAGAACCATAATTGCACAAACAAGGATACAGCAACAACGTGGATCAAAGCTGTCAGTCAGACGGGGAATGCTTTCTTGTTAATTTGCCTGATTTATGCAGAAGCACAAAATAATGTCATTTTCTCCATGTGGGTTGGTAATGCTGGGATATTTGCCTGCTCACGAGCTCAGCAGGTGATGGTGATATTCAGATCATTTTTCATTGATTCATTGCAGCCGTCATCCATCTCGCCTGAGGGAAAAAGCAGCGTTGGCTCATCCGTGGACACCCCCTGACCTTTCTGGTGAGAATCCACTTCGGGGGAAATTTGTTGCAGTCGTTTAATTCAGCTGACTTGTCACTGATGTGTACCAACAAGGACCTTTGGCAGTATCACCCTTGCTCTATTGCGGTACTGAAAGCAAACGCAAAGCTCTCATGCACCTGCTATGACATAGAGCGAAAACGGGAAAGCGTGTCACCATCACCTATTTGCTGCTGCCATGACAGTTTCCCTATTCACGCTGACATATAAACAGCCCAATGTGTAATGAGCCAGACGATGATAGTCCTGCTTGCGGTTTGCAGGATTGCGGCTTTGACTCCCCGCAGCCTTTGAAAAGTGTTTGATGTGCTGTGACGCCTAAAGATGCCACAATAGTCCCCCAGGTTCAAAGCCAAGCACACAGCTGTCCCTGTGCATAGCAAATAGGACACACAGAAGAGTTTTATGGCAACGAGCTGCAGTTTACCAGTCATTTTGTTCAACACTGGTGATGAAAAGCTTGGCTGTTAATCCATCATGTTAGATGAAGGTGTGTCGGCTACGGCTGCCCTCTAAATGTCAGTGATTAAAATCATCCGTCAAGGAACCCCTGATTCAAACCTTCATGCTGTCAGTTTAATCATTTGTCCTTTTTTTTTTTTTTTTTTTTAGCTGTGTCATTGTACGCAGACATACAGCACAGTAGGCTGTAAAAAAAACTGTAAAAACTGTAATGTAACTGGGCAGAAGTCATGAATAATAACATAACAGTACCTCTTATAATTCTAGGCAAGGTGCAGCTTGTGCATCTTGCCCAGGAGCACCTTCTAGCAGCTCTTTGAAGCTGCACAAATACCCTTTTTACACTGAAATTAGGGGGTGTAAGCAGGTTTTTTTAAACGCAGGTAAACCCACTAGAGAAGCTGATTGACTCCTTTTAACACTGCCAGCCAGAGTTTGCCTTATGACACACACAACTGCAGGGAGCAACACCTTGACATGCAGTTACAAAGTGCATACAGAGACGCAGGGGGAGAAACAGTGAGCTGCTAGCTGCTGTGCAGACTAGTCAAACAGATCTGTTGCATCTCATCCCAGGGGTGCTGCTCCTGTATGGGTCGGAGCCTCCGTATGAGACGATTTGATCTGTTATTATGTGTTTTTAAAACTTACTTTGAGGCTGCAGCTCACTCTTTCATCCTCAAGCGCAGTGTAGCTGCTGCGTTTCTGGTTTAACAGCACAGCGCTGAGCAGGAAGCAGACATGTTTACAGTGTCTGTGTGCTCGGAAAGACGTCAAATTACATCAATGCCGATCAGAGCTGGAGCTGATAAATACCCGTGTCTGCTGCAGAATCATTTGACCCGGGTGTGGATGCCGATTGTACCCTTTTCCATTGCTGACAAAAGCCCGATGTTAGTGGGTCTTAGCAGGTTTTTTGACCAGTGGAAAATGGGCTTTAGAGAGCAGTGCACCGACACGCCTACGGTGACAAGGCAAAAGTTGATGTTTAGCAGATATAAGCTTTACCATGATCGCCATCTTAGTTTACCATGTTGGAATGCTAACATTTGCTAATTTGCACTAAATACAAAGTACAGCTGAGGCCGTTGAGAATTAGTCATGCAGATATCTGGACTTGGACCAAACTGGCAACTTGGGAAATAAATATTCATGTAGAGTGTAGAGTGCGGATCTTGTGGCTTGTGGCTTATTCCTGGTGGTGTCTGTACACAGTCTGTGTAATTTGGAATGTTAAGACTTTTTAACCCACTTAAGCTTTAGAAAAAACTGTTGGGTTTCAGTCATCACAGAGCTACAAGATTAATCATTGGAAACTTAAAGCCGTCTTTTGTTTTCTGTAAGGCTCAGGGTTCACGATCTAACCAAAAAGTCAGAGTGAATCTCTGCTAGGAAGTCAACACCAAAAAAAACTGCCTCACCTGAGTCCTACATTTCTAATACTGTCACAACTGTGTCTCAGGCTTTCTTTGGCTTCCAAACCCGTGACACGTCTCAGTGAGATGCACAACAACTTGTCTTGGGTCGATACTTTATCGATAATATTGAATGTCGTGGTATTTCCTACCTTGTGATATTTTTCATAATATTGAAAAAAAGAAACAAAAAAATTGAATTGCTGTTTAGTGGCAGAATTGTTTATACCTGGAACACAAAGTACAATAAGATTAAAAAGCACCTGAAACATAGAATACAATAATGAATTTGTATAATATCGTATATTGCGATATTTGGACTGTATCGCGATATCAAATTTGGGATATTGCCCAAAGCCTAATAACTACTGTTTTTGATTGATGACAAAGCTTCATCATGTTTTGCCCATGGCTGTCAACTTTTGTTGTGTGTGTAAAGGGGCATTTTAGGCATTGTTGTCATTTGGGACAGACCAGTAGAGGAAAAAGTTAAATCAGACTTTTTACACCATGAAAATGATGCACAAAAGGTGAATAAAAAATACCATCCTAAAACTATGAGCCCATCCCTTTTATTGGCCTGATGTCACCTACTTTAGTGTTTCCATGATGACAGTGTGCTCTTTGTGTAATGTCCTGGCTGCACACAGTCCCATGATGTAGAGTTATTGCTCCCTTCCATCACAGCATCTGTGGCAGTAGGCCTGCCATTTCCTGTGCATTCATCACCATTACGAGAGCAATCAGCGGTGTTGCAGATCAGCTCAGGCTGTAGGAAGCGCACATGGCTGGTCCAGATTTACCCCCACCAACCCCCCTCATCCAACCCCGAACCTCCCGCCCCCCTCCATCGCTTTATCGAGCGCTGTGATCTATTGAGAGAGAAAGCTGGAGCGTTCTTCAAATAAAAGCAATAACTCCGTGGCTGTGGAGAAGGAAATCAGGATGCAGGCATGTCCTAGCAAGCCAGACAGTCATCCTTCCCCACCTCAGCTGTGTATGTGGACATACGTTTCTTATTCTGCCCTCCTCACCCCCACCCCCACCCCCACCCCAACCCCAACCTGCCTTCTCACTCAAGTTTATCATCAGCTGCTCCCTGTAGATGGCTTATTGCCTTTTCCACCCTCATCTGTCCGCCTGGCTGAAAAGGCCTCCCAGGAAGAGATTAGCAATCCAATAACTTGTGGAGCATCCACCTCAGCAGCAGGTGCTCCCCAGAGTGAATGCTGATGAGAACAGCCAGGACTCTATAATAACAGGCCAGGCAGTATTTGCTAACAGTGAGCAGCCTCCCAGAAGCCTCGACCTGCTGGTGCTCCTAACTTGCTGTAAAGTTATAGCAGGCTTCAGTGCCTTTCTGTATATTTTTCCCACATCGTTCAGATGAATCGTGCTCAGCTGGTTAGCAGAGATTTCTCAGTGGGTTTTTGCCAAAGTTAAACCTTTCAAATGTGAATGCACGTCCTGTTGCGCATGTGAGTGCTTGATAATTAATGATTAAGCAATCCTATTGTAAGGATAATTAATTGGTGACAGTTAGACAAATGAAATGTTAGACCCATGCTGCCCAGCCTACAGATAATGAAACCCACTAAACACATTTAGACTGATTTCTAAATTAGATACTTAAGCAAAATGCTGGGGATTCACTAGAAATCTTCTGCTCACTGTTAATTTGATAACAGGTAACTGTTAGATTTAATTTCTCTACACCTGAGGGTGGACAAAAAATGGATTATGGCTCTGCACTCTTCACTTTAGATTTAACCCTTTATTCTCTACTGTAGCTGCTGGTGTCTGTCAGGGTTCAATACAGGGCTACGTTTTCTTCTCCATTTACAAACATCTCTAGGTTGTATTATTTACAAGATTCTGCTAAACAATATTCTGATACCCAACACTACATCAGTCTAAAACCCAATGAAACCACTGATCTTAAATTGAAAGTTCGGCTTATTTGAGATGGAGTTGTATGAGGTACTGATCTAAAGTCAGTGTATTACCTTCAGTAGATTCGGATCAGTGCGCCCCCAGTTTGGAGAAGCTTCTGACACAGAAGCTGAATGATGAGCAGCTGTGGATGGGGGTCGGCACAAAAGCATGTTTTAGCCATTTAAAAAAATACCCACAGCAAAAAAACTAAAATAAGTTCAAGTGTTATTTCAATTATACTCACCGCTTTATCTTGCCGTCAATCAGCTGTTTCCTTTGGAACTACATTTTTCAACCACTGAACTACCATATTCCCACGCACAGGTGGACCTCGCTGGCTCATGCAGCTGATCTGCGAAGTAATACAGTGTGCTTGTGCGTAGAAATACATTTGTTCAACGGTTCCCACAACCCCAAGTTACTATCTGCTGTCAGTAACTCTTAGCTCACTACTAAGGGACCTTTGTGCTTTGGGATCCTCAGTTTTGGACCTCTTGGTCTTTTCTAGGACTGGGCCAGTATTAAATAATATTAAATAATATTAAATAATAGCAAATATCGCGATATTATCGTGATATTATTGGCTTGCCATGTACCAAATAAAACTTTGAACTACTGTTTTCACTTATACCTGAAACATAAGATACAATTATATAATTATGTATTATGAAAAAAACTCAATGCAAACATAAAATACAACCATATAAACTATATTATAACCCCTCACCTATGATAATATCATATATTGCGACATTTGGGCTTGACTGTATCAAGATATTAAATTTTGGATATTGCCCACGCCTAGTCTTGTCTAAATCTCCTTCTCCTGTTTTTTTGTTTTAATTAACTAAATTTTATTGCGTGAAGTTGTGCACACTTTTATGCTCCATATTTTTATTTATTTTTTTAATCATTGTGTGTGTGTGTAGCTTGTTTATCCTTTCTTTCCTCACTCTGCTGCTTAGTAGTTAACTGTCACCTGCGGTTTTATGGAGCTGTACAACACTTTTTACTGTGCTGTTTTGTTGCTCATTATTATAGCCCAGGGGTATACGACAAAAACACTTAAGGAGCTGTCTTCACTCTGATTTTGAGAATTTAAATACTGGTAAGAAGCCAGGTAATGTACTGCGGACAGTTAATCATGTATTACACAGGAAAATATGCAGTCAATAAAGAAGGTGTCTGCAGATTTTTTTTGTTTTTAAAGGGAGATGAGTTACGTCAGTGAAATGAAGCTTTTGAATGAAAAAATGAAATTTTTTGTCTACCATGTATAGATGCATTTCAATGAGCAAGAGTCAACATATCCACAACAGTGTGTCTCTGCAGCTCCACAGGCCGGGATAACTGGCCTTTTCTCTTACTTTATTGTACTGTACCTGCCTCCGAGAAAAGACTGCACAGACACAAACTCAGCACAAAACAAATGGGGTTGTGTATTTTCTTTTTCATGGGGACCACAAAAGCACTTCAACACCCTATAGCGTCTCTGCAAGTCATCTCCCTTGTCCATAAATCCCCTCTGGCTGTGTGCTGCTGGGTGTGCGGTGAATTTATGCGCTCGGCTTGTGTTATCTGTAGTCTGTGTTTTCTTCAATTTCATGGGGACTTGTGTTTCATGATAAAGAGCCGGTTGGAGTCAGTTCCTCAAGGCCAACTAAACGTGATAAGACACTGTAGTGTTGTTGTAATATGTGAATCACAGAGGAGACCAACTCTTTTGTCGACTCTCAGCAGTCAGCGACGTATCATCTGTTTTTCATACAGTGATTGCAGGGGTCAACGGGGATTATTTTTAGGGTGGAAATACAAAAATGTCACTTTTTCAAAAGAAGTCTGGCAGTCACAAACAGCTGAGGTAGATTTTCCCTTTCTCTTTGTTGCAACTTTTAACGGAGTTGTCGGTCGTTGGCTTCACAGAGAGTGGCAAGCTGAGATCCTGTGTTTTCCCAGGTGCTGCAAAAATCATTCAAAGCATCTATTTTTGATAACTGTAACTCTTTGCAACCTGTGTATCTGAGAGGAAGTGAGAACAAGAGGCAGAGAGAGAGATTAAAAAGAGAGACAATGATAAAAGGATTGTCTGTGCTATGCTGTTGGATGTTCGCCATCTTCAGCGAGGGAAAGGGCACAGGCTGGTGAACGGGAGGCGCAGGTGCAATAAAGGATCTTAACTAATTGAGTAAAGTACAGAAGCCCAGGAGGGACACATCAGGTGCACAGATACTAGTCGGGGTTAGCTGAGGTCCACAACAAACAAAGAGAATCCTCCCCTTCACTGTCCTCCTGTAATTGCAGTTAGCCTAATCTGTCCCCCGGCTTCCTCGCTGTGAAAAAAAAAAAAAAGAAAAATAAGTGCTGAGCAGTCATCTGGCATGAGTCTCGACAGAGATCGCTACACGTCGGCTTGGCATTCTCCAGCCTGCAAGATGAGGAACAAATGAAAACTGAATTACTAGGCTGGGAGATTAATGGAGAAAAATGAAAAAGGATGGATTGGACCGTACGGAGACGCCAGTGTTACAGGTGTCTGGAGAGCAAAGACGGATGCCAGGCTTCAGATTTTGGCACCCAGAGGTTCCTCGTGTTCCAGCAAATGATAGGCCTATGTCATAATAAAATGGGCTGCTGAAAAACAGCGTGATATTAATTGCGACAGGCGTTCCATTCTCCTTCATCTGCAACCGAAAGCACGTCTTCCTAACAAGGAGAATCCATCCTAGAGGAGAGTTTTGAATAAAGCGAGAGAACCATTGTGTGATCTTTCCACAGTTTCCATTGTGAGTGCTTGGCTGCTACTTACATTGTGTCTGTCTTACATCCGCATCTAATTTAGCTTCATTTTACATTAAAAGTTACGGTGCAGTAAAAGAGTCTTTGCCTGTATAAACCCACCTTGGATATCATTACTTTTTCAGTGGAAGTTGGTCTTCAGTTCATTATTAATGAGTGATTTCTCCACTGGTGACATCCTGGCCTTTTATTTTCCATTTGAGCCAGTGAAAAGGCATCTTCATCTTTCATGGGATTAATATCAAATTGAACTTTAATGTCACAGGGATGACATTTGGTTCCGTTTTTATTGACGATGTGCAGGTGTTATTTTTCACTTTAATGAAAATAGATTGTAGGCTGATGTTCATCCACTACAGTGCTCACTGTGACGTTTCCATAAGCCCCCAAGCATGTTTTCAAATGTCACTAATACTGTAGATACTACGTTTATTCAAGAATAGCTTTTTACTGTTAATTACCACAAACTACTCAGCTATATTTAGCATGTAACTATATCTAACATTCACATCTGCAACCAAATGCACTTAACAAACTTATTATTAACTGTCCCAGCTTGTCATCCTTTATTTTAAGACTCCTGAGAACGAATGAATGAACGCTTACAGAAGCTTCTCTGCAGAGAGCCGTCCCCTCTGTGTTTGCTTCGGGATTATAGATTGGGCCTTTAACAATCAATGACAGTGTGGTTGTCGCAACAGATTAGTGGCATAAGCTCCAGTGTATGCCCTCATAATACTCTTCACACTGTAACTCTCACAAGCAATAAAAAAGCGCAGCTTAGTGCAGCTACAGCAAATAATTGTCACCTTATTGGTTTCCATCGAACGTCATTGTTGAGTTCATTTCGAACCCCTCAGTGTCAGGATGGCGTGCTTTGAGGATTTCATTTGAGATTATTTTTGAAGTGACATTTTTGGAGGAACTTGACATTTTGATCAAATTAATAAACAAAGATTATTTCACGGCTAAGTTAGCAAATAAGGCGGGTGTAGCTGTGTTGACAGGCTTCAGCAACGTCGTCGCAAACATCATTTGAACTCACCCCTGTAATGCAATGCCAATCCTCCCATCCCTCCACAAGTTTTCTGAGGCACGAGGTCACCATCTGTTGTAATCACGCCAGAGCAATGCCATTTACATTTTTCCGTGTTTATTGAGGTGTGAGACACTGGCATGCAAACGCCATTATTCTCCCTCTCACTGGCTGATTTCCCAGCCAGCTCGGCTGTTAGAGGTGAGCCGACAACAGCCCCGATGCAAGACGAGCCGCGCTCTGTGGGCAACAAGTGTAACACAGTAATTATGAGAAACGGACAGCAATCAAGCCCAGACACAACTGACACAGTGTCAACTTCAGAGTTGACACTGTGTGGCATCACAGTGTATATGCAGTGAATTGGTGGGAAATGTGTCTTTTATGTGAGATGCTCTCAGTGTGAGTGGGATTGTGGCTGGATTGGCAGCCAGGATTAAGAGGCTGAGGTTCACAGAAAGAATCTTTTTTTTTGGGGGGGGGGGTGGGGGGGGCTGGGGCTGAAGCCGGTTTGAAAACACAGTTTGACTGAGCTCTGCCGCCTTTACTTTAATCAAAGGCAGCGTTTGAGGATTCAAAATAAGGTGAAGTCTTTTTCCTCTGCCGCAGCGTACTGATGTGAACATTCGGTGGGAAATGGGTCTTTTATTGCCTTGTGTGACCTGCTTGTTTAAATTCCCTGCTCCGTGTGAAACTCTTTATATTGTGGGTTTAGAAAAGTGCTCAATAAATAACGATTATTACTGTTGTCACAAAACGGACCCAAATAATCTCAGTTTATTTTAAAGAGCTCTTTGCCAACAGTTACATCATAGAGAGATAGAAGTTCAGAGTTTATCGATACTGGTACTACTTATTGGTACTCTCGTTAGTACTTCTCCTTGATTTTAAAAGGATTGACAGAGGTGCACCAGTGATCAATAACCTGTAATCTAGTTTACATGTGCCTGGTACAGTAAAAAAAGAAATCAAGACTTCTCCAGATGGAGGCTCATATGTTGAGGGTAGTGACTCAGTATATACTGTATGTAGACATATGTTACATAAATATATATCCGTGCCAAAACCTGTCATTATTTGTTGATATTATATACAGTTGGTTCCAAAAGTCTTAGACCACTTAGACATGTTTGAAATTATCAAGAAATTAAGAAGAAAAAGAGAATTTTTATATGTACGTTGTTTTAAACGTACATATGTAAATTAAATAAATATAGTTAACATACAGTCACAATGTTATCCATAAAAAAAAAAAAAAAATCATATAGCTATTTTTTTAATATAAGTATATGTAAATATTTTATGGGTATTTCTTATATGTTGTAAACTTGATGTGATGGTAGTATATCCCCATATAGGTTACATTTATGGCAAGATCACTCTTGCTGTAGAGACATATGTATCATACATTACATTTCTGTATTGGAGGCGACACATACTTCTTAGAGCAGAGAGCTGTTTAACCCTTCAGTATCCTGCTGCCAGTCAACATTTGATCTGGTCTTTTTGAGCAAAATGAGCTGCAGTATCACACTGGGTTATGCTTGTAATGTATTTTTTAAATGAACCAGTGTGGTCAGAAAAGAGCTGAGTGTAACGTGAGTTAGTTACTTTGAGGAAAGAGTTCATCAGTTTTTGCCACCTGCACAGATTAGTTACATTACTGTTGTGTAATGAGCCATCAGATCATATTTCTTTATTTTCAAATAGTTCTGGTTATCTGGTCGTATTTGAAACTAGTGTTGATGCTCTGAGAGTCAGATAAGTAATAGAAATAACAGTTTTTTGGGCCAGGAGTGTAACTTGCATCTGATAATGACCTGACGTCACTCGTCAAAGCCTCTTGTCAACTAGAGCCAGGAGGAGCAAAGAACCGGCTGCAGGGCCGGTGGTCAGAAAATCCAGAACATCATCCGATTAGATCAGATCAAATGACAGGTTTTTATGAATATTACACCTTTCACAACACCACAGTAAAACAGCAGCCCTTAAAATAGTTCAGGCACATATGCATTTTCCTGAGTAGACTGAGGTGAATTTACTTAATGTCAGGTGTCCTCCAGCAAAAAGCTAACTGACAAATGTTGACACGTGAGAGTATTTTATGAGTTTGGGAGGAAAGGTTCATTTGTTGGCTGCCTGAATGTGGTGTTTTCAGGTTGACCACACAGGCTGGTGCTCGAGGGGGGGGGGGGGGGGGGGTGGCTTGTTTGTGGTTTGTTTGTCTGGGTTGTATAAGAGCAGTGAAGCTCAAATCCTGTTGTGTCACTGGCTTTTTGCATAACTCCCTCACAAACCCTCTCTGGTGCATTGGAAACACAAGCTTGGAAGTTATTGATTTGGACTAATCTCAGTCTACTGAAGATTCACACACACAGACACACACACACACACACACACACACACACACACAATTAGAGTTCAAGATCTGACACATGCCTGGGCAAAAAATAGGACAATCACGCTGCACATGGGCGTGTGGAATTAAATCCATCTCTGGTAATTTAATGAAATTCAAGCGTCTCGTCCCCACAATTCTCATCCCAATTAGAACCAAAAAACCTTGAACACAAGGGTAAGAAATTACTAAAAGAACAGCTGGGCATAAGTGGAAATTACCGAAAGCCCCTTGCCTTGCTCCTCTTTGAGAAGTGAATGTCAATGGAACTTTGTTAGCAAAGGTTAACACGGTCATTAGGATTCAGCCCACAGCACTACTAATTTATTCCTAAAGTGGTGTCATTCATTCATGGATCCGTTCCATATTTAGGGTGACGGCAGTGGCAAGATTTCCATCACAGAATTACCTGCTAGAACAATGGTGTGTCTAATACGAGACACTTAACTTGGCGTCCTTGTGTTTGACCCACAGGTGAGGGATGTACTCCAGCACGTGCCATCGCAGGAGCTGAATCCAAATTTCATGCAGTTTGAATAAAACCTTATATGAGTACAAGTAAATTCAGATGTCTCAGACTTAAAACACCTGACAACACTACTTGGTCTTCGCTTTCTCTTTCCCCCCGAGTAAAACCTAGAAACAACAGCACTTGTCAGCCTGACACCCTCCTCAGCTCAGGAAAATGCAAAGGCATTTTGCGGTGCCCACGTCTCTCCCACTGATTAATGGCTAGAGGTGGAGGACCCATGTTGTGGCTTTGATGAGGCAATTTGTACAGTTCTGCAAGAAAACAATGGCAGTTCATTTTATTGCAATGTGTCTCCAGGGATACATCAGCACGGCTGCCGCTGCGTACAGTGAGGAGTTTAGCCCAATAATAAATCAAAAGATGCTGGTGTGCCAGGGAGGGGCGGTGTTACAACTCATTCTTTAATGGCCTATTTGCTGTTTGTAGCTCCATTTGGATGCAGAGTTTGAAGCCAGCGTCTTCCAGTATTCAGCTATGAATACAAAGCCAGGGACTGTTAACGCTGTTGCTTTTCATACCTCCCTCTGGGCATACAGGAAACCAGCAGTTGATCATTTAACCATTGTGTTCTAAACATCACATTTCCAGATGAACAAAACAGCAGCAAAGCCTGGTAGTTACAATTACAACAGTATGGGCTTGATGCTCATCAATAACAGAAAGTTATCAATAAAGCACAATTATGTTGATTCCAGCAGTTACATTGCCGTTACTCCACATGAGGCCTTTGTTAGACCGAGGCTACGCTGTAATACATTTGACGGATGTTTTGCTGATAGACCACAGCAAACCAGCACACACTCTGTATTAGTATGTATGGCGTCCACTGTCATACACACTGTGTGTATATATATGTGTGTGTGTGTGTATGTATGTATGTATGTATGTATGTGTGTGTGTGTGTGTGTGTGTGTGTGTGTGTGTGTGTATATATATATATATATATATATATATATATATATATATATATATAACTGATGCAACCTGTCAGCTGAAATTGCATCTTGGGAAATGTGGACATCTTCGTCTTGTAAATAGCTTGGTGTCAATCTGTCCTGCCTCCAGTTATGTTGCACTTCCGCTTCAAAATACAAAGTGGTTATTAATCACAAAGAGTATAACCTTTATTACCTTTACTATTTCATACAGTTACAGGGTTATACTGAGCACAGAGCTGCATCTGATTATTTAAAATTTAGTTGATTCAAGTCAGTCAGTTGATAGAAAATTAATTGGCAGCTGATTTTATAATCTATCAGTGGTTGAAGTTCATTTTTAAGCAAAAAATTGGTTTTAACAGGCTGTAAATAAAGATGGCCTCTGTGACATCACCCATTGGTTTCTAAAGAGTAGTTTTGAAGCTCAGAGTGGGCTGCTCCACCGTTGCCATCTTGGCAGCGTCTATCTAACTAATCCAAACATGGGCAAAGAGGTGGGGAATGTGTGGAGCTGAGACTTCAGTACATGCCATTTTGTGGCCAGCATACACTCACCCACCTGTCACTCAAAGTGGCCACACCCTTGATTATGCGTAACTTTTAAGCCCTAATAAAATTGAAACAGGAGAGTTATGTAAAAATTCACCACTGTACAGTTGAAATGAAGGGGGGAATTAGCTGTGGAGAACAGTTTTTTGTACCAGGCTGTAAACATGTTTATTTCTGCTGTAAACTTTTAACATGGGAGTCAATGGGGACTGACTCACTGTTGGAATCAGACTCTGGTGGTCAGACTCTAGTGGTCTTTTTCAGCCCCAGAGGTTGCAACTATATAAAACAGAGAAAGCAGAAAGTTACATAAAATTAAATTGAATTAAGGCTGACATTCGACGTTTGCATTACTTGATCAATTACATTTTCTGACAG
The DNA here is from genome assembly GCF_046630095.1 of Trachinotus anak. Classification (NCBI taxonomy): domain Eukaryota; kingdom Metazoa; phylum Chordata; class Actinopteri; order Carangiformes; family Carangidae; genus Trachinotus; species Trachinotus anak. The sequence goes on from NW_027273877.1 coordinate 10,123,792, forward strand.
TTGACTAATCGATGATTAGAGTTCCTGTTTTTTTTTCCATATAACCTTTATTTAATCAAGTACAAGACAGGCCTGCGTACAGCAGAGAGAAGGAAAAACAAATATAGCCAGACAAATTAATGGAGTGAATACATCCAGTCAGAAGCACAGAACAGAAGAGACACTCTTAGACAGTATTATAGATTCAGAGCTAAAAGTTTAAAATCGCCTAGTGGAGTTTGAAAATCTGCTGTAATTGATTCCATTTATAAAGGTGCAAAGTTGTTCTTCAGAGTTTCTTATTTACCTGAGGGGTAACTTGAATCCTAAAATCTACTCTGGTGAACACTCCGGTGTGCTTTTAAACCTGAGAAGTGATACTGCAGGAGACCATTAGAAATAATAATGTTATAAAGTAGTTCTCTTGTTGTTGCTGGCGAGGACCAGGCTACATTTTCATTTAGTGCACAGTGATGAGTGTTGTGTTTATCTCCTGTAATGTAATGCAAAGCACAAAGATAAACTACACTGAGTTGTCTTAAGTGATAGCAGTGGAATAAAGGACAGCTCAAACTCAGACATGATGGTTGACAACATACTTCATTCCCAGAAGAAGAAGAAGCTATGAATCTATGAATCTAATTATCTGGGCCAGTTGCTCCACATGCTGTCTTAAAGTGAGACCCCTGTCTTGCCAGATTTAAGGTATTTATAAGATTTAATGGAGGGGAGATGCAAACTGCACGGGCTCTTGTCAGCCTTCAGAGCAAGGCACAAAGGCGCGCTGTAATCTTGAAATAGCTCAAGCTGAAGAGGAGCCAAATGCACAAGAGAGGGTGTCATCCACATAAAACTGTACGACATATAAAATTATATGGCAACCATCAATCAGCGTTAGGAGTTTTTCGCCTCCGGCTGTACTTGAAACGGGATCATGTGTCACTGTGACATGGAACAAATGAAAGGGGGAAAAAAAAAAAATTCAACATGGCGCGCGTTAGTAGCGTGTTGTTCCACGAGCCTCCAGAGCAGCTGCGGCGCTGTAGAAGGAGGGATGGAGGGAACACCGTTCTTCAGAGAGACACTGCTGAATCGAGTGTTTTTGATGACGGTAGAGAGAGAACTGCCGAACGCCCAACAGTAACCTGCATTCATTATACTTATTTATTCAGGTGTTTACCTTTCATTTGTCACCAGTCTGTGCCCATTTACACTTTCTGTCATTACTGTCTTCATCATTTGGTTGGCTAATGACAGCGCTTGGCTTACCTCTCTGAACGAGACCCATTTCTCTAAGCTGCTGCTTCACTGAGGCAGGACAGTGAAATGAACTACAGCAGCATTAGCGGCGACTGTGGAGCCAGGAGCGTGGATGGAGGTGGTGTGCTGCTTTGGCCCACATTATGAAGATCACTTAGCAATATCAGCAACCAGATAACCAGCGTCTGCAGCGTGATGAATATTGATTATGTATATGCTACTCAGGAGGATATTTCATTTGCCTGTAGGTTTGATTAAATCTGCCCGGGGGTCACCGAGGTGTTGCACGTGTGCCTATAGCTGCTGCTGCATTTCCGTGCAGGGTGTTAATTTTTCAAATGCATATTGGGTGACAGATTCAGCTGCTAATGTTTCCATGTTATAAAAAATAAATAAATCAAAAATGGGGCAGCGAGCAAGCATTAAGGCTTGTGCCAGGGCCATCATTACTGTGTTAGTGCAGGATATATGAGCAGCAGCACAACAGCTCTACAGCAATCAGCTCAGTGTAGAGCAGGTCCACTTGATTGACTTCATGGGTTTTCCATTTGTGGGCTGCGTAAGCCCTCCAGAAGCCAGCGGCCCCGCTGAACCTGGTCTGATCTGTGGTTGTAGAACTCCTCTGCAGAGAAGCCAGAAATACGCCTCAAGAAGGTGTCAAGGCTGCACACAGGGCTACACTTGAAAGAGAGAGGAAAAAAAAAAAAACTAAAGCGAGGGCTATGTCTTATTCTGTCTCATTCCTGTTCATAAAGACCAACACAATGGCAAGTCTTTTTTTCTACCACGATTTTAGAGCGTAAGGTAGGAGCTAGCTTGTGAAAATATAGACAATTGGCAAACATGTAACCAAATCATAATCACCATTAAAAGCTCTGAACTGAGTCCCTCAAAGTTCAGCTCTGTGAAGCAATACGTCCTATAACCCCTTAGCTTAAAGTAGCTACAGAGCTGTGCTGTAGTATTACGAGGTTTCGTCAGTCAGATATCAAAATTATTTTTATTGAATATTTGTTGAGTTCTCATCAGGTTGATAATAATACTGTAGACTCAGTTTATTAACTACACCTAAAAACTGTTGCAGTTTAATACAACTGTCAAGAAAAACTGCAAGAGGTCAGCAACAACAATTAAAAAGATAAATAATATGTAATATAATATAATAATAATATAAATTCAATATTTGTGTGTGTGTGTGTGTTAGTGTGTGTGTGTGAGTGATCTACTGAGTGCAGTGTTTGTTGTACAACTTGAATATAAAATACAATGATATAATATTATTAAGAAGAACAACAGAAATATATATTATATAATTAAATTATATAGCCCTGCAATAGACTGGCGACCTGTCCAGGGTGTACCCCGCCCTCGACCAATGTCAGCTGGGATTGGCTCCAGCCCCCCACCCGCGACCCAGTTTTGGATAAGAAGTATAGAAAATGAATGAATAATTTAATTATATATTATCTGAAAAAAAGACTGAAACATTAAATACAACAACATTATTGTATCACAACCCCCCCCCCCCCAGTAATCCTGCTTATTGAGTGGAAAGATGCACTACAGTAATCTCTCAAGGATGACACCCACAGGGGGAGTCCAGTCTCCAGCTGTGCTGTGCAACTCAGAAGTGACACCAGGAAAGGATCTGTCTCCTCTGTGCCATCTGAACAGCAAGTATTTTTTTTTTTGTTTTTTTTTTTGTGGGTCATGACACTTAACGGTGTGTTGAGCTCAAGATGAAAAGCGAGTGACAAGACGGTCTCAGGTAAAAGTGAAAAATAAGGTGTTTCTGCATGGTTCTGGTTTCAGGTCTGCTGCGTGTCGGCACTTTAAGTTTCCAATTACGGACGAAAGACGACAAGAGAGCTGACAAAATGGGGACAACTTACAGACTGAGCACTGTTATACACTTTGAACACGCAGGCCTCTAACAGGAAAATTCTCTGAACAGATGTACACTGGTGTAATTTGTGCTTTTTTTTATTTTATTTTTTTAATCATCCATGCTAATTGCGATTCAAACAGGCATGAAAGGCATTAAAACAGCTTTGAAAAGTCTATCTATCTATATCTTTATGCATTTATGATGTTATTTATTTATATAGGCTTTTTTTTATACACATATATTCCTAAACCTGCTTCTCTGTGTGGCAGCATTACAATTTATGGACCAGAAAATACACCGTTATCCCCAGAAAATCCCCCTGGGTGCTCTCCAACACCTTTATTATCCCTCCTAATGTATTCTCTCAGGAGCCACCGCAGATTTTTCATTTTGATGAAATGACAGGTTGAACTCTTTCTTTTTAGTTTTCACCTTCCCGGAGAGGGTTTACAGCGCTGTTGTGGATTCTGGCAGGCTGTAAACCGGACTATAATCTCTGTGGCATTACAGAAATGAGCGCATTAATTCTTGAAATGTGTGATTTAATGATGACATATGCGATTTTTCAATATGCAAAACAACATCCAGCATCTATGTCGGGTAATAAGCTGCAGAGCACATATTTCGAGCAGAATTGTTTGGGTGATGAATGGATGGAGAAAAGCAATTGTGAAAGGAAATATCAGCCAGTGATTGTTTAGGCGGGACACAGTGATGTGTGTGTGTGTGTGTGTGTGTGTGTGTGTGTGTGTGTGTGTGTGTGAGGTGGTTTTGCATGCAGGGTTGGACAGTGGCTGAGGGGACTGATTAGCAGCAACATCTTTTGCCAAGCAACTTCTTAGCTGTACTGATTTCACACAGCTATCTGTATTCATTTATGCATAGAGCAGCCGTGGACGATGAGTGGTGTGCAAAACAGAATATTATTCTTCACAGGGGCTCTGTCTCTGTCTCTCAGTATTCACCCCTCACTCCTGCTCTCTTTCTCCTGTCTCCTAAGACACTTATTCCCTCTGCTGCTCCCGTCCAATATTGTGAGAAATCACATTTCAAGATTCTCGTTTTTTGACATTCTTTTTTTTCGTGCAGAATCGGGGACTAAATGAGGACATTGTTGTTTTGGATTTTTAAAGGCGCCACGCTGTCACACACCATTCGGGGACAGTCTCACTGAGAATAATAACTAAATGACTGGGAGGGGGCACAGCAGCTCGGAGTGAAAACAAACCGCTGTGCATTACGCATGATCATCATCAGGCTTTCAGCCCCTTTCTCCTGTCTGTTCGGTGATGTGCCTGGTTTGGGAGAGGGAACAAACAAAACACGTCTGAATCTAAATATGCTTATGTGGATGTCAGATTAATTAAGATGCTTTAACTTTTGAGACTGGACTTAACGATTGGAGGGAAATATCTAACTCTGATTTTTCTGACCAATATTGAAATTGAAATTGAATTTATTTTCCATAAATTAAAAATAGAGACCTCTGTTTGTGGTCTGTTAAATGTCCCATATTGTATTAAGTGAGATTTCAATGTCTTTTTTTTATTTATTATTAAGCAGGTCTAGGTTCTAGATCAACACTGTTCTTTTTTTCTTTCTACTTCAGCTGTAGTTTTTACCCATGCTGGTGGTGTGGGTCTGAGGATGAAAATGTCACTTCAGTTTGTCCACCCCTTTGGTCCAAAAGCCATCTGATGCAATGCCGTGATGATTTGTTAATATTCATCCCCAGGGGATGAAATTTACTGACTTTGGTGATCCTCTATCTTTTTCCCTGAGCTATACATTTGTATGCATTACTGCATCTGCATTTTTCATTTGAAATAAAGGCTTTACTTCAATTCTTAGATGCTGCTAAATAATAATAAATAAATACAAAATCTCTAATGCTGGAATCCATGGTGTAAGAACTGACACCCATGAGGAAAATAATCTTGAAATAGAATTTCTAACCACAATTAGATGCAGTCCAGAATACGATCAACATCTTATTGCGTTTGCTTAGATTAAAAGGTTGCAGTCAGGATTATCCCAGTGGTAACTGAGTTGATCTTGTTCATGCTTAAAGTTTGGAAAAACAAACAGCACTCTGGCGGAATACCTAATTCCGATTTGAAGGCAGTAGCATACATGATCATAGCTACATGGGATTATGTTAATTTAGGAAGTTTAAAGTCTTGCATAAATAAGATTCTTGCCTGTTTTATCAAAGCACAAAAAAAGCAGATATGTTGGTAGTAGACAGACTCACCACAGCATCATCTTATTTTACTCCCCACATGCCTGTGTGTTCCACATATGTTTTTAAATACTGCTTCTCACACAATGTTTTGCTCAAGAGTAGAGATGAGTTTGAAATACTGTCTGATGAATCTGGAAAAACACAGTTGAATATCTTTATTATCTTTATTTCCTCTGTATCATTCTGTTGCCCAGCTTCTTTTTTTTTGTTTTTTATGCTGTGCACTGCACAGTGATTATGCGTACGTCAACTCAAACAAATGTTTGCCCATTTTTTGATTAGCTCTCTGAATTGTTTGTGATGAGATTCTGTCAGTGAGTCAGTTACAAGAAGGATGTTCATAATACAATCACTACCCATGTCTAATAAGCTTTGTCTCAAAGCTCCAAAGCCAGGGGATACCGGCATGGAGCTGTTGCAGTAACAGAAACACAGCCATGTTAGATTAGTTCATGTAATTACTACATATACAAAACTATGTGTGCAGTCGAATATTACATCTCTTTCCAAAACCGTTATCATTCATCTGCAGGTCAGGTTTTCCAGCAGATGTTGAACCTGGCTGCAGTGATTCAGCACATTCAGCCACAAGAGCATTAGTGAGGGCCAACGCTGATGTTGGGTGACAAGGTCTGGCTCGCAGTTGGCGTTTCAGTTTATCCCTAAGGTGTTGGATGGGTTTGAAGGTCAGAGCTCAGTGCAGACCAGTCGAGTTCCTCCACACCAAACTAGGAAAAACTATTTCTTTATGGCGCTGGCTTTGTGTCCACAGGATCATTGTCATGAGGAAGCAGGAGAGGGGCCAAACACTAACTGCTTAACCAAAGTTAGAAGTGTACTGTCTATCATCACAATCATTAAACTGTAACATTAAGATTTCCATTAAAGGTCCCATATTTTATCACTGTTGTTGTTAATCATAGTCCCCAAAACCCCCTAGTTGTACATCCAGATACCGAGAAATGAACTGTGAGCTGTCAGCAGAAATCAATGCAAATGAAAAAATTACAGAAAATAAACAGTCTTTCTTGTCAGTGTAAGTGCCTTTTAAATCCTGCAATGACAGACTCACGCATCTTTATTGTGGTTATGTTTATCTGTTAACTTGGTTCATTTCTGTCTATGCTTGTCAGCAGTAGAATTAATCAATCAATTAATTTACTGACAGAAAAAAAATAAACACCTCTTTTGATACTCAACAAGTCATTAGATTTTTTTTTTTGATGAAAATGCAAACATTCATTGGTTGCAGATTCTGAACTGTGGTGATTTGCTTTTTTTTTTTTTGTTTTGTTTTATGACTATAATATATTGAGTATCCTTGGGTTCTTAGGTTTCTCAGTTGGACTCACCTTCGGCTTTAGGAAAATGCAACAGTCATCTTTCACGATGGCAATGTAAACTATCATTAGGTGCTTCCTTAATCAGCACAATGTGGTGCATCTATTCTGAGAGCCCTGCGGCTTGTGCCAAGGGATAGGTCTAATCGCTGGCGTCTGAGATGCTCTCAAACGCCAGTGTACCTAATTGAATGGTAACTGATGTGCGTTGGCTTTTCAGCAGCGGTAACAATTTCCCACTTGTTTGGCAGCTCCTGATGGTTTACAATTCATCTATGAATTGTCATCCTGATTTTCCATATTATAATTTTGCTACTCTATATATGTAACATCTATTGTGTGTCTGTCGGTACTGGAAGAAGGATCTAGGCTTGGGATAATATTCGATAATGGTTCAATTGTATATTGTGATATTTGGGATGAACCGATTGAGATATTATTGAGATATTAGATTTTGGATGTTGTGCAAGCCTAGAAGGATCCCTCCTCTACTGCTCTTCCTCAGGTTTCTTCAGTTGAATCTTGAGGCATCATGTCCTGTTCTCGTGTCTCGTTTATCTCAGGAACGCTTTGAGGGAACTTACTCATTACTCAAATAAATTCATTTGGACTATAGGATGAACAGATTAGCTTTTGGTGGTCAAAGTTCGAGGTCACGGTGACCCCACGAGACACGGTTTTGGCCTTGTGAATGCGATATCTCGAGAGGGAATTTCTGCAAATTTGGTACAAACGTTCATCTGGACTCAAGCACAAAGTGATGACACTTTTAGCCATAACTCAAGACTTCACTTCGCAATTATGACAAAATTTACACAAGTGATTGATATTTAATATCCCGAAACCTGAAACTACTCTTTTTTTGCTGAGTTCTTCCTTATCTGAAGTGTCTGAGGATGAGTGGAGTGGTGAAGTTGCTTGAAACAAATGTATTCGTAATATTGGGCTAAATAAACTAAATTGACTTGTTTGTGGACAGAAAGGGCTTTAAAGCAGCCAAAGCATCACCACCAATCTGTCTGTTGAGCTGGAAACACACTCATGTCTGACAGCTAAATGTGTCTGCTTACAGGTCACAACGTGTACTTACTGCCACTGGCTGCCAGCACCCAACAAAGGCTGCGGGTCTCATTTGAAGCCCAGCGCTTCACTGGGAACAGAGGGGCGGAGGTTTCCATTCATTATCCGTCACGCTCTCAGCAGAGCTCTCTTTGCAGCACGCCAAGTTTCCTGCGTTAGTGTTGTCGATCCTCCCTCTCGGTTTCTTTCTGGCGTCCGCCCAGTTTAGACAAGACCTACCTCCCCTGACAGCTGACCGCGACGTGACCGCAACACATGGCGCACCTGATGTAAAGCACTTTGAATCACCTCTTGTGTCTGAAAGGTGCCAGACCAACAAACCTGCCGTTGCCTTCCCTTGTGAATCTCCATTAAAATACATTATAGATGATTTGTGATGATTAAACAGCTCAGAGTGACAGTATAACGCGGGGGGGGGGGGATGACACACTTTGATTCATTCAAACCCCTTATTAGCTGCTTTGTGCGCATCGAATCAGTTTACGGATGCAGATAGAGAGGCAAAGGAGCAAGGAGGAGAGAGACGGGAATCATTCACACTCGAGTGCTCTTCTGCACAAGAGTAAAGAACCCATAGCTGGTGCCTTCCTCATCAGCTATCAGTCTCATGAACACATGTTCAGTTTTCGTTGCAGCAGTGTATCAGCCACCTGGAGGTGTGGCGGGGGGGGGGGGGACGCCTGGGTGGCATTTTGACGTGCTGTTTTCCCGCCGACAGGTTCAGGATAATCACTTGATGACTCCCATGAAATTCCCTAATGAGCCTTTCGCTGAATGTCAATCCGCCCATACCTGGGCGGAGTGCAGCTGGATGAATTCATTGGGACGTCATCACCCCCCTCCCCCCTTTCTTCCTCTCCTTCTTCTTCCTCTTCTGTTTTTTATCTCCTGCTCACTTCCCTCACTGATTTGACAGCTGTTGTTCTTAATTTTATCCCAGGCTATTTCCCAAGGATCCATCTGGTGCTGCTGAGAATGAGGGGCTGATGGGAGCAGCCAGTTCCACTCACACACACATACACACACACACACACACACAAATCAAATACTTGCAAAAACACCTGGGCACGAACAGTGCTCTGTTTCTCTGTAAGTGCTCTGAAGGCTGAAAACACACAGTGTGCACGTGGATATATTTACACATTTACTCCACATGCACACACGCGAGCCGAGGAAGCATCAAATACTAATACATGGCACAGTAAGAGCCAGACCTCTGCTCCACTGGTAAACCAACAAGCAGAGGGCATTTGTCCTTGCATGTAAACAACATATTGACAACACTCCTCTTCGCTCTCTTCTTCTGCTGTTAATTCAGTGAGTCTGTATGTAAGTAGAGAAAATGGAAAACAGTGGTCGGCCAAAACTTTGATAATCACAAACACTGGACTCACCATTAGCTGTAATGTCCACATAGAGAATCTACCTCCACCTGAAGATGCTTATTATACTTGTTATTATACTTTCATCCATGTTGAGAGTGAATGATAGACGCACATCAGGCCGCAGGCTGCACTATAGTCAGAATAGCAACAGTCACACACAGAATCACTTCCTCTTAAAATGATAGTTGGGGCTATTTGACGTGGGGTTGTGAGAAGTGCTTATCTATAGCCAGTGTGTTACCTGCAGCAGATTCAGACCAGCTCTCAGTTAAGAGAAGCGGCAGGAGCTGAGTGATGATGGGACCGACCGCAAAAACATGTTCAAGCCACTTCCAAACATGCCCACACTAATATTAGTTTAAGTGTAGGCTCTAGTTTGAATATTTTCAGGGCTTTATCTTACTGTTAAACAACCCTTTCACTTGGATCTACATTTTTTCAACTGTTGAATTACTTTATTACTACGCACAAACTGTCTGCTTACCTGCGGAGTAATACAGCTCTAGGTGCACCGGTGCACAGGAACACAATAGTTCAACGATTCTCAAGCTGTATTTCCAAAGGAAAGGGCAGTTTGACGGCAAGATAAAACAGTGAAAATATTCAAAATATAGCGCACACTTAAAGTAATATTTCTGTGGGCGTTTTTGAAAGAGGCTAAAACATATTTTTCTGCAGCAGCTCATCACTCAGCCTCTGTGCCGGCGCCCCTGCTGCTTCTCTAAACCAGCAGCTGATCTGAATCTACTGCAGGTAAATACACTGACTATAGATAAGTACCTCGCTGAGCCACACGTCAAATAACCGAAAACATCATTTAAAGAGATTTTGTCTACAAAAAAAGTTTTTTTTTTGTTTGTTTTTTTTAAACAATGGTTTATATCAAGCTATTTGGAGTTTTTTTATTATGAAAAGCTCAGACAGGAAGTTGAAAAGATTCTGTTGCTTGCTCTTCAGACCTCTCAACTTCAGTCAATCATTCAAACTGAATGATATGTGTGATTGTGGACATTTCACATGCACAAATTCCTGTTGCACTTTTTTTTATCAATCAGTTTCTTAGATTAGCCTTTGATTTTGTTCTGGCCGCCATGTACTGGCTTAGAAGAAAACTGGCCCGAGGCCAAACTTATTTGCCGACCCCTTTAGTGAAATATTGTCGCACACCTCTGTGATTTATTAGCGAGTTTTAAACGGCCTCCCCCCTCAGTGGACATAATGGGTTGAAAGCAGCTGAAAGTGGATTTGATGGTAGGTGAATGTGCCCTGAAAAGTAGCCAATTACTGTGCAAGCCTAGAAGACGTGGCTCTCTGTGCACATATTGGAGAATGTTTCCCCCCCCCCCCCCTCAAGTGGGAGAAAGAGGAGAAAGGCAGACCAATTACAGTGAGTGATTTTTCTATTTGCGCTCTTCCAAGGATAAGAGCTTTCTTTTCTCTTCCAGCGTGTTTTTGTTAAGGTTGTGCCGTGGGCAGTTTGGTTTTTGTCCGCTTCCATGTACAGATTATTCCTGCTTTGGAATAACTTGTTAGTTTTGGTGTGCAAAGTACTGGCAGAGCTGTCCTCCCTCCGCCCCGCAACAGACGCTTTTTTATTTGTACATCCACTTATTATCTGTAGGTTGTGATGCTTTCATCTCGGAGGGGTTAACGACAGCTTTAATCCTATTGATCCAGAAAACTGATCCTTCCTAATCCTGTAACATGAAAGTTGCGCATTGTGATGTAGAGCCGGTAGCAGCAGCTTTATAACCAGGAGCTTCGCCGTCATCGCAGAGCTGCGTCAGAGGCAGCGACTGTCCAGGATTGTAGCTCTCTTTGAATCTATTATTTGTTTCTCCTTTTTTTTTTTTTTTTTTAACGCGCTGTTGTTGTGGACTCAGACAGAGAACAGAGACGAAAGAGCATTTTCGGATGAGCCTCGGGGAAACAGTCGGCCTGACTTCACTCGCCTGCCTTTCTTCCTGCTTCCCACTCTGCCTCTCACTTTCTCACCTTGTGTTGTGGGCTCTCTCTCTCTCTCTCTGGAGCTTTGCTCCTGATATGCCCTCACACTTATTCCTCCTTTAAAGCCGAGCATCATCTCTCCATCCCTTCCCTTCATCTCCTCTGTTGCTTTCTTCTTCACCCTCTCCTTCTTCCCTCGAGACCTGAACCAGGTACATCTGTGCCTGTGATGGCGAAAGCATGTGACAGTGCCCTGCCATGACCAACACTCGTCCATGCCAGTTAATGACACTCAGAGGGATCCCAGGATGCACATTACCGGCTGAATCAGCAGGAAAAAGTCGCACTTTGGCAGCGCTCCCGGCGCAGGGCAGAGTGGAGGTGACATCAGCGACTCTGAATGACACTGTTCTGGCAGTGTGTGCCTCCCACGCTCTGTCACCATCATTGATTTTCACAGTGCTGTGAGAAAGAGACAGAGAGAGAGGGGTAGGAGGGGTAGAGGAGATAAACAGGTTGTACTTGCAGTGTTGTCAAATAAAGGGGAAAATATGGATGAAAAGTCAACTCATAAGAGGAGTTTGTTTCCTGCTGTTTCATGTTTTCAACCCACTATTCGGTCTGTTTACACAAAAGGAGCTTTTTATAGTGAAATAGCCGCAGCAAAGAAGCCTGACCTCAGCTGGACCTACTACACCTTAGATCAGACTTTGAATCATTTGAATCATTCAGTGGTTCATTTCACTATCACTGCAGGTGTCAGGAAACAAATAGTCCCTGCAAGTGTTAATTCAGCGTCTGAACTGAATCATCTATTCAAGCCGAGGGAATATATATCAACTTGTCCTCAATGTAGCACAAGCTTTGCTACAACACTTAAAGCAGACGTGTTTATTATCAGCTCAGAGCTTGATCTATGGCCGGTGTGGGGAAAAGCAATTTAGGCTCGCCAAAGTTTGTTAGGCGCTCAAAACTTTTAGTTTCCGCGCACATTTGAAGCCCCTGATTCCTCAGAGCTGGTAGCGGCTTTGCTGGAGGAGAAGCGATAACTTTGGAGCAGGAGCGAACAAATCCCTTCTATGTGCGGCACGGGCTGTTCCCCCGCCGCTCCGAGGGTCGCTAAGGCAACCATTGTTTGGCGAGGTGTGAGTCACGGTCAGCCAGCTATTTCAACATTGTTCAGAGGAAGCATTCAGAAATAAACAGTGATGGTGTTTGACAGTTCATGGAGAAGATGTTCCTTTTGATGAAGATGCTGAACGACTGAAACATCTGTGCAGTCACTGTAGAAATTCTCTCACCCATCTCCTCTGCTGCCTCTAATTGGTCACTTTAATCAAACATTTTTTTTTTTTTTTTTTTTTGAAAAACTGAAAATCATTAGTAAAAAATTTAAACTGTCTGAAACCCACAAATATTCAATTTACAATGATTTAATCAGCAATTCCTCACATTTAAGAAGCAGGAACTAAGAATGTTGTGTGCTCGACATGTGAATGATGATGATGATGACGATAATGATGATGATGGTGACATTATCACCATCTGCCCCTTTAGCGACAGTGTTAATGCCTCAGCCATGTTTTCAGGTTGTCCGTCATTCTCATGAGCGTGATATCTCAGTAACGTCTCGGGGGAACAAACATTCACTCAAGGTCAAAGGTCAAGGTCACTCCGACATCACGTTCTTGGGAATGTGATACATCCTGAGAGAAGAGGGAATTTCATTACATCTGGAACAAAGATTCACTTGGACTGAAGGATGAACTGATATTTAATTTGGTGATCAAAGGTCAAAGGTCACTCTGACCTCGCATAACACGTTTTGGCCATAAATGAGGAATTCATACGCTAATTATGGCACAATTTAACTCAATATAAGGATAAAATGATGACATTATATATCCAAAAGGGCAAAGGTCAACTTCATTGTGACATCATAACATTCTGCAAAAACACTTCTCGCTGTTATTCAACGCTGTAACTCAGGAAGCAGATTGTGACCATGTTTCCTGCAACTTGTCTGGCTGGCGGAGGCGAACAACCACGAGGTGGTGATTCCAGTTCCTGCCGCATCTCCAATATTTTGCATTCTCTCTTTTCAGATTTGTGAACTCAACCAGCCAGCCTTTCTGTCTGCATTCATAACACACATGTGATAATGATTAATCACTTATCAAAAGTACCAAAAAACTGATTGTTCAACTGCTCAGCTGATTGTTTCAGCTCTAATCCAAATGTTTTTATGTCTTTAACTTCATGATCAAATATTCTGTCTTTGTTTTGGTCACACTGGTCAAATCACTCTGTGATGGCGTGCTGTGGACAGCTGTAGTAATATTTTCACATTTCTGCAGCTCCCCTGACAAGGCCACTGACGCCGTTTCAGCTGTTACCCGCTTGCGTCCAACAGCAGGACTCAAGGCACGCCGGTGTAAAAATTTCACCCTTGGACGACGCATTTTTGTGAAACAGAGCGGAACAGGCTGCAGTTTTAGAGCGTCGATTATGCTGATGACCAAATCTGATGAATTCACACCTCATGAACAGGTGGCCTTCGTCGAGTTGAAACAAGCTGTTTACGACACAGTTGTGCAGTTAAGTTAAGAGCAGAGAAACCTTCTTGCGTGAGGCCCATTGCTCATTCATTCGTTGCTCATTCCTTTTCCATTTTCAAACTGCAAATAGTGTTCAGTTTTTCTTTTTTCTTGAAAAATGTACTGATGCTACCAGCTGGATTCAGGCCTTTTTCTGTATCCTACCACACTAGCTGCTACATGAGGCATCTGTCTGCTCGTATGTGTGGTTTCCCTGTGATGCATGCTGTGCCTGTGACACGAGTGCTCAGGAATGTCTCATTTCGTTTCATTTCGTCCTTGCTTGCAACATTAACCTCCACCACTTTGCCCTGCGGCGGCGAGGGATCCAATCACTTCGCACGCTTTGTCACCCTCCAATGTCTCCTTCTTCTGAGACTGTGACACAAAGAAATTAACACCCTGCATATTCATCACTATTACTTGCGAAGAGACTACGAATTTAATTGAATATGTAATAGCACAAGGGAGTGAAGTGGGGCTTGGCTCATTGCATTGTTGAAGCATTGGACCAGCCTCTGGAGCTCTTGGCGGGGAGATAACGAACAGCGGGGCTGCAGAGATGACATGCGAATCCCACGACGGGAGCTCCAAATCCAACTTTTCTTCTAAAGTGAAATATTGCTCCGAGATCTGTGGAGTGATGATAAACAAGGAGCTCGGAGTACACAGCGTAAATAACAAGATTAAATCAAAGGGTGAATTGTGATTGAAACACCTCCCCCTGGGCTTGATTTGATTGGCCATTTCACCACTGCCGGTTTAATAAATACACAGAAAAGGAGAGAAATGATGTGCTCACCCATTAGCTATGCACATTTAATGCGAGAGCCTGATCAATGCTGCGGGATCAAGCTCAGCTGCTTATTGTTCCTAGTGCTCATGCACTGCACTGTCACTGTGGAGTGACTGCAGCAATTAGGACCGAGCCCTGGGTGCCGACTGACGTCTGCACTGAAGTGTTGGGCACGAGGGCCGAGGAGAGGATGAGGAGCAGAGTGGACAGGCTGAGGCTTCAGAACCCTGACAGCTCCCCGGCAGGGCTGGGGTGGGGGGGTGGGAGGAAGAAAAGAGGAGGAGCAGAGGCGCCTCTGAGAGATCAAAGGTGCGCTCATCAAGGCCTGTCTCTGCCTCTCTTTGACAGGGGCAAAGAGGTGGGTGTGGGGGAGGGGGGCGTCAATGACAATGAGGACAGAGATGCTGTAGAGCTTTAACAAAACAAGACAGGAGGCAGTAATCCTTTTACCTGTAGCTCTGCATACTCCCCTCATCAGCCGTAGCTCCACTTTGCCCCATAATTTCTTTTCAATGCGCTCTCCCTGAAAGTGTATGCATTTATAATGTAGCATGCATCCGTACTGTAGCAGCAGACACTTAGTCCTTAGCTGAAAGCATTGCATGAATTATTTTTTTCATTTGTGTTTCATACAGTAGTTCGGTCTTTTGTCAACCACAATGAAACTGCAAGATGTAAAATAGATTGTGCATCTGTTTAAGGCTGGGCAGTGTTGCAGTTTAAACCTTAGAGTTCCCAAATTGTAGATTCCACAGATGAAAAATGGTCAAATTATCTGCAGACAAAATCAACTCAAGTGAATAAATTATTCAAAAGTAAACGGAAATAAATAGTGTAAATGTTTAAAGCTTATATAGCTGAAGAGTTTATACATCGGAGCTGAACATGTTCAGCAGATAAAATGCCTCATTTCTGACTGTGCGTTTGGCCAACACGTCTTTAGCTAGTATAAAAGCAACAACATGTAATGTGTCTGTTAATGTGTGAAAAATTAGTCATGTTATGGCCTGTGGCAGAGATGCTTTGCTTGTGCGTGTTGCTGATTGTTCCTGTGGACTGGTCTAAATCCTGGTGTTTGTGATGCTACAGTTGAGAAATGTAGTTTCTTGTGTTTCTTCTGTAACTTCTTCTGTAACTTTGTGATGTCACAACAAAGAGGTCACCGCATTCAGCCATGCTGCAAGCCCCACCCACCTGGAACCACCATCCAAGCTTGCAAGATTTGGTTTCTCTGAGTGTTTACTTTCTTATTTGATCTCTTAGAAAACTATCAGCCAATCAGAAGAGAGGCTCAGATCCTCTCTTCAATGGCCTGTTGTTACTAGAGCTCCAGAGAGAAGCCTGAGAGAGGACATGGAAAACTAAACTGAGGTGGTTTGTTCTTAAAACCACAATATATCTTCTTATGGATATCAACACTTCACATAAAACACAGGAAAAGGGTAAAATGTGGGACCTTTAAGTGGCCATGGTAACGCCATACCACCGACGTCAGTTAATGTCATTTATTTACAACATCTCTTTATGTTTAATCTTGTCACTTTCTGAGCCCAACGTGAAAAACACTTATCTGTTTACCCATCATACCTTTGGCGTCTAACTTGACTCGTGACAAAAATCACGTAATTCTCACCTCTCTGAAAATTCACTAATTAGACTTCTCTGTGTGTTTTTGGACTTTTCTGCAACCTGAGGCAGCATCCCATCGTTATTACAATGCAGTATTTCCTAATCAGCTCAGGTTTGAGGAGCGTGCATAATTTGTTTGCTCATTCATGTGTCACATGCAATATGTCAGACTCCAATGATCTCGTTTTGACAAGACCTGAGGAAAAGGTGCATCTCACAGCTGCACCCAGCCTTCAAGATTGCACTAATTGGCCCATGGTAGAACTCCAATTATAACTCAAATCAAGGTGATGTTTTTGTTATTTTTCAGCACAGACTGGAACGTACTGGTTAATCATCCTGCTGCATGATGGGAAGAGGGTGTGCGTGGTTATTACCTCCTGAAAGGCAACGTATTTAGCGCGATGAGGATGACACACTTCTATGTTGAAGAATGCCTGGAGAGTGTATCACTCATGATCATTATGAACTAAGAGGTTACAGAGGCAATCTGGGGAGATATGACCTACTGTATCTCTCCCTCCTGAGTGCAGCCGCTCTCTCAGCACTGAAGGCGTTAGGAGGAAGGAGAGAAAGAGGAGGACTTACTGTAGCTCCACACACAGGATGTGTAATTTTCTAGATTTACTATGCATCAAAAGCTTGAGGAATAGGCAACGACTAAAGAGCTCTATCTTTACCATCCAGTGGAAGTAAGATGTGGGTATAAGATGTGCAAAGAGGATCTTGTATAAATACTGTAGATGGATTTTGAGCAAGTTTTCATCTGGGTTGTCTCTTGTGTAAACTCTGTTCCATAATGTTATTCAGCCAGGAATATAAAGAGAAGAGGAGGATGTACATTTCCCCCAGCCTTATATTTTCTGCTTCTCTGCCCAGGGCTGCAGCTCAGGACTGTTTTTAACAACGCATTGACACTACATGGACTAGACTGTGAAGGAGAATGTAATGTGTCAGTCAAAAGTTTTTAAAACCTGGTATTTTAGCATTTGAATAAAGTTTCAGGTGAAATAATCTTTGAGATTTAACCCCCAATCTTCTTGAGCTGACATTTACCTTTGATGACTGCTGAGACCTAAATCTTTGTGTTCAAGAAATTAATTGACAGGATCTCAGATTCCAATGGGACTCTTAATTAGGGCTTTAATAACGCCATGCACATTGAAAAGGTCAACCAATTAAGCCTATAGTGATGTTAAAAACACCTAGACAGGAGATGAGTATGCTGTGTGTTGTCTGCTCCAGGTGCAATTAGAGTAATCATGATCTAGGCCACTTCCATTTAGATCTGGGTCATTTCCATTAAAATAAAAAGTCACGAGCATTTGTCAATGCACCATTCATAATACGGTGCTCTTAAAGAAAACAGGAACATTCTCTTAACATGATGAAGGCACATTCAAATCTTTTGGCAATGTTAACATATGGTAACATAAATTACAACAATAACTATTTACATGATTTTCACCGTTGGATTGTTGAGGTGAAATCTCTGCACCATATTAATCACTAGGGCTGAACAACTACTCTAAACATTATCGAAATCGCAACATGGCCAAGTGCAATATCCGAATAGCAGGTGCTGCAATTTTTCAGGTAATTTTACAGAGACATGCCTGTTTGGTGCAAGACCCAACAAAAATCACGTCTTCATCATTTTAATATTTTTTAAGTGAAGAAGAAATGCAAAAATGACTGAAATCATGACCCATATTGCAATCACAATATATGCCATAATAATAATTACAATATGATTTTTTTTTCTTTGCATATCGTTCAGCCATTAACCACATACATTGTATATGTCACTTTATAAGATCGCATCCTGAACAGTTTATGACTGCCAGCTGAATTCAGTAGTACTGTGTGTACCATCACAAAAATACTGCAGTTGGTCTGTTTCCTTTCAGACCACAAGCAAACTGCACTTGGTCCCCATCCACTTGGACAGGGACCAAGACCGTCCTGTCCAAGCGGTTGTGTCGTCTGCACCAGAGTTGAGATAAGCTGTACTTTATAGCTTCCCTGGGGACACTTTTTTTTTAGCATCTCAGAGTCACTGCCACTGCAGAACATTCATCTCCAAACCTCCTTTCTATCATTTATATTTATTGTCATTCTTTCAACAATAAAACCAATTTTAAAAAAAAAACAAAAAACAAAAAAAAACAACAGCATTTAACTGCTGCTATTTAAAATCTTAAACAAAGATGGAACAAATACACTTTCTCACCAGCGCAAACAAACTGTGTTAAACAGGCACAAACGCACTCTGGTTACACGTGAAAGCACCTTAAGTGAAGGTTAAGTTTGCATGTTGTCGGCTGTGCTCGAAGACCTTTCCTGGTGAGGCATGTTATGTCATTCATATGTCCTTCTGACTGCAGCAATTCAAAGGAACAGAGTATAGCTGTGGTCTGACAGAGACCCATGTGAGTTGGACACGTGGTTGAATTTCAATTCAGACTGAATCCAGTGAGCAGGGTGAACAGTGAAACGTGACCTTGAATTTCATATCATGTGGCAAGGTGAATGCACCGAGCGGCAGTGTGGGCTGATTTCGAGCTACAGGGTGGCTATAGAGCGTGACGCACTTAAGAAATTATTGAAATAAAGCAACAACAACAAAAAAAAACATAATTTCCATATCTGCTGTCTGTCATCTGAGACTGTCGACAACACTAACAGCAGCTGACAGGAAGTCTTAGGGACGCCTTCAAGCTGAAAGGTAATTATCTCGTTCTCATCCCTGCGTCTGACGGTATCTGTTTCAACCTTTCAGACGACACAAAGACACACTTTCAACCCTTGGGTTAGCAGCACTGATCAGTAATCAGGTAATTGGGATTGTTGGAGTGTCAATAGGACACTGGGACAAACGCCAGTGGTGACAGATGTGTCTACTGGCCACTAGATCATTAGTAGAGAGAAACTGATCCACGAAAACCCCAATGAAATCATTACTGTATTTTCTCTATTATGTGGATGTCATCTCCTCTAAGCCATACTCACTCATTTTTTTAAACTTCATTTTCTTTTGAAAGGCAGCACTTTATAGCTCTGAATCATGTCTGCTGTAATCACTATGTCTCCATTAAGACGGGCTGCAATGTGATTGGCACCTCATTCTGAAAGGTCAGAGGAACCCTGCAGTACGAGCAGATTTGTAGATTCAGCTAAAGCCTTCATCTCTCAAGGAAAGTCTGCTATAATGAGTTTGACCTCGCTAACCTATAATTATGACACCCTGCTGTAATTCATGTTTGAGGTTTAACAAAATGTATATTACAAATTTTTCAGTCCTTTTGAAATAAGAGAAAGAGAGATCATTCGAAACAGGCTGACAGAAGATGAGTTCGCTTTTTGTCTGAATGTAATTGAAAGCAGCGACCTGTAGGGAGATTTAAGGAGCAAGGATTGTGAAGTTGTTCAGTCTTTCTGATTATATTTGTGGTTTTGTCATCAGCTTTAGAAATGCCATCTTTTTTTTTTAATTAATTGTTCCTATGTTGTTTCTCTCTTGTGAGGATGTGGGTCCACGTAGGGGATATCACTGTTTTGTTCCAGAATCACATCAATACCTGTAAAACTGCCTCAGCTGCACTTTCTGTTAGTGCTAATTGGTAAATGTTAGCATGCTAACTCGCTTAATGAACTGTCAGAAGTAGTTTGTAAGACCTGCTGTCCAACTTCCGGCGTGCTGGAAGAGTTTATACTTGTTCCGAATGGCACATTTTCAGAAACCTGCCAAATAAAGTTGTGTCAAGAATGAGAAAAGTGAGCTAAAGAGAAAAGCTGGCACCTCTCTAACCACCACTTAGCTAGCTAATCACTGTGTGAAGTGGATGTGAATGTCAGTTTTGGAAAGTTAAGTGGTTGGACACTGTCCCACACCAATTCAGTGTCGGAAAGGAGTGGGGCCAGGGGGGGTTCTGAAGTTATTTGACCATCAGGCAGCTCAGATGGAATATAACATCGAAAACACTATCGCTGTGTCACAATTCAGGGGCCGTATCCTTCGGAGGCTGCATCTTTAGGACTGATTACATCACAGCGGCGCAATTAGGCTGTCCCATTTCAAAGGCTCCTTCGGATGTGGCAGAGAAATGTGTCTTTTCCTGGACAGTGAAGGCTCCAGTGGGTGGATCCTTCATTGCACAACCTATCCCAAGATTAATTGTGCGCCGCTAATGAAAATAATATGGCACTACATATTGCAGACAGTGAGAGCCTGAGGATAACACTTTCAAATCTAATTAATGGGTTTCAGTTCAGTTCAACAGCTAATGGTACTACTGTTAAAACCAAGGGCCTTAAAACCTCAACCTTTTGTGGAAAAAAGTTACGTGGTGTCAAGGTTGCTAGGTGACAGAAAACGCGCTTTACAACACAACGGTAAAGGCGGGGACAGCCAGACGGTCACATTTAGGTTTGGCCTTCATGGTCTATGACGGCTATGACGGGCCACACCTTTGTAGACACTGAACGGTAACTCAGCTTATATGTGATAAACTAGAGATGGGCCCGATCTGTTCCTATATTGGTATCAGTCCGATATTGACGTCATTCACTATTTGGTTATTGGACAGACGGGACCAATCCACTTACCGATCCAGATTCCAGTCGACAGCTTGCACTGGACCATGAACCCACTGTGACGTAACTTGAGACACGTCACTGATTCAGATTGGTCTGACTAAAATGTCGTTTGTTTGGCGATATTTTCGCCTGGAAATGCGGAAAAGCAAGACAGCTACTGGTAATGTGTGTAAAGCCAGTATGCTGAGGGGTGGAAGTGCCTGTTGCGTCGTACAATACAACCAATTTAATGAAGCACCCGCAGAGGTTTGAAAGAGTGAAAGCGTACCAGGAGCTAGCCGAGGGACAAGACGACACCACCAGGCAGCAGACTCTCGCTGACGCTTTCCAGAAACGTGATAAACTTCAGGCAGACAACCCAAAGGGATTGCAAAGAAGTTGCTCAACTTCATTATACTCAATGACCAACCACTGTCTGTCGTGGAAAATGTTGGATTTCGCAGCCTGCTGGAGCACTCAGAGCCCAGGTATAATCTGCCATCCAGAAAATACATTTCAGAGACGGCTATACCCGAACTATACAACCGAGTGTCATCACGTGTCTTAATAGGAAGTGCTGTGTGGTTGAGTTTAGCCTCATGATGTATCCTTAAACACAATACCAACAATAATAATAATAATTAAAGTAAAAAGAGTTCTTGTATCGGAATCTGTATCGGAATCGGATCAGAACTGAAAAAAGGTGGATCGGCCCATCTCTGTGATAAACATCATCAGAGGAGAAGGAAAAGGAGAAGTTAGCTCACTAGCACGACTGTTGATTCTTATTCTCGTTAGCTGGTATTTGCTTCAAATGCTTGTATTTATACATATGGATGAAAGTTGATTCTATGTATCCTGTACACAATGAGACATATACAGGACAGTAGTGTGTGTTATAAGCAGAACGTCATTATATTGCTTCAGTTTGGTGGATAAACTCCAAAGAACATCGCCAATACACAGTACAGCACACACACTTATGAGTTTGGTTTACTAGCGCATAATATTTTCATTTTGATAAAGTATTAAATAAACAAGGTTTTAATGACCTAATCTAAATTAACTTCAAAACTGGGACCAAAACATGAATTGAAAAGGAACTTCAGCAAAATTACCCTCACAGTAATCATTTTAATGGAAGACAGACACAATAACAATCGCACACCAGAAATTAGAACCAAAAAAACCAAAAAATAAATAAAACTGTAGCAAAGCACATTTTTACGGCCTCTCGTGAAAATTTCCGCACTGAGCTCTCGCAGGCAAACAACACAAGGAGGACATTCAGAGGGAAAAACAAGCTCATCACTCATCAGGGGCTTAGAAATGATGTCTTCAACAGAGAAACAAAGCCTAGTTCTGTTCCCAAAGGAGAGAGAGAGAGACGCAAACTCTAATGATTGTTGGCATCACAAACTAAAGGTGCGTTTGCGTTCCCTTTTATTATTCCTCATTGTTGAATAATTAAGACCTATAGTTTATTTCTCGGCCACCCACTGTAATGATAGCAATAATTCATATTATGCTGATTAGCACATTGACAGGGAGGGAGGGGCGTAATGCATTCCAAATGGCACAGTTTTTTTTTCTTTTTTTTTCTCAGAGTCAGAAATACTTATGTTAATGAGGAACAGAAGCATGTTTCCACAATGAGGTGATGTATGAGGAGAATGTCTGAAGGAGCTTCTGGACTCGGGCAGAATTGTGCCAAGGCCACCACAGTATGTTTGGAATGCACTAATTAGTATTTCTCTGCATCTACATAGTAAGCCGATTTGCGAGGTGATTGCTCATCAGCTGCTTCCTTAGACTGTCTGCTACACGTGTGTTTGTGTGTTTGGTCTGCGTACACGCACGCCGCGCCCCTTCCGCGAGCGGCTTGTTAAATGGAAGCCTGTAATTACTCCGGAGCTGAGCCGACAGCTCAGCGTATCTCGGCTCCGATCAGGTAACTGACTTCGTGCCATGGCCGAGACATGCCACTCAAGGCCGAGGGCAGGAAGTTCTTCCCAATTACCCAGCTCGCACTGCTCTCTGAGGTGACAGGGCTCCATACTGACTTTGACGTGGTGTTTGCTCTCTCTCTCTGTCTCTCTCTCTCTCTCTCTCTCTCTGTCTCTCTTAACCTTGATGGCAGTGCAATAGCCGCACCATCATAGTCCGTACTTGTATTCGCCCTTCTCTTTTCTGTTAAACGCGGTGTCTCTTAGATTGGTGATGTATTGCAACAGCTCTAATGCAGCTGAAACGATTAGTCAGTTTTGATAGTCCATTAATCATTTGTGTCATTTTTCAAGCAGAAATGCCAAACGTTCCCTGGCTCCAGCTTTTTTCCAACTTGCAGCTGTTCTCTATTTTCCACACTAAATGCCTTCAGGTTTTAGGTTGTTGGCTGGGAAAAACAGACATTTGACCTTGAGTTCTGGGAAAGGGGAATTTGTCATCAGATTAACCAACGATGGTTCATTCCAGCCCTGTTTATTGGATGGATTTCCAATGTTTTCTGCAGGCGTTCATGGTCCCCAGAAGATGAATCCTAATGATTTCGGTGAACCCCTGACTTTTCCTGAAGTGCCACTAGAAAGTTAAAAATTTTCACTTATCCAGTGAAATGTCTCAACATCTACTAGATGGATTAAGACACGTTCTTCTTTAATTTATGTGTTTTTAGGTGATTTTGTCCTATGACATGTTACGGCCGAGGTTATATTGTTTCTGTATGTTTTGTTTTTTTTCCCTCTCCTGTCTTGCGCGAATGAGCTATGCTGTTAGAGCAGGCAGTGAGAGATAGTAGGGGTGGACTGCCGTTTTTGTTTGAACATCTTTTCTCCTGTTTTGGTTAGTTAGGAAGTTTGGTTATTGAAATTTTGATTTTGTTACCTTTCGGGTAGATTATGTTGGTGTTTTTGTTTTGAAGATTGCGCTGTTTGTTTGTTATTTTGGCCTTGGTCCACCCTGAAGTTGTACATCTCGCAGTCATTGAACAGTTTTTGTAAATAAATACATACTACTTCTATTTTTGTGGCTGCTTGGTGCTTAGGGAAGATGGGGGATTCATGTTGTGGCCTGGCCCCCTAGACGGGTTACGGTTATGAAATCAGGATTTGACCATAGGCGGTCCAGACTTATACTAGGTTTTTTATCTAGTCTTGTTGGACGATCCCTAGCCTCACAGAGCTGCTAGCACGCCTGTACACCCATGCTATATGCTGCATTGACTTTACTGCCCACCATGTCATCTGGATGTGCTGGGTAAGAAAATATAAAGTGCTCCCAACAGTGGAAACAAAAAAGTCCATGCCAAGTCATCTACTTTCTGCTTATTTCCTAGATGCTAAAATTACAGCCAGTCTCACATAACTGTTCACTATGGAGTAAACTACCAAGTGTCTGTTATATAGGAAGAGGTGGATGAATGAATGAGGGAGTGATTTTGGCCTTAGTCTTGTATCTACCACCACAGGAAGAAACCCTGCTCTCTGCTCATCCCAGCAACCTCAGAGTTGAGACGTATAGTGAGGCATACAAATTGTATCCATTGTGCCAAGTCCCTTAAGTGAAATATTCAATTTTGGAATATTTTAATTAGACGTGTATTATCCGAGCTCGCTGCCATTCTGGAGGTGAATGGAAACCTGAAACTGTTTGGAGATTCGGCGCATGTAGGTGCCGCCTCTGCCATGGAAGCTTATTAATCAAGTGAAAAACTCAATTTGATATGAGAGAATTTCATTTGACCTTTTCCGGGCGTAAGTGGGTCTTGAATGAT
The DNA here is from genome assembly GCF_046630095.1 of Trachinotus anak. Classification (NCBI taxonomy): domain Eukaryota; kingdom Metazoa; phylum Chordata; class Actinopteri; order Carangiformes; family Carangidae; genus Trachinotus; species Trachinotus anak. The sequence goes on from NW_027273877.1 coordinate 10,148,288, forward strand.
AAGTTCTCATGAAAGAGCATACATCAATAGTTCCCCCCACCTTCTCCGCCTGTTTGTTGCCGTAGTTAGGAGATAGCGGCGGTGGCTGCAGCATACTGATGAGTCGTCGGCCGGTTACCCTTAAAACTCCCCTCATGGTCTGCGTCGAGATACATTTGGGTCGAGTTGAGCCATAATGCAGTTTGTACAAAGGAGAGGATGTGTGTATCTGCTTCTTGCAGGCGCACAACACAGATTCATTGCTTTATTTTCTGATAGAATGGGTTCAACTTTTGAACTGAAGTAAAGGAGAATTCATTTATTCATGTTAACTAGATGCTTTTTACGGATTCACAATGACGTCTGAGCCTCAGTGAAACATGTTTATTTGAAACTCTTAAAGCCACACATACCTCCGTCTTCACAATATCATCTAATCTCCTCTTTCCCTTTTCCAATATCCTTTCCTTCTTGAAAGCCTCATATCACTTTTCCTGTGTGTCTTTTTTTAGAGAGATGGCATGAAGAGACGGAGCCCATATTGCATTGGACGAGAGCCAGCTGTGTCAGGTACGGTATGCTACACTGACCTCAGCTTCCTGTCTATTTGTCAAATCGCTGCTCACTCAGGGATATAGCCTATTTCTGGTTTTAAAAGGCCTCTCATAGCAGACACAGTGGTCCTGTATTTCACAGAGAAAGCCGGAAGAGGCCGAGCACTGAAACCAAAACCTTGAATAAAAGTTATTGTTGCCTCTGAGGTTCACTGCTTCAATCTTGCTGTTTAATGAGGCAGAGGCCTTATCAGCCTCGCGTGCATTTAAGTCTCCTGTGTTCCCTTTGTCATCAAAGGGAGTTACGAAATTAATTATTGAAGGGAAAATATGGCGTACGGCGCATCGCAGTTCTTTCACGTCAGTTCCTTTCTCAGGTCGTTCCTGTCTCCCCACGTTGTCGAGAAATACAATACACGTGCAGAATATTGTGTTAACCATGTGTTTTTACCTATGACCTCAGCTGGAGGTGACGGTGGGAGTTGAAGGCGCAGTTTCTGGTCTATGAGCAGTTGCTTTTTGCACACGCTGCTGTGTTGCAGGCTGAATTTTAAGTGGGTGAAATTGCCATTTTTTTGCCTATCAACAAACACACACTGACCTGTAATCACGAAGTGAAAATGTTTTCTCAGGAATATTTGCAAATTTATTAAAAATCAAAATCAGATCTCTCTTGTTTACAAATTCAGACAGACGTTGCTGTAGTGCAAATTGTGCTCAGGTGTCCTGTTTGCTTTAATTTTCCCTGAGATGCATCTAGAACCTCACTGGTGTCCACCTGTGGCAGAAAGGATTGATTGGACGTAGTTGAGAAAGGCACATGCCTGTGTACATAAGGTCCCCCAATTCACACTGCATGTACTCACGCCATGAAGTCCAAGGAACTCTCTGTCGACCTCCACCATAAAATTGTGGCGAGGCATAGATCAGGGAGAGGATATTAAACCATTTCCATTTCGAAAGATTTGAGTGTTCCCAGCAGCACAGTGGCCTCAGTGATTCCTCCTGGTCAAACTGAGTAACTGGCCAAAAAGAGACTCAGTCAGGGTGGTGACGACGATCCCAAACAGTCTCTAACAACGATTCGGATCTCAGCGACACTCCATCAATCAGGCCTTTACGGCACGGTGGCTAGACGGAGGCCAATGTGAGCAGAAGGCAGAAGACAGCTCACTTAGAGTTCACGCCAAAACAGCATTTAAAGGACTCCCGAGAAAATGAAGAAAAAGATTCTCTGGTCTGATGAGATGAAAATGTAACTCTTTGGGCAGAGCTCCAAACACTATGTGGTGAAAAACCAGGCACTACTCATATATCACCTGGCTAATACCATCCCTGTGGGGAAGCATGGTGGTGGCAGCATCATCGTATGGTGTGTGTGTGTGTGTGTGTGTGTGTGTGTGTGTGTGTGTGTGTGTGTGTGTGTTGGGGTGGGGGGGGGGGGGGGCTGAAGGAAGGATGAATGCAGCCAAATACAGAAAGGTCCTTGAAGAAAACCCGCTCCAGACCTGAGACTGAGGCGATGCTTCACCTTTCAGCACAACAATACCGAGGCCTTCATCAAGGACCTCTCTTTGCTGTTTCTGCTTTCAATTCTGATAATCATGTTTATGCTGAAGGGCTGGGGGGATGGATGTTTCACACAACAGGGACGTGAATTCGTCTGTGTATTGAAGGTGGGAGCAGGAGGAGGGCGAACGGAGGGTGCTGGTGCAGCCAGTCTCTGTATCTCTGCTCATTCTGAACCATGAGGTACCGGCGTCGTCTGCTGGCTTCGCCTGTGCCACTCTGTACCAGATGTTGGCTGTGATGCACACTTTTGTTTGCCACCTGAAAAGACAGCAAAGAAGAACAGATTTTGCTGTTTCTATTGTTCAGGTGTTTCTCTCTTCAATTGTGCATGCTAATAACTCTGAAGACAGCGTTTTCTTCTTCGATGGCTTCATGGTCAACCTACAGCGGTCCAAGTCTGCAGCAGGGAAATAAATGACCAACTGCCCAAAGAAATATAGTCTTACCTCCAGCTCCATATTTCCTATTCTGCTGCAGCAGAGTTCACAAGACGGAGAGAAAAGGTGAAAGTAGACGGAGAAAAACAGGAACAGGATGTGTAAATAATGTATGCTGTGTATTCCTTTGTAGTGAGCAGTGCAACTGTTAAGTAGTCGAGATGCTAAATTATTGGCTGTATTACATTTTAAACAGGCTAAGCTTTCTCACATTTTCATTTTGTCATCAGCTGCCTGTATTAGCCAATGTGCTGTCTAACACACTGATGAGACTGAATTGAGTTGAAATGGTTGAAACTAATTGGTCAGTAAAGTTAATTTAGCATTTTAGCATTTTAGCAAAGGACCAAATGGTGCCGAGGGAGACTGAGCCATGGAACATGGAGGTACAGTCTATTGTTGCGGTGGTTATCAGGGGGTCAGGCTTGTTCTGTGAAAAACTGTGTGCTTCTATAATCCGCTGTCAAGTCTGTAAGCTTCCTCAGAGCAGAGACGGCCCAGTGATAATAAGACAAGGCCAGGAGGAAACATGGAGGCAGGCACAAGTGTAGTGGTTAATATTTTCTTTAGTTTAAAGTCATTCAAGGGTCCAAAACCAGTGGTGTTACCTTTGGTTGCTTTGGTTCTGCAGTGTTTGTATTTTGACTTCTTTTTACTGGGGGTCGTCTTCATGGAAGCAAAAATGTGCCCAAAAGACGGAGACAGCGTTTTTGTTTTGTTTGTTTTTTTAGGTAGAAACTGCCCAGGCTGGGGCTCAGTGTCGTCCATATCACCAGCTTCACTTAGAATGAACACGGGTTAACGTTAGGTAGGTGGGGCGGAGGAACCTGACTGAACATTAGGTCGTATTTTTTTTAAGGGAACAGTTCATCATTGCACACACTGGGGAAAGTGAAGCCGTTCTACGAACTCTGGTGTCGTGTGGTTTTGTTGGTGAGAGGCTGAGTCAAAGTGAGGGTTTTATTGTCTTTTCTTGATTGAGGTGAACCACTCTGCATTAGCTCCCATGATGTAAGTAAGACCCAATCCCCCCCCCCTGTAGTTTGTTAGTTAATTAAAATGTTTTTTTTCCTCTAATGGTCACAGGGTGTTACTGTTACATATGAATGACATGTAAGCAAGATGAGTCCATGGCCTAATTATTAGAAATCTCAAAAAGAGGTCTGTCGGAATGTGTTTGATTTCCACCAGCCAAGACCCAACCTAAGACCTGAGTCAGGCCAAAAACGTACAGTCTAATGTGATCAGTTAGGACCCGGCTGTTTTGCAGTGGGTCTCAGGTCTGTGTATTTATATCTCTAATACCTGAGTGGTCCTGCTATTATCTTTGATCATGTGCCATCACACAACAATCAATCAACATTCTGCTTTTAGAAGATTTTTTATTTGAAGTGGATCTGACTGTCCCTGGTCAGTGGTCTGACTTCTAATCTGAACATGATCACTGGTTTACAGTATAGTTACACTTGCAGTATATTTTGTGAAAGCTTTGCACACTGTATTTTTACATAAACTGTGTCAATTTACAGATATCTTTGTAATTAGGACATGGAGATGCATATAAATAAGGAAAATGCATGGTATTACAGCTGAGCACTGGAATATTAAAGAGGCTAACAAGACACTTGGCAGAGAACAAAATATCCCGTCCCTGACCCATACTAGGGCCCTACCTAGTATGGGTCAAGCTCCAAAGATGCTAGAGCCTGCATTTCCCATAATGCAGCGCAATAGCCTCTTTAGTCCTTTAGAACTTTAGAAGGCTTCTTCAGAGCCACAGAAGACAACACAACAGTTTTCACAGGTGCAGTAGTACTCATGTGAAAAATTGGTAGGACATGGTTCAGTATTAAAGGTGCACTGTCTGATTTTTCTTTCTATCCCACGCAACAGTGACCACAAATTTTCCTCAATAGGGTCGAACTACTTTTGCAGTTTGGAGATGTTCTCTGTCGTTTAAACAGAGTCTGGACAATGTGCCTTTAAATAAGACATTAAAGGCCCCACATTTTATTTTAAGTGATGATATCCATAAAGGATTTATTTGTGGTTTTAATATACAAAAACAATCTCAGTTTACCTTCTCTCAGGCTTCTCTCTGGAGGTCTAGCAATAACGATCCTATCAGAGGAAAGGCCCTGAGACTCCTCTGATTGGCTGAGGAATATAAATATAGCAGATTTCAGGTAAACACTCAGGGGAACCAAATCCTGCAATCTCTTCCCTCCCTCTGTGTGTATCTGTCTCACTTCTCTTCCAGTGCCTGCAACAGCCCACAGAGACACAAACAGTTAGCATACATCTGTCGGTTGCTCCATGCAAGTTTAAGCTCAAATCTCCTGCATATGCGCACTTCCTTAGCGCCACAGGCAGGGACTCTGTGGAAAGGTCACCTTTCACACTGAGTAAATGAAGGAAATTGCTGGCTTTCGCTTCTCCTCACCACACTGTTTTTAGCCACTGCTGAGCATTAGTGGCTGCTGCTTACTCCCACTCACCTAATCACCACTCAGCATGCCAAATTAATACATGAATCATATTACTAATCTGCATATAATTTGCATTTTCTAGCCTTGAAGAGTATTTTAACATGATGTCATTTTTAATTGCAGCAGCTCTGCAGTCAGACACATTGTGTTTCCAGCTGTATTATGATATTCAAAGCCCTAATCACACTGAAATTCCAGTTTCTAAACCCATCAATGAGGAAAGCTTCAAGATGAAATTATATCCAGTGGTAGTAGCCTGATTGGAAACCCATCTGGTTCCGGTAAATTTTTTGGCAGTGGTTTGTTTCTAAAACTGGGCTTTAAAGCTGCTTAATCACATACTAGAAAGAGCTGGCTTTAATTCCCATGCCACACAAGTTGCACTATGTAACATGGATGTAAAAATTGAAGTGTGTGGATGATTCACCTCATGATGAAATATTTCGTGAAAAGGACTTGATGTGTTGATGGGCCTTGGGGCAGAACACACTGTATCTCAGAGGCGTCTTTGAACTCCTTCCCCTCCTTCCCAGATCAGGCCTCTGGGGGTTACAGAGAATTCTGTGTGAATATGTACAAACAGTTAAAAGGAAGTCCATTTTGCAGCACTTTATCCGGCACTTTCATTTACAGAATTCACTTAAAATATTCAATCAACCCTTGAGATAATTTTTCTGACAAGTCAGAGGATTTGATGTCTTTTTTTTCTTATCTGGTTCGTGAAATAGAAACTACACAGAGACACTATGATGAATTACATCCAATAAACGCTTTAGTAGTGTCGGTGAAGTAGCTCTGACACAGATCCAGATAGAAGAGTGTAATATGCTAACATAATTTAACTTCCTTTATGAGGCTTGTTCTTGTGCTAGGCCTATTAATTAGTGTGTCAACAAGGGTCCCATGCAAAAAGATTTTAGACCATAGACTAATCTGACCATGAGTATTTATTTTTGTTTGTGTCTGCACCAAACTCAAAATATTGCTTATAATTTCATCATAACGCTGCATGTCAAATTAGTATGAATTTCAGTAATAGATGGATTCATGGCTCGCCCAGTTTGAGTGCAAGTCTACCACCGCAATGACGGGCTAATTGAAGAGTACATGCTCGAGACCCAGCTGCAGGCTCTATTTGCATAGCGTCATCATAATTTATCAAAGACACCTCAGCAGGCGCTTCATCATGTTTCAAGACCGATTTCTCCATCTCTTTCCCTGTGAATACATTACGCCACTGACTCGTACATCTTTCCCGGCTGCCCTTGCGCCGAGCGGCTGTTCTCCCCCCCCAAATCAAGTGCAAACGTGGGGTGCAGTTTGTCACGCGTGGTTTCCCCGCTGCTGCGTTCAGCGTAAACTGCAGCCAACCACGGTGAGATGTCGGCCTCAGCCCGGCAAATGGCAGTGAGTTATTTGAGATATTGGGGAAGCACAGTGCTTAATTCGATCATGAAGAAGCCCCCAGAGATGAACGTCTCTTTCTTCGCGCAGTTGTTGTAACTCATTAGTGTATTTTTCACTGATCAATCACAGTTGAATTATTGCAGGTCATTAGGAACGTAGAGCCTGAATGCTGGCCTCAGGGGGAAATCCATTTTGGTGCAGTGGGAGGTGAGGGGCTGATGAGTGTGTGTGTCTCATCTAAAGTGGATATGAAGCAGTCATCAAGTTCACATGATTTACAAATCAATCAGATAACCAACACTTACATAACCGACAAGACAAATTTAAACATGTAAAAGAATAAAAGACGCCCTGTTATGCTTTTTTGCAGCCTCAGATTAAGGTCTTTTTTCAGTTTCACCGCCTTTCACGTGTCCTGTACCAACCGCCCGACATACTCTGACAACAGTGTTACAGAAACACACCAGCCAGGCAGGAAAGAGACAGTTAGGGCGTTTAGCAACCCACAGAAGTCAGCAGGCACTAAGACATCAGCTATACCAAAAAAAAAAATCTGTATTCACCAACATCTGTCCCAGAAACGTAGCTGTTTGATATGAACATCATCACTTGCTGCAGTAACATTCCATAAGTGTCTGTCTTCGAGTCTGTCTCTCACTGAAGACATTCACTTTCACTTCAAAGGGAAGCCCCTCCTCCCCCCATCCCGCCACGCAGAGATACACGTCCCCCAGCCTAAAGGCTTCCATAGCATCTCTGCAGCATAGAAGTTATCAGACAGAAGCTTGGCTGTACAATATAGCAGCCAAAATGACAGAAATGAAAAAGAACCATTACCACGATAAACACATGGGACTCCTGAAACTCATGTCATTCCACACCATGCATTTGATTCCTCGGCAAGAGAAGAGCACAGCTGAGGCAAACCTCCAAAGTAATATTTCTTACCATGACTCCATGTTTTCCAAAGCAGCCAGTCAAGGTATTAGCTCCAAATATTAGCTCATCCTCAGACCTTATCCCCAATTCCATTATCTTCCTCACTGTCATCTTGTTTCCTCCGTTTGCAGTAAAGCTTTGTAGCTAGCTTTTCCCTCACCTGCTCTGACTGTCAGTTTGATGGTCCATATAGGACAGTTAATATACACTTAGATACAATGGAAATAGAACTGGAGCCCTCTCATGATCCTCTACTGCAATTAAGCCACTTCATGACAGACACTATCAGGTTTTCATCAGTCTCTAAAAACAAATGCTGTTAACTAATACCTCTTACTGCAAGTAAAAACAGAAACATCAAAGACCAGGGGCCGCTTTCACAAAGATAGACTTTGACTAAATTCATCCGTTGCACAAAACAGTTTAGTTCTTGACTATCTTATACTGAGCTGTGGTACACTGAATTCTGGGTAAATTAATACCCCTTTCAAAATAAAATAAAAAAAAACTTGGCAGAAAATGTTTGCCTTTTGGAAGAATCCCACAGTTACAAGAGTGAAACAATAAAAAGAAAGAAATCTCAGTGCACTCTAAAAATTCTTTCCCTCCTCACTGCAAACCACAAATTATGAGCCATGTTTTCCTGTTTTTTAGTTATTAGGTGCTACTGGTCAGGGCAGGTATCATTGATTGTTACCATGGTAACATTGGTCTTAGGCCTGAGTTAGCCTGGGGATAATGTGTCTGATTTTTTTGGCTTTAGATTAGTCAGTCTTTATTTTTGTGAAACAGTCTTTCTTGCGTTAGACTAATGTATGAGCACAATTAAGACTGACCAAACACTACAGACCGGTGTAAAATATCTTTGTGAAACCGGCCCCAGAATAGCACCCTTTACTGCCTTTGATGGAACCAACAGATTTACTGACAGGAAGACAGCAACACACACATACACACGCAGATAGGCCGCAATTTCAAAGCAATGATAAAACTATTAGGCGTTTATTACATGGTTGACTCGCTCACTGACTGGCATTGTTTGGCATTATTCCATTTCAAATGGTCTATTTGTGATTATGGCATGAGAACAACAATAAGGCCCCTTAAAGTGTCTTCAGATCAATGAAGTGAGTCTTTTATAAGCTTTCCAAACATCACAGCGGGAAAGGGCAATCTCAGAAGATTATACTTGTCAGATTAAATGAAACTGTGGTGGGGTTTCAATTGGTGAGCAGCAAGAGGCTCCTGATTCAAACAATAGCGTCTCACCGCTTTGAAAAGAGAAGCCAGAGCACCATGGATGCATCTCACAGGTTTTCTTTGGGCGTGTGTGAGTTGATTTATAAAGTGTGTCTGGGTTCAAACAAGTGCTCTGGAGGATGAAAGGGTGATTAATTAAAGCCCAGGCTGTTTGTCTTGGCTGACAACGTGAATCACGGCAGCTTTCCCCACAGGACCTCACCCGCAGCTGCTGATGTACAAGATTTCAAATCATATCTGGTATCGACCAGGCTGGAGATCACACCAGGGTCAAGCAGTAGATGCAGATCAGGCCTTCATTTAACTTGTTGATGGTGATGTTAAGACAGGTCTGATAGCATCAGCTGAACTGCCAGTTTAACCTACCTCCATCGATAGCCCAATGTCATTATGGAAACAAGACAAACAGGTCAGGACCCGTGTAAACATTGCAGTATAGCCTGATGCATATCATCAGATTATACTGTAAACATTACCATGTAAAGTGGAACAGAAATGTAAATTCTCCTCACATTTTTTGTCAGGAAATATAATGATACGCCTAGTCAGCTGGGAAACTGCCTAATCTAGCTACTGGCTATCATACAGCGGTCGGTACAAGAACTTTCTTCCCCTTTTTCAACAAGCCCACATAGTGTTAGCCAACCATAAATAATAGCATTCAACATTTAAGGGGACCCATCATGCTATCTATGCATTGTTCTACTTGAAAGGTCTAAGCTAGGTAACCAAGCTTCCACTCAGAAAATGGAAGCGAGGTAGCCTGCTCCCACTCCCGCCCAGCGCTGCTTTTTGTTTGTTTGTTGTATTCACTTTCATCAGCAGCTCGCACACACTTAGTAATGTGTTTGTCTTGTATTAGAGACAGGAGTGGATGTAGCTAGTGTTATCTGCCTCTCCTTCATGGCGTCCATGGGAGTTGTGAGGTAATGAGGAGAGTGGTATTTTTAGTTTCCGCCCACACAGATAATTCACAACATTTGCATTACTCTACGAACATTGTCAGGTGGTACCAAAGAGGACACTAATGAAGACGGCACTGTAATTTATGATAAATGTAGATCAATATTACATTTCTTTTTCTCAGTAATTAAAATTTTTAACCAAAAGTACACAAGTCCAAACAAATACCAAGCCTATATATACTGACTTAACTGAGTGAGTGTGTTAGCTTCCTGGTGTGTGTGCACCTCCTCTTTCTACTTTCTTGATCTGTGGATAAACTGCACATTTGTCCAGCTCTCTGTGATCTGTGGAGGTGGAGGCAGTATTTTTAGGTGCATGTCAGAAATATTTTAGTTTTCCGAAAAAGCTGAGTGCATCAGAAAGCAGGAAACAAAAGGTTTTTTTTATTTGTTTTTTGGCCTATAATTCCAATAATTTGTTCTAGATTATCAAAATAGGATTAATGAAATGTACTCTCGTTTAAAGAGGAATGTTGTATTTGCTTGTCCGGTAAAACTGGCAATACGTCCAGTACCTCTTCCTGTCTGCAGGCTGCTTTGCCCTCAACAACTCCTCATCTCACTCTGAGCAGGTTAAACAAATCAAATATCAGTGAGATCAATCAATGAGTCCGCTCTTAAGCTGTGTAGAGGCGGTGTCCCCCTCAGCTCGCAGGTTTTACAGCTGCAGTGTATAACCTTGACTGTAAAGTGGGCTTGACAAGCTTTATGATTACCCCAGAGGTTAAACCATGGTCACTTCCTGTTTGCTTCCTGTTTGTAAGGTTAATATCTGTGAGAGAAGCAGCGAATCGTGTTTACACTGGTCTTTGAACCGGGTGAAGAACAGTGCAGTGTAGAGCGGAGCAGTGTTTGAGGGCTGTTTTCTGTCTAGTGGTAAAACATATCCACTTGAGCAGAGAGCCCCGCCGGTCTTTGCCAGTCAGAGCGCCTCTTGACAAATGAAGGTTTCATTTAAAGTGAAGGTTGCGAGCTTCTTTTGTTTTGAAATCGGTGGAGTGAATCCCCCCCCTCTCCGAGTTGTATTTCACGTTGCTGCTAATTTAAAGTTTTTGGCTGACACATCCTTGTGAGGCGTCCATAAGCAGTCAGTCACCAGCATGAGCTGTCTGCAGTTGTAACCACCTCTACTTTGCTTTGTTCACACTTCTGCTCTCACATGGAGACAGTTTAGCAGACATGAAACCAATAGGATAAAATAGAATTGAGATTTTAGTTTGTTTGCCTCCTCAGCCCCTGGGCTTAAAGGAGAGAGTATGCTTCAATCGAAGTTCCTTTTAAATGGTTGAACAGCATATGAAACCCCCTCCCCGTATACTATCTGAAAGAGACAATCCAACAAGCACGCCCACTCCACACAGCGATTTGCCAGGTGTGTGGAGGTGGTTCAGAAGGCAGGAATCAACACCTAAACTCTTGTTTCTTGTTCTTTACACAACTAATTCTGTCACCTTTCGTGAAACCTTTCCAAAAGTGTGCGTTGTTTTCCTCGTATTTAGATTTTTATTGCACCTTGCCCCCTCTCTCGAAGACAGCAGGGTTTTCACCCCACCTTTGGATGTTTGCATGTCTTGAGAATGTCTTAAAATGCATTAAATGTAGTTTTCTTGAGGGCGCTGGGAAGTCTAAACCTTGAACCTGCAGTTGGCAGCAATCTTAATCACAAAATGTTTTTGTAACAGAGTGCAGGCTGTCAGGAGACATTACACACCTATAAAGTAGAGGGGGGGTGTTGTGACAGTGGATTCAGCTGTAGGAGGCAGTTCAGTCCTTTTTTTAGTTTCTATTTCAGCACCATCAAACCTGTAGCAAACACTGTTGCCACCTGAACAACTTAAACAACATGACTGAGCAAGTTGTTTTTCTTTGGATGGTTTGGTTGGTTGGAAAGCAATACCGATATACTCTTGTCTCATCACATCTTTTATTTGACTGAAGTTAGCACGCTTATCAGCTAACCCCGGCCCGTCTTGTCACTTTCCGATTGCGTCTGTAGCCTCCAATCTGGCCTGAAGACGTAGCACTGCTCAGAAGTTGAATCATAACCTCCTCTATTATAAAGACAACAATGGCTGAAGCTCTTGTCAACCACCTGCTCCTGACAAGAACAGTCGTTCGGCAGCAGAGAAAACTTACAAATAGCCCCTTTAATACATATATCATTAGGAATTGTTATCAAATACTACTGGGAGTAGTGCAATGTGGTACAATACAGAATTATATTCCTTATTGTCATGTTATTGTCATGTTGTAATGTTTTCATGCCTTTGCTGGTATGACCTTTAAATGTTGTCAGATTCTACCAATTAGTTTGTTTCATGCAGCAAGGATGTTGCTTCTGGTCTGTCCAACACCTTTGTCCAGTACCTCAACAACTACTTCCCAGATTGACATTAAATTGGTTATTGATTGTCTCGCTCCCCAGAAGACCATTCCTAATGATTGCGTTGATCACCTGACCTTTTCTCTAACAGCTGTCAAGTCCAGTTTACCTGTTAACAAACACTTTGGTCCAGGGTGAGGATTCTCAGCTACTGGCCAGATAGGCGTGAGAATTTGCTGTTGATGTTTTCGATGTCTTTTGTCATGATTGTAAAAATTTCATAAAAATCTCCTGAAGGGAGAAACCCTTTTGATTTTTAGGACTCCACTCCATGGCCTGTCTTTGAGTTCTTCCCAAAGGACAAATCTGAGTTGGAAAATGGACGCAGGTTGTTTGTTCCCTGTGATGTTATTGTATGGTAGGTTTAAAAGGACCTTGCAGCCTCAAGGGGCCACTCACTTCGGTTTTGACTGATCGTAAGCCTGCCAGCGGTTTATGCGCATTGGTGGAGACACTCCTGTTTGAGGTCGTCTGGTGATGACAAGGTATCGAGCTAAAAGCATTTGAAAATAAAAATGTTGCTCATGCAGCTACCTTCAGCGAATGCATTTGCTCCTCTTGCACAGTAAATCTTCTTTGCCCACTTCTGCTTTGACCATTTACCCCCTGCTTCTCTTATACTCCCTACACTTTCCATTTCCTGGAGGTGTCTTCACACACGCAAGTCGGACACTATGCCTTTGAACAGTGTGTTTGATGTTAGAAATTAGCCAGAGTGTATGGACTGTGAGGTTTTCTCCTTAACCCAAATTCTTTAGTCTTTTGTGTATTCAATGAGCGATTGCATACTCTTAACCATGCATGACTTTGATAAAGCTAAACTCTGTAGATGAATAGGCCCTCCCTCCAAACACTGACAGTGCACTTCATAAGGGGGCTTTTATGCACTGCAATGTATTTACTGCTATGTGGGGGTTTGGACTTTGGCACAATAGTGTTTTGATGCCGCATAAAATTAGAACTAGGTTCAAAAGGCAGAATTTTCTATGGCCATTTATCACGTCTGCCTTTATCAACTAGGTCATTTTTCATTTTTTCCCCCCTGTTCTTTGAAAGCAAAGGGAAGAGAGAAAGTAGAAAGGAAGCGAGAGAATAGAGCAGAGTGAGAAAGAAAGCACAGTCAAAATGAGGTAGAAGATGAAGAGAATGACAAAGAAAGAAAGAGTTCAGTGTGTGTGTGTGTGTGTGTGTGTGTGTGTGTGTGTGTGTGTGTGTGTGTGTGTGTGTGTGTGTGTTTGTGTGTCTGTCCTTGGCCACACTTTTCCCACCATGTTCATTTGTGAGTCTCGGTTTCTCGGCTCCGTCTCGGTAAACATGTTGACATTCACTTTTACATTCTGGAACTTTTTTTTTTGTTTCGCTGCTTCGACTGAACTGGGAAAGAAAAGAAAGTCTAAACTTTCAAAGTTTTCTGGACGTAAGCACTCCGCCACACATGCTTACTCTCCACTCCTATCCGTGGGAGTGCAGGCTTTGTAGCCATCTCTGGTGGCTCAAAGTGGGTTGTATAGCATACTAAGTACTTTGTGTCGGTGGTGTGTTATGTAAAAGTAATTGTAGGGCTAATTTCAGCGTAAAGGGGCTTTGCTGTGGCACAGCTGTGGGCATGTGCATGCACACTTTTAGTTGAAGTGACACTTTTTCTTGCAGTTATTTTAACTCTGACTGGAAATAGACTGACAAGAGACAAACCAGCAGAAAATATCAAGCTTGCACTAATCAGAGATCGCTGTGCTAACCATGGATTTTCCAGTGTTGACGAATCAGATCTAATAGATCATTTGTAGGTGAGCTGGCCACCATTTTTGGTATTGGTAAATGTTGGGCTTAATCCAAAGATAGTCAATTTTTAGTGTTAGAAAACCCAAAAATAAAGAGGATCAAATCCTCATGTTTCAATGGTTTGAATGGTTTTTAGTGTCATTGCTTGAAAAATTGATTATGTCAAATTACTAAATAATATGCAAATATTTTTGAATTTTAGCTAATTTCAGCTCTTGCTAAATGATTACAGAAAATATTTACAAGTAAACAGGCAAACGGATAAGAACCTGGTTGCCAGTCAAGCCAGGCAGATCGTGGTTGAGTGTCAGGACACTGTGGTGTTGTGGCACCTGGAGACAAAATGAGAGCCAGCTCTGGCCCATGTGTGGCTGCCAGTTTTGGTTAGGTTTTCCGCATGTGGTCTTTGAACTTTGTAACAACATTTTCGCACAAGAACATCCACTGTCGCAGCTGTAGCAACACCATCTCCAAGTCTGAATCCAAGGTGATGTTCAGCCCCCAGTGCAAACCCAAACATATTCAGTTTACTGTGATATAAACCACAGGAAACATACGTGGAATTTTAGCTTAAAAAGGGACTTAAACAATCAAAATAGTTGATTGATTTTCTGAAGGAGCATGGTTATGGCTACTTATAAGGCAAATGTCAGTTTCATGTCTGGGATGTGACTTAACAGAGGTGTAGAATTTTCAAATATACATCGAATTAAAGGTCCTATATTTTACACTTTTTCCTGTGTTTTATCTGAACCATTGATATCCATAAGATATATATTTGTAGATTTAAGTACAAAAACACATCTTGATGTGTGTGTGTGTGTGTGTGTGTGTGTGTGTGTGTGCGTGTGTGTGTGTGTGTGTGTATATATATATATATCTCGTTTTACATCTCCTCTCTCAGGCTTCTCAAATGAGAAGAGAGGCCCTGAGACTCTATGCACAATGACATGTAGTAAATACAAATCTGTGTGAAGGTCAAGCTGTCGCTGTCAAATGTAAGTGCAAGCTTACATCAGTGCTGTTCTGTGATGAATACTGTAGAGATGATGTAAAAATGTACAATATGTGCAGTTAACACAGGTAGATACAAACACGTCTTTGTCCAGCGTCCTGTGTCTGGTGTGTTTGGTTCTGGCACATCATTTATATTGTGTCCTGTAACCAGGCGAGCTGGATTCAGACAGCTGCTGGGCTGAGCTGTTGTGGCTGCCTGGGATTGTATAACTGGCACTTGATTGATGGATAGGCATTTAATTCACCCAAGAATGAAATTCACTTGTCACAATTATAGCTGCCCCCTTTCACAATCGCTCAGCCTGTTATAGCATAAGAGCACATAACACATCATTCATAGAAACACTGCGTCCTCCTCCTCTGCAGTTTCCTCTGTGTATCTGTAGCCTGTGTTTCACAAAGGCAGGCATTTATTTTGTGTTTGTGAGCAGCCAGAAAAGAGAGGAGTTCAAGGACTCAACAAGGGCTCAAGTCCCCGGGGGCCCCCCCACAGAGACAATGATGACTCTCCTCCCACCCCCACACGCACCCACCTACCTGCCTCCTTCCTGTCCTCCATTTTGATCCTGAGCAACCAGGTCCGCTCTGACCTTGCAGCGATGGCAAATGTGCACCGCTCCTCTCACAGCTACAGGAGGAGAAACGCCTGCAGCTGACAGACCAACACGAGGAGGACGTGCACGAACACACACAGACACGGCCTCACATACACATCCAGTCAAGCGCCAACACACACACACACACACACTCAAAGAGTACATCTGCAGTGGGACACGGTTTCTAGGCCCCCCCCCCATCCCATCCCATCTCCCCACGGGAGCTCCCTATCATCACAGGGTCCAGCAGTCAACATAACCCCTAGACAGCTCTGCCATTCAGCACTCTCTCCTCTGCCTCCCCACCCCTCACACCTTCAGCATAATAAGTCTTTGCAGCAGCCACACCATGGCACTGTGTGACCCCCTCCGTCATCAGCGGTGTAACCCCCACCCCTGCTCCTGGGCGAGACCAATTTACAATCTGCCTGCCTCGACACTGCCTCCCGGCCGTCTGCGCCGCCATGCCGCCGTTCGCTCTGTTGTTTATTTATGACCCCTGGCCCTTCAGTGAAGGGCATTATGAAAGGGATTACACACCCAAACGGCTTGGCTCAGACCCCACTCTCATTACTAACAGCTTGTCCAGGAAGATAGGGGAGGACTCAGACAGGGAGTGAGAGATTATAGAGGTGTTGGGCTGTTTGATCACTCTGTAAACTGAATGTATGTGCTCTCCGTGGGAGAAGAGGTTTGTCTTTCAAGGGACACCTGAAAATACGCAGTGCAGTGTGGGCCCCTGTTGCGAATGTGGCTGTAATAGAAGTGGAAATGGCAAAAGGGACTCCAGAGTCCCAGCTGCCAGGAAGGACACAACGCCCCGGAGAGAAGTGGAGAAGGAGGAGGAGTGTTGGTGATGCTACGAGGACTGAGTTTTTCTCACCTTTGCACGTTCATTCACTGTAGCAAAAGAATGAGATGCAGCAAACCTGCCACACACAGAGGAATCAGGAGTCAGGCCATGTCTACACTACTGTGTTTTGCTTTAAAACGCATCACCTTTGCTACGTTCATGCCTGCCGTCCACAGAACTCCGGAGTTTCAGAGACTTTTGGAAATGCTGCTGACCCCGTTTAAGTTTGAAAACTGCGTTGTTCTTGTCTGGACGTGCAAAAACTGAGACCTATGGAAACGATGACGTAGACACCCCCTGATTGGGTCTCATTAGCCTCTACTACCAGTGGTGAAAGCAACGCGGATAACGAATGACAAGCGTTACTGACCTTGTTGTCTCAGGTAGCAGCTGTTGTGCAGTTAAATCCTGCATTTCTTCGCTGTTCCTTGTTTGTGGTATTTTCCGCAGCCAATCAACAGCTTCCAGTCCACACTGAACGGGTATGACCATGAATGGTCATGGGAACTGTGTTTTCAGCTGTGATATTATGGACGGAGATCGTTTTAAAACACTGTTTTCAAATGAAAAAACGCAGTGTGGACGTAGCCTAATATTATCACATGTTTAATGCTAATTGTGTAAAATATTTTTATTCCATCCATCCGTTTTATTCTACTTCTACTACTTCTTCTATGCAGGGTTGGGTTGCGGTGGTGGCAGGTCAGATAGCAATGTTTTCCACCTCATTCTGGGGGATCATGGACGTTCCCGGGCCAGAAGACCAACGGAAGGAGGCATATTCACCGGACGTCCAACCTCCACTCAACACCGGTGGTAGAAACTAATTTCAACTGCTTGAAATCCAAATTCTTGCGGTCACTACCCAAAGCTCATGACCACAGGTGAGCCAGCCTGGTCTGGGATAACTCCCACATTTACTGCTGGTGCTGCACCGATCCACCTGTCAATCTCACACTTCATCCTACCCCCACTCGTGAGCAAGACCCCAAGATACTTCAACACCTTGACTTCAGACAGAAACTCCATCCCAGCCTGGAGAGGGCAATCCACCACAGCCTCAGATAAAGCATATTTAGTTCGTAAATATATCCATCTTTTGATCAGTTATGTATTTTTGCCTCCCAAGAAGGGTCAGAAAAATGCAGGTTTCAGCTGCATTCTTGACCTAATGACTATATTTTGTTCTTGTTTGAGAAATTTATACAACTTAAGTCTTTTCACACCTATTTCCAAAGCCACCGGCTGAGTCAAAGGTACATGGTGCTCAAGGCTGGAAACAAGGCTGCCGCTGAGAAGCTGACATTTTAGAAATACAAAGTTTCCACCTGACGGGGTTCACAAAAGACGACGGCCTTGTACACGTTGGCAGATTTTACCTTTCGGAGCCTTTTCAGTTTAGCAGCTTTTATGTGCACACAAACACGCACAGAATGCTAAAAAAAAAAACAATGTAACACTCATCAGCACAGTGTTAAGTGGTTGCTGTTGGTAATTCAGGCAGGTGTGAGCTGAGGTTTGCTCCTATTCACATCCTCATAGACAACAAATCTTTCAAATAAAGGCACCGACAGTGCAGTGAGCACAACAAAATCTGGAAATGAGTTTGAGTCACGTTCAAAAGCAGCAGGTGACAGATTGTTGTAAACTTTTTTTTGTATGTGTGTGTGTGTGTGTGTGTGTGTGTGTGTGTGTACATGACGCAAACAAACTTTATCTTTTGTATTATTTTGACTATTCTGGCATTCAGCTTTGATTTAAATCCACCAGGAGAAAGGGGGATGCTATTTATACAGAGATTAGAGATCAGAGAGACTCTAAAGGTGGTGTGTGTGTGTGTGTGTGTGTGTGTGTGTGTGTGTGTGTGTGTGTGTGTGTGTGTGTGTGTGTGTGTGTGTGTGTGTGTGTGTGTGTGGGTGGCTGTGATGTGTGCTGGCAGCATGACTTGCAGCAGGTGGGTGCATGCAGCACAGTAACAGTACATTAAAGTAAATGGCCAGCACTAGTTTTACCTGTTTAATGCTACCCGCTGCACTGCAGGGTTAGACTCCTACCCTGTGGCTGGCGGATGCTTCAGCGAGCCATCCTCCATGTTTTTCCGCGGTAGGTTACCATGGGACCTTCCGCTGGCGGCGAGCTCAAGGACAGAGCTGGGTATCAAAGCATACAGGAGGTGTGTAGAATCCCCTACCTCCCTCCATTCTCTCTTCTCCTCTTGTTTTTTTTTTTTTTTCCTTTTAACTCACTCACTCGTTCCATCTCCCTTAGTAAAAGTCAAAGAGCGTCGCCGGCTTGGTTCAACGGGAGCTGACAGCGCCAGAAAATCAAGACAAGTCTCTCAATTTCACTTTTCCTGGGTGTGATCAATGTGTGCACGTCTGACCTTCAGCTCCGAGGAGATAGTCAGCTATCATACCCCGCCCTGTATCTCAGTTGAAAGGAGTGGCGCCACTCTGCGTCTCATCCGTCTGTACAAGTGTCCCTCAATGATATTATTTTGCTGTCGGTAAATGAATAAGATTTACAATCAGTGGTAACTTATTTAGTGCAGATGGACGCATGACAGATACTGTCAGTCATTCATTTATTTCTGTGCAGACTGACAGATTTAAATGCATATACTTGTTGGAAAATGAGGCCATTCATTCATTCATCTATTCATTCTCCTCTCTTACCCTGTAGAGATTTCTTCACTCAGTCTCTGTCAGTCTTTCCTTTAGTAAAATGTAATGACATACAATTTCATGAGAAAATAAATGGGCTCCAAACAAATGGCAGCTTCATTCCAGGGCGACTTATTGCCGTGCCAAACACGATAACACTTATGAAATGTGCGTGCAGACAGGGGCGATGAATAGATTCCCTGGTAAAGTAGCTGTGCATGTGTGATGTGTATCTGGACAGCAACTGTCTGGGAGGGGTGCTGATACTGCCAGGAGTGGTCGGGACATTGAATATTTGCAGAGGACCTGTGTGGAGGTGCGATAGCAATCAGAAGATACAGACAAGGCTGGGAGAAGATGGTTATACATGGGGGGGGGGTGATGATAAGAAAAATGTTCATCTTTCTTGTTGATCGAATCCTGAAATTGTCGTCACGATGGTTAGTGAAAGCACAATTAGTCTAATATGTAGAATCCTACGGTGGCCCTGAGAGCTCAACACACTGTAACATAAGAAAACACAGGGGCTGCGGTTGAAAAGTCTTTTTTTTTTGAGTGAAAATGGGTGAAATGACCCGGAAGTATCTCAGTGGCAGCCATGATAAGAGCTGGTCAAATTCTCTAAATGATAAGGAAAGGAGCCTGAGGGTGTCCTATCTTATCTCCTTTAGCATAGGAAACACTGGACCTTCCTTTACAAAAGGAAAGGAGAAAATGCTGTCCCAACAATTCCTTGCTGCAGCAGCATTTAAAACAGCGGATGATTGTAGTTTTACCATGGTAAACTCACATAAATGTAGAAACAACAGAGCATCTGCTTTATGCTTGTGACTCGATCCAAAACTAATAGAAATCCTTGTTTGATTGTCTGAGCTCCAAATCCATAAATATATAATTCTTCTTTTTCAAATTCAGTTAGGAGTCATCATGAAGAACAAGCATATCATCTTTATATCTCTCCACAGCGCGGTTGTCTTTTCCTAAGTATTTTTCCCAGAATATTCCGTCACATCTTTCTTTGACCTCATGCCGTTTTCCATCGAGGTCAAGGAAAAGTGGTTAGGACAGTGGTTAGGAAAGGAGGGAAGGATTTTTTTTGTTTGTTTGTTTTTGACCGCTGCCATGCACATAGACAAAACACGAGCAAATTCAGAAAACATCTTCATCAATGTGGCTCTCAGGGCCACCGTAGAAATCAGCTGATTTTAGCACCACAAACTTAAACCACAAAAATTCTTACGGCGTGATAATGTTTGGATTTTTCTGACGTAGGTGGTTAAAAAGAATCTCTAAATATCAGCCCATTTAAAATATAATTTAACACATGCAAATAGACAAAACACAAGCAAATTCAGAAAACATATTCATCAGTTTGACAATACATGCACTGCAAATACTCATAACACAACCAAATACAGAAAATAGCTGCAAGTAGCATAGACGACAGCAGAAGTGGGACACATTTGCATGGACATATTATAATCAAAGATATTTAACTGTCTCTGTTGTAATAAATCCATGTATGCTTATTCAGTGCTTTTAACTTTAAAAGTCATAAAGCAGGGTCCCAGCCAGGTTCTGCATTTTTTTTGTGTCCTCTGGAAACGCATTCGTTGTCGTCTGTGCTACTTGCAGCAATTTTCTGTATTTGGTTGTGTTGTGAGTATTTGCTGCACCTGTGTTGTCAAATTGATGTAGATGTTTTCTGTTGTCTATTTGCATGTGTTTTCTTAAGTCGCAGTGCATTGAACTCTCAGGGCCACCGTAGAAATTAGCTTATTTTAGAACAACTAACTCATCAAATTCTTACTTAGAAAAGCCATTAACTACTTAAGCATAATCAACACCCACTCAGTTATTATTTCTCCACACCAGAACACTAAAAATCCTCTGACATATCTTTGAACTCAGACAACAGCCCAGAGCAGTGTAAACGTGTTTGAATCTATGTCATGAACAAATCTGCTGAAAGGCTTTTGGTGAAGATATTTGCTCCAAAATAGCTTGAATAGAATCAACCTACTGATAATATTAGGATTTTCTGATGTAAGTGGTTAAAAAGAATCTCTAAATATCCGCCCATTTAAAATGTAATTAAAAATTTAATATGGAAATGCTATAAAATATTCAGTAATAGTTCATGCGTTGTATCACTCCAGCTATAAGCCCTTCATCTGAGAAGGTTATTGTGCATGAAATGAGAGGAGGGAGTAAAACAAGCTTGGGTGAATAGAAGTGAAAATGATCTGCCTTACAGTGTAATGACCTGCCTATGTAATTTAACGCCGGCTCTGCAGGACACACTTCGTGCTCATGTAACATATACTGCTTTACATCTAGGGTCATGTAAGCCTTTAATGAGTCAGGCACTGTCGAGGTTTTGAATAGTAATTAATTTTTCGCTGAGGGAAAGTTCGCTGTCATGATGCGGGTGTAATTGCACGACTTTTCTTTTTCACCACTTTGCGTTAGATGATTAACTCCCACTTACGGATGGGTTTATAAACACACAGGTGTTGCCTCTTTATTTTCATATACAGGATTGGCTGTTTCCGCGGCAGGCGGTCTGACTCGTCACAGTAGGGAAAGCACAAGTGTACATAATAACATTAACTATGGCACTTTTCTCCTTCAGTGATCCAGTAAGCCATGACAGTGTGACAGTGAGCTAGCATGAACAAAATTAGGACCCTGAGACTGAAGCTGCTAAACAGAATTAGGCTGTCATTCATTTTATTATTTACACCTTTCACACCAAGCTTCACATTATCATTTGGATAGCACGGTCACACTGCTGTTTGCAGTTATTTTCAGGTCTCAGGTCTGTACACACCCAAACGGAGCGCAGAATAGATTTAATCAGGCACAATAACCTGTGAGCATGCACCATGTGTGAGCAAGGCCTTTAAAGTAGGCTTTGTCCCTATAAATCCACTATAGAGTGAGTGGACAGTAACATTGTCAAAGTACAAAGTACATTACTCAAATACTGTACTTATTTTTTCAGTATCTGTACTTAACTTGAGTACTTTGGGGTCTTTTAATCTGATTTTTACTCCCGTACGCTTAAAAGACAAATGACTCCAAAACATTTCTCCAATGTATTTGTTACTTTGAAGCAGCTTTTTACTTAGTGGAATAATTTTTTTTTTTTAATGTCTGAAAATGTGATGGACCATTCACTGTGTTCATCACAGGAGAAAAACCAATCACGGTCAACTCCCACACCGTCAGTCATGTTGTGCTTCGCTGCATCTTTGAACAGCTCAGCTTGAACTCGGCAGTGACCTAACGATACTACGTTAGATAAAGATATGGCAGAAGGTTCTTCACCAGAGCAGTCCATGTTTGAAGTTTTAGAAAGAAAGAAACATTCCTTTCATTTGAAGTGTTTGACTTTCATTGAGGCAGTTGTGTTTTTCTAGCCATTTCTACAGGCCTTAAAGCATATTCCACAACCTTTTTATGATACAGGTTCTTCAGTCAGTCAGTGCATTCAGTTGGTAGATCCAGAATCACATAAAAAAATGAAGGCTGCTCTGAATACTTAAGTATTAACTCATAGTATTGTACAGTGCATCGTGAAAAGAAATGTACAACCAATGGTCACTAACCAAGCAATATATACCATCATGCATTGCACTCACAGTGAAAGAAAAAAAAAATGTTGCGGAGAAAATGTCCTGAGCATTTGTTTTCCATTTAATAATGTCAGTGTGGTTTATTATTTATCCTTTAGTAATATTTTTTTATGTTTTTTGAAAGGAAGAGGAAAAGGTCTTTGAGGAAGTATCCTGTCCCTCTGAGCGGCAATGGGCGGGTAATGACAGACAAAGTGGTGCAGACAGTGGCACGTCGGCTGAATGGACCAAAGAGACATTTACAGGTACATTTACACGCTGCTTAATGTGCTGCAGCTGAGCCGCTAATTAGCTAATTAGCCTGCAAACTGACATTAGCTGTGCACTTTTCCCCGCTGAATGTTTACTGACTTGCTCAACAAGCTAAGGTGCAGTAGACGACGGGCGTTCCGTGAGGTACGGTAGATAGGATGGGAGACATTAGCAGGAAAGAGGGTTGTGTCGGAGGTTTAGCTTGTTACTGCGACAACGGAGTACTGATGAGACTGCTTGAAGCAAACATTTTGGCTTTTGGCTTTATGTACGTCTGCGCTGTAGCAGACAAAAAAAGCTATTTCATTTTAGGCCCAGTTTAGACCTACCAATCTGACAGAGGAGTCCGTTCTCTACAGCGAAATGAGGCTTTCACCATTTGAAATAGTAAAATATTTGTGGATCATTATAAACTGTGTTGGGACTAATCAGACTATGGCAGAGGTGACTAGGTGGTCCTTTAATGTGGCCCAGGATGCATTTGCATCAACGCTGCTTAAAGAATGTGGCCACATGTGGTCTGAGTGATCGGATCTCAAATGCATCCTCAATGCGTCTTGGGTGCGTTTACACCTGAACTTAGAGCTGACCACTTGTGATTGGATCACCAGAGACAAATGCTAATACCTGGTCTGAACAGGGCCTGAGATTCAATTGTTGTTGTTTTTTTTGTCTAATACAGCACAGATGTCATCCTGTGGTTTCCTTCAAAACAAAACTTTCCACCAAAAACTTTTTGTTTCACTTTAAACATTCATGACTAAATGAGCAAGAAAAATACATCCTACCCTGGGGTGCTGTTAATTAATTTGTTGTTTAACTGTCAAAACTCAGCTCATCTGCTCCATGAGGAGTGTGTGGGTTACATTTGATTGACACTGGCCTGGCAACAAAAGCAAAAAAACTGTCATCTGATTCACATATTGAATCCTGATTGGTGCAGCAGTATATGACAAAACATGTTTTTTTTTTTGTTCTATAAACATATTTGACCCAGGTTAGTCCTGCAAAACTTAGAGAGATTGGTAAAATTGCAGATTTTACATGATGGAAGTGTTGATCACTTTAATTACTGTAGGAAAAGAATTGAAGTCTAATTTAGATTTTAAAATATCCACACGCAGAAACACTTATATTATATTTTTGGTGTTGAGTACAACATCTTCATGTAGAGGTAATGAACAAAGGCATTTTTCATTTCACAGGGCCTTCAAATAAACGGATCTCTGTGTGGGAGTAAACTTATTATCTCCAACATTTCATATTCATATTCTTATTCATATTCTTATTCGTACCTGTAGAACAATTTAAATTCCCCACACCAAGTTATTGATGAAGATATTTGCATAATATGTGTCGTCAGTGACGAGGGATCAGTGTGTCCTTCATGACTAGTGTTTCACTCTGCGCCAAAGATAATTAAGAGTTATTAAGACGTTTTCTGCGAGAGCTTTGTTCATTTTCCGTTTCATTTCACCCAAAGCACGAGGTCGGCATTGTCATTCAAATACTCTAACAAGTCACGTTCACTGGCTTTACCATGTCGAGGTTCAAATTGCTCTCATCTCAAAGAATTATGGAGCTCAGAAGTGGTCCGCTAATTGGCGAGACACACCCCCAGGCTACCGTATGGTTTCGCTATTTGACCCCACAGGCTGTTGCAAGTCAGCTGTAAAAATATACTCACATCCGCAGCAGCGCGGAGAATCATCTCTGCTTATTTACATATAAGCGCAAATGCAAAAATGACATAGAATTACAGAGGGCGAGGCGGGGAGAGCAAGCGTGTGATAATGCCTTTGGTCTGAACGAGGCAGTGAATCGGGGAGGTGATTAAGAGTGCAGACGTCAGCGTAAAGCTGGCGCTGCGTCTCGATGGGAAGCTACCTCCTCTGCTGGCCTTTGTTTTCTCTGTGTATGCGCGGGTAAACAGACAGCAGGGACATCCTCGTAGGGGATATGGAGGCTGCCGCGCTGCAACAGCAGATCACAAAACCCAGCGGTGGTTGTCACAGGGGACCGAAATTTTTATCGGCTGAGGTCACAGACTCGTGTACTTCTCCTCCCTCTGCTCCCACTCTCTTGTGGCATCGGCAGAAAGAAAAACCACTTGTTCCACCAGTGTGATATTTCCTTCTCCTAACATGCGCATCTGTCTCCTCTCTCTATTGTTTCCCTTTGTGACTCACTTCATAGTTTAACTATAATTATATAATTCCCCGCTATGCAAATGATACCTCTCCCATGATTCAGTGAGTGTTGCCACCACCTCTCTGGCAAAGTTTTAAGTTCGTCTCCATTGTCATTTATATTCAGCTTCAGGAGTATCGCTGTTATAGCCCATTGAACATATCCTCAGTACCCTCTGCACTCCACACATCCCCGCTGTTAGAATGTAAGAGGAAGTGGGAAATAATTGCAGAGGAACGGCTACAAATTACTGTAATTTTATATTTTTGCTGAACAACAGTGTAAAATTATTATTGGTTTATTTTAAAGCTCAATAGTACAGTACTGTTATTGACATTTCTCATATAAGTAGCAACAATGAACACTGTACAGGCAAAGAAATGTCTGAGTCACAAGAATACAAACACACGGCAGAACACTGGCTGGAAACTGAAAAAGAAACATTTGACAAATGCAAAATGTCACAAATTCTCTTTTCTTTCTCTTCTCCTCTCTTCCTCTGATACGCACACACATACAGGAAAAAAAAAAAACACTTTGATGGCGGTAGTGTGTGTGCTGGAGGCTCTGTCACCTCAATATGACGTACCGTACCTCGCAGCCTCTCATATATTCTCTTTGATGTCACCGGCATGTCAACGTTAGTCCAAACTTCGACGCAGCCACACGTTCAAAGACCAGTCAAACATCCTGTGCAACACCTCAGCAGCTAATGAGCCAAACACGCTCCAGACATCACTCCGGTCTGCGGAGTAATGTCGAGGTTTGGGGGGAAAAAAATCATTTGTGGTCAAGTTTGTAAAGATTATGTTGTTGTTTTTTTATTCACTGTCAAAATTATTATTATTATTAGTGTCTCTAAAAATCACAGGGACTAAAACTTATCAAATGGCGCTCTATTTGATGCTATGCTAACTTAATAGAAATTTATTTTGGCATCCACTCACATTTTTCTGTCCATATGAACTGACAGTTACAGTCATCAGATTTGGAGTTTGATTTATAGATGAGAAATAAGCTTTTATGTGTTTCTCACTTGGTCAGAAATGAGGACAAATACAGTCATATTCTTCTATGACAGATGCAAACAACCTTTCATCAGAAACAAAGTAACACAAATTCTAGGTATTGCTCTGTAATAAATGTAATTAAACTTCATGACTAAATAAACAACAATCACATTTAAAAAAAAAACTCTCAACATTCAAAATTCAGCTAATGCCCTATTCACATATTGCTAAATCCCGATTGGTGCATTGAAACCTGTGACATCACCAATAGGAAGAGCGCTGACAAAAATACAAATACCAAAATATCTCAGCTGAAATCACCAAAACTGTTCCATCTCTGGCAGAAAATTGTATTTTCCTGTCGAACCCAATTGTTCATTGTAAGAAGCTCAATAAAAAAAGTGTATTTTTCTTGTAAATTTCTTTTTAATTGTAAACATGTCCGTCTTGCCATTCTGGGAAAGTGGTCTCAGACTTTTGGAATCCAGTGTATATAAAAAAAAAATATTTACAGGCTTTGGCATGGATATATATTTATGTAACGAATGTTATGTCTACAATATAAGCATACATTCATATTTGTATGGTCTAGACATATACAGCAACATGTGAAATTGTTCCAATTTCTAATTGGACTTTTTACTTTAAATGTACCGTAATTTTGATTGAAACAGAAGTTGGGTTTGCCAAGTTTTTCAGTGGATGTCAATGCAACAATTAGTGCAGTTACTAATTGTGCAATATAATCTGTTTTTTAATTAAACAGAATATTTATTATGTATTTATGTCATTCTCTCTTACCATTTATTCAATGTTTATACTATCTGTCTGTCTATTAATCCATCCATCTGTATATTTAATGAAAGATAAACCCCAGCAGGCATCTGAAATAACAAAACAAATGGTAACTTTTAGTAAGATTGGCCCAGTTTCAGGCTCTAATCAGATTTTTTGTGTCACTTATTTTAATTTATTAACTTATTATACTTGCTGCAGTTGCCCGGTTGATGCCGCCCTGCATCTGGGTTTCAGCTATCAAGCAAATTAGTATAAAGTTATAATAATTCATATAAATGATGGACAAATCCAAAAATCCAAATTGTAATAAATCAGAATGATCTTTTAAAAGCATGAATTTTGTTGTTGTTAGTGTTAGTCTGTGGAGTAAATGACATGCTCTTCTAGTTCCCCTCCAGTCCTGCGTTGTCAGCCTTGGATGTGGTTTTGATTTAGATAGATTGTGTCTTTAACAGAAAAATGGTTTGGTCATTTCTGCTCCAGCTCAGTGCTGTTACATCTCTGTGTCTATGCACCTCTGTTCATACAGTGGGCCACTGTTGTCTGAAGAGACAAAGGAGGTCTCATCTGCTCTGGAGATGACCTGCACTCAACCTGAAACAATTTCTCTTATTGGTTTTATTTGAGAGTTTTAATGCCACGGGGTCTATCTGCAGTTTCTCAGGCCTTTTCAGAGCCGTGATAAATATCTCCGGGAAAGAATGCAATGTAGCTACTGAAAAAACCACCAAGTAAGAGCCAGGGTGAAAGCCAGCTCCTATGTAAAGAGAATAAGAAATATAGCTTTATACTTTATTAGGTCCTACAAATGTCAGCTTTGCAGAGAAGCATGGACTGTTGTGGATGAACCCCATCTCCCCCTGGCCACTGGAGTATTCTTCCTGCCATACACAAACCTTCATGAAGCAACAGTTCACAGGACAAAGTCTGCTGGGGTTTTGCAGCTAAAACACTTATTTTACCTCTGCAGAAATAATTGGCCATTAGTGTATGTGGGGTAAAAGAGCATAATGAAAACACTTTAAACAACACTGTTGTTTGTCTGCACATGGGTGTACATCTCTCCATATCTTTGTTTGTGTGTATCTTTGAGGAAGTAGCATTAGAGAGTGACGCGCACAGTCATTACTACACAGCAGGTTACAGACAGGGCATTAGGCTCTCCTGCAGTGGAGCCTGTGAAATTGTGCTCATTATTGCGTCTCGGTTCAGATCCAGCCCTGATTTGCTCGCCTTTGCATGGCTCCTGGTTATCGTCAAGCGCGGCAGATGAAGAATCAGCCGAGCAAATCTCATTAGGGAAAAGACAAACTTGCGAGAGGAGTTGAGATCAAACTACGAGCAGTAAATATTGACAAAGTAAGACAGCGAGTAAAACTCAGCAGCACTGCTGATACTTGTGCTTGTGACCAGCAGTTTGCCTTTGTTTTCTTGCATTTAAATCTGGCTGACTGCACCGTAGGACCATGCTGTTGTGAAAAATCTGATTTCAGATTAAAAGAAAAAAATAAAACAAAAATAAAACCTGATGTGGAACACAGGCTAATTGAAACCAGTCAAGATCTGTATGATGAAATGTGCATATGGCCTCATTTTATTTAGCTATACACTTATCATCCATCACGATCATCATCATCATCATCATTACCTTATGCCAGTTTGTTAGGAATTGTCTAACCCTAGTTGAGGCTAATCATCATAATTTCTGTTTAATTGTGAAATTATTAAACAAGATCTTTTCATTCAAGACTTTATCAAGCTCGCTGTGCATTTAATTTACAAAGACTTTAATAGATTAATTGTCTGTTCACTAAAGCCTGTCTTTGTAAGCTACTGTTGCTATAGTGCACACTTTTCATTTTAGCATGTCATAATGACAAAGGTGGCAGATTTGCGCACAGTATTTTTTTCTCATTTGAAATGTCAGCTGGTGCCAGCACATTGAATCAGCTCAACTTTTAATGTTTCCTGTTGACTGGTCTTAAACGCACAGTATGTAACTTCTGCAGTGGGGGGGTCTCTTAATCAATAACAGTAACAAAAGATGTATGTATTGTTGCTGGATACATGTAAATATGACATCAACAGATCAACATCCAACAACCAGCAGGTTTTGAGAGTGAGGATGAATCTATTTTCTCATGTAAACTGTTTATGAACCCAGTGTCCCTGTTAATACAGCCCCATGGACACTACCTTAGCATGTGAGGCTGTCGACCCTTGTTATGGTTTAGGGGGGATTAGCCCTCTACTTAAAGGTCCATATTTTACATATTTCCTGTGTTTTATTTAAACTGTTGATATTCATAAGAGGATATATTTGTACTTTTAAGAACCAAAGACTAGTTCACTGCAGTTTTGTGGGTCTCTCTCAGGAGCTCTAGTAACAACAGGTCAGTGAGCCAATCAGAAGAAAGACTCTGATTCTCTCTTCTGATTGGCTGACTGTTTTCTGAGTAATTGAATCAAAATATAGCACATTTCAGGTAAACACTCAGAGAAACCAAATCATGCAAGGTTGGATGGTGGGTCCAGGTGGGCTGAGCTTGGGGCATGGCTGAGAGTGGTGACTGCTTTGTTGTGACATCACATAGTTCCAAAAGTCCTGACGGCTTGTTTTAAGGCTCAGTTTCTGAAAACAGGTTGTGTGCATTTCTCTGTGGACTGAGCACTTTGATGCTTTCACAGTATTAATATAGAACCTAGACCTGCACTATAATCAAAAAAGACATGGACATCTCACTTTAATCAATATGGGACCTTTAAAAGACATTGGGAGAAAGGAACTCCACTGTTTTGGGGGAAAATCGAGCGATATTGACTGAGCCAAGGTAGCTCACCTGTTTTATTTCCCAAGACATCACTGCTGTCTTGGCAACAATAAAGCAGAGCTGACAGGTCTGACTAACTGGGCAGTCAAACCAAAAGTGAGCTCTGACCTCAGGCTGTGTATCACGTGGATCAGCTGTGGTTTCCAGCAGAGAATCTGACTTTTGTAAAAAAAAAAAAAAAAATGTATTCCCTTGAGGTTTTGGACTCAGCAGAGACATGAACACAAACCAAAGTACAGGTGTGTTTTTTTTTTTTTTTATTGGGTCCCCACTATGTTACATATGAACAAGCTGTGTCTATAGTTTAACAGTAAGATACTCTTGACTTTTTCTCAAAGGCTGGTGAGCTCCTGTCATTTCGTTTAATGATGTCCCTATCATAAAGGGCTTGTGTGTAGACGCGGAGAAACACAATTGTTCAAAAATCCCAACAAGTCTGGCTGGCCTTTCTACACGCACTTCAGCACTCAGAGCCAAATGAGGCTTTCCATTTTGGTCACAAACCCCCATGTGCTTTGCCTCTGAAGAGATGCCCATTGTGGCTAAATTTGGAGCGCCCTTTCTTCTTTATGGGTTGAAATACTTTGCTGATATTAACCAGCCTCAATTTGGAGCATTCAAAGACAGAACAACCTTTTCAAGATAAGCATGTATTCTTGGTCTCTCCTCTCTTGCGATCAGCTATACCTCTATCATGTAATTAAATCTAATTGCACATTTGAAGCAGTGCAGCTTGATGGGCTTTGCTAATTGGTCCCACATTAGAAACCATAATTACCTCTGTGGCCACAGGATAATGTGTTTTGCATCATCGTTGTCAATCATTTTAGCCGCAAAGGTATTCAGCATCAGCACCTGCTATGGTCTCTGTCCATTCATGTTTGCATCCACGCATGGATGTGTGCGTTAATAGCATAACATTATGGAAAAGCTGTTGAATTAAAGAGTAAACATGGTTAGAAATATGGCTCCTTTTGAAAAGGGGATTACTGTCGTGGTAGGTGATATCTTTCATGAATGAATGAATCAGTGAATGAATCAATCACCTGATATCATCGCACTTGATTATCTTGACTGTATGCCTCTTCCACCCATAAGTAACACCCAGATGATGATGGTGATAGGGAGAACAAGCAACAAAGTACAGTCATCCTGCTGTTTGTCACTATGTGAAGACTCCTCCGCCTGGAGTGTGTGATAAGATGAACTGTGAAGCACATATCCACGTCTGCACAGAATGGGCTCCTTATCTACAGTATAAAGGTGATAAGGTGTTTTATTTTCAACACACATGCACGATTTCTGCAAAAGCCGGGATTTGTTCCTTTGCAATACTTATACACATGCACTCATTTATTTTATCCTCATAGACATTTGAGTTAAACTGTGTCATAATTAGTGTATGAATTAGGGTAAAAAAAAAAAAAAATTTGTGAGGTCACAGTGACCTTGAACTTAGATCGTTGACCATCAAATTCCAATCAGTTCATCCTTTAGTCCAAGTGAGTGTTTGTTCCAGATGTAATGAAATTTCCCCCTTCACAAGAACGTGAGGTCACCATGACCTTGAACTTTGACCTTTGCCCACCAAAATCTAATCAGTTCATCCTTTTTAAACAGTAAAACAGTAGTTGCCAGTGGCTGCACAGCACAACGTCTCGTGTAAACTAATGTTTTAGAGAAGCAAAGAAGAAATGATTTTCAGGAAAAGTGCAGTTTTAGCCAGGTGTGACACTATCAAGTTTATTAAAGTTGACCTGCGGACATGTTTCAAACTATGTAAAAATACTCTCTACTCTTACTTCCTCATTGAGAATTTCAGGCTCAGGCCTTGGCCCCGCCCACCACCTGCTTGCTCCAGGTCTCCAGGTGAAAGAGCAGAGAGCATCAAGATGGTTAGAGGAGGAA
Organism: Trachinotus anak; assembly: GCF_046630095.1. NCBI lineage: Eukaryota > Metazoa > Chordata > Actinopteri > Carangiformes > Carangidae > Trachinotus > Trachinotus anak. Next base: position 10,179,814 of record NW_027273877.1, read on the forward strand.
ACATCAGAGAGACTCAGCCACATGTTTGAGCCTCAGTCAGACCCAGACTCAGATGAGGAGACTGTTGAGACCAGAATCAGAGACTAGCAGACGGATCAGAGCAGTTAGCACAGTTAGCATCTTTTGTTTATGTTGTTCGTTAGCTTGTAACTGGCAGTGACTGACAGTGTTAGTGGTTGTGCAAATGCAAACTCTTGCTTTCTGTACTGACAAGGTTTCAGGTTTATTTAGCCCCCCCCCCCTCCCCCCATCCCCCCCCCCCCCCCCCATCCCCAGAAGTTGACAGGATTCGTTCCTCAGGTTTGTGACATATGAATCCCCGGCTGTCTGAATCTGTCATTGGTTCACTGCATTTCCAAGTTGGAAATACTCAGTCATGGTGTTGACTGATTATTTCACTCATCATCGTCTTGTCTATATGATGTTTTTTATATAATACATGTTAACAAGGTTAAAAACTTGATTTTCATCAGAGGTGGTCTTTAATAAATTGCATGGTATCTGATCGGTGCATAGACTTGTGTACTGACCGATTCCTGATACAGTGTTTTCGGCAGTATCAGGGCATTTCTGATACAAGCATCAGTATCTGAACAATTCTGCTGCCAGTAGTTCCTCCCTTATAGGACGCTGATTGGTCCAAACCACTGTGGTTCAGTGGCAAGCAAATAGCTTCGAGTCTGGATTCATGCTTGTGAGAAATCCAGATGCCTCACAGGGTTATATACAATAGCTTGTGTTAACCAAACTCCACAATTCTTGACCTAGAGAAGGAGTTCCAGAGAGACTGATTATTGGCTGGTTTCTACCTGATTGTTCTTGTGACTGTGAAAGAGTAAACACACCAGTGTGGATAGTACAACTGCTTCAATTTGTTAAAGTTTAAGTGAACTTTATAGGGAGACCTGGAAGTAAATAGGGCCTCAGGGCTGTATACAAGCAGAATCTCAGATCAATTTCACAGCGGCTCACAGGAGTCACACAGAAAGTTACACTGAAATCACTCGTACCTCAGAGTACGACTGAGTTATTCATGAACACATTAATAATTATCGTGATGTATTGTAGTTTTCTGACAGTTGGGATTTGAGATATTAGACAATGGTAAAATTCAAAATGTATTTGTACTTTATTTGTACAGTATATGGGAAACTTTGTTTATGTCTGTCATGTCACATACTCTTGGGATACACACCATGACAATGCTATAACCCTGCCATCATTTATTTTAAATTAGGGCTGCAATAATAGGCTAATTATTTTCATTAGTGATAAATATAGCGATTATTTTCTTGACTAATGATTGTTCTATTTCACCATTAGTCCAAATAGTTCAATAGTTTGGCATTTTAACTTCCAGTAATCGTTCCAGCTCTAATTAAATTTAAATAGATGAGTAATTAACCCGCTATTTCCATTAGGCACCTTGTGGAAATGAATAAACCTTTAACTGAGGAGCTGATCAGAGTTCGATTCATTTCTGTTGAAACTTTGGTTGTGACAGCCCCAAACATCACCGTTACTGTTGCTGCTGTGAGAAGCCCAGTTTTTGCATTTACTCACTTTTCCATCCTGCTGAAGGTCAGTCATGAAAATAACTAGTTTCTTACCAAAACAATGTTTCCTCATGACCTCACTGTGATCAAGGAGCTCTTATGTCTCTGCCTGACCTTCGCTGCCTACTTCTGGAACATCAGTGGTTTCTGTCTGTGAATTCTTCATTCTGTATGTTGTATTTATTGTTATTTGTCATTTGGAACAGAACTGCAGTGAGGAGTCCAAGGCAAATTTCTCACTGGGACATTAACGTTCTGTCATGTTGTTATCTCTTCTAAAGTAATTTTCCTCCCTCTGCTAAAAGGACTGAAGTAGCGTCACTCTAAGAATTTATAGCCAGTGAGGACTGATTTCATTTGAAAAACACAGACCTTGAACATCTCTCAAATAAAAGACCTTCTTGGCTTGTGAGTAATTAAAACATACTCACAGCTTAAATCAGTTTTTGCACGATCAGGTTAAGTAAATCCTGGTTACCTAACAACTTGGTGATGGAGGAAAATATCTGGCACTACAGGCTCTACTTTAACAGTCCAAAGCACAGGGTGCAAACGCATTTAGTGCGTGTCCATATCACTTTTGCTATTTTAACAGCAGAAAAAGCAGTTGCTGCACCAGGTGCATGGTTCAAAAGGATTGTAATGAGTCTCTTAATTAATCATGGGAGTGTTTTGGGTGTAACATACAATAAACCAAACAGAGTGCCATCTCCCATTCCCTCTAAAAGCCAGACACACCCTTCAAATAACATTGAAAAACTGCACCACAGACTTAAGACCAGGTTGTTGTTGGTCAGTTGTGAAACTGCGTTCCACTGCCTCATGATAGGAATGCATCAACAGTGCACCTGACCACACTTCATTTTAAGACCAACACACCCATGGGCGCACAGATGAACACCCAGTGCGTTTGCTATTTAAACAATGTGGGCGCTTTGCGTAGCTTTGCCCTGGGTGAATGAGGGATAGGCCTTAAAGCTCAAAGGTGAAAAACACTCTTTCCTTAGTGTCGTCACCATGTTAAACACTGAGGACCAAACATTAAACTCTCCACATCACTCACCCTGAAGCTCTACTCAAAAGATTCACTTTCAAATCGTGACTGTTGACACATTGATTAGCAGCTGCAGTTACACACAGTTTGAGCTGAATTTAGCTCCACAGCTGCGTGATATTTTTTTATTCTGGTTATTATAATTATAATTATTACCACAGACAATAAGACCATAAGCTTTCCTACTCACCTGAGCTGAATGATGAAGTAGCATCTCTGTAGCACTCTTTTAAAATCCAAGTGAGGTTATTTTTTGTACATGTATTCTGACAGTATATTATATAGGTTTCCCATTCTTGACTGTTTCTTAAGCCTCGTGAATGAATAAACTCCTAGACCACTTTTCTTTCCCCCTGAAATGTGTCTGTTTGTGGTGCAGGTGGAGCGCTACCATTAGTTTGCACTTCTTTACAAATCCCACACACACTAAGGTCACAGTGAGCCAGTCAAAGTAAAACCCAGCTCAAGGTGTTCATCTTATTTCAGATAATTTGGTTTAGCTCCGGTAGAGTCAAGCTGCGGATGCTCTTCTTTTCAGACCAATACTGTCACTTTTTATTTGAACCAAGGAAAAACTCTCACCTGGTGCTGCAACACAAGTGACAGCAACAGAAACAAGCCGAGCAGCATTGACTGTACAGCCTTGTCCGACTGCCCACGTTTCACCGCACTCATCCTCAGGCCCTTCGACAGAAGCTTGTGAAAAGGTTCAATTTCATTTGGATAAGAGTCACTGACATGAATTTCCCTCATGCTGCAAAATGAAAAAAAGTTTCAGCTTGAGCAAAAGATTTTGTGGCTCCCGGTGCTTTATAAATCTGAAAGAAAGGAAAGAGATGGCATGGGAATGAAAAGAACTGTAGTTCTTACTGAGCTCTGAGATCAGTTGGAGGCTGAACTGGTGCATCCACAAGTCGGTGCAGCTGGCTCACAGCTGATCTGTTTGTATTGTTGGTAGATTGGCAGTTTTGGGTGAATCAACATGGACTGGTCCTGCGCTCAAATTTGGGATAATGACACAACATGGGAATTTACTTTGCTTTCTATCTAAACAGACCTTGTGGTGAAAAAAATGCTTCATTTTGCTACTATCTCAGAAACTACAATATCCAACTTCCTTTTGTTTTCAGAACAGTGGCATGCACCTGTCCCTTTCATCTCCTGCCAAGCAGCAACCTCCGAGGCTAACAAATGAAGCTAACACTGAAGTGTCATAAACTGCACTTCTTCAAATGACCACTTGAGGCTGGCTCTAAAAGTGAGTCAATCCCCATGTTAAAACTTTACAGGAGAAATAAACATGTTTACAGCCTTTTGTCCTCTGTAGCTTTTATTTGAATTTTATTAAGGATTAAAATTCTGCATAATTGAGGGAGTGTTGCTTTGAGTGACAGACATCTGAGCACCCATATAGGGATTAGCCAGGAGTTAGGCAGAGTCAGGCACTGCCAAGTTCCTCCTCCGACAATAATCTAATATTTAACTTATTGCTGGCATGTTTGTAAGACCTGCTTTCTGCTTGTATTCTCCCTTTCTTTGCCTTTTTCACCATTTGTGGCTCCATCGACCCATTTCCCACATGGGGATCATTAAAATTTCATCTTATCTTAAATCTGAAAGCGAAGAAGAGGAAAGCAAGCAAGACAACAGAGCTGAGAAGTGGTTGTGGATATCACAAGTGTTAATCACAGCCCGCATCTCGTCCTGTGGTCCCCGCGTGCGCCATCTGACACGGCAAGCGAGCTTAAGCCGGTCTTCATTCCAAATGAAACGTGGCCAACATGAAAGAGGCCAAGATGAGAGAAACATGGACCTGTCAGTGAAAGATGTGTTGACCCCTGTTTGCTGGGCTTAAAAAAAAAACAAAAAAACAACCTTATCCCTTCTGTTGTTGATGTGTGTCTCAAATCAGCAACAAAAAAAAGACTCAAATCATTCCTTAAATTTAATTTTCAGTAACTTGTGTCAGTGCTGCACATTGACATGCCCTTTGTTGCTGTTTATTTTTATTTCTTGCCATTAATATGAAACGGCTACATCCAGGACATAACATATGCAAATGCAAACTCGGTTTTTATTGTGACACCTACAAGAGGTAATTACTGATGGTGAAGGTCAAAGAGAAAATGTAGGTGGAATTATGTTAACAAGCTTTTATGAAGAGTTCAAATCGAAAACAAAGAGTGGTGATAAACTGTACTTAGCTAAAAGTCCAAAGTACGGCAGTTCAAATGTAATCGGAGAAAAGGTTACTGCATTACATCTTTAAAAGGGGAAGAGGAAGGGTAAAAAAATAGGGTGGTAACAATAATACATGATGAATTTATTATTATCTTCAGGTGAGAAAAGCAACCAATTAAGTCCAGTCTGACACTTTGCAGCCTCTGACTATAACTGATAATTACACATACACTCAATTAGCCGTTTATTAGAATAGAATAGAATACACTGTCTTTATTGTCATTGCAACATACACTATTGTACAGCAACGAGGTGAGGTTTCGCAACTCTTAAGATGCTCTTGGAATAAGACCATGAGAAAGGTAGAAAAAAAAAGTATAAGAAAGTATTCAACTGGAACTGTAAAATAAGTTAACAAAAATAAAGTCTAAAAATTATAAATTAAAAAATTACAAAAAAAAAAAAAAAAATACAGTGCAGCATCAGATAAGAGTAAAAGTAACACGGTGCAAATAACTGTACAATCGTTTGTATAGCTGTGCAAATTAGGCGCTTGACTGTGCAGTGTTGAGATGAAGCGTCCTACAGAATAAATGCTATTTATATAGCAGCATTCGGCGACAGCATTATATGTATGGATAATGTACAAAGTTTCTGGCGGTGTTGGTATTAGGCTGGGTGTTTTTTGGCCTGGTTCAGAGCAGCCACAGCTCAGTCTTGTAGTGCGGGAACGCAGGGCTTTGTAACGTCTGTCTGATGGAAGCAGTTCAAAGAGGGACACCTAGCTAAAATAGTCTAATCTAATCAATCTAATGCTATTAATTGTTGAAGAAAGTTTTTGACTCAAATGTGTGGTAGCCTCTGTTATTTAGCCTGATGTCATTGATATAAATGGGACAGAACAATAGAAACACAGTGACACTGCTGCAGGTGTTCATGGACTTTACGTACAATATTAAGCTCCATAAATCAAACAGCTGCTGCTTCGTAGAGAATTAACAGCAGAATAAAGCAGAGATGTATAAACAATGTAAATTCCACAGTGGCTGCAGCTGACACACAGAAAAAACGCTACATTAATAGGCAACACAGTAGTTGATGTATAGTGTTGCACACACCTGTCTGAGCGTCACTCTGCGTCTTGTGCTCTAAATCCAGCTTCTCTGCAAGCTCACAGTCACAGTTGAAGGATCCACCGTCAGCATTTCAGTGTTTAGCCAGACCCAGCGTGCACCTGTCGGTCATGCAGCATGACAGATGTGTTTGATTTGGGACGCCGGGCGGTGCATCCAGGAGCAGCAGCTTCTTCTTCTCTGCTGCAGCCGCAGATTTGACTCTTTTCATCTGTTGCATTGTCACACAGTTCATTTATAACTTTACCATGTGACTTTTGTTTTTACTCGACAGTGATTTCGACTTTAAAAGTAGCAAAGTAAAATGCTTAGGTTAGGAAATACTTAACCTAAGCACTTACTTATAAGTAAAGTTACTGATTTTTAAAAATACTCCAAAAAGTACAGTTACACAAAAAAAAGAAATCTCCTGCACTTATTGAATAGATGTAGTATTTAGTACTTGGACCAAGGTCTCCTGCTGCACTAAAGCTTTAGTGATGTCGCTTTGGATAAAAGTTTGTACCAAATGTATTGTAATGTATTAGTGACAACACTTTACAGCATATTCCCCTGGCCAAGAATGTAATTTAATAAATCATACAGATAAAGAATGTGAATGAATTGTTGTTCTTTTCTCATTTTGAAGGCCTCACTCAATACAATACAATAGTTCACTGTGTCGTTCTGTTATGCCACTATCCTCCGTAGCAGTGGAAACCAAGGTCTTATAGATAATGATGTAGGGAAAAGCATAACTTGGAGAGAACTGCCAAAATCCAGTTCCAGGCCTGACACGCAGCAGTGGGTAGGTAAGAACATGTGACAAACAGGTTTAAGTGACCAAATGTAGTACTCACACATATGTTGGGACTATAGTTTAGCCTTATTTTGGTAAGAGTATTGTGCCCACGTGATACCCAGGAATATATTTGTCCTGTAGGCACAGGCATTCGCAGAAATTGACGTATCACTACTCTGATTCCCGTGCTGTTACCGTACTGCTCATCATTTTCTCCTCGGGACACACATCAAGCTTTCAAGAAATACCTCTATCTGAGACACATGAATCTCCTGATGGACGTCTTCTCTGCAGCTCACAAGAATTCCCGCCACAAATGCAACTTCACACATCCAGAGGTGATGAAATCAAATTCACATAACATTACAAATATGGTTGATATTTACTGTAGAAGCTCAATCTGCCTTTAAATGTCACAGTGACACCAGATGCTAACACCACCTATGCACATGATGCTGCAGGCTGACTGTGTCGGAAGCAAATGTCCCCCTGCACATTTGCTTGCACTGCTGTGTGGAAATCATTTGTACAGGGATGTAAAATAACAAGATTGTTCATGTTCCATGTAAACATCATATCACAATTTGATCGAAATGTCCTCACAAAAGGTATAATGATAAAGGATGATGTGATTCTTGTTTTTTTTAAGCTAGTTTGCTCTCGGAGTGAAAAAACAGTCAAAAACAGCCGAGAGCTGAGCACTGGATCACAGTGGTGAGAGTGAGAGAACCACAGAGAAAAAAGCAGTCAGTGAGCAGCGCTGATTGGCTGCATATTAAACAGGCTTGTTTTGCGTATATTTCAGTTATATCGTGGGGGTGAAACTTTAAACTGCTGCCATCATTTTATCACGTTTTGTTTTGTTGGAACTGAGGATGAAGAGAGTCTGTCCAGTCCAGACCTTCCTGCCATGCTCACACTGACAGCCTACATGGAAATGGTGAAAAAAAAAACAAACTCTATGACAATATACAAAATATTATAGGAAACCTTTAAATGGAAAACTGAAGTACACTGTTTTAATGCAGAGTAATCAGCTTTCAAAAATAATAATAAATAATTATTATTTTAATACATATATACAGTATGTATATTGCAAAGGTTACATGAATTCCTGTACAACCAAGGAAACAAACGCATCCGATGGCATTTATAAAATAAAGAATATTTATTATGAAATAGTGTGTTCCATCATAACAGCCCTGATTATTCACTATAACTATGAAATAAACAATAAAGGTTCTATAAGCCTTCCGATTGGATGAAAAAGCTGACAATAACGTGTGGTCAAAGATTATATGATACCGCTCTATCTGGGGCCTAACTTTGCTCTGAAAACCTCAAGGATAAGGGGGAAACATGGGAAAAAGGGTGTGGACTCAGGCAAGACTCCATATTCTGTTCGTTAAGCACAAAATATCTTGTGGGGCAATGAAGATAACATTTGAACATTGACATAAAAAAAAATATATTGTCAGTATTGTAAGTCAGAAGCCTGGATGTTTATTAAATTATATGGGGGTATGAATAATAACTAATGTTTCATGTTAAACCCTGAATATGATTAAAAGCAGGTAAAGTCATCATAGGGACATTGGGGTGGATGTAAAGGTAAACGGGTGTAGCTGACGTGTTTTTGATGACACAGACCAGAAGTCAGCCCAGAGGCACCAAAATGTCTAAGAGCAGCCCTGTCAATGTTGTTATCAATCCTTAACATCACGCCATCAAAATTAAATACCTAATCTTATGGCATCTGATAAAACTATGTGGGTACCAAAACTCTGGGATGCTAGAAACAATAACTACGCATGAAAAACAACACGTGGCATTTGGAAAATTGAAGACATAGTGTAGACAAAGGCATAAGACCTCAGAAATCCCTGCACATCAATACAGATTAAACTGTACCAAACAACGAATGAAAAGAATGTTTTGTTACTAGTCAAGTTGAGCTGTAAATAAATTCTTAACACACACAAAAGACTACAAATAAATCTTCAGCGCTCATATTAGAAGTAAACTATCATTGTGAAGTGAACAGTATCTTCAGTTCAGATCCAAAGTAATAAGTCACCATGTCTGCGCAGAGTTATTATTGCTTTGATTCGTGAAAGTGTTTTTATCAGCTTAATCGTTTTTTTCCTAGGTAATTCACACTCTTGTCTTTACTCCTCAGCCCTGTGCGCGTGTGTGTATGTTCGCCACTCATATAGTAAATGGTATAGCCGAGTGAATTACACCCACAGAGGCTCCCTCCCTTGTGAGAGCTGATACTGTCCATACAAGACGTTATTGGATTACATGTGCTGGGAGATATTGAATGTCTGCTGCTGCTGCTCACTTTCTCATCAGATTCAAACGAATGGCTTATGTGGTTTCACTCTGCAGTTTATACTTTAATACACAGATTCCATGATTCTCTCATTCAAGATGTTTCTTTAGATCTTATCTGAATAATTAATACTATGATATCTTGTTATAGCAGTTAATAATGTTTTTCTCTCTGTCTCACTCATGGTGTTACATAAATGTGGGCATAACCTCTCTGCAGTGGGAAGATAACTCAAAGTAGCTCATCACCTGATACAGCGGATGCATGGCCCATAAACTCTTCGCTGGCACTAAAACAACAAGGAGGGTGTGATACAAATGTGCACTGTGGGAGCGTTGACTTTAAACAAATAGCAGGTCCTTAACTCCCAGCTGTAAAAGCTGACAGTCAACACATATACAGTCCGCCACCCCTGCAACGCGGCCGCATGAATCATGGCAGTAATACAATACAGTGCTCAGCCACCTTCAACCGAAGAAGATATCACTTTGCAAGCAGTCACGTTTATAGTTTCACGATTTACATTTACTGTTATGTTCAGTTACGTTCAATGTCAAATTTATTGTGTGTAGTTGAAAAGATCAGCACTTTCTGTTACTTTTTTTTCTCTTGGAATTGCGCCAACACAGTTTGTATTCACTCTGCATCAGTCAGGTAATAGAAAGAGATTTTACCAAGATTTCCAGAACTTTTCTGTTCGTACTCAGACGCTATCAGAGTACAACATCAAAGCTTTGTGCTCTTGTGAAATGCAAACATTTTGTTGTTTAGAATGAGCTTTGAATAAATATGCGTAAAGGGCATCATAAATTATAAAGAATTTAACCTGTCCTGGTTCGCGGTTGGACAGAGAAGATGGTATCATCAGCATAAAAACAGAAACTGCAGTCTTCCATTGGAATTTTTTTTTTCTTTTTTCTATTTATAATTATTGCTGTTATTGTTGACATTATCATACCTTCTCATTTTCATCATTCATTATCCCATTCAATACATAATATACCATACCCTATGCCCTTTTCTCAAGGGCAGTTCAACACCAATAAAAGGTAAAACAAATATGATTTATCAATATAAATACCAGGGGGTCAATATTAATCCTTGTGGAACACCTTTATCAACCATTGATAAAGTTTATAGTTTAGTTTATTATAGTAGTTTGTCCAAGTTAAGACTACTGCACAGTAAATAGTGCTACTTATTTATTCATGCATTGCTTTTAAAATATTAGTCTGTCATGCTTAGCACAGGAAACATATAAGAGAGGTAAAACAATGTTAACAGTGCAGTATAATTTAAATATAGTTATTGTTCAACATGTGTGGGAAATCTTGCTTTTGCTTTCAGATACTCCACATATGTCTGTATGGCTGTTAGCTTAGCAAAAAGACAGGAAGCAGGGGGAAACAGTTCTTGGCAAACAGCAATGTATATGATAAGTTTTGGATTTATAGGAGATTTACAAGAGTTATGTTATACTAAGCTAAGCTAACCAGCGGCAGACTGTAGTTTCCTATTTAGCATACAGACATGAGAGTTGTATCCTCTCATCTAGCAAGCAAACACGTGTATTTCCCAAGATATTCAACTGTTCCTTTAACATTTGTCTGGTCAAATTATGCAGTAGTTCCATGTTCATTACCACACAGCTTTCATTTAGACATAAAATAAAAAGACAGTCAAGTTCAGCTCTCCTTTTGATGAAGAATCCATCAAGCTTGAAAATAGAGCACACGTTCCCTGTTCACAACGTTTACGATTCTCTAATTCTTCCCTTAACGAAATGAAATTACAAAGAGCACTGTAGCAAATAGCAATTTGCCTAATTAAACTGATGGAAAGATAATCTGTAAACTCTTAACAGTGACTATGGGCGTTTTTAATTAGTGATTTAATGAAAGCTACAATGCAGGTCTGGTTATATTGGATGGTAACAAATGAAGCCCCGCAGTATTAAGTGTCAGTCTCGCTTGTCTTTATGGTTGGAGGTGCAGGGTTCAGAAAAGACAGGATTAAAAGAAAACATTAGATCATAGAGGATTGTTAGGTGTCTCAAATGTCATCACATTTTTCGGGACAGTGACAGATGATTTGATATACTCAGTCTGCATAATGTGTGTGCAGCAGCCCCTGTTGTATCCCTTCACCATGTTTAAACTTGTACCCCAGGCCTTCCTTTGAAGAAATAGATTTCAGGTAAACTGTGCAGCCCACAAGATGTACATTTGCAGTTTTGAGCATATGCTCCCAAAAGATATTTTTTTAGCATTTCCTTCCAGTTTAATATCAGTCAAGAAAGAAAAATCGACCTGTTTATTCAGAGTCCACCTTTGTACTTGTTGATTTCATGTCACTCCTTTTATTTCATTGATATTTATTCTCAAGGACTGTTTCTGGAAAGTTTTTTACATTTTGTCAGTGCCAGTACATTTTTTTTTTTTTTTTTTTTAAAGACATCTCAAACAAAGCAGAGGCCTGTCTGGCCCTCTTATGTTTTTTGCTTTGGAAACAAATCCTAGCCGACTATTTATTTCATCAAAAACTGAGCAGAAAAAATCAATCAGATGAAGTGGCTTGTTGATACCGGACCGGCCGAGTTTAACGTTCACGCTGCTTCAGTGTGGTTGTTGTTATGCAACCAAGATGCTCTGATCCTGATGGCCCTTAGACATTCTTCTTTCAAGGACAGAAACAGAAAACTGGATTTGTGGCAAGAGGGGAGGGGGGTCATTGAAGGGCCATGTAGCAATCAGGTAGAGAGTTTGTAGGAGACAGGGAGAGAAATGTTGCAGCCGTTTGTGCCACTGCCCACAATCCTCCCCCGCCTCCTGCCTCCTGACCTGAGCAGGGAGAACGGTCACAACAAGTTCATTTATAACTTAATTGACACTTTCTACAAAGTACTCATTAAACTAATCTTTTCCATAGTGTCGAGTGGGTGGAGAGTTTGTTGTCAAGGTAACTGTTTTTTACTCAGGCTAAAAGACTGATGGTGATGTGTATGAAAAGTGTTGAGCAAAGATTGAAAGAGAAGCTTCATTTAAATGGATGTGGATGTGGGTGTCAGTGCAGCGAGGAGAGGAAAATCAGTCTCTGTCCTCGCTCTTTGCGGACTGTGTGACTCCAGCCTTCCTCATCTTCACAACGAGATAAAGGTGCTGCAGAGAAAAGCACACTGACCTGACAATTATACAGATTCAGAACTTGAGGATGCTGGGAAACAGAATAGTTTCAAAGAGATGGCTGTGGACTCTTTATCTGACTCACTGTTCTTTTATGACAGTTTTTTTGATTATGATCTTTTACAGAAAAAGCGAACTTTCAGTAACTTTCAAATTTCTGCGTAGATTTGTCTCCATTATAGTGAAATACAAGGTTTCTTTAAGAACACGTCAGTTCTTATGCACAAGATCAACGTGTCAAACTCATGAAATATAACATTTATAAGTATAACAAAGACAAGAAAGGATGAATAAATTGAGGAACGAACTAGCGAAAGCTCACTGTGTTTTGATTCAACAGCACAGCAGTTTATTGTGGTGTAAAAAAACACTGAACTGTGCTGACTGATGAAGTGCAGTTGAGCAGCCCCCACTGATCATACTGAAGTGGTCAATGTTGAACTTTACAACTGTAACTGTGCTTAAATGTTGCTTAGTTGCTTAGTAACATTATTGCCAACACAACATAGTTAGTCATTTTTGATCAGCCTCAACATTAAAACAGGGTTTAATGTTGTAGCTGATTAATGTACAAAGAAAGAGTGAACATATTTACAATAGTTTGCAAGCAGATAACTTTGTATTGCATGGTAATATTCAGCTTTTTTTTTTAAGGTCCTATCTTTTACACTTTGTTTGAAGTGTTGATATCAATCAGAAGACATATTTGTGGTTTTAATACCATCTCAGGGTAATTTTTCTTCTCCTCTCTCTGGCTGCTTTCTGGAGCTCTAGTAACAACAGTTTAATGAGTTAATTAGAAGAGATGATCTGAGCCTCTCTTCTGATTGGCTGACTGTTTTCTGAGTGTTTTTCTATAGCAGATTTCAAGTAAACACTCAAAGAAACCAAATCCTGCAAAGTTTGATGGTGGGTCCAGGCGGGCTGGGTTTGGGGCATGGCTGGAAGGAGTGACTGTTTTGCTGTGACATCACAAAGTTACAGAAGTCCTGACAGCTTGTTTTGAGGCTCAGTTTCTGAACAAAGGCTGTATGCATTTCGCTGTGGACTGAGCACTCTGATACTTTCACAGTATTAATATAGAACCTAGACCTGCTTTATAATCAAAAAAGAAATGGAAATCTCACTTTAAATAATATGGGACCTTTAAATATTAGCAATACTTCCTTTGGCAAAGAGTACAATCTGCACACTGTTCGTTAAAAGAATTAACCCAACCTTCTTAACCAAAGAACAAAGTTATGCTTTAAGATGCCCTGTGAATTTTCTTGCAAACAAAGAAAAGTTATGTTAGAGAGAGGGGGATGACACGCAGGAAAGAGTTGGGCCGGTTGGGAGTCGAACGAGTGACTGCCTGCTAAGAGCATCTTGCGTTCACAGGGTACACGCCCCAACCACTCGGCTATCAGAAAATATTTAAAATCCAACATAATCCATCTTAATGCCATGTAGTAGTCTTCCTCACTGCCTTTGCAGGTGCGTTGCTACATGTTTTTGGGTGTCAGCTTGCAGAGACTGTAGCAAACTTTAACAAACAGATATGGTTGGATGCCATGATGGATGCTGCTGCTGGAGGCTCAGAGGAGTTACTGCAGAGAGCTGGCTGGTGTGAGGAATGACAAATGAGTTGTGGATTATGCCGTTCTGAGTTTTCTGGTCAAATGAGAGCAGTAGTGCGCACTCTGCTCCCCTGTGGATCACAAATGATTAGACATTAACTGTACCATATAACAAGAAGAGAGACATGGTCTAATCAGAGATGCAGTGAGAAGTAGTTTTGTCATTGTGCGCCTCCAGTGAAGCTGTGAACTGGGTTCTTTTTTTTCTTTTTTTTCTGTTAAAGACTAAACCCAAGTGATTTCTACAAGGAGCTGGATGATCCTGCTTTGATGGAGGCCATTTTGCAGTTGGTCAAGGACAGGCTAGAAGAAAAGAAGGGAAGAAAGGAAGAAGAGGTGTCAAGGGAAGAAGTTAAAAAAAATAACCAGGCTGGCTGAGTCAGAGCAGCAAATGAAAAGACAGATGAAGTTGGAAGGTTGTGCACTATTTGTATATACTGAGGGCTCTGACAGTCAGAGATATGTTTGTTGATTTGCTGTTGAATGTGCAGTGATTTAAGTACATTATAATATATCTGATTAGGTTCAAGCTGTGCTTCTTAGAACTTATTTTCTGTGCATCTGCATCACTGCCTCATCCCTTCTTGCCTGTTGATGTGTTAGAAAAAAGAACAAATTGTATATTGTAACATTTATACACTTCTCTTACAAATATACATTACACACACACACACACACACACACACACACACACACACACACACAATTTTGACAGGGGGGGTGTCATCTCAGGGGCCAGCGCAGATCGATCCGTCCCAGAGGAGAGCCGGCCCATCCAGCAGCTAATCACACAGATGGATCTCCCGTCTGACAGCCGTCATAAGCAGTGAGACTGCTACTGGATCACTTCCTGTCATCACTGACACACTCCAACATTAAGAGAGACGCACACACACACACACACACACACACACACACACACACACACACACACACAGAGACCTTCCTGTTAGGAACTGTGTGACTATTTTTGTATTTATTCTTTTTGGCTGTTAGGAAATAAGGTGTACATGCAGAGGACATCAGCCCCGTTTCTGTGTCAGGGCGACATCGTCCTCATCCGAATCAACAGAAACCTGTCCAATGTGTACGGTTTGAGAAACACAGCAGATTTTTTTGTGTTTCTCAATTTTGAATGACTGTTGGTTTCCTTAGTTTGTCTTTAGTTTTTTCTTTATTCCACAGTTAGTTTTGGTATTGCTACATAGCCAACTCTCCAGCAGTGGAAAGCAACACCAATTTTAACTCTTGTTTCCATTATTTTTCTACTTCTACTGAAATTAGCATGCTAACCAGCTAGCCCCAGCCCATATCAGCCCGTCTTGTCACTTTCTGGCAGCAAGTCACAGACGGCGCAATTCTGCACCACCATCACTGAGTCCATTCTCACCTCCTCCATCACCACCTGGTACACTGCTGCACAAGAGCAGACTGCAGCGTATCATTCGCTCTGCTGAGAAGGTGATTGGCTGAAATGTGCCATCCACCAGGACCTGTACACCTCAAGGGCCCTGAGGTGAGCAGGAAGGATTGTGGCCGACCCCTCCCATCCCAGAAACAAACTTTTTGAGTCATTCCCCCGTGGCAGGAGGCTGCAGTCCATCAGGACCAAAACCCCACACCATAAGAACGTAAGAACAGCTTTTTCCTGACTGCAGTTGGCCTCATTATCAAGGCCAGAGACCTCCACTGTCCCTTACTGCCTCCCTCCAACTGACTCCTTTCTTGGATTACTTGCACATTTCTTACATATTCTTGTTTTTCATATAGAAACTATTGCACATTGTACAAATTCATATGATATTTATATTTTTTATAATGTTTCTTTTATGTTGTGTTTTTATTCTAAATATTTTATTGTAAAAAAAAAAATCTCTTTGTGTAAGCTGTTTGACATGCAGTACTTAATACACACACACAGAAATAAATAAATAAATAATTGTAGAAATAAATAAATGTAGAAATACATAAACAAATAAATACATGTAAAAAATACAGAAATAGCATTTTTACTTATTTCATTTTTTAGTCCTTCATAGTACTTGCTTTACAAATTTGAATGAATCTAATTTAAAAAAGTGCAACAAGGGTTTAAAGTTAATAATGTTGTGCTTTTTAAAAAAAAATAATATACAGGATTCAACTCCCTCCCCATGCCAATAATTTTTGTATGGTCCCTTAAAACGCCTGTAAAGACTAACTGACTAAATTCACTTTTAAACCGCTTCACTGCACGTTTCCTTAATCCTAATTAGGGAAACACTTTAAAGGGGTGTTAAATCATCGGATGGGTGTTTTATTTAGAAGGTTTGGAACTTGAAGCCTCAGCATTTGGCAAAATAATCGTCGAGTCACTGGTATTGATTAGGAGCCCTATTAAACACACTGCAGATGTATTATGGTCATTTTGTGCTAAGGGACAGTACAAACTTAACTTAGGAGGTTTACTGTTGCCTCATTACTCTGCCTCCCTTCTTCCCTTCTTCTCAGTTTTTTGCCTTCTTCCCTTTCTCTCTCTGTCTTGACTCCCTCCTCCCTCCGTTTTCTCTCTTTATCTTTGTTTCCCCTCTCTCTGCATAACACTGGCTCCTCCGTCAAAGCTTGGCCTGGAGGTGAAGCTGTTTGAAAAGCTCTCATTAAGGTGGCGTTCAGAGATACTGACACCCAGCTGGAGTTAACCATCCGCCAGTATCCACAACAGTTAACCTTGTCCGATTCTCCACGGAAGAATTTAAATATTCATCAGACCTAAAGAAAGAGAGAAAAGAAATCTTCCTGCTACTTCAACACAAGCTTAGTTTAAGGTTAATACCACTCATCCAGCCAATGCTGGTGTGTTTGCCAGAGGTTAGAAGTTCAGAAGATTGCAGACTGCTCTGTGTGTATGTGTGTGTGTGTGTGTGTGTGTGTATATGCTGATAGGGTATATGTGTGTTGTGTAAGCCAAACTGCCTCTGACAGGCTGACAGAACAATGAAAACTAGAGTGTGTATTTCTGTCAGGGTTTAGGTCAAAGCCAAACACCATTAAAAGTATCCACATCCACTCTGCCCTCTGATGCTCACTCCTTATCCATCTCACCCACACACACGCACACACATACATAAATATATATATAAACAGATAACACATAAACAGAAAAATTCTCACCTCTGAAGCCAAAGCTTGGCAGTTCTGAGAGGTGGGATCATTTATTTACCGGGGGCACACTGAGCAGTGTGGCCTCTGACCAGACCTCATGCTGGCTGGAGATAGCAGCCTCACCTCCAAGGGGCCCGAGGCAGCTGCAGGCAGCCAGACTGCAGGTTATCACACCATCTACACACACCTCAGACCAGCTAAAGGCCCTGCTGTGATTTCTGCCGGATAGCGAAGTTTGTGCATGTGTGTCAGTCAGCGTGTGCGTTTGTGTGTCTGCGGGGAGAGAGGAGTGTGTTTCTATTAATATTTATCCGCTCCCTGTTACATCCACTGGCTGCCATTCATCTGAATTATTATTTATTTTTAGAATCTCACCACATAAGATGTAGATGAAGTGACAACGTTGTGTTTAACAGCAGCCAGATTTATAGTCATTGTAAGTGGTTGCCAACTATTTGTGAGCAGTACATTAGATAAGCAGCAAAAATTAACGGCATTTTATTAAAGGTTAAAAGCAAAGTATGTGTTTCTGATGTCTTGCAAATGAAAAGACATTAGAAATACAACCAAGCAGTAAAATCTTCATATAATATTATAATAATTTTTATCTCTCCCACTACATCATATATAAATACAAATGAATGATCCGATCACCTGTGAAGAATTTCTATGCCTCCGTGTTGCGACAGTCAGAGCCAGAGGTTTTATGTTTTCCAGGTTGTCTGTGAAAATGAAGTGATGACATTTTATATGCAAATGGTCAAAGGTCACTGTGACATCATAATGTGCTGCAGAAACATCTGAAGAAGAGGATATTGTGACCAGATTTCCTGCAACGTGGCTGGTTGGCAGAGGCGAGCAACGCGTGTTTTTGCGATTCCCTTCTCCAAAGAAATGATCGGCCGATCGCGCCGCATCAACGTCAGGAGAACGTCAGTTAAAGTTTCATGCATATCATATGAATATTTCAATAATTCTGAGTCAGCAGCAGAAAGACGCTGGTGAAGACATCAGGCCGGACAGTGAGCTGTGGCCTCAGGTCTGTTACCACCTCGTAGCTGCAGGTTGTCAACGTTCATTAGGCTGCCACTAAAAACTTTCTGCCTCATCAAGAGGCTTTTTCACTCTTAGCTTGTTTTAGCTGGACAAACTGAACTTTTATTATTAGATTAGATTATTAGATTCAGATCTGATAAGATGCAACCAAATCCCAGCCCTATATTTGGTTCATTCTATCACAACGGTTACAGTGCAAACATCAGCATTGCCACGGTAACTGTAGTCTGTTGTGCAGAGGAGTATTTGTCTAAAACTCTGAAACGGGCTCAGTTACATAAGAGGTCAAGCATCAGATCATTAGATGCATGGTCAGTTCTTATTCGTGCTGGAGGTATTGAACAGTGTGTGTGTGTGTTTTGTAGGTTTCAGTTTTGATTCTCGTCATGAGCAAATGACTTTATGCTGCGGTGTCCTCAGTGAGCAGCCCCTCCCAAACCCACTCACTCATGTAGCTGAATGTCAAACTGTACAGATGATCAAAACTCTGCAGACTTCACCTCTGGAGACACTGCACTCTAGCAATGTGTGTGTGTGTGTGTTTGTGTGTGTGTTTGTGTGTTTGTGTTCCCAGCTCCCCCCAGCAGGAGGAGTGTTATTTACCGGAAGGAATGCTGAAGCTGCATGTCCTCATCCTGTGCTGCCATCAGCAGTGGCAGGGGTGTGTGTGTGTGTGTGTGTGTGTGTGTGTGTGTGTGTGTGTGTGTGTGTGTGTGTGTGTGTGTGTGTGGGTGTGGTGGACAGACTAAGAGACAAGGTAATTACTACAGGACCATTTCATCTCTCAGGTTCAACAGAGCAACTAACAGGAGCTCTGTCAGCTCATGGCAGAGACACCAAGCACGTGAGTGTTTGTGTGTGAGTTTGTGCATGTGTGTGTATGGGCACCTGTGTTTGCACATAAGCCTAAAAAATAATGACAACTTTTTTTTTTTTTTTTTGGTTTTTTTAACGAGGAAAGGTAGTGGAGAACATCTGCATGTAAGCACATTAGATAAAAACCTGCGGGTGTGTGTGTGTGTCTGTGTGTGTGTGTGTGTGTGTGTGTGTCTGCCTCTGCATCGTGTGGGTCCCCTCCAACCCCAGCATCACTGTTGCCTGGAGCTATGTGTGTTATCTAGACAGGTGCAGTTGTCTGCGCCCTGCTATATAATGGGATGCGTTCAGGCTGTTCCATGCTGTACCTGTCTGCCAGCGCTGAGATGGTGTTCATGATAACTCCTCGCCCCCTGACAGAGGCTGCAGCTCCACGGCACAGAGCGGGGAGACTGCCACTGGGCAGCAGCTCGGCACACATGTTGGACCAGTGTGAATCTTCAGTCTCCATCAGCCGCTTCCAGATGTTTTCCTAGGTAAATGAGTTAATGTGAATGTGTTCTGTAAAAATGTCTGAAGTTTGGAAGTTAATTAGCAGGCTTGTATTAGAGCTCAGCTTGGGAGGTTTTCTGCAGAAAATTGTCTCGAGTATGTTTTGTGTGTGTGTGTGTGTGTATGTGTGCGTGTGTGTGAGCAGATGTGTGTCTGTGCTAATTGACACCCATAGTGAAGCAGTCTCTCTGGTGAGCATATGGCCTTTTAATGTCGCAGCCTCATCGCAATCTGTCACCTGCTGAGAACAGGGTGCTGCGGTGTCGGGGGGGGGGGGGGCACCATGTGAGGCCGTGGGAGATTTGTGTGGCAAACAGTATTTCACTACCTGTTTATACACTTTGCTGTAGCTGTTTGTCGAAGTTGTGTATTTTGTGTTTGCGTCAATAACTGGATGATCTCAGGTGGTGGCAGCAAGGCGGCCAGAGATAAGGTGTCACCAGCAGACAGTGATGTAGTGGTCGGCGGTGAGGTAGCCAGCTGTGAGTTGGCCCGGCCACCGGCAGCAAGCAGAGCGTTTATCCGTAGAGTCACAACAGCGAGGGGTCAAAAACACAACAGGTCACATGACTCATGTAGCTTTGAAGAGTTCCAAGTGGATGATTCAGATCCAGTTTTCCACAGGAAAACACTTAAATGACTTATACAACCTCCATGTCAGCTTCTCCTAAATCAATGACTGACATTTGAAATATTAAATATTTTTATTATGCAAGGATTAATCATGGAAGAGTCAACATTCCCATAGTTACTCCATCTTCTGTGATAGCTGGTAAAACATCTTGTTATAACCTTTCAGATGCCAGTATTAATATAGAGCCGTCCATTAAATTTAATGAAGTTGTGCACTAATATAAATATATAAATATATAAAAGGCTCTGATTACTTAAGAGTTGAACAAGTGATTAAAATATTATTGAAATCACAATACGGCAAAGGGCAATATCCAAATCACAGGAGCTGCTGCTTTCTGATGAAGGTAAAATGAGTCACAACAGAAGCATGAAGCATTGTGGTGTCAGAGAGACTTGGCCATAAAAATTAAATTCTCCCGACGTAAGGGAACATGCTTGTTTTGTACAAGACCCAACAAAAATCACATCATCATCATTTTTATATTTTTTTCAGTGGAATCGATATGATCGCAATATGATATATATTTTACATACTGTTCAGTCCTAGTATACTGATGTTTATATACTTCACTGTAAGAAGTAGCTATACTGGGTAAAATGCTAATCATTAAAGGTCCTTTCTGGTGTTTTGTTTGAAGTGTTGATATCCATAAGAAGATTTATTGTAGTTTTAAGAACCAAGAACCACCTCATTGTAGTTTTGCATCTCCTCTCTCAGGCTTCTTTCTGGAGCTCTAGTAACAACAGGTCAATCAGAAGAGAGGCTTTGAACTTCTCCTCTGATTTGCTGACTGTTTTCTGAATGATAAAAAGAAATATAGCAGATTTCAGGTAAACACTCAGAGAAACCAAATCCTGCATGGTTGGATGGTGGGTCCAGGTTGGCAGGGATTGGAGCATGGCTGAGAGCAGTGACTGCTTTGTTGCTTTGCTTTGTTGTGACATCACAAAGTCCGTTTTAAGGCTCAGTTTCTGAAAACAGGCTGTGTGCATTTCTCTGTCGACTGAGGCTTTGATACTTTCACAGTATTAATATAGAACCTAGACCTGCTTTATAATCAAAAATGACATCAGTAACTTAATTATGTCATCAAAGCATATAAATATATTAGTTAGTTACGCTGCATTTAAGCTCAGCAATGCAATGCATGATGAATACATGGGGGAGCACTACCACTCTGAGATAGTCACTGTTGAATGTGACAAAAGACATGTTATGAAATGTAACGGTAGGGACGTGGTAACTGTCAAAAAAACATCTCTGAAAGCTGACGACAACTAAAAAACAAACACAAACATATATGTTCCTGATGTTGATGTTAAAAAAAAGACTACACAGCACAGCCTATGCTGTAGGTATGTTCAGTGAATACCTTTAAGTACACTACAACTCCAGCTCATTTTTGGGAAATAATGCTCAAATCATGGTTCATTATCCTCAAAGGGGAGGCAAGGGACTTGTGATCAATGTTATTAACTAAGTGCTGAAATCACCCCGTTGTGTTCGGAATGGAACATCACTTATCTCAGTTCTTGTCTTATTCATCATGAGCTGAAGGGCCACTCTTTTTAACTGGCTGTTGCCGCAGTTTTGGAGTAAAACACTTCATGTGAATAACGGGATTGGCATGCAATTCATATCACTAAGTGCCTGGTAGATTGGACAATTTTTGTTTCCATAGAAACTGCGGCCATATGAACAGAGGAGCATGATGGGAGAAAGGTGATCTCTCAGAATGCTAATGGTGGTGTTGATTTGAATGTTTCAGCTCTCTAAAGGCTCAGGTAGAGCTGCCTGTCTGTCTTTCACTTGCCGTTACCTTTTCCAGGTCTACTGTGTGTGTCTGTGTTGAGATTTTGATGGAAGTCTTTGACCGCGGGATATTTCGCTCACACAGCATTATTGAAGTCCGATGCATTGTTTTGCTGATGGACGTAGCAAAAGGAAAATAAAATTACAGAGAAGCACCCTGAGAGACCTTTTAGACCCAGATCAATAGCAGAGAAGTTACAGGCTCATCACAGTATTACAGCTGCTGCTGCTGCTGTTAGTGGTGAAGATGCTTGTGGACACTTTCACAGGTTTAAGGTCAGTGTTCAAGTGAAAGAGAGAGCACAGAAAGAATAGGGGGGGTTGTAGGGAAGGGCTTGAAAGGTTGCTGCTACATGGTGTGTCTACACTGCCGCTGCAGGCTATGCTGTATTGATCGCCCTCTCAGTTTTATTCTTCAGTCTTACACAAAGGTTCCTCTGCATCTGCTGAGACACATGATTTACAGCTGTGGTCGGCAACTGGCGGCCTGCGGACCAAAACTGGCTCACCAGATATATTATATATCTTACAGCATCAAACTGACAGTCTCACATTAAGCTGTAGCTAATGTCGAAATAGAGAATCTCCTCCCACCTGAAGATGCTTATGATACTTTTATCCACATTGAGAGTGAATGACAGACACAACCATGTCACATCAGGAGCAGCGCACAGCGCCCGGTTCTACAATAGCTCTCCGTCATAGCAGTAACAGTTACCCACAGAATCACTTCCTCTTTAGCGATTTTGTCTACAAAATAAAAGTGTAATTCTATAGATCCAAAGAGCTTTTAGCTTTTATTATGAAAAGGTTTAACAGGAAGTTCCAAAAATTCTGTCGCTTGCTTGATAGACCTCTGAAATAGTGGACATATGATGTGATATAAAAAAAATAACACCAGTTCAATGAATTAGTCAAACATATATATGTGACTGTGGCCACACAATAAAATAAATTTAAGTTGCATTTTTATCAATCAGTTTCTTAAAGTTTGCCTTTGATTATGTTCTGGCCCAACATGTAAGGAGTTAGGAAACAATTTGCCTGAAGCCAAACTCACTTGCCGACCCCTGATTTACAGGCGCAGGCACGTCTGAATATTTACACTAAGATTTACACTAAATGTGTGACCTTAAACCACGACGGTTAAGATAATGAGCAGATTGATTTTCCTTGTTTGCACAAATGAAATTCCGCCGTCAGGTATAGAAATCATGACTGAAGTGAAATGTAAGCTGAACAGAGTGAGTGAGCTCTGTGTTCATATTCCACATGACCCAGGCTTTGTCCCCACTAAACAATCTGCGTCCATACGAACACACCTGAAAACACACACATACATGACCATTCAGGTCCACTGTGCAAGCCGGTGTAAACAGGAAGCAGATTGTCTACTCTGCATGTCAGTAGTTGCACAAAATACTACGAAGGAGGAACAGCAAAGACAGTTGTAGCGTTAAAATGCAGGATTTAACTGCACACCAGCTGCTAGCAAAGACAACAAGGCCTGTACCACTTGTAATTTGTTATCTATGTTGCTGTCACCACTGGTAGACGAGGCTGATAAGACCCAATCAGGGGGCGACCGTGGGTGTCTATGTCATCGTTTCCAAAGGTATTTGCCGGCTATGGAACTAAAACTAAAATGCAGTAAAAGTGATGCATTTTAAAATCAAAACATATTAGTGTGGAGGCAGCCTCAGATGTAGGGCTGGGCATTTAACCGACATTTAGAGTGTGCCTCAAAAAATAGAGACTGATAAGCGCCAAAGTAATTAATCATTAATCGTAATGGAGGTAAAAGTTTGAAACAATATGGTATCGATTTGAAGTCATTTCACCCAGCCCTACTCAGCAGATCTTTTTCCATAAGGCACCACAGACCAGCTGGAGTGGTAAACATGAGAATGCTACACCGTATGCTAATATCGTCTTGGATCGTCATGGGTATTGAAATTCAATAAAAGTTTTTAAAATAACTTCTCCTCACTACCACTTACCGATGTGCTCATTCAGCTTTAGAGTTTTATCCTTTTAATACTTTTTTTTTTTTTTTTTTTATGTTGGTTGTAGTTGATTTGTGTTGATAAAATCCAGGGGGACTGATGGATTTGCTTTCTTGCAAGTGGAAAATGACCTGCTGTGAAAAGCAGCCCAAGGCATGGATATCATTTTAAACGCACTAATATTATTTTTCTTGCTTAGCTGTTTCCTGTGAAACTGTTTTGTGGTTGGTTTCAAATCTTCAGTCGGTTGTGTTATCGCTCTAACACCCATGCGTGCACTGGAGGTGGTCCACCTGAATTAAAATAAATGGACTATTATATTAGATCACTAGACCCTTGTTATGACTTTGGACATACACTTCGTTTTGCTTTGCAGTCCATGGAACCATGATTATTTTTTATGATGTGTTTTTGGTTTTTTTAATCACCACAATAACCAAAAACAAGGCAGTTTATTTAACACACAGTGGCAATTTAAAGTGCTTCAGGAATTGCGTAACATAAGATTTTCACATGGTCAGATTTGGACATCAGGGAGGTTTGTCCAAGTCTGTGTAGCAAAATGACAAAATGCGAGTTACACATCTTATGTGTTGACCCAGGGAGCAGACAGCAGACTGTAATTGTTGTAAGGTTCATATGGAGAGAGCATGTCTGAAATCTAATTAGCCCTGTAAAGTGATTTATCGAGCAGCAGCAGTATCTTCAAATCTTTGTCATCACTCTCTGACTTAGTGATGCAGAGACCTGAGATTGGCTGTTCATATTTCATTTAGTTGGAGAGGACTCCGGCAGGAGCATTTTGAATACGTTGTAGGTAGAGAAGAGATTTCTTTAGCAGATCTGAGTCAAGACTGTCATCATAGATCAGCCTGATGAGGATGATGAAGATGAATGCATAGGTCATGAGTCCTCTTACTCAATATTTTGATGCTGTAACTGATTTGATATAACACAAGAGTTAAAATAATGACTGTATTTAATACTGCCATTCAAAAAGAATGTTACCGAGTGCTTTACAAATTAAAAACAAGTCTTTAACACCATTTAATAAAATCCAGTTAATAAATGTATAGTGAATAAAATAAACTAAAAAATCAAACGCAATAAAATAAAATCAAGAACAGTTCTGTTTATTTAAACAGAACGGGACCCCAGTCATCCACTGAAACAGAAATGTAGATCTGCATGCTATGTTAATTAATGCTGTTGTTTTGGAAGAAGCAGCAGCATGTATAGATTGAATTGAAGGGGGCCAAGTATAGATCCTTGTGGTACTCCACAGGTCATACTGAACATCTTGACAGTAATGGAGAGAAAACTGAGAAACAACTATACCTGTCTTGCATGTAGGTCCTGTAGGGTGTGGTCAGCGGTCACATATAACATTACTTTAATAGAAATTTAGTCAGTGTTTATTCGAATATCATTTAGGACTTTTATGAAACTTTCATAAGTACTTTTGGTGCAGTAATTAAAAGCAAAGGGGAAGAAACCTGATTGGATAGGTGCTTATTTATTGCTGTTTATAAGGCGTTTGGAAAGATTCCTGATTGCAGAGTTTGCTTTTTGTATTTCAGTATAAAATCAGGAGGTAGAGATTTGCGAGTTGGGCCTTTGAGTTGAAGTGACAGGCTTGTATCCAGGCAACTATATGTACAACTAGGCGTGTGATCACGAGTTCAACTACATCCGTGGGGAGACTCGTGATACAGATTGTGGATCATGACATACCTAAAAAGGTTGTGAAATTACCTTTTCTTTACGTCAGGTTCATAGTACCGGCCAGTCCGTGAAATTCCTACCATGCTCTTGAGCAAGGCACTAACCACTGAATCATTCCACTGCAGATGCTCAGTGTCTGAAAACGGTGCTTGTGCTGAGCAGCCAAGCAGCTCTCAGGTGTGTGAGCGTACGAGCACGTGAGGCAGTCTGCTGCTGAAGAGCTGAGAGTGTGTGCTCAGCAAAACTGTGCCCTGGATAATGTAAAAGTTTAAAAAAGCGAACACTGCCTTGCCCCAGGTGCCTGGGCTCTCTTGTGAGAGAGAGACAGACGATACATTTCATCACTGTTATAAAACTCTGACCTCTACAGCCGGATCTGTGAAGGTTATTACCACCTCTCTTATATCAATCCTAAACTGTTTTTACCTTTACCTGCCTCCAGCAGCACCTTAACAGGAACGTTCTGCCTTGTTTCTGCGGTTTTCAAGCATTTGTCCTCAGCAGCTGGTATCACATTATGTTAAATTTTGCCTGCCTCGATAGTATAACCATAATTCCAGTTTCTTCTCAGAGCATCGTCCCCACTTACCCCGATCTAGCACCGAGCTTGAATATTGCATAACAGTAATATCACCTGGTCGGACAGTGAAATGTATTACCTGCATGAATCAAGTTGTCATTTCCAATTTATGAGGCGGCTGAGCTTTCAGAGCGCAGGTCTGGCCGGTGTGGGGAGCCGGCTGAAGCTGTTTGCCAGGTTTCTCATTTAAGTCCGTGACAAAACAAAAACGAACCCAGCGCACCTGAGCTCGTCTGGTTTCTCACATTTCTCGAGAAAAGACTGACTGTGTAATGATGACATGCAGCTGTGTCTCCGCACCACATCTCTTTGTCTTTTTCCTGCTCACCCATCCACCGGCACAGCAGTCTTTGTGCATAAATATCAGCTTGATCTAACCTACGGGACGCGCCAGATGGGTGGGAGTCGCAGCTCGCCACAAATGAAGTATTGTTCTCAAGTTCAGGAAACTAAACTGGCTTTAAACAAGTTTTAACTTTCAGAATCATGGTGTCCTTCGAGGCAAGCTTGAGCGAATTAAAACAAACATTGAGAATTTTCTGCAAGCACTGCTTGGCCGCGGACTGATATGCCCCGGCACAGTTTGGGCTCAAGTCAGCACTGGAGTGGGGATGGAGCATCAGGCTTCTGTAAAGCCGCCAAATCTGTTGGCGGCTATTGATATCCCATTTCCTCTGTCAGTCCTAAGCTGCTTTGCATTCAGAGGTTTTGCACTAAGCCCAGAGTGTCCAGCCTGTGGCCTGTAATACTGACTATACGGCTGGGCTGCTCCTCTACAATCATTCAGTCTTTTATTATCCAGGAAACAAAAGCATAGCTGGTGCCTCACTGGGAGCCGTCTAGCCCTGACATGTCAATTGTGCTCCTTTGTTATAAGGTGGGATGCGAACCAATTTGGCCATTGCAGTTTAATTCCACACACATTAATTCCCCTTTAGAAGCCGACATAATGGGTTTTAGACTTGGCAGAAGATTGAGGATCAAAAGGATCAAACACTGAACAGAAAACAGTTTTTTTTTTTTTTTTTGCTGCTGACAATTATAAACCTCCTGTTGAGCTTATCACATATTCAACAGCAAGAGCTTAAGATAAGGTGTGGAGTTCTGGACGAGGGAAAGTGCACGTCAGCATCAGCAAGAAGGGTTTTGGCTCCAGTGTTTGATATGTTTATGTTTATATGTTGAAATGTCTGTTCAGAACCTGGCATGCAGTTGAAATGCTAAAAAAAAAATTTGCACAATCACAATTTAAAAAAAAAAAAAAAAAAAAAAAAGGCAAATAATTCATATCTTCATTCGTCCAGCATCATAATATTCAGAGTCTGTTTTCTCAGTGTTGGAGGGGAAAGTGTGTTTGTGTCTCTGCTGTTTGCTCATTAAGTACGACAATATCACATTCGCTAGAGTCACAGCGGCAAGTGTGTTCAGTCTTTTGGACCATTTTCTCCACCATCACACATACAAAGTAATTATATTTTGTTTCCATTATCCACTTGATTCTCTTTGTTGTTGTCGCTGACTGAGGTCGTGCCTCGCGCTCGGATGCTATTACCACATCAGAATGCTGCAATGTAAAGAATTTCTCAACGCACAACATTATGACAGCTTTGCTGGAATCAGCGGTCAAAGCGGCGGAGGCTGCTTCCTGTTCTCCTCTGCCAATCATTGGATCTGTAATACTGGAGCAGGCAGCGTGAATGTAAGCTGTCGCCCCCGAGCTCAGAATGTGATTTATTTACCTTCAGACGTGTCGTCCCTCACACATAGCTCCACTGAAGACAACAGACATTACAGTCTATTAAACCACCTTGCAGAAGCACATGGTGCAGCCTTTGTTTTTTGTTTTTTTTCTCCTATTCCCTCCCTCTCTGACTCAAACATCCCCCCCCCCACCACCACCCCACCCCCACCTCCGAGCAAGGTCACTCTATGCTGCACTAATGACTGCAATCAATTATCTGCTGCAACATTAGACGAGACTCAAACTCCCACATCTCTTTAGCCTCTGAGCTTTTCACTTCAGCTTCCAGTGGTCACTTGATGTTAAAGACAACACAGGCCCTGCTTGCCCCCCACCCCCCCGAACTGATTTCTTTACTATGTGATTACAAGGTGCTCCTGTGAAGCAGCTCATCACTTTGGCAGAAAATAAAGTGGAATTTCATAAAATAACACATATCCACTTCCTCATATAATTAGTAAAGAAAAGACAACACCAGGGAAGCAACTGTTATTTTCACAATTGATTAATTAGTTGATGATGTTTTGATAAAAAAGACACTTCACTAGTTTTACACACCAAGATCTCTTTCCTCAGCATGAGCAGTAGCAGCTGGTGAAAAGTAGGGCTGGGTATTGAGCTTCAATACTTTTCAGACTTATGCTTATTAATTATACTTTATGATACTTGTTACTTTTAGGGAATTATGATAATATGAATAATAATAACTTTTATTTATTAATAAAGTGCTTCACGGAAAAAGAAAAAAGAAAAGACCAAAGAGCCTGAACATAATAAGAAGAGTAGACGAGCATAAAAAAATATATATTAACATTATGCAAACGGATCTGACAGGAAGTGAAGAGAAGAGGCAATAAAATATGTAAAAACAATAATTAGGGATGAAACTATATAAATAAAGCACATATCAAACATTATCTGAGAAATGGGTTTGATACTATCTAGGACTGAAGAATGCTTTGTCATTTGACACCAAATTTCAATACCTAAGGAGTAAATGAGTGAATCTAATTAGCAACATCAAGCCAATAAGGATGCAGCATGCATGGACCAAGATGTAATAATGTTTGTGATTGGCTGTTGATTAACACGAACACGTTTTACAGATCACTGGCAGAAGACTATATCAGCTGTTGTTAGCTAAAAATAATTCTGCACCTGTTACCAAGAGACTTTTGGTTGTTGACTGGTTCAGTGTCTGTGCTCAGCCAAAGATTGTGTCTGAGGGAAAAGTCACATTGTCACTTTACTACCACAGGTTTTGGGTTTTTGTAGTTTAACAAGTCCAAAAAAGAATGGTGACTCCTCTCCCACATCAATGTCAAAATCCTCTGACTCAGTTTTAATGATCAGTATTTTAAGCCTATGAATAGTTCTTCATTGGGACCAGTTGTGTTTGCAGGAAGCCTCATTTTCAGGTTGTGCAGGTTATGAATATGAAGTGAAACTAACGTTTGTGTGAAAAAGATTTGAAATAATTATGATTTAATGAGTGCTTTTGATAAAATGCTAATTGAATTCTACTGCTTTTTGATTTAATCCAACTGATTTATATTTTTTTTCAACACTTCAGACAGTAATGAAAAATGCCCATCATAAAGCCCAAGGTGAGGACAATTTTTTATTTTTTTTATTTTTTCATGTCTGACTAACAGCCAGACCCAAACCCAAATTTACAATGATATAAAACAGAAAAACACATTTAAAAAGCCATCACTAGTGAATACTGGGCATTTTGTGCTTGACAAATGATAAACTGTATTTTTAAATTGATTTTCTGTCAATTCTCTCAGCACCAGACCGAGTCAAGGTGTATTGTGATAAAAAGTATCATATTCTACCCACTCTCAGTGGCTACCTTTCAAGAACTGGATAAATGTTTGATCACTGTACCAAAGTATTTTAAGAGCTGTCTCGTCCTCCACACAAAGGTAATCATAATGTGGAGTCTTGGAATCAGTGTGAGGCATAATGGAGCAGAGCTCAGTGTGAGGTTGCTAAAGTGACTTCCCGGGGGAGTTACATTCAAAACACTTTAGTACTTAATGCTGGCGCACGGCAGACTGACTGCATTCCCCCCCCACTGTTTCCTATCAGTCTCTCTCACTCTGTCTTTCTCTCCCCCTATGGCCTGTCAGTGTGCTGTCATGACAACCAGTCCAGATTAGCGGATCATTAGCAATAAGCCCTGTGTTAATAACTGTAATTATTATTCACGTTAAAAATATCTGTTTTTACTGCAGTGTGGTATTTTTGAGTTATTCTTTCATTGGTCGTTTTACTGCCTTTTTTATCAGGCTAGTCACTCTGACCTGAAGTGCTGCTAGCAAAGTAACAGTAATACTTAAATCCTATTCTTAGACACATCTGTATGGCATTGACGTCACAAGCAATGATGGATGTAAACATGTATTATTCACATATGAACAGATGATGCACTCTGAGGTTATACAAAGAGAATCTGAATTTTTGGAGTCGCGCAGTTTGCCACAAATGTCACACTTTCTTCTCGTCATCAGGCTACCTATGACGCTTGCCAGTGACTCATAGGCTAGCAGTAGCCTCGATGACAACACATTGATTGATTGACACATACACAGACCAATCAGTGTTGAATTCGGATGCATGGTTGATTGCTTATGTTTTTCATACTGGGCTAGGAAATAACGAGTGGGACAGAACATGATAAACGTCTATGTGATCTCTGAAAACAAGTAATATGACAATTATTATTTGAATTGTGGTGAAGACCGGGACAATTTTGCGGTTTGCAGATATGCGACACGACTCAGAACACCCAGCTCAAAACCAGGACAATGTCTGGTCACCATATTTTTACAGCATGATCTGATATTTAAGCCTGGCACTTGACAGTATACTGACAAGCTGAAGTTAGGGACTGTCTCAAAGGTGCATGCGAAGTGGCCAAGAAGGCTTTTCAGATTTTTGTCAGTAGTTTTTTTTAATGTTTATAAGGACGGGGTAGTTCCCATGGACCGATTCACAAATGCCTCATTGCCACACCGACATGAGAGTAGTATCAATTTTCTCATCTAACTCACGGCAAAAGGAAGAAATAAGTTCTGTTATTTTATGCACTTGGTGAGCAGCTAGACTTGTGTTGTGTTATATATATATATATATATATATATATATATACATTAAGAAGCGACAGTAATGACAGGAGGAAGCGATTTAACACAGCAAATAAAGCTGCTGTTGCTGGGCCTGGCCACTTCCATTAATATCAATACAGATATTTTTGTGACATAAATCCACCTCTATGAAATGTCCCATCATTCCACACCCTTCACCTGGCAGTGTACTTCAACCTCTCTCCATACTGATGAATCAGTAGACTGTGTGGTCTGTTTCAGCCATACTTTATTACTTTCCACGAACCACAAATTAACACTGATATTACTGAATGTTTTGCACCACAGGAACTGTACCACCACAGTTTCAAACTGTGATCTCATGCCCTGTTATTCTGTTGGAAGTGTAACATATTCAGCAGAGAGCTAATGTAATTCAAAGTGACAGGACAGCATGAAACGATACAGCCGTCTTTCAACTTGCTCCAGCAGTAGGGTGGGGGTTAGGTCTCAGGATTTTGTGAGGATATGGGTTATTCTGGGAGGAAAAAATAAAACAGAGGTGCAAACAGGAAGAGGAGAAAGAGGGGAAGTGAGGTCAAGGAAAGGGGATGAATACGATGATCTAGTGATGTTATCGGGGAGAGAGGGAGGAGGAGAAGTGGAAGCGGTGGAGATTGAGCGGCTTTAGGGAGACTGATTTCGGTAGAAGCTGTTAGTAAGTTAGAAGTGAGCTCTGAGGAGATGAATGCTTCACCCCCACCTATGAGAAGGTAGAGGTAGTTTAGGAATGCGTGAAGAAGGAATAAACAAGTGTGGGGGAACTTGAAATGAGACAACAACAACAAAAAGAATAGAGAGGGGGACAAAGGAAGAGGCGGAGGGAGGTAGTGAGACATATAAAGATGGATCAAGCAGCCAGTGAAGTGGAGAGGCAGAGAGTGATTGAGAGGACGGAGAGGGAGGAGGTGTGGAAAAGCAGCCATGATGAGATGGATTCTACTGGACCGTGAGATTGATGACTGTGCTTCAGAAAGAGAGGGAAGAGATAGTCGAAACTGGAGGGAGGGGGGGGGTTCCTGATGAAAGGACCCATGGCGCCCCGCAAGACACGACAAAAACTGGAGTGTGATAAAAGAATGAGCTGGTTTTATCTCGGCCCTCCCATCTTATAACGGAGCAGCATCTTTGCACATTTCAGTATCTCTAATAGGATCTATACCACTTTTTTTGTTCATCAGTTATGCGTGGTAAAAAAAAAAAAAAAAAAAAAAAATGTATTTCCCCGGAATAAAAGCAGAGCTGCTGCTACATCAAAAGAGATTATGTCTGAGAAAGAAAAAGTCCATTTGAAAAGAAGGATTAGATTCAGTTTGGCTTCCAAACACCAAAAAAACAGTGAATTAGTCATCCATCACTGGCTTTGAATGCAAAATGACATTTAAATACAGTAAGCACACAGCATGAGGATATGATCAACACACAGGTTTTTAATCATGCTCCATGTTTAGAGCTTAAATTCATCCCCTTATGGTCTGTCAGTGCGACCAATTAGAGCCGCGGTTCTGAAAGTTGCAGGAGTTCCATGTCGGTGCCCGTCCAGCTAACGAAGGAGCAGCTCTTTACCAAGGAAAATCTGTAAAATCCACGAGCTATAGCGCCAAGCTCGGTTTGACTTTGAGGTATAGGAAGGATGGGTGAGAAGAGAAATGGTGGGAGTAAGACCAGGAGAATGAGAGGAAGTGGATATTAATCTTTTCCCATGAGAGCGTTTTGCTTTCACCTTCTCTGCCTTGATCCCTCTCCCCCTCTCTCGCCCCCTCCCCCTCCTGCTCTCAGCCTGGCGGAGAGGCTATGATTTGCCAGCGTGTGTCTGGTCCAGGGGGGATAAGACGGAGATAAACAGCGTTTGCAAACAGAAAGTGGTCAGAGCGAAGGCAGAGCAGGCGCCGTCGATGGGGAGAGTTTCCTGGGATATTCACTTTCTTCAGACGGAGAGCTCTTATCAGAGCCACTGATGGACTGATGACAGTGCCACCTGCCTAACCAGTGGACTGATGTAATGAGCTGTAATCAATAGGGAATAAAAATATTGTTCAATATGTCGCATTCCTTGCTGCTATAATGATAAAACATGTTAGTTAAACCTGCATTCAACATGCTTATGTAACTGCTGCGGTGTTATTATGTAGTTATGATTAATGTCACCTCTGACTGTCTGTTCTCTCGTCTTTTTTTAGATGCTGTCACAGAGCGCTGAGAGCATTCCTGCGAGCTGTGATGGGACACAGTAAGGTCGTGGACATGATAAGAAACCTCTGCAGTGCTCCTTTTCAATCACGGCACCAACACTAGACAGTGGAGAAGTCCATTATCTGAAATTAATGTCAGCTGTGTTGCGGAGGCAGCCTCAAGCTGCACCGCCAGATCTAACACAACCCATGGAGGCGTGGCCTCAACAGGCCCCACACTGCTGCCACTGGTAACACCAGTCAAATGAACAGCGATGCCTTCTAAGGTCTCCTGCTTATATCTGCTGACAGTGGTTTGTTGGGCCAGCGCTCTGTGGTACCTGAGTGTGTCCCGCCCCTCCACTTCCTATGTGGGCCAGCTGACTATCCCGATACGCAAGACGCCCAAGGTGAACAAGAATGCCACCTTCAGCAACATCCGCACACGCTCACTCAACCCGCACGACTTTGGCTACCTCATCAATGAGGACAAGAAGTGCGAGGCGGAGCCTCCCTTTCTTGTCATCCTGATCAGCACCACCCACAAGGAGTTTGACGCCCGTCAGGCCATCAGAGAGACATGGGGTGACGAGAGCACGTTTCCAGACGTGCGTGTGGTCACGCTGTTCCTGTTGGGACGCAGTACTGATGCTGTTCTCAACCAGATGGTGGAACAGGAGAGTCAGATCTTCCATGACATTGTAGTGGAGGATTTTATTGACTCTTACCACAATCTCACACTTAAGACGTTGATGGGGATGCGTTGGGTGGCCACCTTTTGCTCTAAGGCTCAATATGTCCTCAAGACGGACAGTGACATCTTTGTCAACATGGAGAACCTCATCTACAACCTCCTGAAGCCCACCACCAAGCCCAGGAGGAGGTACTTCACTGGCTACGTCATCAATGGTGGGCCAATCAGAGACATGCGCAGCAAGTGGTACATGCCCAGGGATCTGTACCCAGAGAGCAAGTACCCGCCCTTCTGCTCCGGCACCGGCTACGTCTTCTCAGCTGACGTGGCCGAGCTCATATACAAGACCTCGTTACACACCAGGCTGCTGCACCTGGAGGACGTGTATGTCGGCGTGTGCCTCCGGAAGCTCGGCATTCACCCCTTCCAGAACAGCGGATTCAACCACTGGAAGATGGCCTACAGCCTTTGCCGCTACCGGCGGGTGGTCACCGTCCACCAGATCTCCCCCGAGGAGATGCACCGCATCTGGAACGACATGACCAGCAAGAAACACCTTAAATGTTAGCAGGACTGTTTGCACTAGCACCAGTGGGAGAGCCAGGGAGGAAGTGAATGCCCTCTTATCAACTGCTTCTCCATCACTGGCATTGGCAAATACTGTGCAGCACGTAGCGCTGAGCTGAAGGAACCATATTGACGAAGTGTCCAGGCTTCGTCCTGTCACTGATTGCTGTGCCAGGAGTCTCTGTCGTGCAAGGCCAAAGCAAACTTCTATTATTATTCTATGTCCTTCCTCACTTCAAGGTTTTCAGTGCTACTCAGCTCAGACTCACAAATTGGGGACAAAGTTGGAAATGTTTTCCAAAAAAGTGCAAAATATTCAGGCGGTTGGTTGACATTCCCAGCAGCACCATTGTTTTTATAGGAAATTATAAGACAGGAAGCATAGAGGCCCCTGTTCAGCTTCTCATTTATACAAGACACAAACTGTCTCCAGTTACTCAACAACAAATGTCAGCACACATATTTGAACACTGACATTCGCCTCTTGGGTTGAGCTATAATTCTGAATGTTCCTCATGTATTTTCAGTTGTTGTACTTTCTGAACAAGGTGTTAATGTTGGATGTACTGTCCGGTACCGCAGCAGCTGTCGTCATCACACGGACCCCGGTGAGTTGACGGTGTAATGGCTCATTTAAAACAGGCTGAAACACGTGTATCATGTTCTCACTCTAGGAAAGCTGTGGGTCAGGATTATCAGTGAGCGGACCTGCCGCATTCTTTTCAGAGTCAGACATATTTTCTTACAACAGATCCGCAGATCTTCGTGAACGTTTCGAACGTTTCGAAGTATCCAGACGACGTGACAGTATCGGCTGCTTGCATTCCCAGGTGAATGTCACTTCTGTTGATGTGTAAAGTGTGGTTCTTTGTCTCAGGCAGTGCTGTGAGCAGGCTGCAGACCATTATATTTTCTATGACTTGAACATGAAGGAGAACAGATGTAATGTAAGAGCAGTGGAAGACAAATATTTCACTTTTGAGCGCTTTTTTCTTTTCAATTACTTGAGATGAAATAAACAGCTTTTATAAGACTTGATATTGTATTTATTACAAAAACAATATAAAATTTTTTATTCCATCCTATTTATAACGAACACTCTCAGTTAATACACCAACATGCACATAAGGAATCCGGATTGCACCCTAAAGTGTTTCGTCACAACTGTTGGAAAACATGAGCTGAGGAAATGAAAGCGATTCATTAGCACTGCTGTTCAGTGCAGCAGCTGTGCTCTGTTTGACGTCCCAGCCCTGAACGCATCACTGATGGGCGAGTGCCGCTGAAATCTCTGTGTGGAGCTGGAAACAACATGTTCTTTTCCATGCAGGTGTTGGTGCAAGTGCAAAAGTGATGGATAGGCCTCAGTGCGTGATTACATCAACTGTGGCATCTGAGTAACCGGCAGCTGAGTGGCTGTTTTCAGCCATAATGTCTTAACTAGAGGAGTTACCGAGTGCATAAATTTCAGGATGCCATAAAAGTATCACCACTTCATTTTATTACCTCATTCAGACTAGAAAATGAAAAATGAATGAAGTCACGGTTGCATTTTTAAAAAGATTAAAATGAAAACAATTTTTCTGTTTTCCTGTTTCCATCTTAAAAACCGAAAGCAAAAAAAAAAAAATATTATAATTCAGAGGGACTTAAAATTGGCAATTAAACAAAATTTCATCAGCGCTGTTCATCACTTGTAGTCTGTGATAAACATATAAATCTGAGCAGAAACTTTGTGTTCTTATCAAGCATCAACCTCAAGGGCTAAAAAAGTGAAGCCGACACTCAAGTGCCAACAGTGGCTCCAACAGTGAGTCAGTCCCCATAGACTCCCATGTTAAAATGCCCAGAATGTTACAGCAGAAATAAACATGTTTTTACAGCCTGGTGCGAAAATAGTTTTGGTTTCTATAGCTCTATTTTTTATATAATTCATTATTCAGATTTTAATAAGGCTTAAAGTTCTGCATAATTGAGGGTGTGGCCACTGGATGAGCATATGCTTGCACAGAGGCCTCTGTGACCACATGACCCACCCATTTTTGGATAAGTTGGGAGGTAGGCAGAGTCAGGCACTGCCAAGATGGCAACGGCGGAGCAGCTCACTCTGAGCTTCAAAACTGCTCCTCAGAAACCTGTGGGTGACATCACAGAGGTTATCTGTGGTTCTTATCTGTCCTGTCTCTTATGCTCACACTGTACATATTAACTGATCACTCGCTGCTCACACAAAACCTAAAAACTGAATCTAGTCATTTCGACAATTCCAATAAAGTTAACTCAAATTACCTTTGCCACGGAGGTGAAGTCAGTTTTAATTTATCGTTTTATGGCCTGTCAGTGAGGCAACAGGTTTTTGTTTTTGACTCTTTGATTTGAGTCATCAGTGCAGCTTCATCACTAAATTAACACCCGTAAAGATCATAACTGGATGACTTACTGTAAGGTTCAGGAGATTAGTGACCAACCCTGAATAACACACAGGGAATCAATCTGTTTTATCGCTTACAGCCTCATCACCAATGCCCCCAACATCGCACACAAGGTCCACACAAGTAAAAACTGCAGTTCGGTGTGAATGTAATGCCATTACAATGCTCAGCCTACTGTAGCACACACACCGGGTTATTACTGGTGAGTCTAATTATGTCTGTGTGCTGGAGATACAGCTAGAGGCCGTGAGTGTGATCACTGCAGAGCCTGTTAGTGAAGGTTATTGTCTGTTATTAACACTGACAATTCTCGGAAATCATTAAAATCTCTGGTACGTTTCACTTCTGCCTACAAGGTGTGCGCACTTCTCACCACGTGCACTTTTGTGTGTGTCAGCGAGCAGCAGGCAGCATTACTGTAATTAGGTTGCTCGAGCCTCTGATGCCTACAGGTGTGTGTGTGTGTGTGTTGGATTTGCGAACTCATTGTTCCCGGCGTCATCATCGCCATCGTCATCATCACCATCATCATCATCCGAGGGAGCGGCACCGCTCCTGCGGGATTTGTTGCCAGCGAAATGAAAAATGTCTTCTGTTCTGTGCTCGCGAAGATAAACAGAAAAATGTGGGGAGCACTTGTGGCGAGGATCTTTCCTCAAACACTTTCACTCGAAAATCTTGTGGGAGCTCGTAGGCAGAAAACACACCAGCACTGTTATGATTTCTTCATAATAGAACTATTCCCGCATGACATCTTTACTTCAAATGCTTCTTTTTGATCAGTTTCTAGAGCAGTTTTTGAAACCGAAATATAATTGGAACAGTTTTATTCCAGTTTGCACTGGAAAAGAAAAGAATTCAACCCCTGCTAGCCACAGTAATGTTGTCAGTTTATGACTTTATTTTTTCCAAGAAGTGTACAAGGATGGTCTGCCGAGTGTACATGTGAAATAATTGTTATTCACAGCTTCTTATCCTCAATGCTGTGTTTTGCATTCCTCTGATCACCCCCTATGGCATATGCAATTTGATACAATATGCTGAGTAATAGAGAGTCTGCTCCGTAATTGGCCAAACAATGCAGTGCTGGAGCATTTAAAGGGCTAAAGCTTGGGGAAAATGAAAAGCGAGTGATTATTCCGGGGCTTGTGGTAAATGAACCTCATAACGAGCGAGGCGGAGGGCTAGGCAATTGGGAACACTCAGATTTCAAAACAAAACATTGGAAGGCAGGG
Source organism: Trachinotus anak (assembly GCF_046630095.1). Taxonomy (NCBI): domain Eukaryota; kingdom Metazoa; phylum Chordata; class Actinopteri; order Carangiformes; family Carangidae; genus Trachinotus; species Trachinotus anak. The sequence continues at coordinate 10,217,975 of NW_027273877.1, forward strand.
GCCTGTGGAGCCTTGAGTGGAAACACAACACTGTCAGGACACAGAGGAGACCTTGGTTTGGCGTTGTAGTTGAGTAAGATGGTGTAAAAGACTGGAGGCAAATTTGTTAATGCTGCATAATCCACTGCAGAGAGCATCTCATGAAAAATCAGTATTTTTTTTAATCTTCGTTTACATATTCATATTCTTCCGCTTATTCCTTTGCCCTAAATACGTGCTCCTCAGCCTCTCAGTTAGCGTGACCTCCTCATGACCAGTCCTTTGAGGCGCAGAGGATGCATATTCACCAGGAAATGGCCACGGAATAAATTGGCGGTGTGCAATCTGCCATCTGTGCAGGCGCAGTTAGAGCAAGGTGAGAGAAGGGGAACTCGCTGAGAGCAGCTGGGCTTCCTCCTGCAGGTGAAGTGTCGTCAGAGCGATGCTGGAACGCTGCAGCTTCCCCGGGATGATAATGACAAGCTGATGTGCGGGTGGCTCGGTTTTTAAGGTGGCCTGGAGTGTTATGCCGGATGTTCTTTTGTCGCTTGATTACTGACTGTGATGTTTGGATGACATGCCTTTGGGTTTTTTTTAAAGACCCCCTCTGTTGAAAATCAAGTGTTTAACCTTCTTAATATGTCCAGATGGTGTTTTTTTTCTCATATCATGAATGAAATAATCAGTCAACACCACGACTGAGTATTTCCATCTTGAACTGCAGTGCACACAGTTTGCATTAACACAACCACGAACACTGTGTCATGCTGGGGGCACGCTGGATGCATGGCATGTGTGCTCTTGCTGATCTGCTGCGTCGCTGCGCTATCTGTCTACATAGAGTTTGCAGGATACTTGAATGTTGGATTTCCCTTCATTATAAATTCATTTGTGATTTATTTTTCACAGAAAACGTCTGTAAAACACCACTGTCTCCACGTGCACTTGCTAAGATTCAGATTCAGCCTACACATAGACACCTATAGTGGAAGGTGTCAGTTTGTGTAAAATTGCTGGTATGATGTCAATATGACATCAGCGGGTTTTGACCTCTGTCCGTTTTTGCTGCAAGACATGGGAAAAGCAGGCGAGATAATGCGATGCAGCCGCAGGCGTGTGACGCGCGTCTCTAGTCCATCAACATGGGCGCCAAACATCTCACAGCCGCCACATATGCACAACGCATCCAGTGTGCCAGAGCATTCAGCCACAGCCAGTCACAAGCTAATAAAAAAACATACACAAAAAAAAACGCGAACTGCTCTGATACGCCTGCTAAACTCTTGAGTCTGGGTCTGACTGAGGTTCAAACATGCGGCCGAGTCTCTCTCCTCTAACCATCTTGACACTCTCCGTTCTTTCACCCGGAGACCTGGAGCAAGCGGATATAATTTCATTTTATTTTTACATGAAGTATTTTCATCATGCTTTCTGTTTTCATTTGAAAACAACAATCTGTTTTCTTTATTGGCAAACAGAAACCGCCCCACATGCTGGGCTGGCTCAGTTGTAAACAGTTGGGAGACTCTCGACAAGCCGAGGGTCATGTGACAGTAAACACTGGAGTCCGAGGCTCAAGAGCAGGCAGAGAGAAGTGGTTAGGGTAAGGCTGGGGTCAGAGAAAGCATCATAAGACATTAGTGTTAGAGTGAAGGTGAGGTTCAGCTTCAGGGAAGGGGACACACATTTCGACGGGGGAACAGACTTCCTGTCCCCCAGAATCTGCCCCCGAGTTTTGGAATCTAATGCGAACCATCACGTGACTGACTGAGACAAGTAGCAGGGCTACACCACGAGCTTCTCCACTTCCACTGTAGAAGAATGTAGAGGGTGAAGACTGCGCAGCAAAGAGAAGAACACTATAAAACCTCTACTACGTTTTAACCAAAAATCTCCTTTCACAATATGACATCATGTCTGCATGAATGTTCTTGCAAACGAAACTTCAAAAGTATTTAATCAGATTTGAGGATTCTTTCAGGGTCATTATTATCACAGAATTTTTCCCTCATGTAACCCAGAGAAAGATCAGATAAAGAAGATGAAACACAAAAAAAAACATCACTTTTGATCATCAGTTCCCAGTGAAATGTGTCCTTCAGCAGTGACCATGAGAACCGATTGTAATCGGTGGTTTCCATGAAAACAGTCTGACTAAATCTGACCTTCAGAAACAAATCGCCTGCAGGTTTGTAATTTAAATACCACATTTATTTAGAGAAAGCTTGTTGCCCTTTGCAGTTATTACTATCAACCCTCTTTGCCTGTCTTTCTCTATCAGACAAGAGTTTCCCACTGTCAGTAGGAACTGGAACTATGCAGTGTGTTGTGAATGTGAACTTGCTGACTAACGAACCAACTGTAGAAAGCTACAGATAGGGGGGCAAACACTGCAGCCAAAGATTCCTATTACTTAATAACCTGTGTTGGTGTGAGTGTTAACCTATGAGAAGTGTTACATGTTCCATTTCATTTCATTTCAGAGGCTACTGGCGGCTACCAGCTACTTTAAAGGTGGACCGTTTTCTTGCGTGTTGCTCACTGCATGATTCACGTTCACAAATCAATCAATACACCTTTAATGCCAATGAAAAATTTGACCATTTAATTTTTTATTTAATTTTTTTTTTTTTTAGCTCTCTTGCATGACATACACTTTAGTGATGATTGGATATTCAAGCACTTAAAAATGTTTTGCAAACTGCAGATATTTTATTTCATCAGTTGGAGAAAAAAGAGCATCACTACACCTGTGGTAGCAGGACGGAGACTGCAGAAGAGGCAGGTGGAGCTACTGTCAGATGACAGAGTAGCCATAAATCAGTCATTATAATCATAAGTCGGTATGATAGGCTTTAGTTTTGTTTCCTATGTCTCTATTATGTATAATTTTATTACCTGCAGAAAAGATGAATAAAAATACATTTTTATCTTTGATAATCTTGGGTAATAAATTAATAGAGTGTTGTAACCATAAACAGTTCGTGCTGAGTTGATGGCTGTGTTCATACACACACAGCATTAGTCAGCAGTCAGTGTAGTTTTTCCACCCGGAGGAAGCATGGCTGTGAGAGTGATATTTACTTCCTACTCACTATGACTCAAAGGTCAAAACTTGATGCAGTTCAGTGATCAAAAGCACAGAAGCTATTAATCTTGGTCCTGCCTGCCGCATTTTAAACATTTGACAAATATACATCAAAAAAAGGACAATTTTGGATGCCAGCTGCCTCTGAAACTCAACATTAAAATTTATTTTGAAATTGCATCTCTGCAAAACAAATCGACGGCAGCACGGCAGAATAAGCTCCCAACCCGAGTTTCCCTTTGCATTGTCATTGGTTTTTTACATTTTTTTTTACAGGCAATCATATTCTGCACTTTGCGATCAGTCCACATGTCCAGCCCAGAATTTTAACCTCTGCTGCCGAACTACTCAGATATGTTAAACAAAACCTAAATATTGATATCTGGTATTAATATTGATATCTGCCAGGTTATGCTGTCCTTGTCGATGACAGCATTTCAGCAGCATGAATTATTTCCTGTCATCCATAGCAGATAGATGGGATTTAAATGGGAAGCATACATCAGGATGTGAGGCAGGGGTACCACAAGCGCTTGACAGAGATAAGTGTGACAGCCAGGCTGAATTTAAATTGCGTGAGCAATAAATTAACTCTTAATGCCCTGGGACGGATCTCTTGGAACTGATGGAGGCTCGGAGCTCGAACCTCAACTTCTTCCGAGAGCAGCACGCTCATATTTATGACCAGCTGCAAGTTGAGGAGGAATATTTGCATATTTGCATGAGAGTGGAGTCTCATAAATACCTGATGGGCTGGTGAATATCAAGATCATTTGATTCAGAGAGCAGGTAGAGGAACAAGATATTCATAACAGGCCTGCTATGTATTTGATGTAGGTATTTTTTATAATTCAGCATACCTGGGGAGCGTATGCAACTCATGTTTATCTGTCCTGAGGGCTATGCATTGTGCAGAGGATGACTGAGTTAGTCTGTCTGATGTACTGCAGAGCATTTGAAGGTCCTTGTATTCCTTTCTTCTGCTTGCAGCCAGGCAGTTTACTGCGTTGTGTAGCGGTTCCTCAACTTTTTTGTTTAAGGACGAGCTCATCATCACCTGTGCCGTCCGTCATGTTAATTTCAGTTGATTTTAAAGTAGATGTTCAGTAACAATATATAACAGTAATGTTTTAAAAAAAAAAAAAAAAAAATTACAAGCACTTTAACTGTGTTTCAGTTGGTTTGTTCAAGTTTGCATTTGTACTACTACCACTTGAAATAGCAACCATTTATTAGTCACTTCTAGTATTTTCAATCATTTATTCATTACCTATAGATATCCACATCAACTGTTTATTTATGTAATTACTTCAACCATTTATCTGTTACTATTATCTGTCCATTTCAACTGTTTATCCATTACTTTTATGTAATTACTTCATTTCGAATTTATCCATTACTTTTAGGTAACAATTTTAGCAGTTTTCTCAAGTACTTTATGTAATGTAATGTAATTTAGCATTTACCCATTTAGCATTTATCCATTATTTTTAGCTAACAATTTTAGCTGTTTATCCATTATTTCTGTGTAATTTCTTTAACTGTTTAACCATAATTTTGGCGAATAATTTCTAATGTTTATCTAGTACTTTTAGCTGACTTTTCTAACTTATCTGCTAGCTTGCGAACTGGCTCTCATGCAGTCTCTGTGGTGAAACCATGGATGTATTATAAGAACAGGATACCTGATCTAAAAATGGCGCCCATTCATTCTAATACGAATTTCTCGCCGGACTTTATGGATGTGTAATGAGACTTCTACAGGACTGGCCTGGGGCTTTAAACCACAGATTTATACAAATAGCAACAGCAACAAGCAGTGAAGATAATGTTGTGAAATGTAAGGTGGTATTAAACCCGACAGTCATTGATATCATGGGCAATTCACGTGTAAAGAGTTAATTTATTTGTGATTTTAGAGGGAAACGTGTAAACATTCAGTTTGAAGCCATAGAGCCTAAACTCACATTGGAATCAACATTTAAAAAAAAATCATAACCAGGCAAAAATATTAAGTTTAAATAGTCTTTTAGGCATTTTTAAGATATGGATGTGACAGATAACTACAACTCATCAGATAAAGTTATTACGTTTACCTTCTCTCATTGAGAGGCATATTTATACGGCATGTCTTCTTTAAAAAAAACAACAAAAAAACCAAACTGTGCAGTGCTGTAGCGATGCTTTATGTCCTGTCATTACCTCTGTCTATTTCTCACTGTTCTCCACAGCTATATGCTACAGTCAGGACTGGATGGATATATTATAAGGTCTTATTCATGGTTGAGCCCCCGAGAACTTTCAACTATAACAAGCCGAACCTCCGCTGACACAGTTGAAGTCATAGAATAATCTATGAAATAATAACACGGTTGTTGTGATGGGATGACAGGCTGGTAAATTGCAGTCAGGATGAGACACTGCTGGCTCACATTTAAGGTAAATGACTTACTAAATTAAAATACCCTGAAGAAAACTGTTACAGAGGAAGTTATGAAAAATCATACCGGCGTCTTATCAGTGAATCCAGTTATGCAGCTAAAATATCGATTGAAAAAACAATTACATTCCTGAAAAAAAGTGTAAGAAGTGACAAATAACTGCGACAAAAAAATCACAAAATCAATGAACCTTGATGTGTGTCGAAGAAAACTCGCCTTTGTGCCGTTTATTCACTTTTCATACTAACTTTTGCTCGTCCTTACGGCGCTAGCAGTAACCTAGCAGACATCCTCGTTCCAGAGACACAGCACGTCCGCGGATAGAGTGCACGTGCACAGTGGTGACATCATTCAGAGAAAAAAATAAAACTTTTAGAAAAATTAAAACCCCATGGCTTAAAAATGTACAATAGAAATATTGATATTTGGCTGTTGGCACAGCTGGAGGTGTCCTGTTAAAAGTTTTACAGGCCTCTCTTTTACCATTGCAGCCTATGTGAAAAATGCTTTTTGGGCCGCAGGGGATTTTTTGCTGCAATACCACGAGTGGCCACCGGGAAAGAATTGGATGCGAGGCATGCATTGGCAGCACCGTATGCAGGACTTATAATACATCCATGGGTGAAACATGGCCTTAAGATGCTAGAGCTGATTCCTGTTGATGGAAGCTTTGCACTGAGCAGCCAGTGTTCAGAAGCTGGCAGCTTCTTTGTTATTGTGACAATAATAATACTAATTAACACTAATTTGTAATCCTGATTGGATGTGCATTTTCCCTCTAAACACAAATATATGTGTATGTTTTTTTTTAATCAACTCATAATTTCTATCTTTCCTCATACCCCTGATGTACCAGGAGCCCTGGTACATCAGGTATAGTGCTCCTCACTGTTCTCACATTGTCTTTATGAATCATGTATGCTAACAGATGGGTGATGGTACAACTACAGGCCCTGTGCTCATTACACCGAGGCTTGGAAACTCTGTTACTGAGCAGAAAACAGGCTTGAGATTTACAATCTTTGCATCCACAAGCACACACAGTTAAATATACATATACTACAAAACTTCCCTTAAAAATACAAAAGTAGTAATAGCCATCCTTTCATATTCATTCCCAAACGCTACAGATAAAGAATGGCTGCTTTGAATTCTTCTTCCGGCTGATGCGATAGGAGGATACAAAATCCTTGTTGTCTTAATTAGAGCTTAGTGAAATGAAACTGCTGAGGCCTGATGCTGCATTGTAAGATACAATTGGGAAAATAGTTCATTAGTAATTGTTTCATGTATTTAAAGAACTGACTCAAACTCACATGAGCTCTTTCTACGTTTGAAATTTAGGGATTTTTAATTTCATCCCAGGGCAAAGAGCTGCCTCTGTGTGATATTCTCCAATGTATCAGAAGTTGGACTTTTATTGAAGGCCTGAAGTGGTCTCATAGTCTCAAGTTTTCAAGGTCACAAAATCACCTCAAAAACTGTTTACCCATGTCTTCCGTAGCCTTTACTCAACTTTAAACACACTTTTTTTTGCGTATTTAAATGTGTTGTTTTAATGAATAGTTTGATTATTTTAGGAAATGCAGTTAATCCCATTCTTGCCTAGAGTTAGATTACACGCTTCACATCACTTTCCTGTCTGTCTCTTAAATATGAAGCTAATAAATATTAAGTTAAATATGAGTACAATATGAAGTTTAACCGGCCATAGTTGAAGTTTGATACTTACAAACTTCCTTTTCCTCACTGCTGAGTGTAAAATCCTATCTTTTCTACTGGGTCATTGACTTTGATTAAGTTTCTACAACCCGCTGCACAAGTACTTTTAACATCGATTTGCCAGGTTTGCTTACTGTGACATCTCATGCATCGCATCTGCAGCAGAGAATTGAGTTACTTTTGTCCAACCATTGGGTCTAAGATGCTATTGTAGTGTGCTTGTAGACTGAAGAGGCTTTTTCAGTCATTAGCTGTGGTCCAAACCGCTCTGGCGAGGACCTGTGGGGAGTTCGCTGCCTCATTTGGGATGTAATTAATCTCTATTAAAACCACATCCATCATACTCCGTACCTGACCCACATCTTACACACAATTTTGCGCTTCAGAACACAAACCACTGGGAGCGTGCCTGAAGAGATGACAAGGAGAAGGATGAGGAAGATGCCTGCTTTCCAGAAGGGGGGGGGTGGAAGGCAGAAAAAAAAACATAGTGTGGAGATAGATGGCTGAAGACGACGTTTAATCTCACTTGCAACATATAAAAACATTTCAGGAGAATAATGGCGGGTTGTGTTTTCCCTTTAAATGCATACTTGTCAGATTTGTGTCTCTTTCTCCATTCACTTCTTGCCCCTCACTTTCTGGCCCCATTTCTCGAACTCCCACTGCCTTTCCCATCTCTTTCTGTCTCTGATAATCTAAGCTAGTCTTAAGCCTCCATCTTCTCTATCTGCCTCACTCTCTCTCAGCTCCCACGCCCCCCCCCCCCCCCCCCCCCCCCCCCCACCACCACCACCACCACGTTCTGCGAGGCCCGAGAAATCCTCAGCAGATGCCTGAGAGACTGTTTGGCTGGATCCGTGCTGTTGACAGACAACACAGCTTTAAATGTGAAAACAAGGCTATTTCAAGCAGGCTTTGCAGAGAGGGAATGCATGAATTTATAGACAGAGTGGGGGTAAAAAAAAAAAAAAAAAAAAAAAAACCTCAGATGTTTTCGTTGCACTTGTTTGACATTTTTCTGCAAACTTGTCAACAGGAAATGTTTTGTGAGAACAGCAAGGTGGAAAATGCAAACACTTTGTGCCTGTCACAGTGAGGGCTTTTATCCAGAGACATTACATACAATGCACAAGGTTACGAATCAGAACGCGACTTCTTATTTGTCTGGATTTCACACCGTAGTTGCAGCATTTGCAACTAGTTGATGAAAAAACAATGAAGTTAAAATTGAAGTCACTGCCAGGTCAGTTGTTGTCTACATAAAATGCCACTTTCTTGACTGAAACGACCTTAGGCTTTAATAAAATAACACAAATTCAGAGATAACTTCAACATTTACCCTGGAACCTTTCAGAGAAATTCTGCCTTCACTCAATGCCAAGGCAGGAAGTGGGGTGTAGTTTGGAAGTGGAATTTGAGATGGTGGATGATGGTTTGTACCACCTCTGGCTTTTATGTAGAAGACCTGCAATGAACATTTGCCTTTAGACAAACCATAACCACATTTTTCCCCTAACATTAAAGGTCCCATATTGTATTAAGTGAGATAATAATCAGATTGTCTCTTTTGATTATAAAGCACGTCTAGGTTCCATATTAATACTGTGAAAGTATCAGTGTGCTCAGTCCACAGAGAAATGCACACAGCCTGTATTCAGAAACTGAGCCTTAAAACGAGCCATCAGGACTTCCTTAACTTTGTGATGTCACAACAAAGCAGTCACTGCTCTCAGCCATGCACCAAGCTAGGCCAAACTGGATTTGGGCTCTCTGAGTGTTTACCTGAAATCTGCTATATTTTTGTTCGATCACTCAGAAAACAGTCAGCCAGTCAGAAGGGCGCCTCAGAGCTCTCTTCTGATTGGCTGACTGACCTGTTGTGACTAGAGCTCCAGAGAGAAGACTGAGAAAAGAGATGTAAAACTATACTGAGATGGTTTTTGGTTCTTAAAACCACAAATACATCTTCTTATGGACATCAACACTCCAAATAAAATACAGGAAAAGTGTAAAGTATGGGACCTTTAACCATACTGACATTAGCATGCACAGATATAGCAGAAAGCGGGAAATGTCAAATCTCATGTTTTGGCAAAAAAAGAAGAAAAAATAATGTCACTGAATGTAATCCAGGTTTTTGTAGAATTGTAGATTGGTGATAGCGCACAACCTACTGATCAGCTGTTTGAGTCATAAAGGGCTCAAGATAATGCAGTGAAAATATTCAAAATATAGTTTACACTGATATTTGTTTTTTAGGTGGGCATTTTTTAGGTGACTGAAATATGTTTTTTTCTGCCATTCCCATCCACAGCAGCACATCGCTAAGCTTCTGTGCCGGTGCTCCCGGCTGCTTCTCCAAACTGGTGGGGCGCCAACCTCAATCTCCTGCACGTAATACACAGACTATGGATAAGTTCATCACACAACCCCACGTCAAATAACCCGAGATATCATTTTAAACACAGTAGGCCAAAGTTTAGCCGGCTGGTCTTTAAACTGTGAGGAATGTGTCTGACTGACAGTTTGAGGAATAAATTGAAGCCTTCGTTTTCTCTACCAAATAAATTTGACTAGACTGGGAGTCTGTTTAAAACCTGGCTGATTGTCTGACTGTCAGTGTTTGACCTCTTTTATTGCTCCATTCCAAAATCTTGGTCATAATTTGCTGAGAGGCCAGACTTATACTAAACCATGGTCCAAAATCTAATAACTGGACTTTTCCACTAACAGCCACTGAATCTCCACATGATGTGATTTAGTTTTTACATAACTCTAGTCCTCAGCCTCTCAGCACTATGCTGCGTCACTCTCGTTCTGCTGTTCTGACCTGCAATCATTTCATCTCCCTTGTCAGTTTCTCCCTGTACCATTCCTGGACTGATAAGCTCGCTCTGTTTGCAGTCCTTCCCGTCCGTCACACACGTCTGCGCTCAACGCAGGTATAGGCCAAAAAAAAATGAAGCCTGGAAAATCCTGCACGCTTTAAAAGTCAGCTTTAGGAAAATTCAATCAAACTTGAAGTCTGCAGGAGATTAATAGCTGCTGTTATTCATACTCGACTCGCGGTGCTCTGGATGGGTTGTTTATGTGAGTGTATGATCATACTCCCTCTACAGAGACTGTGCGGCTGATACAAGTTTTTAGCCAAAACCGATTCAACAAAGTACTGTTACAGGGACAGGAAGGGGGAAAAAACTCTATTACCCACAGAGGCTGAGGGGAAACACAAGGTTAACTGTTACAATACATAGGAGGCTTCTTCCTCTGCTATCACCTCCAATTAACTTAATACAGGAGGACTGTTCTTCTTCCCCGCGCTCTGGAAGATAATCGTCGATGAAATTAAGCGGCGTCAGGCCTGTGTCAGTGGGGGATTGTGGAGGATGTGACAGCGCGGGGCTGATGGGAGATAATCGCAGGACACAATAACCGCTGCCAAGAGAATTGCTTCAGGCTTCTTTATGGTCATAATAACCGTAACCTTGTCTGGCACTGCAAGGTAAGTCAAATGCGGCACAAACATTTTGTTTGGGTGCGTGCACGTACACATATACACAAAATCTCATGGGTACACACTCCTGCAAAACACATAAGCTCACCAACATCCCTCTCACACACTCGACAAGCTCACACGTGTGAGTTATGTCACTGTCAGCTCAAACTCTCCCCCCTGGAGCAATATCGACTCCAATACACACACACACACACAGACACACACTTGGAAGGAGTGTACACTTACCAAATCATGACAAATCACCCTTTCCACTGGCTGTCCCACCTTAGGGGGTTGTAACAACAGTGTCAGCTCAGATGAGGAAAGAGGTGGCTCACCAACGTGGAATCATTGGACCTGGCGACAGCTTTTACTTTCGTGTTATCAGGCTGCTTCATTTCATTACGCTCTTTGAGGTTTGTCAGATCGCATCTGAGCAAAGTTTCAGTTTGTTTTCATCACAATTTAAAACATTTTTTTTTTTAATTTTGCGTGTCACTTTGAGTGAGGCAGCTATTGAATAGCTACCGATGTGATGCAGTTTAATCTCCATTTGTAACTGTTAATTTTAATGTTTGAGTGTTTGTTTTTTAGCCTGTTTTTTCATGTACTCCTCTTTTCTTGCATGTTAATGGCAAATTAGGATAACAGCCAACACACACTTTCAGCGCGGAGTCTTTCCTCTTGTGAGCATTCAGCTGGCTGACTAACCACTGTAAAAGACCAGTGTCTGTCAGTGCTGATTACTTATGCAAATAGGCACAGCACAGTAATTACACCCTGCCAACAGTGTAAACACATACACACATACACACATTGTAGCCACTGTGATGTCCGCCCTTGGAAGGTAAACCAGCATTTTCTGTTATTAAAACTATGCAGAATCAAAAGGTGAATACTTAAGACCACGGCTTTCTTCTACATATAATAACAGTATTTAGTCTTGAACAATCGTAGGTAATTGTGGCTCAGCTGGTGCTCCTGCAGCCACCTGACCCACCATTCATTATTAAACAATTGAATATATTTGAGAGAACAGCATGCCCTCTTCGTCTGCATTTTTTTTTTTTATTATTCCCTCCAGTGGTTCTCAACCTGGGAACAGTCAAGGAGTTCCAGAGTGTATCTGAGTGGTCACCAGATGGTTAAAGCTACCCTGATAAATATTTTAAAGGTCCCATACAGTCTAAAGGTAGATGTCCATGTGTTTTTTGTTTGGTCTAGGTTCTATATTAATACTGTGAAAGTATCAAAGCCTCAGTCCACAGAGAAACACACACAGCCTGTATTCAGAAACTGAGCCTTAAAATGAGCCGTCAGGACTTCTGTAACTTTGTGATGTCACAACAAAGCAACTTGCAGGATTTGGTTTCTCTGAGTGTTTACCTGAAATCTGCCATGTATTTATTGGATCACTCAGAAAAAAAGTCAGACTCAGAGAGACTCAGAGCCTCTCTCCTGATTGGCTCATCGACCTGCTCCCAACAGAAGCCTGAGAGAGGAGATGTGAAACTACAATGAGATGGTTTTGCCACTTAAAACCACAAATATATCTTATTATGGATAGTAACACTTAAAATAAAACTTGGGACCTTTAACCATACTGTAGTTGTCATGCACAGATATAGTAGAAAGAGGGAAATTTCAAATGTGACATAGAACACTAGAAAAGTGTAAAATATTGGACCTTTAATGTTAACAATGGATGAAATGACTATGTGCAATGTCAAAGGGGTTTATTCATCATGACAAACTCAGAAAATTAGTACCAAACCTTGCTATTCCCATCAGCCGTTCAGCTTGTTTTACAGAGTTTCTGCAGGTCCTTAACAAAGTCTCAAGTTCAATAATCTGAATTTCAGGCATTAAAATGTTAAATATGATTTTAACAGGTCTAAAAAAAAATGGATTGGATTATGAAGTTAACATTAATTTTATAAAGTTGCATTAACATCAGTCTCGCTTTTAAATGTGTTTTGGGGAAAGTTTGCATTGATCATTTAACACATAACTACAAAATGAAACCAACATGGAGCCAATAACCACCAATGCAAACTGTGCAGCTATCAAACCACACCCAGCCAGTGTGTCACCATGTGGTGTGTGGGCTTAAGTCATGTCTACTCTCATCAAAAAATTTGCTACGCTACCTCTAGAAGTAATAAGTTAAATTGTTTCTGTTCATGTTACTTTCCTGTGCCGTTGGTAAGCGTAAATTCAACGAAATGTGGCTTGACAGCAGCGCATTTAGTGCTTTGGCTGGAGCCTGTTGAAAATTACAAACTAGAAGCCCCTGCACCTTGTGCAACTCAGCACATATTACATCAACTTTGGCTATAAAGGTGTTAGAGTCACACTGGAAGTCAGAAAAACATAATCCACCAGCAAACGCCTGCAATCACCCAATATTGTTCTGTATTCACATCAGGAAATCCACCCCCAGCGCAACCCACTCCGAACAAATGTAAACTCCTGCAACTCTGGCATCTACGCCAACATTAAAAGTGGAGGTGCTGTGGACTTTATGACACAAGAGTCATACAAAAGCGATGAGGACAGCCTCTGTGCAGAGAGGCTTTTCTGTGAACAAGAAAGTGGAGACTTGCAACATGCAGGAGGACACTGGTGTTGCAGACAGGCTTGTGTGTGATTACCTGTGATTACCTCACAAAGGCGCTCCTGACTTCTCTGGCTTCAGCCAGGTCCAGGTTCACAGGGCAAGAAGAGAAAAGCTACAGCGTATTACCCGGAGGAACTAAAAAAGAATAGGAAAACCATCCGAGAGGTTTCTGAAAGTCCTCTGCAGACGGGTTTGCAGAAGAGGCTGAGGGCGACACTGGCAGTTGGATAACAAAGTCCAGTGCTCTGAGGAAGGGCTGCATGGTCTCTGAATTCTTGACTTTTTCTTGTGAAATATCGCCTCTAAAATTCCCTGAGAGCAAAAAAAAAAAAAGGAAAAAAATAATAACTCTGTTCTGTTTGGTCAAAACTCATGTCCGCACTAACATCATATTCTCATTTTCAGGGTTCATGAGCCCAAAAGACTGAAACCACTGCTGTAATAACTGTAATTTAAAAGTGAAGAAGTTGTACATTTAAGTAAACAAAAGACAATATCACTTCAAATTTCTTATTAATGAAATCTATGAGCTTTTTGTGTTGCTGTTTTTACATTTCCCAAGTTTGTGGTGTCTCCCGTGACTTCTGTGACTTTCATTTTCCAAAAAGACTTCCCACCATCTGGCCGAGGAGAGAGAGAACAGGAGTGAACTTGTTGCTTCCAGCTGTGAGGTTAAACACGTAGGTGGGGAGCCAAACGACTGTTAGTCAAAACACGATATGTTTTATGGCCGCATTGTATTCTGGTCTTCTGAGGCCACTGTCGGATGAGAAGCTGGTATCTCTGCCTGTGCTGTGATGAGTCTAGGCCTGAGATTTACCTTTGACTTACACGTCTTAGAATTTTTTTTTTTTTTTTTTTTGTTAGTCACTTATAAAGAATAATACTCCTTACCTGCATCACTTATTCTAATGAAAAAAAAACATGTTTCACTATTTGTAATGACGATGTGTAGAGTGTATGACATGCTACAGAGACAATTGATAAATATAATTTAAGTTTTGAAATAAAAACATATGAAATAAAAACATATGTAAAAAAATCATATATGAAATTGGAACTATTTCATATATACATATGTATGTTTATTTATATATGTGTGCTTATATTGGAGACATTTGTATGAACATAAATACAGAATGGGAAGACAGACATGTTTAAAATGAAGAAGAAAAACATATATAAGATCATTTTTATATGCATTTGTATGTCATATATATGGTTGCAACAATGTTATATTATACATTATAAAAATTCATCATTACACAAAGATTCACCATAGATATTTTCAATATATGTACATGTACAAATTTTTACTGATATTTCATTTGAGTTATGAACTTATATCTTCATATATCAAGAGGATGTATATATGCGATCATAATGTTGATAGGGACATATATGTATGAGCAACTGCGGCAGAAATATGACTTAACTTCATCTTCTGCTACTATTGTAACTTTTCAAACAGCCGTCGTTCAAGGGGAAGAAGAGAAAAGCCCAATCAATCCTGCTCAAAAGAATGAGCGTAACTCATGAACAGATGAAGATCGAAACCTTAAATCACCTCTCGCACAACCTAAACAATTGTGTGCAACTTTCTGTGTTGAAGTGTTCTTTAGTTTTTATGGTCTGTAGTGCTTTTGTCTACAAAATAAGGAAAAATTCAAGGTCTGTTTTTTTTTTTTTGTTTTTTTTCTCTCTATTATATTGTAAGTCTTTATTGAGTGACATATATAAGTAGCTGAGATTGTGTTGATTCTGAAGGTGTAGCACTTGATGAAACTTTAAAAAATGAAAAACTTTATAAGGCAAAACACAAAGGTATGAAAAAATGTGAGACTCATGTATATACATATGCAAATTGTATAATATATACATTTCATAAGATATATATCCTTAAATATCCAGAGGATATGTGATCATAATATTGATATGGTGACATACTGTATATGTCATATATTACATTTCTGTATGAGCAACTCCTCTTCTGCCTCTTTTTAAATAGCCGTTCTCTGTTTTTGATGAGGAGTAAGATAAAAAATGACATTCCTACAACTTACAGCAAAAGCCCATAGCAGCCAGGAAAAACCAGCATGTTGGCACCTTGCCAAAAAGATAAAAATAAAAATCTTCTCACTGTAATGATAAAACATTCTTGTTTTGACAATATCTTACTCCTCTTGTTCTGGCAGTATATCATTGTATTTTGTTATTTCACAAAACTTTTCTCATTATTTTCTCTAAAATATCTCATGACTTTTACTGTTGAAACTTCAATACGTTGTTGAAATAAGAAAAAGATTGGGTCACAGACTAAAGATGCTGTAGCTTAGAAAAAATTCACAACCGCTGGTTTACAATATGTCTGTAATAAATACTTACCTGCACCATGGGTACGGTGTTATGTAGAAGTCAGAATCAACCTGTTCTGTCTACATTTATGACCACAGGTGGTAAACAGCAGCTGTCGCCCTGCAGGAAAACACTGCTGCTTCCGCACAGAGATGGTATTTCTGCAAATAACATGTTTCGTTATCAAATGCCTGGTAACAGACTGACAGCTTAGTCATACATCTAAGTCATTCACAGCTCACTCAGCAGAAGACCCCGCAACAAGTCAGGTTTTCTGCCAAGCATCGCTTCAAGGTCAGTCATTGCCTCGTTTACTGAAAAGCTATTCGCTAATCCCGCTAATGGGTCTGTTCGGAGACTATCTGATTGAGAATTTGCTCTCAGACAGCAGACCATTCAGACCGCAGCACATTCATATTTCAAGGGGACTAAACCAGGGAGATCCCTCAGGAAGTGGAGCTGAAATGAGAAATATCATCTGGGCAAGGTTACAGGAGGATGGTTGCCGTGGTTCCCAGGAGCAGCTGCTGAATCAACAAAGAACACCAAGCCAAGACATGGTTTAATATGGCCATCCACACACCATTTTTAGTCATCCCTGTGGGGCATTGTCTTACCACCAGGGTCAGCAGCGCAAAGATCTCAAAGAGCTCGTAACCTCCTCTGGTTTAAGGCCAACGCATTATGAGGCAGTGTCACGCTGCTTTCCCAGTGAATTAGGAGATGGCAAGCTGGACTTCATACATGTCAGACATGTGCTCCTCCACTGAGCGGCATCCAAGGTCAAAGAGCTGCAGTACACACGGTTGTGGCTCCGCATGAGATGTGGATCAGATCTGGTGTGTGTCCAGATTGGCCTGCACGTTTACAGAACGCTGGGCTTTCATCCTCAGCCTGCGTCGCCGCGCTGCGTTTGATTGAAGCAAACAGCAGAGCGTTGTTCGGCAGGCTGTGGAGATTTTTATTCCTAAATGCCAAATGGCACATTAAGTGAAGTTTGCTTCTTTGAAAAAACAAATCGGGAAACCCATTTTACAAAATAACGACCTGATTGTAAGAATCACACATGCGTGTTATTACAGTGAATTTAGGGTGACAAAGGTCTTCACTTAATGCAGGCTGAGCCGCTTACACGGCCTGATAAAAAGCCTCCACAACTTCCCTGCAGAACCTTAAATTACCACTTGATTGCCGCAGTAATAGATCGGCTCACCCCGGGCCAGCCACAGGGTTTAGAACTTAACCACACTCGCAGGTTTTTATTCATAATTTATGCCTTGCTTTCATAATTGTGATTTTTATCAGGTGTATTCATGGTTAGGAGGAATGTAACAGTCAAGAAAGAGAAAATTGAATTATCTTTTTAAAAGAGACGTCATGTAAATCATTCATATGTTCCACGTGCTGAATACTGTGGTCTCCATAACAATACGGTGTCTGAAAGGTCACCCTGGAGGGAGGTAAAGTGGCTGTTATGTCCTATCCTTGAAATAAAAATATTACTGAATGGACCCATGTGCTCATTTGTGGTGATGTCATGCAGCTGGCTGACACATGTGACAGTCACCCAGAGTGTCACAGTGGGAAAGTTTTCGGTATTACATCTATTTAATAAGTACTCAGAGATAGTGATATTGCCATCAGCAATGTTATTATCACATATATACATCCTCTTGATATATGAAGATATTTAGAAAAGATAGTTTAGAAAATGAACATATGAAATACCCATATGAAAATGTGTAAATGTACATATGTTTAAAATATCTGTATGATTTGTGTATGGTATAACTGGCTGTATGTGAACTATATATATGTATATATGTATGTATGTATGTGTGTGTGTGTGTGTGTGTGTGTGTGATCCATATAAAAATTCTATATGCTTTTGTATGTCATATTTATATGTTCTTATTAATTTCTCATTAATTTCAAAAATGTCTATCTGCCCATTCTAGGAAAGTGGATATGTCAAAATAAGCATATCCACATAAAAATACATATTTGTATGGGCTAGACATATATGTCAATATATGAAATTATATATAATATAATATTTTATATATTACACATATCACTTTTGCATACAGTATGTGCTTTTATTTTATATGTGCATGTATTTCATATAGGGAAATTGTATGTACGTGTGTATATATACATTTATGACTGTGTTATATATATATACACATACGTTTGTGTATGGTCCCTTCCAGTGAGGCAGGAGTGAAGCGCCCCTGTCCCAGCATCAGCGACGTATAATCAGACATCTACAAAAAGGCTGCAACTATAGACACTGCTGACTGGCCATCTGTTTTAATAAGGTTAGAACAGAGTTTGTTCTCAGAGGGCTGTGTCAAATCAAATCTTCCATGAATGAATATTTCAAAAGAGTCTTAGCCGGTGCAGAGAAAATCAAAAAGAAGCTGGCTAACGTACTCAAAAGCTATGATAGTTTGTGCTGCATGTCTTGTTTTCTCAGGGAGATTTTAAATTCAATAGAGAAGGACTGAGGGACTGCAAAAATACGAACCACTTGTTCAAGGCTCAAGAGAATAGCCAGGAGCGCAATACACACATGGCAACAAGTAAGCAAGAAGCATGTGGGGCTAGAGCGGTGACATTTAATTTTGGCATTGAAAATAAAATTTGCCATTGAAAACAAAACCTGAACTGAAAAAGTAAACAATGGTATTGGTCATATTGGTACTGAAAAAGGTTCCACTGAGAAATAAAAACTGGCATTAAAAAAACTACATCTACTAATCTCACAATCTCATTATCCTATTTAATTTTGATATTTTTTGCATTATGATTCACCTGGAACTCTCAAACCGCAGGTAAGTTTCTCTCTGCTCTTTTAGCAGAGGTCTGCTGGAACAAGCGCCGACGTTAAACCAGTGTTATAGCTTCTGCACAAGGTCTTTCTTAACATTGTTTCCTCTTTCAGTTCAGGTTTTATTTTCAGTGTCAACACTGTTAGTCCCATACTGGAGGTCCCACTTGCAAAGGGGATAACAACAGCTGAGGCTGCAAGGAACCTGAAGTTCTAATGAGGTTGGTGGTAATGATTCAGTCCTTAGCTGAGCAAAGCTTGGCTTTAAAGGGGTCAGGGACACACACACACACACATAAAAAAACTATGGCCATTTTCTCACAGCTTATGGACAAACTTGACCCAGTAATGAAGCACCATGTTGGTCGGGTGTAAATGAGAGCTGGCAGTCACACGTATTACATCACAACATCAATGTATTCCTCCTTTATTTTAGATTGCTCCCCTGATCTGAGAAACTGCGCTCTGTCATTGTCAGGACTGTGTTACAATAAGACGTAGCACAAATTAAAGAACATGTCACAGGCTTTCTTGCAGCAGAGGAGTCATCAGGGGAAAGGTTCGACGTCTGTCATCTTCAAAAGGCTGGAGGAGCTTAACATCCCCTTTGAGGGCTGCAGAGGACAGTCCTATGACAACAGTGCCAACATGAAGGGGTCGGCTGCTTCAACAGAACACAGGAGCCTTTTTTTTTTTTTTTTTATCCCATGTGGTGCCCGCACTTTAAATCTGGTACTTTAGCTGCTGCTGCTAAGACACACTACCAGACGCTATTTGCTACTTTGGATATTTAATGAAATCATCCAAACTCTTCTCAGCCTCCCCCCCACGACAGCCTCCACAAGGTCCAGCGTGTGACCAGAGATTCCCTCCCCTGCTGCAGAAACACTGGATTTTCTGATGCTCAGACACCTGCAGAGGAGATGAACATGGAGGCTGTGCTCAAACAAAAGCAGTTAAGACTCAGAGTTAATCCCCATAGACTCCCCATAGTTTACGGCCTGGTGTAAAAACACAGTTTTGTTCTCTATAGCTAATATACCTCCTTTATGACTACTCTACGGGGGTGAATTTTAACTCATCTGTTTACATTTTATCAAGGCTTAAAGTTCTGCATAATTGGGTGGGGCTTTGTTGAGTGACAGGTGGTTGAGCGTATGCGTTGGCGCAAACAACTGGATTAGCCAGGAGTTCGGTGGTGACGATGGAGCTGCCCACTCTGAGCTTCAAAACCGCTCTTCAGAAACCTACCGGTGACGTCACGGAGGCTGCGTCCATCTTTATTTACAGTCTATGGTTAAGACCCACAAAAAGGCACTTAGCTTATGAGGTGCCATATGAATGAGGCTCCGCATTTAATGTGGTGGTGGGTACAGCCCTCCATTCACTTGATGAGAGATTTCAGATCTTGGGAGAGGTGAAATTTTGAGTGCTCCTCAACTTCCCCGACATGTCAAAATAAGAGTTGCTAGAACAGTGTCAAACCCTGAGCACGGCTCTGACTCATGAAAGACAGCCAGATATTGACGGGAAGGGGAGTTGTTGTGGAAATGCAAAATTTTCCACTTTTGCCGTCAAAAAAACAGGACAAAGGAATTCTGTGTGTCATCTTACCCAGCTGGATCTGACATGTCAATCTCGGATACCAAATGCCTGCATAAGTGTGGCATTTGGGTTTGACCTTTAAAAGGTCGTTTTACTTGCTTCATTTCTTAATACTAAATGTCTAAATATTTGCTTTCTGAGCCACGGTCTTCATTTCTAACAAAGGCAGACATGTTGTTCTCATGCTAAATAACTCATTTTAATGAATAACTAACTTATTCCTCCACAGCGTCCTCCTCTAATTCAGCCCCCTTTGCTCTCCCTGTGGTCACAGTTACTGTTATTGGTGCTGTAATAATGATTATGATAATGAAAAGCTTTAATGGTAATGACTGTCATCAGTAATGATGAAATTAGACTCATGTTATATTGTAGCTCCTTTTCACTTCCCCTTGGGTTAATGACACATCCTCAAGTATGGATTTATTTTACAATGACCACTGTAATTTCAGCTTTATGGGGACTATCTGAAGAAAAGACACAAGACCTCTGCGGTTTTTAATACTGGCCCTGCCTTCCTGTGTTAAAGCTAGAAGAATCAAATCAAGGCAAGATATATTTCATACAACCTAATATAAGATTTACACAGAAAACACATCTGGGACTAAACTAATTGTATTTGCTTATATTAGATTTAGTTTTATTTGCTGTAGACACACTGGCTGCTAAAGGTCAAGCATGTATTTTCAGAATTGCATTAATATTCTGATTCAAGAGGACACTTCAACAGAACCACTGAATCTTTTAGTGTGATTGAGCTTTCAAATGAAGACTCAAACCGGAGCACAAGCTTTGAGTCAATCATAAGCTCAGAGCAGGAATCCGACCTTCGGCTACCACCTCGGATCAAACACACAACTTTCTCGTTATGCTCTCTGTAGCCTGAAGCCAAGTTTGATTTGAGTTCTCCTTCTCCCCTCTCTCTCTCCACCACATTTAAATTCTGACACCACCACCCTGAGGCCAGCTATTGACAAGGCGAAAAACAAGGGTCTCCTCCATCTTATTTACTGCTCCTGCGAGCTAACCAATTTGCCGGTCATCCGCTCAGTGAGCTGTAATGGCTTCTTGACTGTCAGTTCTTTAAATCCTTTAGAGACCCCTCAGTCCGGTGCGCAGTAGGTGAGGCCGGGGCAGGCAGACAATGAAACAAACGATCCTTTTGGGAAATTAAAAGGGGAGATGTAATTATGAGCAGTGCACACGATAATCCATGTAAATGCATTTGTGACAAATAAAGCCTATTGTGTGTTCTCTGAGTTAACCCACAATGAGTAATCTCGTTAAGCTTAATGAATTATTTGCATTATTTTCAAAATTTATGAGAGAAATTACCATGCCAAGTCAACTCAGAAGAAAATCTTAGTCACAACATCCACCAAGATTTGAGATCAGACAAAACCATTGTTCATTATGATTCCCTGTGTTGTGCTTGTTTATGTGAGCATATACTAATATACACACAGGGGAGTTTACTTGTCGCTCTCAAACCCGACCGAGCCTCCAACACCTGTTTCCATCAATCAGAATTGCATTGACATTACATGACACAAAGTCAAACAGTGTCCTCTTGCTGAATGAATTGGCAGGAGGAGGCTGTGAGATTAGATCACATCTGAGGAATGCTAATTTACCAGGAGTCTGGAGATGTCGTGATTAAAGACTCAATTTCCCTGAGGTCAGCGTGATGTGATCGCATATTACCACTAACTGATGGAGTGTCTCTGACATCTGCACTCTGACAGCGCGGCTGTCACAAGCGGCGCCATCCGCACCCGTTAACATGGAATAGAGAATCAGGATTAAATATTCCTGTCAGACTCGTGTCTTCGTTCAGTCATGGAGTTCTTAAGTAGCCGTGTTGTGTTATCAAACTGCTTATTCGTGGTTTAGTTTATGTAAGTGAAAAAGTAGAGGGAGAGGCCTACAGCAGCGTTCTGCTATGTACAGCTAAGCCCCGAAATGCTGCCATCCAGCATTATCTTCACATAGCAGGAGGCCCTGCCATGCATTATCCCAACATGTGTCTCAGTGGAAGGCTTTTCGGAGCAGCAGGTTTTAATGCGGTTGTGCTCTGCTATGCTGGTACTGAGTTAACACTGACACTAACACGTCTCTGTATTTATTACAAGCACATCATCTTGTCATTTCAACAACTGAGTGACAGCTGGAAACGACAAATTCGTGGTTCACAATTAAATGGCCACACCGGAGATTTTTCACATTTTAGCTTTTTAAATACAGATACCGTGTTTAATATCTGCTGAGTCTTAGCACCCAGCAGAAATGAATACAAATCACATGCTGCCTGGAAGATACAGTGGGAAAGCCACTGTACCTTCCAAATCAAATGCTGCCTGGAAGGTACAGTGGCTTTCCCACTGTACCTTCCAGGCAGCATGTGATTTGTATTCATTTCTGCTGGGTGCTAAGACTCAGACTCACTTGAGATATATAATCCATCACTCTGGCCATTTCCTTGCCCTTGTTTTTCTGTCAGATGTTACTTTATCATCATGTGGTAATGCAGCTGAAAGCAGGAGCCATTTCCTCTTATTTAGAGGTGCTTTCTGTGGAAACCCAAGCCCCTACTGACCAAATATAACACACAAATAAACTAATATTAATAATACTGTTAGTTAAATAGGTAAAATAGAATGTAAAAATGAATATAAAAGTTTGTAGTGCTGCTTAACCTCTAATATGTTTATAAAGATACATTAAAACTTAACTATTTTTAAGCTAGCTAACCTGTGTCAGTGTCAGTGTTTCGTACTACCTGCACACAAGTCAGTGCACTTTTACTTCACTAAAAGTACGACTGTATACATCAGCTGCTGATTAATGCAGGACACCACCAACTACGATGAGGCAAAATACAGTCATGGCATAGTAGGCTTGTGAAAGGAAAATATAAATTTAATAAATTAAAACTCGTTACACACATTAAAGGACATCACACATGTGTCATGAAAGGTTTTATATTTATTTAAAGTATACTTGAAAAAATGTGATTTAATTGCTCAATTTATTTAATTTATTTAAAAAATAATACAATAAAACACAATTTTAACTGCAAGGAAGATTTTGTTGGATTAGCAACCTGGATTTCCAACATTCCAATACCCAGACTTGCAGCTTTTACAGGTAGTCTTTTCCAGTGGTTATTTTTCCACATAAAGAATAAAAAAGTAGGACTATCGATACAGTATAACAGTTACAACAGTGAAAACAAACACAAATTCAGGAGCTGGAAGGAAGAACACAATCAATAATTACAATAACATGATAATTAAAATTACACAAAATTACATGAACTTGGGAAATATTCTTATTTGGTTTCTTGCTCAGAATTTGATGAGAACAGTGATACCTCTCTTATGAGTGTATGCTGAATATTAAGCTAAAGCCAACATGTGATGAACCTAACTTAATTAACTTTAAAGGTTGAAAGCAGGGGTTTTATTTGAAGTTTTGATATCCATAACATGATATATTTGTGGTTTTAAGGACCAAAAACAATCTCAATATAGTTTTACATCTCCTCTCTCAGGCTTCTCTCTGGAGCTCTAGTAATAACAGGTCAGTGAGCCAATCAGAAGAATCTTTTGATTGGCTGACTGTTTTCTGAGTGATCGGGAAAAAAAATATTGCAGATTTCAGGCAAACAATCAGAGAAACCAAATCCTGCAAGGTTGGATGGTGGATCCAGGTGGGCTGGGCTGAGGGCAGTGGCTGCTTTGTTGTGACATCACAAAGTTACAGCAGTCCTGACGACTCGTTTTAAGGCTCAGTTTCTGAATACGGGCTGTGTGCATTTCTCTGTGGACTGAGGCTTTGAAACTTTCACAGTATTAATATAGAACCATGACCTGCTTTGCAATCAAAGAAGACATGGAAATTCCACTTTATACAGTCAATCTTCTTATCTACCTCTGAGCAAGTTGTATTTGGACATGAACAATAATATTCAGGCTGAAACCCACATGACCAAAAGCTGCTGGTTGTTGTTGGTATGTTTGTTGGTTATTGTTGGCAAAAATTTACCCTGAGTTTAAAAAGTAAAACTTCTGATTGTGAAGAAAAATGGCTCCCATGAGTGTTTTATTGCACTACTGGATTATTATTACAGATGCATTCATGTGTAAGTAGCATTTTACTGTTCTAGTTGGTCGGTGTGAAAGGTAATTTATAACAAATAATAAATATGATAAAACTGTAATCTGCAAAGTAAGAACATCTGTCAGACAAATGCAGTGGTGTAGAAAGTACAATATTTCAAGTGTAAGGCAACATTAAATTGGAATGGTGAAGTAAATGTACGAGCAGCTTAGAGGCACATCACCACTTAGACCTGGACTCGTGTGATGTAGTGGGATTCACTCAGCTCTGGATACCACTCTGAAGCAGTGTTAGGATATAACTGTGGATCGGTTGTGAGGTATGTGCTCTAAACACTGACATTTTTCAGACATATTACCAGGTGGCACAGGAACATGCACATACTTGTAGGTACTGGGACAGACTCAGAGTCCAAGAGATTAACAACTGCCAAAATAACAGAGAGACATTGACCTTGAAATACCCAGGATCCCCTCCCAAAAATAAATACTGTAAGAGTGAACTGGTGTATCTTACTTTTTAAACACTTTTTTATATTCTTTGTGATTTAAAGTGAAGCACGTTTCCAGTTCTGTCCTCGCTTGTCACACAACAATAACAATTCTGTTCACGTCCGTCTCGGCTGCCTTGCTAATTGGACTCTGTTTCTCTGAGCAGTTAGCTGATTGGTGCTCCCGTGGTAACCAGCTTGTAGTAGGCTCCCTTCAGGGCCATGAGGTGGTCGTGCGCTCCCTTCTCGATCACAAAGCCCCTGGACATGACAGCGATGATGTCAGAGTTCTGAATGGTGGACAGGCGATGGGCGATAACGATGCAGGTCCGGCCCTCTCTGGCTTTGTCCAGGGCTTCTTGCACGGTCTGTAACAGCCATAAAACACACACACACATGAAGCAGTGGCCATGATGAGTTCCTCCACGCAGCGGGCGCACATGCCTCACAATTATAGCAATTTTACAATCATGCGTTGATTACTATCATTAGAATGTTCCAGTGGATCAGTGCACTGCAGAGGCCTCTGTGCTCCTCAGTGTGATTCAGCCATTTGAGGTGGAAAAGCTACTGCACAGGCCCAAAGACTATTCATCTTAAAGAGGCTCTACTGGAGGGTTGGTATGAACTGTGAGCTGCTGGTGATAATAATAGAGATGATGAATGATAATGATGTTAATGATAATAATAATTAACTGGCTGCTCTCTGTGCTCTCTGCGCCCGGAGAAAATCAAGCAGCTGCACTCTACTGTGTGATATGAAGCATGCGGATGAAGAAAGCGATGACGGTGCTGTTCAGGGAAGGGGGAGGGGGGGTTAATCAAAGTGTACCTTTTCGCTTTCGGTGTCCAGTGCTGAGGTGGCCTCGTCCAAGAGCAGGATCTTGGGATCACGTATGATCGCCCTGGCGATGGCGATGCGCTGCTTCTGACCACGAGACAACTGAGAACCCTGCGCACCCACATTGGTGTCGTATTTCTAAGGCAGAGAGAAAGAACAACATCTATATCAAATGTACTAAGTGTTATGATGAGTCACATCCCCATTGGGATTTGTATTGAGGCCAAAATATCCTCCTCCAATCAAAGTCAGGAGAAAAATCAAAAAAGGATAATGGTTATAGTTCTGGTTTATAGTTTGTTCACCAGAGAGAGCAACAAAAACAACTCTAAAGGTTCTGTATCAAAATTATTTTAAGACACCATCAAATGTGATAGAACTCCCAAGTATCCATATCAGTATTGATCCATTGTCATTCAGCTGCAACAGCACAGTTATAATAAACTTTTCATCATTGTGATCGCAGTGGCATTAGTTAAAGTGGAGTCACGTCAACAACAAATTGGTTTGCATAACTCATTAATCTGCGACCGGAAAATGGATTTTTGCAGAGCTGATGAACCTGAAATGTCTCAGCTGTCAAACCTGAACTGTGCTCTCCAAACCTAAACATTTTCAACAGTCCATTAATTTCAAACCATTAGGCTACACAAGTGTCAACTACAATTACAAAATTGTCAACTACAACAAACTAAAGCCAATTTAATGGTCATTTCTAGACTGCCCTTTGTCCTGTAGATGGGATGCAGGTCTGTATGTGACTAGAGATGTTCCAATACCACTTTACCTTCTCAAAACCAATTCCGATACCTGAACTTGTGGATCGGCTGATACCTATTGCACAAAATACCCCAGAATCAGGAAATGTAGTTGCCCATATATTTCAAACTATGCCACATATATGATCATGGCACTGATTGACGGCATATCATATATCAAAAAATCCCAATTCTAGCGAGAACCTAAAAAGGATATCTAATCCAATACCAGTGCATAAAAAAAGACTTAACAGCTGTATGCTACTAACCCTGTATGGATGCATTGAATCTTTCTTTTATAAGTCTAGGAATAAATTACACTTCCTGTTATCCTGCCACCCCTCCATGTTAAAGCCTTACACTCAGCACACATTTTGCAAAATTGCCAATGTTTTGCCAATGGCTAATATTAGGCTATTTACCGGATAGCAATTCTCCGCTGCACTGAAACAGTACTTGCTGCCATTTTATGAGCAACTAACTATTAAACAATTAATAAATGACGCAGTAGGTCCATTAGATCAGCGCATACTTGCTGATACCTGGTACCACAGTTCAGGCACTTTCAGAGGTATTTCCAATACTAGTATACATTGGAACAACTCCAGCGTCGACTAGCTAAAATATTCAGTTCAGTGCAGCCTAAAGATGAATTTGGAATTAACATGTAAATGGACTAATCTTACATTGTGCTTTTCTAGTCTTGTCAACTACTCAAAGTGCTTTAAACTACAAGCTACATTCACCAATACGCACACACACCGATGATATTATCTTGCCCTAGGACACTTCAACACTGGGGGACCAACTTTCTGGTTAACGAATTCCCCACTCCTCCTGAGCCCCACAGCCACTCCATAACAAGCTATTACTGTGGCTTTTACACTGACTATTATATCCTGGTATCAGCTAAGACAAAATCCGGGCCTCAGCAACATGAAAAGAATTTCACTATAAGCCCATGAAATTTCCATATTTGCAGTCTGAGCGGCAGCAGTGGACCAACCGCCGTGTGTGCCTGCAGTTTGCTGTTTCCTGGACGAATTCCGCTTTACAGTTTCATGGGTTTTATTACATAAGACACTTAATCCTCAGGAAATAATGGATTGCATGTTAATTTATTATCATAAGATACAAAGTAAAAACTTCCTCCTGATCAACCAGTCACTGAGGAAGCTCATTCGAGAAGCATGATGTCCCACCCACCTGCACACCTGCTCCTCATCCGCGCATCAGTCACACTGATCCCTCATTAACACACTGTCTCTCCTGTTTAGCCTGTGTTGGCTGACTGTTGCCAGACTGTTTTCTAATCCTGGATAAAATAAACCTCACTTTAACTTCACCTGCTCTGCTTATGCTTTCGAATCTACACCACTCACCACAATAAACACAAAATGTTCACAGTACCTCAGGAAGCGACATGACGAAATCGTGCAGCTGGGCCTTCTTGGCGGCGGCGATGACCTCGTTCATGCTGATTTCCCGGGAGTTGTCGCCATACTTGATGTTCTCCATGATGCTGCAGTCGAACAGGACGGGCTCCTGGGACACGATGCCAATCTTAGAACGCAGGAAGGGCACGTTGACATGAGTGGAGTCATGGCCATCAATCAGCTGCAGGAGGAAATTGATTTTACCATTAGTACACAGCAATGTAATAATCAAAGACTGGAAATACAATCCACTTAATGAGCTATCATACGACCATCTCTACTGTAATTCCTCTTATAACTATGCAGAGGTGATGCCGTCCTTCTTAAATCTCAGACAGAGAATCATGACCATGTATTTCCAAACCGCTTCCAACTCTATTAAGGCCATTTGAATCTTGGCAGTGAACCCTCGCTGGCACGAAGGCAAACTTCCGTCCGGGGTAGAATGCCTTTTTTAAAATAGAGCCCAAAGTCAGCATAAATGTCTGTCTGATAAACGATCTGAAGTGATATGAAATCCCTCACTCACAGAGTACTCTGAATGTCCAGTCATTATTCTTTGACTTTGACAAATTAGAGATTTCAATTCATACAGTGACGTTCAAGGTACAACTGAACCTCCAACGAGTGTAAGTTGAAAGCAGAAATGACATTTATTTCAAAATGAGATGTCTGGCATTTTTAAAAAAAAAAGGTCAGACATCTGTGTGATAATATAATGTTGGCTGATTTAAAGGCAAGTCTCTCAACTGCACATTTCCTTGTGCAAAGAATTCATTAGATTCTTCCTTTGCTGGGCCATTTTTTATATAAACTGTATGTACGTGTTGCAGTATCCTTTTGTAAGAAGTGTTGAAAATCTGTACTTAAGCCTGCAATAACGGATTTTTATCCACTTTTGTGGCAGTAGAAATATGCTTTGAAGACAAGACTGACATTTCATCACCTTTAAGTTTATATATCATAAACATGTTAACAAATAGCTGCCTATTAACCATAGATTGTACATAAAAATGGACCTAGACTCTGGAATTTAAAAGTGGAGCCAATACTGAAGAGCCTCAAACCTGCGTTCTATCTTGTGACCATCAGGGGGCGACTCCACTGGTTGCAAAAAGAAGTCAGATTGCATTGAAGTCTAGGTGAATATCAAATCCAAATATGGCTTCTTCTGGTTTCAAAAAACCAAGATGGCAATAGAAAAATTACAAACTCATTGGTTCACAAACTAATGGGTAACGTCATGGCGGGTTGCCACTTGCTATTAACAGATCTTGCAGACAGATACTGGGTGCATAAATATAAATGTGCTCTCGTTTCTCATTTCTCCTGTTCATTTCTCTGATCTGATGGAAAATAATACAAATACAAACGCAATTTTGAGATAATCCTCCTTGGAACACTGTAGGCTGGTATTTTATTCTAAGCCTACTACTTGTTTACTTTATCCCGTTCCTTCTAGGTCTGTTAAGGAGTTCTCAGCCCACTATTGCTCCAAATAATAAACAGCTGTCTTACTGGTGGAATTGTGCTGTCCTCTTTTAAAACAAAACATAACCTGGACCCTGATTTGATCAGCAACCACAGACCAATCTGAAACCAACCTGAGCAACCACATAGGTCATTTTCTTCAACCCTCCGATCTGTCCCATTCTTTGCAGTGTTTCATCAGACCCTCACTGCCTACAAACCAGCACCTCCAGGTTTTAACACAGGCTTTCTGTTCCTACTGTTGGGGTTATTTATTCAAGCTTTAGATGGCTTTCTTGAGAGCCAAAGAAGACATTATACAGTGTAGCATTATACAGTATAGTGTGGGTGACCCGTTAGCCAAGCTGTTAATATGCATGGCACGAGGGAGTAAATGCTCTACGCTTGGAGTCCCTGGTTTGGCTCTTACTGCATATCACTCTCCTTCTCTCTGTCCCATTTTCTGTCTCTCTTCAATGTCCTATCAAATCATAAAGGCATCAAATGGCCAAGATAATGACTTAAAAAAAAAAAAAAAAATCAGTGGCATGGCCCTTTTAGTAAAAGTCTAGTAGTGGTAGCAGAAAAATATAAGTAGTTAAAGTAAAATTGCTCCAAATGAGATACTTATTTCAATTAGTGGTTAAATCTATTACAGCATAAATCACATTTTAGATGTAAAATCATAATTTGAAAAGTAACAGCTGTCAAATAGAGTAGTAAAATTACAAATACTGAAGTTACAACACATGGAAGTACTCAGAGTATAGAAACCTCAGACTTGCACTATTTCCAGTATATACTATGAAGCCATTGATAAATCATGTTCAGTGCACACATGCAACATTTTTTGCAGTATGTCTTCCTCACCACTCTGCCGTGGTCGGGATCATAAAACCTCTCCAGCAGCTGCACGCTGGTGCTCTTCCCACAGCCGCTGCTGCCCACAAAGGCCAGCGTCTGGCCGGGCTTCACCGACACATTCAGCCCATTCAGGACCTGGATGTCTGGCCTGGTGGGGTAGGTGAACTTGCAGTCAATGAACTCAATGTTCCCTTGGAAGTTATCCTGGAAACAGAGTGGAGGGAGGAGGGGAGAGAGGACAAAACGAGCACAGAGGTTACAGTAGGTTTGGGTGTGTGTGTGTGTGTATGTGTGTGTTAGGGTGCCCCCTAATGTCCATGAAAGACTCTCCAATTACACAGATAGTAAACACTTTAATTTAATCTAATGCTGATAATTGTCTGATGCATTTATTTGCGTAGTCTGTTATTTTCTGGCATTACTTTTCTTTTCTGGGAATGTGTGATACAAGATGAAAGAACCAACAATCCTTCTCTGTCTCCTCCTTCCATCTACGCATCTCTCTTTCATGACTTATGTAAAATTAACAAGAAGAGCAATAAGACTTTTCATCTGGATTCCCTTCTGAATCTATCATAGGAAGAGGCCGCTCTCATTCTTCTTACACTCAGCATGCGATGTGGCGGCATAGCACATATAGAATAACATATGCCTTCATACCCATTTATCTCCCTTGTCACTGTAGACGCTGATCAGAGGCACGCGGTCGAGCAGCTGGAAGAAACGCGCGGCTGAAATCTTGGCCTTGGCGTAGTCTGGGGTGTAGGAGGAGGCTCTGCCGAGGGCCGTTCCGCTGGTGACGATGGCTGAGATGACCCTGCCGAAGAAACCAATGTGCTGTGACTTCTCCTCCACCACGACATGAAGGTTTATTATTTGTTTCTTTGTTTTGTCCAATATATACATATACATATATACAACAGAGAGAGAGAGAGAGAGAGAAGTTGTGTGTATGTTGTTTAAAAAATTTGCACATATAATTTAACTATATATCATTAACATATATAGTCACAACGTGTTATACCATTAAAAAAAATCATCATATGATGATAAAAAAATCATTATATAGATATTTACAAATTTTATGGGTATTTCATATATGTTATAAACTTATTTCTTCATATATCCAGATGACGTATATATGTGACAATGACATTACTTGATATATATGACAACATCACACTCGATATAGGGACATATATGTCATAATGCATTTCTATATGGGAAAATAACCCCAATGTCACTACATGGCTTAATTGCAATAAAATATAAGCAACAAAAATAAATAATATAAGCAGTTTTTACTGCTGTATTTGAACTGACTGCATTCATGCAGGTGATTTTATTGGTTTTGTCTCAAGATGTAGCATGAGCTTACTTGGCTGTGGTATAATTGCTTATGGAAGATTTCTACCATATAGTTTTTGCCTTTTTCTTTACTTCTTTCCCACATTTTATGCCTTTATCAGAAGGGCAGCAGAGAGGTGACAGGAGATGGGGGAAGAGATAATGGGAAGCAACCTGCGCCAAAGGAAGTTAATGCAAATGTCATCTTGTGTTTATAATGAATCTTGCTGCAGCACCCACATTGGGAGCCAGGGATATGAACAGTGGTAATGGTAGAATGACACTGCAGATCACAGCCTCACGCTCCTCCTCTCACCTGAACACCAGGCTGAAATGAAGCCCCTCCTGTCGCACCAGGTAACCGCCAAACCTGTAGGAGGCGGAGTTGGTCAAGAAGACGACGCACTGGGCGAAGCCGTAGCAGGCGCCGTACACGTTTGCTTTCTTCAGGGCCGCTTGGTACGGAGCATCGAGTTGGGCTTCGTACATGTCCACGAATCTCCTCTCCTTCCCCAGACCTGCGATGGTACGGATGTTGTTTAGGGCCTCACCAGAAATCTGCAAACAAAGGATTGAAGTTGTGATACCAGATTATATGAAAAAAGGCCAGATGGTTGAAGCTGCTCCTGACTCGTATGTGTTTTTACTGTGTGAAGAGGGATGGGATATAGATAAAGCATTTGCCCTGTTCTTATCTATATCCTATTTTCTGCTGCTGCAGTAAGCCAATTTCCCCCCATAGGGATCATTAAACTTTCATCTAATCCACTTTATTTGGATGGGTGGGGTTTAGTGCATCAGGATAATTAAGATAGCGTAAAGGAAGTTCACCGCAAATTGACTTTTAGATACTTTTTTCTTTGATTTGAACTTTCTGGCTCTCACTGTATTGTCCTGGGTTTTTTTTTTTTTATCAGCTGTGCTTTTTAGTACCATGACTGCATTTTAAGCATGGGTGGGCCCCCAGAAGGAACTGAGCCTGACAGCATTAGCTCCGTGAACAACTCACCAAATTACAGGAGCGCCTAATAAACTGCTTTTGCACCTAAGATCTGAGTGCAGCTGTCGGGGCCTGCGGAGATTTTCTTCAGTGGTGTGAAAAAGATGAAGCCTGGAGCCGAAAAACAGCCACTGTTGTTGAGCTGCCTCTTATCTGCTGTCAGTAGATGACTCAGGATTATTGTGATGATGCTTTTCGCCCGTCACTAGGTATCTGATCATTGCGGTTGTAATCTGACCTGTCCGGCAGCTTCCATGGCCTGCTTGTCCTGCTTCGCGAAGCCCGTGAGCATCTTTGCCTGGAAGCCGCCCGACAGAGCGATGAACGGCAGGAAGCACAGGATGAGCAGCGTGAGCTTCCAGCTGAAGTAGAAGGACATGATGACGGCCACGCCGATGTTGGTCAGGGAGTTGACGATCATGCCGATCTGCGAGCCCGTAGCCTTAGAGGGCAACAAATGGAAAAGGAGGACTGAAAATGTTTCTCAGTGAGCTTCAGACCTGTTTATAAAAAGTGATTTGAGATCATTTCCCATCTTCTCTGGCCTGCAGTATTGGAAACAAATTTCACCTTATCAGGCTTTTTAAATAAAACCTTTTTTTTTCTGCTGAATCCGAGACTATCAGAGGATTTTTCACCATATTTTCACACCGAGGCTGCAACTCACCCCTTGAACTTGCGAAGCATCAGTTGCCAGACGTGTGGTGAGAGCTCCGGGGCTGTTCCTGTGATCATCAAACCAGCCGATCTCTTGGCCCAGCATGGCGTGAAAGCCGAGCCGCCGTAACCTGCGGGTCAGCAGCTCTCCAGACTTAGAGAAAGCATAACCCTGGAGACACACACACACAAAGTATTTTTTATTAAATCCAAAATACCAACTCAGTGATCTTCAACATAGTGTAATGTATCAGTAATGTGGAAAAATTGTCTCTGTCGCCCCCTCCACCACCAGGGGTCAGAACTCATGAAGCCATTATAGAACAGCTCCTCTGCAGGATGTAGGAAAATCCTATTCACCCCATGAAGGTATTAATTTACCAAAATAAAAGCGGTGTCTTTTGACTTTGCCTCAACCTTGAGCACAAGCAGGGGGTGAAGCAGCACAGAAGCACTACAGCAATCAGTCTTGTTAAAGCAGCCTGATACTCTACCTGCAGCATCTGGGTGAAGAAAGAGACCACGCCAACCATGACAAAGAACAGGCAGATACTATCAATCTCCTTCCTCTGAGCCACAGGATCTGTTACCGAGAACGTCTACAGACACACACACACACACACACACACACACACACACACACACATGGGCTTATGTCGCTGTAGGCCACCATGCACATAAAGGCTCTGAGGCTTTTTTGAAATTAGGTTAATTTTTGATAAAAATCTAATTGGACTTTACAGCTAAGATCTGACTGAACAGCAGAGAGTAGACGGGGTTGACGCCTCCATTTATCGCAGCTCCAAAGGATCCGAAAAGCATGTAGGGCCACTCGGGTGTGTTGTACTTCAGGATCCTGGCAACGGGAGCAGGCTCCACGAGTTCGTCATCCTCCTCCTCTGGGATGGCGTTCTGAGTGTTTACACAGACAAACTAAAAAGCTACAACAAAAGCTATTAACTGAGAGAAAAAACAAATATACAAGCAGGTAAACACTTTGAGGTTTTCACTCCAACAGTATGAAAATAGTTTGTCCTGCGTTGATGCAAACACGCACACACCTTGGATTTGTCAGCCTGTGAAACAGCGTAGGCTCTGGGGCCGAGCTCTCCAACAATGGGAACTGAGGACTCTGGGATCAGGTTGGACAGCTGGGATCGGGACCGCTGGCGGATCGAGGCTCTGGGGAAATAAAAGTGGTTTCTGAACTGATTAATCTATATCTTTCACTTCTTGCTGAACATCTCAAGGACACAGGAATAGACGTTAGCTGCTCGGGCTGCTGTTGCTCCTGTTGTACTTGTTGCTGAGTGCTTGTAATGGTGGTGATATTGGACTTCATGCTGCCTCTGCTGCTGCACCATTTGCAAGTGGCTCTGGATGATAATGTTTCCAAGTGTCAAAGTAAATGTAAGAGGGCAATTAAGTAAATGAAGGAACCAGCCTCTGCTAGGACACAAGTCAATTTCAGCCACAAAACAACCACTGTAATAATCTAATTAAGTTGCTCAGTCAGGATCACGTAATGGAAATTATACACAAGTTAGCAAATGAGCACGTAATGAAGGGCAGGAGGTGATTGGAAATGTGTTAGTGTAGTACCTTAAACTGGCTCTGTAGCTGCCTGCTCTGGACAGACTGAGCCCCTCTGGCTCTTCTTCATTATCAGCCACTAATAGAGGAAACACAGGGTGATGATCACCATCAGTAGATCCTTCCAGTTTCCACTCTTCCTGGTAATTTCAGATGGAAGGAAAAACTTCACCTCCCTCCTCCCCCCAATGCTGCACCTACTTTGTCGAGCCTTCTCGTTCAGAGCCTTGTCTCCTTGACTCTGCAGGGTCACGAGGGTGAAGTAGACCCCCTTCCTCTCCAGCAGTTCATTGTGTTTGCCCCTCTCCACGGCCCGGCCGTGCTCGAAGCCGACGATCACATCGGCGTTCTTTATGGTGGACAGGCGGTGAGCGATAGAGATGGTGGTGCGACCCATGCGGACCTACAACAAAATCAATCACCAATCACCAATGTTTACTTTCAGCAAGGAAGAAAAGCACTCTTGATGGCTGTCTTTTGGTTTTATCTGATTTCAAAGATCCAATATTCTAACATTTCTTAAAGCATCTCTGCTTTACAGCCTAAAACAATGCTTCACATTTTGTCAGTGTTTTGTTGTGTTTGTTTTTCCTTAGAATTTGATCGCATACTTTCCATTATCTAAAGTCTGAGAAACTCAGCCTTAACACCAGCCATCAGGACCCCTGTAACTTTGTGATGTCACAACAAAGCAGTCCCCACTCTCAGCCATGCCCAAAGCCCCGCCCAACTGGACCCAGCGTCCAACCTTGTAGGATTTGATGTTGTATCACACTCAGCCAGTCTACTACAGTAGACTACAGTGAGATAGTTCTTGGTTCTTAAAACCACAAATACATCTTCTTATGGATATCAACACTTCAAATAAAACACGGCAGAAGAGTAAAATATGGGACCTTTAAATGCGGCAGGCATTTCTCATAATTTCATATGAGCTGAGAAAGGCCATACAAATATGTTTTTATCCCATTATCTTGAGATAACAGAGCGTTGTTTTCTCAAAATAATGGGATAATTATCCCGTTATCTCAAGATAACGGGATAATAAATAATATATGATATATGTGATAATTATTCCTTTATCTCAAGATAAGGGGATAATTATTCCATTATCTTGACAACAAAGTTTCATTATCTCAAGATAATGGATAAATTGCGAGTATGGCCTTTCCTGGCTTCCGTAAGAAGGTGACTGAACATTCAATCTCCCCATTTCTGGATTTTGTCTTTCTTTTACGTCTTGCATGAAATATATTTGACACCACATAGGCCCTATCTTTTTGTCGGATGTGTAACGTTAGCTTTGCAAACAGCTCATAGGTAGCGACAGTGTTCTGCAACAGCAAATACTTTTGAAAGAAAAGTAATGTCACCGGGATTTCTTTTTTTTTTTTTTTTTACCACGATAGGAAAAACTTTTTAATGAGTTTCTTAATTCATTTGTTATGTATCTACAACTGTTCACCCTGACCATATCTGCAAACTGCAGTAATTACATTCCTGCCAAAGATATATTAGACACAACCAAACTGAAGACAAACTGAGGTTCATTCAGTTCATCATTAGGGTTCCTTACAAATCATTTCCTGACTATATATATAGATGGTTTTATAGACATTTCTTTTTTTTCCTATTAATGAGATTATCATTAGATTATCTATCTAATAACAATAAAATAATAATAACAATAAAATAATACAACTTTATTTGTATGCCACCTTATACATACAAGAAATGTAGCACAAACTGCACACATGCACCAGTGTTTCACATAAAAACATATACAATTAACATAAACACATGTTAAAAATGAATGTAAAATGAGGTGGAATAATAATAAAATGATAACAGAAATTTTAAAAAATGGCTTTAATAGATTGCGTAAAATTAAAATTAAACTCCTTCTTGAAATCTTTGGGCACTCTTCTATTCAATAGAACCTCAGCTCTGAGGCAAACAGCACCACAGCCTCTTTTTCCAGATGGATACAAATGCACCACAGGTTTTAATTACACCGGGGTCAGTCTCTTTCAGCTGCCCCACTTTTTCCCTACCGGTGCAAACTCACTGTTGGTTTTATCTACACCGGGCACAACCCGAAGAAGATGCCCCAGAATAACCACCCTCTGTGGCGCGGTAACACACTTTTCTTCCAAATGAATCAACCGACCGCTGACATCAATACTACAGAATTTCAGAGCTGTTAAAGGCTGAGGTGAAGAGATTTTAGCTTTCTTTTAAAAATACTTAGTGAGCTGGGTCCTTTTTTACTGTCATTCAGTTTATCTGCCAGTCCCTCCAACTATATGATTCTTGTAATCAGAGGCCCACTCTCAGGAGAAGCAAATGCTTGGGACCACTGAGGGGAAAAGAGGCCTCTGATGAGCCCTCATATTGAAACCTTTTGCAATGACTATAAACCCCCATAAACCTCCTATAAAGACCCTATACAGTGCACTGTGGTTACCCCAAACCCCTCTTTAGTGGGGTCCCTGGTGATGTGTGCTGTTGCCACAACTACCCATTACTTTATAGACTTTACTTTTAGATCATCTTTTTTTTAAGTTACCAGGACATATTTGAAAAGTATGTTACTACTTTTGGTGCTGACATGAATGGACGTTAATGTTTATGTCTTCAGCTGTTTTCCTAATGACTGATTATTTAACACAGTGAATTCAGCACACAAGACTGGTCAGACTTACTTTATCCAAGGCCTCTTGAACTACAGCCTCACTCTCGTTGTCAAGGGCAGAGGTCGCCATGTCCAGCAGCAGGATACGAGGATTCCTGACCAGCGCCCGAGCGATGGCAATACGCTGCTTCTGACCTCCGCTCATCTGACCTCCACCCTCCCCCACCAAGGTGTCGAATTTCTGTCAAATTTGAAAGTTATTTACAAATTATTACTCTGATTTGTGTGATTATGCTTTTTGCAGGATCCTCCGTGCCACTGCACCTGTGGCAGGTCCATGATGAAGTTGTAGGCGTTGGCCTCCTTGGCAGCGGTGACGATGTCCTCCATGGAGACGCCGGGTCGACCGTAGCGTATGTTCTCGGCGATGGTGGTGGCGAACAGCACGGGCTCCTGCTCCACAATGCCAATCAGTGAGCGCAGCCATTGGATGTTCAGCCCCCTGATGTCATGGCCGTCCAGGGTCACCTGAGATGAAGGGCACAGAGAGCAGCTGGTGTTGCAGAAATTGATGGATGGTGCTATTAAAGTACTTGCTGCTTTAATATGAGTTTTTTTTTTTTTTTTGTTGCAACAATACCTCAAATGATAAGGTTGTTAGTCTACAAGAGTCTATTTCCTTCTCAAGAAGCAGAATGAAATAAGAAAAGTAAGGTGTGTAATTCCAGTAAAAGAGAAAAATGAGGCTGTTAGGATCCATTGGCTGAATAATGAAACAGATTATCATGTACTTCTATAATCCTCAGGGGATGGTTATTTTTGAAACTACTGGAATAAAGCTTAAAAGGAAGGAGGTGGCAGCTCGTGCGTCGAGGGACTCCTCAATCTCAGGAGTTGACAAAAGGAATGTAAATCACAGGGAGATGAGAACCACATGTTCCGTTTGGTACTTCAGAACACGTCTCAAACGTACCATGCCCTCTCGAGGGTCGTAGAAGCGCTGGATGAGTTGAATAGCGGTGCTCTTTCCGGCTCCACTCGGACCAACAAAGGCGGTGGTCTCCCCTGATTTCACTGCAACACTGAGCTGGTCCAGGATCTGAGTAGAGGTGGCGTGACACCACAGCAAAAGTGACACTGAAAATTTCTGAAACTGTTTTCAGGAATTTAATTCTACCCTCAGTTATATATGATAATAAATGTAGAAGGTACGGTGGCCCTGAGAGCTCAACACTGCGACTTAGAAAAGGCATGCAAATAGACCAAATGCAAACAAATTCATAAAAAAATCTTCCTCAGTTTGACAACACATGTGATGCAAATACTCACAACACAATGGAAGTGTTTCCAGGGGACACAATAAAGTGATGAACCAGGCTGCAAAGCGCATGTTGTGCAATGCTTTGTGACTTTTGAAATTCAAAGCGTTGAACAACAAGTGCACATAGATGTATTCAAATACATTCCGGGTTCATCACTGTTTTGTGTCCCCTGGAAAAAAGTGTTGTCAAATTGATTTCGATATTTTCTGAATTTGTTTGTGTTTTTTATGTTTACATGTGTTTTCTTGAGTTGCAGTGCATCAGGCTCTCAGGGCCACCGTGAGAAGCGCTCAAGTACCTTGACCTCAGGCCTGGACGGGTAGTAGAAGGTCACATTGTGAAACTCAATATCTCCTTTCACCCTGTCGAGCTTATATCCAGCTTCAGATAAACAGTCAATCTCTGGCTCCTGACAAAGACACATTTCAAAAATAAGACTTGCTCAAGGTTTGCTATGAAAATACAGCAGCTGGTCAGGAGCGAAATCATCCAAACTGTATAACATCAGGCATCTTTACTCTGTCAATAGTCTCAAAGATGATGGTAGCAGCGCCACGGCCTGCAGCGAACGCCTCCAGACACGGGGAGGCCTGGCCCAAATTCATGGCAGCAATCAGAACACCAAAGAACACCTGGAATGAAGAGGTCAGAGGTCAACATAAAAATCTGCAAAATCTGACCAGAGTTTTATTTTTCAAAGTGCTAATTGCACAGGGGAACAGTGAAGTTTTATGTGTGTTTTTTGGGAGGTTTTTTTTTTAATCAAAGCAGTTTTTTGTTTTATCTTGCACTGTTTTTGTCCGTTTATGTGATAAAGACGAAGAGAAAGGAGAAGGGGGAATTCAAGGGGTGTGATAAAAAAAACCAAGAGGCTAAATGAAAGGAGACAAGAAAATGGTGCATCTGATGGGCAGGAAAGGTGTTAATCTCCATTTTGCTGCTGTGCTCTTCAGTCAGTAGAGACTGTAATGAACAAAATTAAAAAAAAAAAAAGCACTTCATAGCAAATCTTCTCATTATACCTGCAGCAGCGTTCCTGGTGTGTACTCCTCAGCGTCCACCACCAGACTAGAGCCGTACCAGAAGGCCAGACCATAGCACAGGAAGATGATCAGCCACATGTATCCAGTGAAAAAGCCCATAATCAGACCCTTCCTGATGCCCCAGCGCTGGGCTGAGATCAAGTTCCTGTCGTACCTGGAGAGGAGGAGAGGAGCTCAACTTAGCTATGCTAATGTGATGCACGCAAAAGATGTGGTCACAGTTCTGATAGTGTTTTATTATATTTATTATTCTATTATCCTGAGAAAACAAAGCTCCATTATTCGTTATATCGAGATAACAAGATAATTATTCTGTTGTAAGAGGATAATTATTCTGGGACTTCGACATAACGGAATAATCTTGAAAAGATTTGCGAGTATGGCCTTTCTTGGCTTCCACAGATTTACATAAAAGGTATGATCATTATGTGATGATTTATTTTAAGTTTTGAGAGACTGTTATTCGGTCTGTGTGGACTTATTATTTTGGGTGCTAGACCCGACATGGTCAGTAGGCGGCAGCAGGATGTTGGGCAGCTGCTTGCACCTCTGCTTTGAGCTTTCATTGGCTCTGTCGACATTCTGCTACGAGGAGCCAACACAGCAAGAGTCTAAGAGTTTTTTCCTGTGCAACCTCATCATATAACTTCTATATCCATAAATGTAAGGCGTTATAAACGAAACCCTCTTTTTGTAGCTTTAAAAAGGAAGCAGAGTCCTATGGTACAACATTGCTTACCTCATGTGATAGAAAAGCCTTGAAAATCTTCAAGTTGTGCTCCAAAATAAAAATATTAATATAATTTTTAATATATATATTATGTTTTGTATTTTTTAAAGTACCATTTTTACTTTCATTTAATTGTGTCGAACTCTTTACATAACCCCTGGCACAGCATATATGTTTGTTTGTCTTTGTGACTGTTATGTTTCTTTTGCACATGTGCAGTATAATGATTAACGCCTGAAAGTAACACGTGTGAGGTTTGATTGGTTTCATTGCAGCATTGTTAAAAAGCAAATAACCATTAAGCTGTGTCAAGTATGGAAAGATTATTAAAAATTCTGCTATGAGGAGCCAACGCAGCAACACCAACGTTGTCCTGTCTGCTCATTTAACCTTTGACATACTTTACCTTTGCACCTCTTTTTTCTCTCCACCAAACGCAGCCACAGTCCTGATGGAGGAGAGGACCTCATCAGCTACTGCTCCAGCTTTAGCGTAGGCCTGCAGCTCCAACCCCGTCAGCTTTGCCACAAACTGGAATCAGGGGGAAACCAAGGGTTGCAAAGTTAATGGGGAAGAAACAAGAACCCAGGTGAGGTCAACAGAAGAAATCAAGTCAAGTCTCACCAGAGCCATGAAACCAGCTCCAATACCGATGAGTGGACTCGCTGCCACGATGACAAGTGTTAACTTCCATCCTTTCACAAAGCCAATGCAGAAGCCACACACGAAGGTGGTGAAGCGCTGCAGAAAAATGGCAACTTGATCGGCGATAGCGTCATTGATCTTGTTGATATCACTGTATGTAACACAGATACGGCCACTGTAAGACACACACACAACAATGCTCCAAAATGCTCCACGAGACAGACGTCAATCATTTTCCCACTCACTCAGACATGCGAGTGTTGAGCTCCCCTACAGAGGTGCAGTCGAACCAGCCGATCTCCATCCTCATCACTTTGCTGAAGTAGCTTTTCCTGATGACCTGGATCTGTCTGGCGGCGGCCGTCACCCACAGGGAGATCTGCC
This sequence comes from Trachinotus anak, assembly GCF_046630095.1. Classification (NCBI taxonomy): domain Eukaryota; kingdom Metazoa; phylum Chordata; class Actinopteri; order Carangiformes; family Carangidae; genus Trachinotus; species Trachinotus anak. Next base: position 10,259,454 of record NW_027273877.1, read on the forward strand.
AGTCGTAAAAGAGATGGGATCAGGAGCCTGACCTTTGACCTCCTTTAGAAGGATACAAAGTGAAACTTTTAAAGGAGCACTTCACTAGCTTTACATGTTAAAATTCAGCTAAATCGACTTGAGGGGTACATCTGAGCCTGTGAAAACAGTTGGATATGTGGCTCTGGAGGAGCTTTTTTACAAGATTGACAAAATGACCCTGATGATGTCATAGTGATGTCATCAGGGTCTCTTGCCTGGGTCTGGTGGCTACAAATTGACGGCTACAGCCTATATTACAATCTGAGAGTATGCAGTTTGAAAAGACATGATTTCCTTACCAGGCATGAAGAGATGCATTAAGAGACACTATCGAGTTGCATTATGGGAAATGTTTTTGGAGCTTGAAGCCCAGTAGCTGTAATACTAAATCTCTGAACCATTCAGTGCTTTATAAGCTTGTAGTAGTGTTTTAAAATCAATTCTTTGGGGGCAGGAAGCCAGTGTCAATCTTGTTTTCGGTGCAGTTAATGATTATGGTAATTAATAAGTAACTGAATTAAATGGTGACATTGTTAAGTAAATGTGTGTGTTGTCAAGCACTGGGGAACTCCACGTGATTTTGTTCGCTTAGATGCATGATTAAAGTAGCAGAGTAGTCCCTTATCTCCACAATACAATTAACAAATGTACCACAACGTCCCACTAAGCTTTCTTGTGCTGAATGCAGCGCTGAGATCACAGTGTGATTCTTCGGCTGTCTGTGTTTTTTTTGTGATTGTTAATGTCACATGAGCAGCTCCAGTGATGCCGTAGTGTCAAAATCTTGACTGGACAACAACAAAACAGATGTTTAAAGTCCCAAATGTGTTCAGCTGCTGAGAAGCAACCTTTTCGACAACTTCAGATGAAGATGGTGGGTTTGTTATAGGCCTGTAATTGTTCATTAATGAGGTGTCTAGATTTTGAGGCATAGAGTTTAGGGTCTGTGGGTCCACGTCAGGAGGAGGTTGGGGTGGATGGATGGGTCAAGAAAACATTGGACTTAGATACAGTTTATGTTGTTTCTATTATCCATGACTGTTTGACAAAGTTAAACACATTGTTATCATTGTAACCATGACAACAAAGATCATCTAATGTTGAGCAGGTGCTTATTTTAATCCAAATGATGATCTATGACTGTTATTATAGCATCCATAGTGACGAAAGTAGGTACGCCACTCTCAGTGCAGTCATTGTGTTCACTAGTGTAACCATGCCAACCAAAGCCCAGTACACCTTTCACTGTAGGGGCACTATTTCAGCAGACACATGGGTCGCATCAGAGGGTTGAAAAAAACGACCTGTGTGGTTGCTCAGGTCGGAAGACTGGTTGAGGATGCTCAGTTTCAGATGATTTCTTATAAGGTTTCATGGAAAGGATCAAATCACGTTGTGTCTTCCTGATTGAGTGGATGCAAAGATGATTCATGACAGATGAGAAAAACCAACCTGAAAGTATCCCAGCAAGAATACAGCTGCTCCAATTCCAACATAATAGAAGGCAAAGTTGGTCATTTCATGTTCGATGTCAAGAATCCTGAAAGTCAGCACGCATACAGTGAATAAGTCAGGCTACAAAACCACATACATACTTAAGTACTTATCTAAAACCTTTAATATTACATCTTACACTATATTTGGTGTTGAAGAAAGCCCACCTCATGCATTTCTCACAACCCACTTACCCACACGGCCTGCCCTTCAGTGGTACAAGCATCTCCCATGTTGAATTGTTCATGATGCCCCAGCCCGACTGGTTCTGCATTGTGATGAGGCCCTGCGCTGCCGCAGTGTAGTTCCTCTTCCACTGGATAGTGTTGTTCACACACTCCTTCCTGTCGTCGCTCAGCTCGTTCAGCTCGATGTCGTACTCGATGAAGGTGTCGGTGAGCAGGCCGAACACCAGCAGCATGAGGGGCTGGGCCGAGCCGTGCAGCACCGCGCACACACTACCCACCACCATCATCAGCATCTCGTTACACGTGGCAAAACGGAACTGGACGGATATGTGACACAACACTTGCGTCAGGTGCACAAATCTCTCAGAGACAAAGTGTTATTCGGAAGTGTGTGAAGGTGCTTTACCAGCTGAAAGAAGCCAACTCGTATCGCTGGTTGTTCCGTGTTTGCCTTAGCTCTGTTTGAAATAGAAGGCCGATCAGTTTATACATGAGGTGAATGTAATTAAGTATCCAGACACTCTATTGCTATATTTCACTCACTTCTCATTCTCCTTGGAAGTCATAGTCCTGCACGGAAGAAAAGAGAGCACACTATGAGCTGCTGCACATATCCTCTGGGTAACACTTTATAATAAGGCTACAAAAGACGTGCTTAAGAAATGCATGATGATTTAATGCATGATTTAAAGCAGGATGTATTATGAATTCCTGCTGCTCATGGTTAATTTATGATGAAGTCACTATGACTTCATATCATTAGTTGAGGCTTAATGAATCATCAATTAATGATTTTAATGATTGTCATTTTACAGTTTCTTCATATATCAACTTTTAATATAATTGAACTTTTAAGTACGGTGGCCCTAAAAGCCCAATGGACTGCAGCATAAAAAAATACATGCAAATATGAAGAAAAATTTCTTTGCATTAAAAAAAAAACACACAAATACAGACATGCACTGCAATTTGCAGCATTATGTATTTGTATTTTTTCAATGCTAATGTCAAATTGTGATTTTTTTTTTTTAATGTAATTTGCTTTTGTTTTTTCTGAAGGTGCAGTGAGTTGAGCTTTAAGGCCCTCTGTAATTACGCATTAACAAATTGCATAAACTCTTCAGCATGTGATTTGTAACCTTATCATAAAGTTTTCCCATTTCTCCGATTTAGCATGTATTGTATGTATTGTATTCTGCTGAAAACAGAATTCAAACGGGAATTTATCTTTGATCTCAAAGCACATAAACACATGTAAATAGACCTGCCTACGTAGTGTCAACACCTACACACAAGCACACATGGACATTGTCGGCCACCAAGATAATAGATTTTTCCATACTAGAAATATTGTTTTTCTACAAATTAAATCAGTGTTTCTGGTAAAAAATAATCTCTGTGATGATCATTAAAAATTACATAAATATTGACATATAAAACATTGTACGTACATATAGGAGCCAGCCGGTTCTGCAACACAAGAATTGCATAGGCATTAAATATTTAAAATGAGCAGCTGAACAACCATCCCATTCTATCTGAACAGAATAAATGACAACATTTTTATATTATTTTATCATTACAGGAGAATCTTTTTCTTTGATAAAGCTTCAGCTCTTTCAAGAAAATCAAATGTAACCGTGCATTACCATCATCTGAAACCTCATAGCTGTGGTTGTCCTGTCCCAGTCTTTTAATGCTTTGCAGTTTTACTGATCCAGTCGGCATCTTGACTCATCTAGGAGAAGCAAAGATAAAACTGATTTCAGATGTTCAAAAGCAGAATAATTAGCGTATGACAGTCATGTCGAAATTTTAATCTCACTAGAAAGTCCCTTTTTTTTTATTACCTTTGAGGTAAAATAAAAAATCTTTTGCTGATTTGATGACATTTACATCACAAGACATTTTTTTACAAACTTACCTACAAGTTTCCTTTTAAGAGAAAATGATCCTTCTTATCCTTGATTGAATCTGTTCATGGGTTCTAACAAAACGGGTCAAGTCAGGTTAAACCGGTAGAACCAGCAGCACTCCTACACTCAATTCCAGTATCCTGACATCCAGCTGTTATGTCTCCCAGTTAGTTGTGATTGTGGCAGCTTCTCACTTGGGTACAGGACAACACTGTGTACCTTAGCAGCAATACACGTGCTCTTATTGAACAGAAGTGGGCTTGGCTGGAACGCGGGGTCAGAGTGTTTTGTTTGAGGGTAAGTGTCCTGTCGGTTTATGCTGCTGAACAGGCCAGTGACCTCGCCAGAGCAAACATTTTATACCTGCAGAGACCCTGCGCGGAATGTGCATCATTCCCAACTGAACATGAGTGATGTATCCACACAGGTGATAGCTTCAAAAATGAATATTAATCATTTGATTCAATATTGTTAGATTCTTTAGATGTGGAATTCTTCGGCTTATGAATCATAGGTCTGTAAAATAAAACATTGTGTGAGGAAAGCTAAAAATATGGTTCAGTTGATTATTTACTTAGTGTAAATTCTTATACTATAGTACATTGGATTATTACGCCAACTTGCCAAGTGGATAAGAAGCAGCATAAACCAAAAAATGAGAGATGGTTGAAGGATTTTTTGGACTGTGGAAAGGGCTCAGTTCGTCAAGCCCATGGCAAAGCGTTTGATAGACCCTGAAACTTCGTAAGGTCTTTATTAATGTAGGGATTAATGGGATTTAAGCAAAGACCAGGAGCTTTAGTGAACAATTCTTCAATTATTTTAAAGGTTGTACTCGAGTCTGAGGGTTATGGGTGGGTGGATTGATCTTCATAGAAGCATTATTACCAATACAAAGTATTTCTTTGAGTACTGATAGGCATTAAAAAATGGATCCATCACTTATTAGATCACAGCACTTGGAAAATTCTCTTTTCCATCTGTGCTGCTGTTGTGTGCATGCATCACCTGTTTATTTTAGAATTTAGCAGAGAATTCACATAATGAACATTCGCCATTAAAACTGTCCCGATTAAATATGCATGTGATCAAGTAATTAACAGAACAGTAAAATGAAATGCCTCATGTTTGGCTGTTCTTGCCTGATGAGGTAATTAAAACATATTCAGAAGTAGCCTGGTAATCATGCATTCATCTCATTAATCATGACATAGTTCTCGCTCTTACATGATAGTAAATTAGTTGCCACAACAGAAAGTAGAAGAAAATTGACCTTGGGGATCCTCGCCCTAATGGGATCAAAACCAAATTTTGTGGTATTGACCACCCTCACTGAAATCTGTCGTTTAAAATCAAGGTTGTGACATCTGCAAGTTGAGTATCCAGCAATGGAGGTGATTTACAGGTCACTTGATTTAATATATTTTAAATAGGGTGAAATAGGGCAGTCATTTTCAATATATATATATATATAGTGTTTATATCACATTACAAAATAAATCTTCATAACTGAACTTCCTAAGATGAAGAAAAGTTATGTTCAACAGTGTAAAAAGCCTTGAAATGTTTTGACAAAAGACAAAAGAACTACAATTTGCTTTTAATATGATAATATTGTAATAACTGTGTCTGTTGTTGGACATAAACCCTAAGTGGTGGTTAGAACTTTGATTCTTTTAGTAAATATCGGGGACAAAGTCATTTTTTAATGTGCAAATTAGCCATCTGTCAATACAAAGTAAGTCTTTTAAAGGTTGAGTATTCTAGGAAATCAACTGTTGTGTCATACTCCAAAAAAAAAAAAAAAAAAAAAAAAAGACTGATCCAGTAAGTCTTCTACAACTGTTCAATGGATTATTACACTGGCACACCTGTCAGTCAAACAAGTAATAGTTAAGTGAAAACAGCATAAACTAAAAAAAATAAGTTTTTAGAATTAGTTGAGGGAACTTTTGCGGACAGTTGAATTTTTACAAAGAATTTCATAAAGTCCTAACTAGAAAATAATTCCTGTAAATTTGTATTAACCATATGTGTTACTGTACGACTTAATGTTTGATTTGACTGACACCAAAACTTTTTTGGTTCCTTAAGCTATAAATAAAAAACACATAACAAATATGGAGATGCTACATCAGCAAATAATGTACTTGAAAATAATGTATTTCAATCAAAGTCTAAATAGAAGTTTGGTATTTTGGTTTTACGTTTCTCTTTCAACTAAAAATAAAAAAAAAACTATCTATGGTTTTTGCAACTACAGCCCTACATAGGCTGGTATGAACAGTGGCTTATGATGGCTAATGTTAGCTTACTTCAGCAAACTTAGGTATATATATTTCTACAAGACATTACTGACTCAGTTTGCTGACTTGTCTTGCTGTTGCACTATGCTTGCAAATTTAACATGATCCCATAATCATCGCACCGTTGCACAAAAGTTACAAATTTAAAAGTTACATAAGTTTTAAATTATACATACAGTAGTTTTAGTTGCATGCTGCTCTAAACATGAGCATGAGCTGAGACTGGGTGTAGGTGTTGTGACATTTAAAAATACTGAACTAGAGGTTATTGCCCTCTTCCTACTTGACTTCCTGGTCAACGTCATACATAAGTCTATCATCTTTCTTCACACATTATTTTTATTCATCGGATCAAATCACGGCAAGTTTCAAAAACACAAAAACACCAACACAAAATAGACAAATTGAAGCTTGTTTGTTAATTCCTTTGATTCAACAAATTAAGTCAATTTAGTTGACCTTTTTATTAACCCTGAGAGACATTTCTGTCTATTCATATCTTTGCAAAAAACAAAAAAAAAAACTAATCTAACAACTAATCTAACGTACTAATTTAAATCAAGAACTAATATTAATGTTTTCTGATGCTGCTGAAGATTTGTTTACATCATCAAAGTTTGAAAAACATATGCTTTGAATTATGATAATAATGCTTCATTTTTATATGTAAGTCAAACTCCTTATGTATGAAATTATATTGTGATTTATAATGACCATATGATAGGGGTGTGCATGCTTGCACATGAAAACAACTGATTGCTCGTGGTGGTAATGTACTGTCGGTCACTGACTGCTGCCTTCAAGAGCTGTCGGAAAACAACAAAGAGGAGGGTTAAGAGCATATGGCCAAGATGAAGGTTCAGGGGAGGAGCGCATTATACTATACCAACAACTTAAAGCTAGAGTGTGGGACTTTCACATATCCTAAATTAAACTTCTGTTACATTCAAGCCTGTGCCAAATGAGTTCACACAGCGCTGATTAATCTTATCAGCACCCAGTAAATCTCTCTGTATTTTACAGTATATAGTCTTAAATCTCGTGTCTGCGGCGACATACTGATGTGTTTCACCGATGTGATGGAGATGGAGTGGGCTACAGCAATTAGGAGTCTGGCGAGGTCTGTGGGGCAGAAACCTAGGAAGCGTCCAAGAAAAGTCTCTGATGCTCCACGTAAAAAGGCAAATCTGTTCAGGGGAAGGACAACAGCCTAAAGGAGAAACCCATTGATGATGAGGACAAACGCTGATTTATATTGGTGTGGCTTTTCCTCGTTGGACAGCGCTTTTTGTGTGATTACTGTCACTGCCAGAGGGTTGCTGATTTACATTGACCTCTCAACACATCCATCAATTCAGAGCTTATTATTACTATCCGAAAAGTCCAGGATGGGGTTAATAATAACTTTATTCAGGGTGGTGATGGGGCAACTGTAAAGTCAGAATTTAAACTGCAATACCCTTAAAAACATACATTTTAGCTTAGTGATTAATTTATCATTCATTATTATTTCAGTTCTGTTTTGACTGTTTATAATATATTTAAATAAAGTTTATTGTTTATTATAACCATGCATGAATGTCATCAGCGTAAATGAAACTGTGCTGTCTCAATCTGAGATAGTGAAATGATTAGGTAGTTAATTTGGAAGTTGGAAAGCCGCATTAACAGCTGAGTGTAAATTGTGTTTAGGTCTGTTTTGTTACTTTATTTTGTTTGGCAGCACTGTGTGAATAATATTGCATGTAATCATTCACATGTGCAAGAATTTGCAATTGCCTCTTTAACAGTGGAAATAGGAGTCCTCAAGGAGTCGGCATCTGCACAACAGGATATGTATCACCAAACAACACTGCTGCCACCTTGTGGTAAAAATGTAAAAAGCTACTGACGACCGTTGGCACATATTCCAAGAGGTACAACTGGCTGAGAAGAAATGAGATGAATTACTGGTGAGCAGTCAGTGCAGTTATTCCACCCACACTAAGACACAAGGCGCATTTGCTATATCCTTTATTCACAGACAGACGGTACACACGGTATATACAGTATGTACCTTTTGTGTGTATTATTTTCACATCCTGTTTTGTTGAACAGAGGCAGGATGTTTAATGATGTGCTTATGCGCAGAGAGGAAACGGACATAGCAAGCTAGAGACCAGCAGGTTTATGGTGGGTTTGATATCATCCGCCTGAATGACCATGGAAACCCTCATAGCAGTGCATGTGCTGTTTGTGTGTGTGAGGCCTGCCACTACAGCCAAACAACGGTCTGCAGATTTTGACTCTCTTTTCAATCTCCAATCTCTTACACCACAATACAACAGTCATGTCATGAACATGTCTTTGCCTCAGTTCACGAGGTTACACAAACTATAACTGCAACTGTCTCTTTTAACTAAGGAGGTGTTAAATCCTCCTATCTTTAAGGTGAAGAAGAAAGAAGGGTGGCTACTAGGAACATTCTCTAATAGAATGTACGTGTAGTTTTTTATGTTTTTTTTTTTTTTTAATTGATTGATATTATCTGCATCTTGAAGTAGGCTGTCAGACAAACGTCATTTTTATGTGTGTGTGTGTGTGTGTGTGGTCTTATCCGAGTGTTTTTGATACCTTTGACCTTGTCTTCTATCTGAAAATAAGAATAATATACCTTTTGTTCACATCATTTCATTTTCCTATGCTTGGGCTCATATGTTCTAATATTTGTTTATGTCAGACAGTGAATGCCGGTCTCCATCTCGATAAGGTTTTTGACAATTTGTGTAAAAAAAAACTTGTTCTCCCCTTGACGAAATGTGAAACGCTTACATAATTAAACACAGCGAATGAGTACTTTAAATCTTATGTTTCTCCCTCAGTAATATTTTTGTTTTAAATACTTACTATCCATGTAATGTTAACCCTGTAATGCCTGACCCCAGAAATAATGGACAGAAAATTCAGATTTCTTGAATCTGGAACCTTTATTTGGCCCTTTCACAAAATTTGAAAAAAAAAAATAATTTGCATATAGGTTTTTCCAAATTTTATACACGATTTTACTACATACTAAAATGCAAAAAATGATGTAATTATAACTTGCTTCAACAGATTAAGTGTTCATGTGAGAGTATTACTAAAAATTTCAAAGAAAATGTCACTGGAAAATCCTAAAAATCGCAGTGTTCTTGACCTTGATCCAGTGAGTTGGGAACTATCTGAAGGTGGCCAACTTGGATTGTCCCATGTGCTGTGTTTGAATTATTGTAGCGATAAAGGGATCCACAAGGGGTTGGAAGACAAGCATCAGATTGGATACAAAAGTTTGAGTGAACTTTTTACCATAAGGTGATGCAATAGGTCTCAGAAATGCTTGAATCAAATCTGATGCATTTGGTATTATAGGGTTAATGAGACACAGTTGTGCAATGTTGATGAGAATGTTGAAGAAATGCAACATTGCGGCTGATAGATGGCGCCAGGCTCTGTCTTCTGACCGTGCAAACATGCGCCCGGCCTGGTCCAGCTGCGTCACATGTGGTTTACGGGGCGGTGTCTTACTCCAAGTTGCACGGTCCGGTTCAAAACTGTCTGATAATCAGCTGAGGCAGTCGAGGAAGACTCTCCGCACGGCAGGTACGAGGTTTCTTTATTAACAGGCTCTTAATAATTAGCTGGGTGGTCATCTGCGTTATTAAAAGTTTTTGCTCACATTTTGTTCATATCTGGGCACTACTTTATAAATATAAAAAAAAAAAAAAAAACTCAAAAACATCCTAATATAAAATAACCTACGGTAAATACGGATAATACAGGTAATTTATATAGAGTGTAGAGCCTTTTTGTAGTAAAAGTAGAAAAGTATTGTGTTAATCGATGAAACCGACTCTGGGTCAGTGCACTTTGAAATCAGTTGCCGTCAATAACGTCGCTGTTAAGTTGTGCAATAAGGCGACAAAGTCAGTGAAGCCAGTGTCTTAATCATTAAATTACATAAAGGCTCTGAAATGAACTTTATGAAGAGGTTGCCATTAAACAGAGGTGGACAAAGGACGCGACTCGATTACTTAGGGTACTACTGAATGAAATGGCTTAATGTAAAACCTGCAGAATAAGGAGCTTGTAGAATGTGATACAAAGCGGCGCTATAATCTACGCGATCAGGGGCGGGTCTAGAAAATTTTTATATGGAGGGGGGAGGGGGGGGGGGGGCAGACAGGGGCACAGGCTCTGAGAAGGGTGGTACATGTAAATAACATCTAAAAAGTAAAACAGCGAAATTACTCTCTATATTCTCAGTTATAATGAACTGTACAACATTCATGGCCAAATTGTTGTTTTTTTTTTTTTTTGTTTTTCATGTAAAAATAATACAAAATAAGCAACCTGACATGTGATAAATTTACATTGGCAGGATATCGCTTCTGGTAGATGCAAGGCTACAACCGATAAAGTGTTTATATATATTAAAATGAGAATTATTAGAACTATGAGAATGAGGTTTTTTCACCAAATGTAGTTGCGCGTAGGAAAGAACCTGCAGTAACGACGGTTTTAAAACTACGAACGCCAGGCATTAAGTCAAAATAGCACTGATTGGGTTTCATATTTTAGTAATGTGGGATGTGAAGGATGTGAAGCCTCCTCCGTGTCACTGAGACTGCAACTTAGGATGAAACATGCAGACTGTATATCTATATCTTTGTCAAGTCAAAAAATAATGTATTTCCTAAGCTGAAACGTATTTGTCTGTTCTTGACACAGATATTACATTTGGTTGTAAAATAAATTCTATTTAAGTGATATATTCGCCAGGGTATTTCTATGCCATACAGCACATGTAACAGACCCGGTGGTATTGACTTTTTTTTTTTTTTTTTTTTTTTTAATTACACGGAACCTTCGCTTTGTTAACATGTTAGCATGGCACGGTGTCAATTCGTTCAGCAAAATGTAATTCTTCCAGGACTTAACCTGAGTAATGTAATTGATCTTAGCGTCTCATAACTTTCTGTATTATTCTTTCCTGCTCCATCAAAAGAGTATAACTTGATTCATTTTGAAATTTGCCCCTCCCAATAGTATCACCGTCTTGCCAACTTTGGGTGCGCACCTTATTTGCTCTGATAACCACACATCACTGGTTACACTGGTTCTTCCCCCGTGCGGAGAATTACATCAGGTGCTTCACAACCACAGCAATCAGAGGGATGAATAGAGGGATAATTTGGCCAACATTAAAGCACTGTGTGTGTTTCAAAAAGCAATTCTACTTGTGGACAATCGACACTGACAAGCCCAACAACCTATCTCATTCCAAATCTGATAGGGGGGGCACTTGGGGTGGCCAGTGAGATTGTAGAGGGGCCCTGTGCCACCCCAGCCACCAATTTCACTATATCAACTTAAAAATGCCCAAGGATATATAACAACATAGTCTTGTGACAGAACTTGCACTTTTTAAATTTATTTATGAAAAAAGTATGTACAGCATGTGGCTTTACAGCTCCATTCTAACCTCCTTGGTGCGTGTTCCATCCGTGCCCTTTTGTTGCAGGCGATTCCCTCTCTCTCCTTGACTTTCCCTACTCTCTCACTCTCTCTCTCTCTCTCATTGGGGCTATCAGAATAAAGAAACAGGATGCCAGATAGACTCAGCTGTATCCCTGGCGATACATCCAGCTTTTTCAGTCGCCAATGGATCTGATCTTAAACAGCAGCTGCAGGTGTTACATATGTCCAAGTAGCTACAGAGCAGACTGTACAGTGTGAGTGGAATCACTCAATTTTTTAGACCCCAGACTTCCCCCAATGCGGACATGGTATAGTCTATTGTTTAATTAACTGTATATAGGCAACTATAGCCACTATTATAGTCTATGTCAGCCTATATTATACAATAACCAATGCAAGGCATGTTCATATTCAGCAGACTGATCATGCCAATACTCCATCCATTTACTCAGATTTGGGGCTGAAGGTTAAGGGGAGGGGAGCTCTTTGAAATCAGTGCTCTTTGAAATCAGTTACCGCCCATAACGTGTCTGTCAAGTTCTGCAATAAGGCAAAAAAGTTTGAAGGGGTGAGTTGACTTAGTCATTAATGACATAAAAGCTATTAATTTAACTATAGAAGTCATTTTTAAACAGAGGTGGACAAAGTACACAACTTTGTTACTTGAGTCAAAGCAAAGATTCTCTTTATCAAATATTACTCCAATACAAGTGAAAGTCCGAGGAGTTAAAGTGCTGGAGTAATTGCTTTTAAAAATATTTATTCAAAAGTAATTTATGTCAACACATTGTTGTATTGTTCCATAGTCATTTACAGAACCTAATGACTCTAAAACAACTTACTGTAAAACCTGCAGAATAAAAAGCCTCTAGAATATGATACAAAGCCGATAGAAATGGCCATGAAAGTACAACTGAATCAACAGAAGGACATTCAGGTGTATCTGGAATTATTACCTTGGCTTGCTTTCTCAAGTCAGACGGCAGTGGAAATGACAGGGATCTTTATTTCTAAAATTTCAATTAGAAGATAATGTTTTCGATGAGTGTTCTGGTGAAGAATCTTCTGCCTAATCATTACTGAACATGACTGACAATGTGAGAGCACTTCAAAGAAATGTAGTAGAGCAAAAGGCACAAGTTTCCAAAAAAAAGAAAAAAAAAATCAAGTACAGATAAAAAAATGTTTCCAAAGTAAAGAACTCATTTTGGAGAAAAATGTAGAGTTATATTATTATGTATGATATTATTAAATTATTGACAGTGTTGCATTTATGTGTTAGTGGTATTTTAATGACATATTTGTTGAGGTGGAGCTAATTTTAACCTTTTTTTATGATACAATCTATAACACTGAATATAATGTTATAAGCAATACAAAGTAGCATAAAATGTAAATAATGAAAGTACAAATTCCTCGAAACTGTTCGGACTCAGCTCAGTGCTGCTCAAACCCAGTGGTGAGTAGTTTTCCCTCTTTTTTCCTGCAGTCATGTATCTGTACCTCCTGGGGCTGCTTGTTTTGTATTACCTGTACCGCTGGATCAGGGAGTTGCCCAGGGTTCCCGACAGAGGCAGCAAGTATGTCTACATCACAGGCTGCGACTCAGGATTTGGCAACCTCCTGGCCCGCCATCTGGACAAGCAGGGGTTCAGAGTGATCGCCTCGTGTTTCACCGAGAAGGGAGAGGAGGATCTGAAGAAGTCCTGCTCCAGCAACCTGATCACAACACACCTAGATGTGAGGTCTAAGGACAGTGTCGCCAAAGTTGCAGCAATGATCAAGGACAAAGTGGGGGAGCGTGGTGAGTTAAATTTGTTTGCAACATCCGTGTCCCATTCAGGGAACAGCAGAGTACATAGTGAACCATTATAAGTTTCCTCTGGCTCAAATTAAGAAATAAGGTTTAATCTTTGGCTTTCGCTGATATATTACATATCCAGAATCCCGGAATCACAAACTGTCATTTAATCAGCACATCAGTATCCCAGCCTCCACATTACTATGTCCTGAAATATTCAGCATGTATTAACGTGTTTTGAATTTCTTGCAGCAGCTAGATGTGCAGGAACTTGACACAAGAATTAAAAAAAAGATTTTACTGACGCCCTCTCTGTGATCATCCCAGGCTTATGGGCTGTAGTGAACAATGCAGGCGTGGCCACTCCCTCTGCCCCATGTGACTGGCTGACCATTGATGACTACAAGTCTATGCTGGACGTGAACCTGAACGGGGTGATTGCAGTGACCCTGAGCGTCCTCCCGCTAATTAAGAAGGCCAGAGGAAGGGTGGTCAATGTGGCGAGTGTGTTCGGGAGGATCAGTGTTACTGGAGGCCCATACACTGTCTCTAAGTATGGTGTGGAGGCTTTCAATGACAGCCTCAGGTGAAACATTGACTCACGTGATGAAATATTTATCAGTATGTTGACGAAAGATTTCATAGTTAGTACAAATACAAGCACTGACAACATGAAATGTCTTGCTTAGGTTAAATATGGCACCTTTTGGGGTCAAAGTCCTCTGCATTGAGCCGGGCTTCTTCAAAACAAACGTTACTGACGCCGGTATCCTAAGTAGAAGTGTCAAGACGTTGTGGGACAGACTGCCCCAGGAAGTCAGAGATGACTATGGAACTGAATATCTACCAAAGGGTAAGTCCGGATGATCTCTTTCCTCCTTTTATCCATTTGTTAATAATTATTTTTTTTATTTATTCCACTCATTTTCCCTCCCAGCATTAGATGTACTAAAAGACAAAGTAACCAAGATCAGTGATGGCGATCTGATGAAGGTGGTGAGCTGCATGGAGCACGCTGTGTCTGCTGTCAGGCCCCGCACCCGCTACTCCCCAGGCTGGGATGCCAAGCTTTTCTGGCTGCCACTGTCATACATGCCAAGCTGTGTCTCTGATTTCATCATGAGTAAAGAAGCCATCCCTGTTGCCAAGCAGATACAATAAATTGTGTTTTTTCAGGTTTGCACATCTTATACTCTTCAAACAATACCAGCTTACAATTGTATAACTTCAGCCTGATTCCATATGTACTTTTGGTAGCTAACACTTGCCTGGAAAGCAGTTATCCATTGCATCTGTGACATGACCAACAACCTAATGAGGTGCTTTGTCCTTCCTCTGAATACTACTGCAAAGGTTGCTTCTCTCGCAGGCTGATAAATTATTGCCATTTTCAAGGCCACCTTATCTAAAGGCAGATAGAGATTTGTTCAGTCTAATGTCCCTGATGATAGTTGTGTGTGAAAGGTTAAATGAGAGCAATAAAGACAAACAAGCTTTACAGATATAAATAAAGACACAAAGCGTTGTGTTGTTCTGTTCGTTGAAATCCACATTGAAATAGAGGCTGATGAATTATTGATGGTAAAGAATATGCCATTGTAACACCGTACAGTGATAATATACAGTATGTGAGCAGCAAAGATTCAGGACTGTGATGTCATTAACCCACAACTGCAAAGCTAGCGATACTGGAACTGACCCATGACCCACAATTATCTCTAAGTCGACCCAATAATTGAACACAAACTAAATGTTTCTTCAAAACTCATCCAGATTATACTCATCCAGCAGGTCTTACATGGTACCTGGTAAACTGGTTTGAGGTAATCTGCCTACCATTTGAAATGTGCAAAACTCCCAGTCAGCTCCTACCTTTTGTGGATGTCACATCCAAATTTGCTGTCGGCCATCTGTCAGCTTCCTTGCATGTCCATGTTGATTCTTCCTCAGGCTTGGATTCAGGAGGTTTATCTATGATGAAGTTGTGTGAGCACTGATTAACATTAGCTACACAAAGGTCTATGGTGGTTTATGTGGTGGTGGCTGCCAGACGAATGAATTGCCTGACTGCCTTCACAGTGGTAGCATGGAAGACAAAGGGGTGAGGCTAGTCAAAGGGGATTCAATTACAGTAGGGAAGTATGGTCAAATATGGCCCCAAAAATGGAGAAAAAAAAATCATTAATTACTCTGCAGACCATCTGCAGGTCTCTAAAGTCTTAGAATTTGAATTTAGTTGCCTTAAAAGGTATTAAAAAGTATGAAATATTGTGTCTTGGCTGCTGTGGGCAATAAAATTAGCTGTGAAACTGTATCAGGAACAGGCTGCCAGGGGAAGTTACACACATGAAATACAAGTTACAGTGGATTGAGGTGTAAGAAGCTGCAGAAAACGCCTTCACTGCTGCCTGATGAGTTCAGGGTACATTACTCTCCGCGCTGTAACAGAGTCGTTTTTGTGCACTTGTATTTTTTAGTAGTAATTAATAGTAATTTGACTTAAGTTTTTTTTTTTTTTTTTTTAGCTCAAATATTTTACATATCTACATTTAAAAAGTTGCAATTAACTGTGCAACAGTGCAATAAATAAATGAAAAGTCATTCCATCAGCTGCAGCAGAGCTAGAAGTGTCCAAAACAAACACACCTGCCGCATCAACAGGTGCGTGCTGAGTGCAGTCTGGCTAAATGCTAAATGCTAAAATGCTGACAGCGGGTCTCTCAGCTGTGGCTTCTACGTTCACTCCCGGCGTCGGTGAAGTTCCTGCTGTTTGTGACAACCGGTGCCGTGACTGCAGCTCACTCCGTGTCTACAGGGAGCTCACTGAGACGGAGGCTGAGTGGGTTTTCCACAGGCACCCACGGCCCGCGAGTCAACGACCGACTCACGACTCTCTACTGCAGCATCAGCAACTTCTGTGTTGCTTAGCAACGTAGCGTTTTGTCTGTGCGTGCAATATGCGTGCGTAGCAATATGTCACGGGAGGGAGTGACGTTGCACTGAGTATGACGTGGGTGTCCCCGTGTCTTCGCACGTCGTGGGTAGCAGCTGGTTAAATAGCCGTCAACATAACGCTTTACACCTGTAAAGCGGAGTGATACGTGTTGTTAAAAGTCCCAGTACCTTTTTATACAGTCTGTGATCAGCGCTTATGGAATTTTTTAATTAACATGAAGCATCTCATCTCGCATCTCAACACTCCTTGACAAGTTTTCCAAGTAATACTTGCCCTTGCCGCTGCTACTTCTCCACATAATTTATTATTAATTCATTATGTTGATAATATTCAGTATTTATACTATTCCAGCGAACATGGTCCTCTGTTGATCATATGAGACAGACACAAACTGTTAGACCTTAAAAAGGATCTGCTAGCCTTGTCATTTCTCTTTATGGCCTCCTTAAAGGACCACAGCAACAAAACAGGCATGTGGTGATGTTAGTCTCACAGTCACAGACACAAACAGGGAGAATCATACTTTATGCTGTTTTACTTATATTCCCCCTTTTGTCACCTCTAAAATTATTGACACTGACTATGCTTCCTGTGTAGAAAGGAGCAGATGACATCATGAGGAAGGTGGTGGTCCTCCTCCTCACTGCTCCCTCAGTGGCAGGTCAGAAGTCACTCACATTAGCACAGGGAGATTTGATGATGCAAGAAAAAATCTTGGTACTGGAACAAGAACAGGTCTGAGCGTGTGACCAGCCGCAGAGCTGAAAACGTGTTCTTCCTGATGACGGGGCCGGTGCGGAGGTCATGAGGTCACCATATGTGGGGAGCTCAGTCAGCTTAATGGTGACCTGCCTGCAGAAACACTGACTCTCCGTTCTCGTTCACAGACGCTGTGGTTTTCTTGTAGAATATTAAGACCTCATGTTCTGTGATAATGTGCTGACAGCTGAAGGAGGGTCAGACACTGAGCAGCAAAGGTCACACGTTCTGTAACAGTACATCCTCCTTCTTACTAGGAAGTCTCTCCTTGTTCACAGCAGCATTTTGTTCCAGCTGTATACAGATGTGAATTATTTTATTCTGTAAATAAATGACTTTGCAATCAAACTATAACTTAAAATAAGTACATTTTTTGCCATAATCACCATGTTTACTGAACCGATTCTCCCAACATTTGACAGAGACAGAGCTGACCTTTGACCCGTGTCTGGCAAACTGAGTGAAATGATCCTGAGTATCTCAGTGGCAGCCATGACAAGAGCTGAGGAAAGGACCTTTGATGCTTCCTGTCTTGTCTCCTTTAGCAGAGGAGCCACTGAAATGTCCTTCACAAAAGGAAAGGAGAAAATGCCGTCCCACAATTCCCTGTGGCAACAACATTTTCAGAAAGATCTAAAGACGATTGTAGTTTCACCACGGCAGTGGTGAAACTACAACAGCAAATGTTTGTGACACAATCCAGCACTAATAGAAATCCTTGTATGATCAACTGAGCTCCATAAGTATAGATTTATTCTCTTTAAATGTAGTTACCGTGAAGAGTGAGACTTTATAGTAAACATACAGTACATTTTCACTGACTTACTTTGTACTTTTATCCGAACACACTTTTACGCAAGTCATTTTACTTCTACTTTCCAGTGCTGTTTCCACCCCTATCAGCAAGCTCATAGTCATAATGGACAAGTGTTGATTTTAGCTAAACCTTAAGTTGCTGAGAAATGAGGAATAAGTCTAGGCCATATTGACCCACTGGTTCTCCACAATACTTTGGGGCTCGGTATGAATCAGGTAAGTGTATTAAAAGTTATTTAAAGTCCATATTGGACTTGGTGAATCCAGCAGGACAAGTGTCCTGCTGTCAATGGTACAGGCAAGTTGAGATTCTTTGATTAAGATGCTTGTGACCCTGAAAATGGTGTTTGGAAACGAAACCTCAACTTTGTTATTTTGTTATTCTGATGTACTCTACTTAACAGATTTTTTAAAACATTTAAGACTATAAATGTAGTGTGTCGAGTGTTCACCATAAAAGCTGCTGTTTTTGGTTTGAACCATCAGTGTGCACATTTTAGTACAAAATGACCTCTAGTTTGAAACAAACACGCAATATTGTTTGTCCACTGTTTTATTTCAATATGTGACAAGCCGCAACACAGTTCAGATAGCTTTACATGGCTCATGAGTGCCATCTTGTGGTCAGAGTAGATGAGGACAGCCATTTCATGAAATTCCCCATTAGGAACAAGATTCTCAGCTACAACATATTAAAGCCTAGAGGAAATATACAGTTGACAAGTCGTTTTGTGTAAAGACAGTGTTTTATTCCATCTTTCATTGGAAACATTAAATAGAACTTTCTTTCAGGATGACAGGACAGGTACATTTGCATTTTGACATGTTTTACAAACCAAGTGCTCCTAACCGAAGGATCCCCCCCTCTTTGTTTTTCTTCTCCACACAACTGAGTTTGTTTGGATGCTTATGAGTGCTCCTCAGCCAGCTTCTCGGCCTTCTGAACAACTTCCTCAATGGGGCCGACCATGTAGAAGGCCTGCTCAGGCAGAGCGTCGTACTCACCTAAAGGGAAACAGGTATAAAATGCCACATTAGCATTACAAATGCTTTTCAAATTAGGTGAGGCTCAACTTCACAATCTTGAAAAATGTAAACAATCCACACTTACCACCAAGGATGCTCTTGAAGCCCTTGATAGTTTCCTTGAGGGGCACCAGCTTGCCCAAGTGGCCAGTGAAGACCTCGGCCACCTGGAAGGGCTGGGACAGGAAACGCTGGATCTTACGAGCGCGGGCCACAGTCAGCTTATCCTCCTCGGACAACTCATCCATACCCAGGATGGCAATGATATCCTGCAGGGATTTGTAGTCCTATGGGGGAAAGTAATAAAAGTTTAACTGGTACTGTCAAAAATTTTTTAAAATACAGGTTTCAGAAAAGGTAAATATGATCAAGTCCCAAACCTGAAGGATTTTCTGCACACCACGGGCGACGTCGTAGTGCTCGGCTCCGACGATGTTGGGGTCCATGATACGGGAGGTTGAGTCCAAGGGGTCGACAGCAGGGTAGATGCCCAGCTCAGCGATAGCACGGGACAACACAGTGGTGGCATCCAAGTGAGCGAAGGTGGTGGCGGGGGCAGGGTCAGTCAAATCGTCAGCAGGCACATAGATGGCCTGGTGGAGAGAATTCAGACTTGGTCAATCTTAAGTCGTAATTGTTTTCCCTCTGGGGAACTTTTCATTAGGCAACATGGTGAAAACGACAACAGTTGAGTATCAATCAGTTGTTTAAGCAAAGTATTATCGTGGGTGAGAATGAAATTACGTCAGTTATCCTGCTTGTTTACCTGCACAGATGTGATTGATCCCTTCTTGGTGGTGGTGATTCTCTCCTGCATGGTACCCATGTCAGTGGCCAGAGTGGGCTGGTAACCCACAGCAGAGGGGATACGACCCAGCAGGGCAGACACCTGAGAGGTAAGGAGATAAATTCAGTCAGTATCAAGCATGCCATTTGACATTTTGGCTGCAAACTAAACAAAATGTGTGGCTGGGTTGATATTCAGAATTATGGGGGTACAGCCTTAGTATAACCCCCTTTTAACTACCATTGTACATTTATCTAACACTTAATACTGAAGTTACAGACCTCAGAGCCAGCCTGTGTGAAGCGGAAGATGTTGTCAATGAAAAGCAGCACATCCTGACCCTCCTGGTCACGGAAGTACTCGGCCACTGTCAGTCCAGTCAGAGCCACTCTGGCACGGGCACCTGGGGGCTCGTTCATCTGTCCGTACACCAGCGCCACCTAAGGGAGACAACAACTGAGGTCAGTGGATGATGTTCACTTCTATGCTATATGCTTCAGTTTCACAAGCTCTAATTAATAAATGGCTTTCCATAATCCACACCTTGGAGGTGGTGTCCTTCAGGTTGATGACGCCAGACTCAATCATTTCATGGTACAAGTCATTTCCCTCACGGGTACGCTCTCCTACACCGGCAAACACAGAGTAACCACCATGGGCCTTGGCCACATTGTTGATCAGCTCCATGATCAGCACAGTCTTGCCGACACCAGCACCACCGAACAGACCTGGTAACAAATGAGAAATGTAAGATTAGTTTTATAATATCAAGTTGCTTATCCATCGATTCCAATGGGGCAATAATGAATCCTGTCAGTACACATTTAAGTTTTAACACATACCAATTTTTCCTCCCTTGGCGTAGGGGGCCAGCAGGTCCACAACCTTAATGCCAGTGACCAGAATCTCCTGCTCCACACTCATGTCAGTGAATTCAGGGGCCTCAGCGTGGATGGGTGCAGTCCTAAGGGATGACAGTTTCCAGGTGTTTATCAAACAGCATACCTGTTTTACAGAGCTTTAAAAGCTAAATCATTGCCACTTGCATTACATTTACATTTAGTTTGACATAACTACTTTACTGTGAAAGACACTCGATAAATGTGATCACTGCTGTGGTTACTTTTAAGGTGACTCACTGTTTGGTGGAGATGGGACCCCTCTCATCGATGGGCTCACCAATGACATTCATAATCCTGCCCAGGGTCTCGGGACCCACAGGGATTCTGATGGGGGCACCGGTGTCCGCCACTTTCTGTCCACGGACCAAACCTTCAGTACCATCCATAGCAATGGTACGCACTGTGTTCTCCCCTAAACACATGAAATTATTTTAGTTGATTTCTTAGTGTAGCAATTGAATGCCTTTCATCCAGTTGTAGGGGTACGGGGCTCAAAGTTATGATCCAAGCAGCTCACCAAGATGCTGTGCCACCTCCAGGACTAGCCTGGACTCACGGCCGGTGACTTCCAGAGCGTTCAGGATGGGAGGAAGGCCCTCATCGAACTGGACGTCGACGACGGCACCGATGACAGCCACAATACGCCCGGTGGCGACGCTGGCAGCGGCGGCAGGTGCGACATAATCTCTGCCTGCAAAGCAATTAAGCCAGTATGTTTATTCATCTGTGTCCTACTTATGACCTGCAGTCTTGACCTTATGTCACTGGCGTTGTTTATTTGTATCCACCACCACCATGTCGGGTGTAAGCCCCGGATAGGACAGCTCGACAACTGCGTGTCTGGTCGCTGCGTCTCAATGTCAAGTGATTGCTGTCGGCCAAACTATGCAGCAACTTTTAAACTACTGAAATGACTAATTAATACAAAAACAAACCTGCACACTCATGTGAAATTTCAGTAAAACCCTAATAAAACTAACGTCAGCGCGAAGGACCGACATATGAATGAAGTGTACTTCAAGCTAACGTTGCTAATGTTGCTACGATCGACGACAGACGCAGGACATTCAATGGCAAGCGCGTTAATAGTTCATCATAACCCCCATAGCTCCTTCTCTGTTGCAAGGCTAACCCAATGCGTCAATGGGCAAACACGACTTTCTAATCTTACTAGTCTACTAGCCTTATTTTGCTGAAATGCAACATGTCACGTTAATGCTAAGCTAGCGGGCTGTGCACAGTCTCACACCGCCTCATGTCATTACACAAAGGTCATTGCATGTAGCACCACAAAAACAGCGCCTAGTCATTAACCTTTACATGACATCTGTCAATAGGAGCATAAATGACCATGTGTACCTAAGTTATATTTCGGAATAATTCCAATACATTTCAAATTTGACATTTCCAAATTCCGGCCTGCTACACCTCCGGCAGCACAGCCAGCGTGCTGCTAGCATCGGCTAGCGTTAGCACCATCCCTGCCCTCTTCTGACAAGTGGCTGAAAAGCGTCTTTTCCCGACGCGATTTCGCTCAAGAACAACAAGCATGTAGCACTTACGTGAAAGGACGGCTGGGGATCCGACAAGAGCCTTCAGGGGCTGGACCCCAGGCTTGAGAGCCTGCAAAGCCCCGGTGCAGCAGCGTCCCACAGCTCCTAACATTGTCAAAATGGCTGAAGGTGGAAAGAGACAGAGGAACTTGCGGCTTTATAATGAATTACCGCTGAGGCGAACTGCGCTTGCGTGCAACGTAACCAGGGCACATTGAGCTTGCGCAGACGATGAGCACAGCCAGCTGACATTCTGCCCTCCACAGCGGTGGCCTATTTGACAGTAAATGTGGCTGCTGAATGACAGTCCACATCAAACGTTACCCATGACATAATTCATCATTTAAATCCGTCATTCAGTTAATGTAGACCTCCATGCTCTAGGCAGTGGCGTCACCATTTGTACACAGTGTTTCATGTCAAGGGGAATAAAGTTTTACCTCAACAACATGAGATGACAGTTGACCTCAAACTAGCTCTGGTAAAGACTTGACACTGACTGACAGCTTGGCTTGTGACTGGTGGAAACAGAGTACATTTACTCAGTTGCTATAACATTTCGTGCTACTTTATACCCCCACCCCACTACATTTAATTAAAATTTAACATACATAACAAGCAATCAGTTTATAATGTGTGATGCGTTGTTATATATTTAAATACTCAACATAAGGTAGTTGAAATCAGCTCAAATAGTGCCTATATTTTAATGCACCAGTAATACAAATTCAACAATACTAATAATATATGAAATGACATAGCATTCTGTAAGAGCAATTACTTTTGATGCTTCAAGAAGAATACTTGACTGATAATCTACATCTATGCTTTAGTAAAATTTGAATACAAGACTAAGGAGTATTTTTGCATCGTGGTGTTACCACTTTTACTCAAGTTTTGGACCTAGCTACTTCTTCCACCACTGGCTGCTTAACATAAAACATGTTTTATAGCTCTGAAAGTATTCAGATTGTTAACTTAAATCAAAGTAGTAATATTACGCAATAAAAATATTCCATTATAAGTAAATCTCCTGCCTTCAAATCAATTTTACATAAGAAATACAGAAGTATTACCAGCAAACTATACCTGGAGTATGAAAAATAAAAGTATTCATTATATAGAAAGCCCCCTTTCTGAATGTTACATTATTGTTACATTATGACATTATTCTATTATTTTTATTATTGTTAGCAATGCAATAATGTGTGAGCAGCAATTTAATGTTTTTGATTTTTAATGTTGAGCCGATTTTGCGTACTCTGTAAACCACTGGGTGGTTTGATTTTAAAACTATAGACCATCTTGAGATGGGATTACAGTTTGCAAGGTGATCATATATTTTTTGTGTCAAATGCTTATATGCAAATTAAGCTATTACATATCTATGTGCCAAAAGGAAACCAACAAAAACAGGAACAGAACTAGGACTGAACAATATGCGGGGATCAAAAAATAAATAAAAAATTGCAATTATTTTGTCAGATAATGCAATTGCAATTTGCAGTTTTTGTCAGAATAGTCATTTTTGCATTTTACTTACAATGAAACATATAAAAGTGATGATGATGTGATCTTTGTTGGCTTTTGTACCAAACACGCATGTTCCCTTACATCTGGAGAATATGATTTGTGGGCCGGGGTGTTGTGATACATTTTACCTTAATCAAAACAAATTGCCGCTCCTGCATATCAGATTTTGCACTTGCTAATCTTGCAATTTCAATAATATTTTGATTAATTGTTCAGACCTATATAGAACAATGCTTAAGGACTTGTAGGTTAACAGAACTTTGCACTTGAAAGCTGTAAAGTATGGATTTACTGTACATCATCTGTGATGTATGTGGGGAGCTAATGTGTTAGATGTAGATGTCTAATCATTCAGACTAAAAATAGGATAAAATGGTAATACAGGATTTTCCAGAACAGGGTTTCTAACCTTTTGGGCTTGTGACCCTTCAGTGACCTTTCAGAGTTTGTGACCTCTTGTTACAGGTGGCACATGTATGAAAAGCATGATGTGTCCGGATGTGAAAGGGCCCTGAAGAGACACAACTATCCAGTAATTCTCAATACAAAGTATAATAAAAAAGTTTTAAATATGTGCTGTGTTCATACTAAAAAGTGACAAAATAAAGATTAGTCAAAACAAACTTTCCTTTGTTCACTCCCAAAATGCAGTGCACAAAGGAAATGGTAATGTGAGTATGAAGTATGGAGTTGGGACGCCTCATAATCTGGAGAAGTGAGTCCACCATATTTACAGTAGAGGGTGCTGCTGTACTAAAAGAGACAGTGTGTGTAGCAGGCAGTTTTGTGCAGGTGTGTGTGACATGTAGTGCTTTTTCTTTTTGAAAGGCTTAAGTCATCCATTTTTCAAAACCTTTGTTAAAGCATAAATTGATGTAAGCTTTTTTTTTTTTTTTTTTTTTTTTACATCAAGCTTGAACAGACAAACCTCTCTGGTAGAACAGTCTATTGTATTACATTTCAACACAGTCAAGGCTTTAGTCCTTTAAGCTGAACGTCAGTTTATTAAACAATGTAAAGATACTTTTGTGCGGAGCATAAGACATATTCTTTTATTAGCACAATATATTCAGGACAATGGTCTCCCAAATCCCCATATTAACTTTTCATGTTTCCACCCACTGTGTCAGCAGTAAAATTACATTGCAGTGTGAGAATTAGCGTGTCTGTTCACTAATCCACTTTTTAAATGTCAAAGGTTGTGGTCATCCCTTATTACAATACATATGTTAAATTAGGATTATGATATTCTGTGCTAGCTACTGCAAGATCTACTCCACACAGAGCAGAGGTATGCACTATACAGGTCAAAAGCATGTGCAGTCAAAACGAGTTCATCGAGTCCACTGTTTGTATCATATCACACTGTCGAGGTTTTCCTTCAGATTTCATTTGAATGTATTTATATTTGCACTTATACTGTTTTCGATATTACTGCGACTGATTGAACAACGCTTGAAAACGCTCCCACCTGCAGATGACTATCTGACTCTCTGCAGGCGTACATTCGTCTCTGCTAGTCTGTATTTGTCTGTGAAAACATAGCGCATACTTGAATTAAGCATCCTGTGCATGCCCTAAAGTGAAGTCTGATGAGTGATGGCTGAGATTACTTTGTGTTGCTAGGCTACTGTGGTTTGTGTTGGTGGATTATTACAGGTATATGTAGTGCATACGCAGGAGTCGGCACTCCGAATGTCACTTAATGACAAAAATCTATTTTAAAGTTTCTTGTAAAAACTGATGTAATGTTGAGATCATATGTTTCCCAAAAAGTTTCCATGTGTTGGATTGCCGTTACTGTAGCGATTAAGCGGAATGAGTCCACAACAGTGTGAGAAGCCAAGTGATACAAGATTCGACATGTTCCTTCAAATGATCCTGTGCAGTAGAGGCCACTGAGGTTACCATTTTAAACAGCTATCTGTCATTAGAAAAGTTTGAGTTTTGACCCACATTATGGAGTATTGAACATATTTGAACCCACAACAGTAACTTTTTTTTTTTTTCAAATCCTTGCAATATTCCACAATAAATGCATCATCTTTGTAATGTCTGTGTCAGGTATTACAAAGTCCTCCTTCAAGATTTTTGATCAAAGACTTCATAGGTGATGAGAATGTGCTCACAGCCGTAGATTGAATCAGTAGTTTACAGTGCTACATAGTTTAAGTCATGTTTACAGATGCTTTTTTCCCCCCTGGTCTTTTTAGACCTGATAGCTGCATGGCACTTTGGTGCAGACTGAAATATCTCAACAATTATTTCATGGCATGGAGAAAACCATGCAATTACATTTCATTGTTGCAAGTACCTATAACCAATATCTCTGGATTCTTGGGGTTTTGGTGTAGCGGACGTCTCTGTTTCTCTTTTGCAAAAAGTCATTTATTGGATTGATTTGCATCAAATTTTAGAGCAAAGCATGTTCCCTTCAAGATGAATTGTTAAAGCGTTATAACATTAACATAATGGCATAATTTGCATTTGTCCAGTAGTTTAGTTTCAACCAAATACCTGCAAAACTAATCTCATTCCCATCAACCTCAAGTGTGCTTTATGTGCAGTGCAAGCAAACTAGCAAATGTTGGTATGCTAATATGCTAAGATGAGGGCTGTGTCTAAAATCCCCACCCCTGTCCACTCATTTGCTGCTCACTATATAACCAACAATCCATAATGAGCAGTTAATTGAGATTTTGGACACTAGTGAATAGTCGCAGAAGTGGTCATTTCTACAAATACAGACACTTGCATTGTGGGATTGTTAGCAGACGGAAGTGTACATGCCATGAACAATGTGTGAATTGTTGAGGGCACTATGTTCTGCAGTAATAGACGGTAATAGGTAAAAGGTAAGAGAAAATAGGTGATGATTTTGGACACATCCAAAGACCTGCATGTTGGCTTTGTCACTGACAGCAAACCAGCTTCCCTTAACTTTTCTTCTGGCGAAATCATCAGGGCAAAATTAAAATGTATCCAGTAACATCTGCAAAACTAAAGTACAAAAAAAGTACATGCAGTATAACAAACAAAACACTTTATGTGTGACTGACAACTTATGCAACTCTATCTGAATATTTCCGGTGCAGTCAACAGTAACGCAGCTCCTCTGGTGCTCCGTGATGCTTACACAATAAGGATTGTTTTCAGTTTTACCCCGCTCTGTGGTGTAGCTGTCAGCTCCCCTTTAGATCGTGTTC
Source organism: Trachinotus anak (assembly GCF_046630095.1). Classification (NCBI taxonomy): domain Eukaryota; kingdom Metazoa; phylum Chordata; class Actinopteri; order Carangiformes; family Carangidae; genus Trachinotus; species Trachinotus anak. The sequence goes on from NW_027273877.1 coordinate 10,286,214, forward strand.
TCCATAGCGCTGTAACTATATGTCTAAAGAACATGCATTATCTTGTAAAAACAGTTGTTAAGCCAAATGTCACAGGAGAGATACCTTGGGGGGGGGGTTTCCGCAGCATCATAAAAGAGAGAGTCGCTCCTGTCTTGTTTTCCCTCCTCTCCTTATGCCACACACCTTTTATAGGGAGATATTTCCTTATTAAAATTAAAATGTGAGGTATTAAATAAAAAAATGCCATGCCCTGCTCTTTATTGATGCTCTTTATTGATGGTGTCTGCATGTGCTCAGAACATCACTGTGCTCTTTTAGTCAGGACCATCTTCATTCATTTATTCCCACAGGCTTGTTGAATAAATGCCACCTAATTGCTGGGTAGTTTCGAGACACTGCAGGGAGTGTTTTTAGAAAAACCTTTCAGCAAAGTTAATGTACACTTTAAATGCAGTACGCTGACAATGCGGGCTCATTATTTCAGAATTCCTGCTGTGAAATAAACCAGAAGAGCGAGAACCAGAGGCTTTTTTTTTAAGAGAAAGAAATTGTCATGAGAGGAATGTGGATTTGCAGTTCCCTTATTTAGGTTTTCAGACTGCTAAAATGTCTTTCTTTGACCGTGTCTGGAAATTCTGTGGTTTTCCATTTGTATAAGTGATATCATATTGATATTCAGCGCAATGCTGTGTCCTAGCCTTGCCCTATTTTGTGAGTTATGTAACAAAACAGGTGTCTGTGCCACACAAGTTTCATTTGGTCATGTGAAATATCTTTAGTGACATTTTATTTTCCTATTTCTCACTGCAAACTAGTTCCAAACAGACCTAATGTTAAAATAAATATGTCCTCGCTTTGCTTGATCAGCACACCTCATGAGGGAAAGGGAGCTGAACCAGCTCTAAGGAGGTCCATCATTCAGGGGGAGCATTCTTGAGTGGCAGCTCACCTTTCCTTGCTTTCAGTAATACAGTAGGAAATAAAAACACACACCGTCACCCCTGTCGTGGAGTTAGGTGATCCCAGCTCCAGTTTTTATGGTTGCAGACACTCACACCCCTCTGATCCAGGACTATAGGGATTATAATAAGATTAAGGAGTTATGAGACTTTTCTGTGGGGCTGAAAGGGACACGCACCAGGTTTCAATAAAAAACTGGACTGATCCTGAGGAAGTGCATTGTTATAGCCTTTCGCATCCGGCTTTGAAGAAGCCTTCGCCAGAAGAGAGAGTCCTTCTTGTGTCACTGAGCAGAATGTGAATAAATAAAAAGAAATAAAAGAAACACATACTGGGCCCCAGAGCTGCTTGAATGGATAAATGCTATATTCTATTCATCAATGTGAAATCTGACTATAAAGAAAAAGACAAACTCCTTTTCTGTCAGAATTGAATGAAAAATGAATTTAGCTTTAAATGCTACACCAGGACTACCCTTTATTACTAATTTCCTTCTCCCTGGCTTCTTGAAATGTGTGTTTACAGTAAATCACACTAAGAGAAAGAATAACAAATGACTGCCCTGGTTGTTTTCACAGGTGAATCACGGTATGCTGCTCTTGCAAGGTGTGTTGCCTTAAGGTATGAATCTCCTATCCAAATTTTCCAGCTCTCTGGGTTAATCTGAGGGCAATACCTCCGGGGGGCAAAAAATACATAATATGTACTTTAAAGCAGCTATAATAGCTATTTGTATAGCAACAATAGATTAAATGATTAAGCATAATGTGAGCAGTTTGTCTTGTGGTGATGCATCTGCAGAGAATTATCACCCAACTCTGCAGTTCCCCTTGGCTTGATGACGCTTTATGGCTTTTTTTTTTTTTAGCTTACTGTTTTGGTTTCGTAGCCCACAACTGTATTTCTTTTCAGCAAAAAAAAAAAAAAAAGCACCACTGTATTCTCCCTGCCCAGCACCAAACAGCACACAGACAAAGTTAGCAACTAACAGAATATGTTTTTTTTTTGTATATAAGTAATTGATGTTTAAATCTGCATGATGTATGAAGATAAATAACCTTAGGAGGTATGGTGCAGAGCCAATGTTAGGTAATGTTCGTGCTTGATGTGTAAATAGGCAATACTGTTTGTTAAGAAGTTCACTATATGAGCTATGTCAGTGTTGTGTTCACGGCTTATTACTGCTGCCCCCAAGTGGCAAAAGATTAGCCATTGCAAGTAAAACGAGAATTCACCCTCAGTGGTTTACCTGAAAGAGTGTGAGCCAGAAGGAAGTTTCGCAGCCAGGGCTGTAGAAACCCTGCCACTGTGGCCCCAAGCCACGGTTGCAAGATGATGGCACACACACAACGATATCGTTCTTAAGTTTGCGAACAAGTTTTTGTTAGAGGACAATTTTGTTATTTCTTTTTTCAAAAGTAACACAGTCATATTTCGTGAATAAGTATCAGCCCAAAAATGACAATGTGAAAAATGTCTTCTTCATGGCAATATAAACCTCTCCAGATATATTACCAAAGCTATTACCCTGGTGTTCTCAACCTGCTTTGATCTCCACCAAATGTCTTAGTGAAAAATAAATATTGCCAGTTTTTCTTTGGGCTGCCCTTGCTTTTCCTGTTTTAAACAACATGCCTTACAAAGAAAAAATGACACTATTAAAAAAAGAAAAAAAAAAGCAGGAGGTAGGGTGAAGGCTCTGTCATGTCAAGAGATTTCTCCCACACTCTCCCCAAAATGGGAGTGAGCTTAAAAAAAGGGCCGGCCTATCTTTCGTTTACTGCGAGCTTAGAATGGCTCCAATTCGAGTCTGTTGAGAGACAGGATACAGTCCAAACCTTTGCTGCTGCTGCCACTACATGGTAGCCTATCTACTCGACCAACAGCCTCTCAACTAAGATCAAACCACTGGGACAGGACACATGATTTGATGCACAGGACATGGAACCAAATTAAGTAACTAACTGAATGAAGAGTCTCTCTTTCCTATTTGCACTTTCTGTCTGAATTTCTTAAGAGCCAGGAGAGCCACACAGGGCTGATCACATTGGAGACCTAAGTCAGCAACATTGTGAGTTATGCATGCCTGATGCCTGAGCCTCAAACATGCACGCTTGTTAAAGCTTGTTCTCTGAGCGTGTGCAGAATTTAAAATGTGAGAGCATGTCTGAGCCTTTTTTTTTTTTTTTTAATCTTTGTCTTTATCTCTTAAGGGAGTAATGGTCCCCTCTCTGCACTGGCTCCTGCTGCTGTGGGGACTTCAGGGTCTTTGGGCGCAGGACTATGACGAAGACTATGAAGAAGAAGTGGTGACCACCAGGAAGAGGAACAAATCATATTCATCCAATTCCATTCCGCAAAATGGCAAATGTAAGTCTAAAGTAGTATCTTTATTTTTATGCATTTTTTTTGGGGGGGGGACCAGAAAGTCAGTTTCTTTTCCACAGATGGAAAATGTGTTGTGGAATGTGTGCAGGTGGCACATGTTCCATTTCATCATCACTGAAAAAAAAAAAAAAAAAAAAAAAGCTGCTGCCACGGGTGAAGAAATAGAACATGATACTCAACAAGGACATGCTGGGGGATGTAATCCACTTGGACTGATCGTATCTCTCAGGCTTCTCAGAGCCATCCATCTCCTGTGTGACTATTCAGTGCTCTGTTACCCAAATGTTTTATTCGCTCAGAATCCTGTTTCCCCAGGCACATTCTCTCTGTGACATATTTCTGGGAAGATTAATGTGATTTATCCTCAGCCTATATTAGATCTGTGACCTCCTTCCACAGCTGAAGGTTAGTACAGCAAGTTGAGTTACTTTTATTTCCGCGTTAAAATTATATGTCACATTCATGAACTTATCACACTTTTCTAAAAAAAAGGCATCAGCCTATAGAGCCTAAACGGTCAATAAATCACCTTTACCCGTTCTGAAGGCTCCACAGATAAAAAGTTCTCTCTGACTTATGAAATCCATTTGGCTAGGATCAGTTGGGTCTTTATATTTGGATATGAAAGTAATAAATGATATGTGTCTTCATATCACATTAGCAACAGAAAATACAGGAAACATACATTATGTGCAACTATCTAAGTAGTTTGATGTGCCAGGTAGTCACAAGGGCAAAACAGCTGTATTAGTTTCATAGAAGGCTATTTTATTAAAAAGTTGCTTGGTCTTCTAACTATTCTGCATTTTGGAAAATAGGAAATGTGTTTGTTCAGTTTTCTGGCTGAGAGTTGGATGAGAATAAATGATGAGGATAAATACATAGGCTAAATACAAGGCTAGAGCCAGCAGTCAGTTAGCTTAGCTTAGCATAAAGACTGGAAACAGGAGGAAATAGCTGGGTAAAGTAACAAAACCTGCCAAGAAATATAAGTCTTAAGTTGACTAATTGAGATGTTATATCTAGATCCAATCTTCACATTTAACTCTTGACAAGAATATGAATGATAAGCAGACATGAGAGTGGGATCAATCTTCTGATCTAAGGATAAGGATAAATTAATTGTATTTCCTATAATGTCAAACTATTCCTCAATTTCTTTCTATCGCACAGTTAATTAATGGCTGACTCCTTTCTTCTCCAGCGCTCATTGATGAGGACTGCGGTTTGGAGATAGCCTTTCTGATCGATAGCTCAGAGAGCGCCAAGGACAACCATGCCCAGGAGAAGCGATTCGCCTCAGACGTGATGGACCGGCTGCAGGGCCTCCGGCTGCAGACCGGCCGGAGCCTCAGCTCCCGTGCTGCCCTCCTCCAGTACAGCAGCCATGTCATCATAGAGCAGACCTTTAAACAGTGGCGAGGCACCGATGACTTCAAGGCACGAATTGCTCCAATCGTGTACATTGGTCATGGCACCTACACCACCTACGCCATCACCAACCTCACCCGCATCTACTTGGAAGAGTCGAGCACCAGCAGCATCAAGGTGGCCGTTCTGCTCTTCGATGGCATCTCGCATCCCAGGAACCCAGACATATTTTCAGCCGTGGCTGACGCCAAGAACCAGGGCGTCCGTTTCTTCACCATAGGCATCACACCCGAAGCCAATGAGCCAACCAACATAGCCCAGCTGCGGCTAATCGCTAGCTCCCCAGCCTCTCGCTACCTTCACAACCTGCAAGACAGAGGCATTGTCGAAAAAGTCATTAAGGAGATTGTGAGTGAAAATAAACCTACTTACATTTGTTTCAGATTGCATGTAAATATGGATATTATCGAGTCAGTTTGCTTAGCTGACGACTCTTCTCCACTCTGCTACTGCCACCATGCTTTATTTCAGCATTTATTTCTATGCCCATATTCTTTTCACAAAAAACTTGCTTTAAGTCTGACAAGAGTCCTCGTTTATACATGGACATTTTATTTAAATGACAAATGAGCTCCGTTCAGAACGGCATTGTAACAGAGATTCTCAATCAATTACACAGATTACTTGCAACATAGTGTAAATCCCTTTAAGTCAGCTTTCTAAGTACGTCTTCATTAAAGTGCGATACAGAGATTTGAAAGGAATGAATATGTTTTTGGTGTACGTAACATGCTCAGGCTTGCATAATCATTTTGCTAGCTCTAATGCTTCTACATTTCTTTGGCACTTACACTTCATGAAATTGCATGTATATTTGAGAACTGCTTTTTACCAGAGGGCAGACATTTCTGACAGGTAGAAGCTTCAAAAACCCATTATGCAGAAAAGACTTTTGCCAAGTGAATATAGTATCGTCCTTGACCTCTCCATACAACCCAATAATCATTTCCACTGTGCTTTGACACTACCCACTGCTTTGATTTCTTGCATTATTGCTTCCCTGATGTACACCTGCTTCCTGTTGCCATAGTAACAGGTCTGCTGTCATCAGCCAAGTCATCACAATAACATTAAATTCACTTTACACACAAAATGTAAAGTTTCTTGAGCCCTACATGTGTTGGGAGAATTGTTTATCTTGACTTGAATGATTGGTTTATATAAACCAGCAGCACGCTTCCACTGAGATAATAGGCCATGTGCTGCACAGCGACATCCTGCAGACACAACCAGACTGTTGGTTGCAGCATATGCTCCGCATTAAAAACTCCTTATGGGAGAATTGGGTGCAGTAAGTGCAGGAACCCAGCAAGAACATGCATACACGCAACTCATTCAACCAGCTCCTCAAACACCACTTCAGAATCAGGCATACTGTTGACACAGGTGGTACATATCCAAAGATGATCAGGGGAAACTCTATAGAAAACTTGCACTGAGCCTCATAGAGCATTGAACCTGACAGTCTGCATTCTGCTGGCATGCAAGAGCCCAGCAGCTATAGACTTTCATCTTATTGCCCTGCAAAGGCAGCATCTGTATGTCATAAGCATGACCCTCTGTCCTAGCTAAGAAACTGTCTTTTATCTTCAGTTCAACTGCATCACTCCATCCTCTAAAAATGGACTGTCTGTGTTGTCTTCAGACACCCCTCCCCACTGCGGAAATATCCCCTGGATACTCATCGAGGCTATTTTACTGATCAGTTCATGTGGTTTGTATTTAGTTTTGGTGGATTTTGGACCATTCCCCCATGTGTAGAGAATGTGGTCAGCTTTGAAGGGAAAAGATTCCGGTGGGGTGAAAACCGGGGCTCTGGTCAGATCTGCCTGTTACAAGACGAAGTGCAGGTTGCGAGTCTGCTCGCAGAATCGGGTGAAGGAGGTGGAAAGCCATTTGACAAACTGAACACAGCAGTGATAGAGTTTAATTGGGTGTTTGAGTAGCAGGTGTCTGCAGTTACCGTTGAATCCTGCAGTGTAAGTTAGACACCCGAATACAAGGTTAGTTCACATTCACCGAAAGACTGTTTCCTTAGATGTCTTTGTCTGCTGGTGGGGTATAAATTAACAACAACCATATGGAGTAAATCTAACAACATCTTGACATTCTTGTGTTTCTTGCTCCACAGACGGCGCTGGCGGATGAAGGGGTGAGTCTCGAGACTGCAGTCTTTCCGCACATGTCTTGATTTGTGTCCCTGTATGGCCTGTCTGACTCTTCCTTACTTGTGTTTGAAGTGTCCCCTGGCCCAGAGCAAGTGTGCATGCGAAAAGGGTGAGAGGGGACCCAGCGGCCCTGCTGTAAGTATTTCTCCCACCCAGCATTGGTCTGTGGGGCCCCAAAAGTGTAAAAGTGTAGAAAATAAAACAATAATTTGTAAAAATAATGTGTTAACAAAATTTATCTCATTATTATAAAATGGTATTTCATCATTTTTACTGATGCTATTTTTTCTCAGCAATATCTTTATTTCATGTTACTAAGCATTGAATCAATTTTAATTATTTCTTAAATTGTTCACAAAATGTTGGTTGTTTGATGTACATTGCACTGTTTACTACTATGATTATTTATGTCATAATGTATTTTTAAGTTATTTAATAGGAAACTCTTTGGATTTCCATATTGGACCCTCTGCACCATATAAAATAAGATCAAATCTCTTTGAAAATACAAATGACAGTTACTCCCAAATTTGCTCTTTTTGAAGCATAGGACACCACAGCTGACAAAGACCCCCTTGATGCTGACAGGCTACATAATTGCAGGGTTTTGAGGAGGTTTAGTAAATTATGCTGTTTTGAGGAGCTCTGTTTCCCTGCAGCAGTGAAAGTAAAGCGAATGCTTTACATTCTTCCTACAGTTTATTGAAAACAGGCCTAAACAGATATTTACATGGAAAATCAGTAGAATCATGTCTGAAAGAAGCCAGCCACATGGGATTGTCTGAGGACACATGCTGGATAAGATGTTACATGTATGACTTTCTTCACCTGCCAAAGTCATGTCGTGATATCCTTTTAATACGCAGAGAAGGTCAGCCACAATTACGTAGTGGTTTTGCTTTGATGTATTTTCACAGGATGAGAACAGAGTAATTACCCCTTAAACATAACCGAACAAAAGCTGTTTAACATCAGGGGCAGCAGATGCACACTGACGGAAGCAGTGTGTGCAGACACAGACATACAGAGAGGGACACACTCCAAAGATAAAAACACACATGCATGAAAACAGAGAACAGCCGGACAGTTGTTCGGGTAAGTCCTCTCACACACATGCTGACAAGTGGAAGTCCCCTCTTGCTCATCTGCTCCCAGACTCAGTGGCCTTTGTCCATCATGGACTTCAAACATCTTGCTTCCATGCTTCCTCTTACATTGCTGAGCATAAGGCAGCTGAGTATCTCCGAGAGAAGTAGACCAACTCGGAGGAATAGTTCAACATTTTGGAAACTATTCCCTTTCTTTTCTGTGAACCAAATTCACCTTTTAATGCGTCATATCACAGTTTGCTTGTTAAATCCAGATAAAGACCAAAGTGTTAGAATAACAAGTTGTGGTATAACGTGCTAATAGGGTTGCAAGGTGGGAGGAACTATTTCAGGCACCCCCTGTTCCTGAGGTAAAAGTTACATTCATTTTTACCATAGATAATGTTATATGACTCACATCTGGAGCACTTCTACAGTATGGAGTGGCAGAAAACTCTTGTGTTTGAACCATCAGTACCAAAGATTAACAGTTGTGTTAGAATAAAAGTTAGTGTACATCCCAATGTTTGGATTAAATACAACTACAACTGCATTTCAGTAAGAGCCATCCAATCACTGAGACTACGATTCTGTTTCCGGTTCATTTATCATTATTTTTCCAAATACCTGTTCACAAATTCATTCATTTGCACCTTTGACTAGCTTCGTCTCCACGGCGACAGCAGCTGTGGCTTATGAGTGTTGTTGTATTCAGCCGTCTGCCCTGAAATAATTAAAAGTGGTTGCCATAACATAAAGATATATGACTAATCTCTCAGCAAGACAGCGAGTAAATGTCAAGCTATTCCCTTAATATATGGTATCATTGTAGTTTCTTGTAATTTCTTGTCACCAGTTTCAAATAAGATGTGTGGCTTATCTACGTAGACTAGCTGGGGTGATGTAATTTAATAATCAAACTACTTTGCTGCTTTATTGACCCTTTATTTGTTTTTCTGACCTGGATATTATTAGGGTTAGGAAGGGCTTATCTTATGATGTTACTGTATTTTTCTATGATATAATTAAGTAACTTTTCCTATTGTCTAATTATATATTGAGAGAAAATATATCTACTTATATATATATATTTGCTTAGTTATATTCTGTTAATGTGTAGGTCTTTTTGTTGAATTTGAATGTGTCTCATGGTATGCCTTCCATATGGCCAACTTTTAGTCGAGAGGGAAAATTTTGTTGTTCTGTTTCACAAGTGAATGATTTCAGAGTATGACTTAGTGATGATTTCATACATCCAGTTTATGAATTTATATTTTATATTTATGTATTTACATTTATGTTTATATCACTCTGAAGAGCTCATGTTTTCTTTTTTTTTTTTTCTGCCTAATGTTTCATGCAAATTTTCTCTATAGGGCAAGAAGGGCCGTCCTGGAGAGGATGGAAGCCCTGGTTCAAAAGGGCAGAAGGTGATGCTCACTCATTCACCACCAGTTGCTTTTTAAATCAAACTACATGGTTCAAGTCAACTGCTAGTTTAAGGTATTGCTGATGTGAGCTAACAAGGTGGGTTACCTTTCCTGATTAAAGTAGAACCCTTCTTTTCCGTAGGGTGAAAGTGGGCTCAGTGGACTTCCAGGTCGAGAAGGAGGAGAGGTGAGATGAGGGTCCTAAATCTAGTTTCAAGATTTAAGTTTTATAACTTGTCAAGATACAACAGAATAAAAACTTGTCCAATTTGTTTCGTCTTCCACTCGAGTCAGTGCTGTTGTTCTGTGGTCTGTGTGGCAGTCTTGTGGTTGTTGCTTGTCTCCTCCTGACTTAACAAGGCTGTTTTGTACACACAGGGGAAACCAGGATACAAAGGAGAGAAGGTATTGTATGGATTCTACTGTTGAGTCTCAATTTTCCCATATGGTTTGTCACATCTATGGGGTTCCCACGCTTGTGGAAAACCTGCAACAGTGAGAGAAACTGGAGAGTAATGTTTTCCAGACGTATGATGATGAAAGGAAGCATACACAAAAAAGATCTAAAAGAAATATCACAGAAGTTTGTTCTCCTTTGTTCATCTGTGTTTAATGTAAAGCTCATGTCAAGTATTTCTAGTTATTTTTCTTTTGAAGAAATGTAATCCCAAAGTTCTTAATTACATCAATCCCATGTCATTAGTCTTGGCTAAACAGCCACTGGATAGGATATTTAAAACTATTACTCCTAGATTACTGGTTGGAAATTGTTACTTGAAAACTTGTTATTGAAAAGCTGTGGAATTTGATGAAATTGTGCAAAATGACAGTATGCCTCATTAAAGGACCTCGCTTAACTGTTGTTTGTTCTCCTACAGGGCGAGAGAGGGGAGTGTGGCACACCTGGGATTAAGGGAGACAGAGTATGTTGCCCTTTAATGTTATAATTTCCTGTTGCAATTTGTTGTCATTGTTTCAGTGATGCAGTCAAGGAAATCTGCCAGAACTCACGTTTTATCTGAGTAAAATAACACTTATAAAGTGATATATTGGTCACTATCACTGACTAAAGTTAATTGTCCATATTCTTTCAATCCATATTTTTATTTACCACACTGTCACTAAACCTAACAGAACCACTTTAAGATGAAAGTATTGTTTGTGATCATTATGGACGATGAATTTTAAGACACTCCTACTCTTTTCCAGGGTCCTGAAGGTACCATTGGCCCAAGAGGAAATCGTGGACTTCAGGTGAAATCTACCATCCTTTTATCATTAAATCCAACTGACGTTTGCTAAGTATCCCCCCCAACCCCCAACACGCGTTAGTAACTGTTGCTACACCTGTCAAGCTTTCCACTTTAACATGGCACTTGTGCATTTTACCATTTTAAGCTCTAACTTCATAAACTGGTTAAAAACTTCAAATAACTTTAAGTTTTCCGGCTCTTTTGTCACAAAATGACATCCATGTAAACGGCCCTTAATGTGATCATGATGGCTACACACATGGTATAATGCTGACTAGGCCTAAAGCTGCATGGACCATGCAAAAAGTCTTGTAAGTAAGGATTAGTATTGTTTTGTACCTTAGGGTAGTTCATTAAGTATTATAGTGTGAATTAAGAAAAAATGTCAAAACTGTTCTATTGTAATGTAACTCTGTGTGAAAGCTTGATAATGTAAAAACATATGTGGACAAGCAAGAGAGGTTAAATCTGTGATTTATTGTTACAGTACAATGTGTCACTCTTACAATGAAAAAGACTAACTGATGAGTCTGGAAAATGTAGAAGCCTAAACTGGATCAATCCTGAATGGAGATTTTCCCAATATAACCTGTAACCCCACAAAATCTTGTCTTTGCCTTGGGGTAACACCAGGAGCCAGTTTCACAAAGATATTTTAGACTTGTCTGTAGTGTCAGGCCAGTTTTAATTTTGCTCACAGAATGCGAGTACAACCGTTTCACAAAAACAGAGTGACTAATTTTAAGACACCTTACCCCCAGGCTAACAACAAAAAACAGGAAAACGTGACATTACTTTTCCTAATTTGAGGTTTGCTAACACTGTTATGAAGACCAATGAGAGGGGAAAGCATTTTAGAGACCGCAGCAATTTTTCTTCCAAATCAGATTTTTCTTTTTATTGTTTCACTTTCCAAAGTAAAATGTTGAATTTTTCCAAAAGTCAAACATTTTCTGCCGGGGTAAATGGACCTTAGTAGTTGGATGTGGTTTGATCTTTTTTTTTTTAATTCTGAAAAAAGTCTTACCCAGAATTCATAGTACCACAATCCGGCTTCAGATAGTCAAGAACTAAACTGCTTTGTGCAACAGATGCGTTCTTTATCTGAAGTCTGGCTATTTGTAATATCTAAGCCATAGTCAAAGTCTATCTTGGCCCCAGGTTACCCCTGCGGGTTTTCAGCTAGTTAGCCAGACATGCTAAAGATAGCAGCTTACATTAGAGCACAGAACTACAGCGTTTAATCCATTCCTTATACTTTTGCTCCTGTGTTTTTGCCTTGGAAGTTATCACTTACTGCAGCCCTGCACACACAGCTTCAGCATGCAGACATATCCAAAGATTGGCAGGCCTGCTGTGCCTAGTTATGGTTACTAAGCTATGATTGGACAGCTGTGGTGAGGGGGAGGGGTTTAGCAAACAATCAGTTGTGCCATTTTCATCTCAGAGACTTATCGTGTGACTTGGCATCACCCAGTGTTTAACACTCTCGCACTTATTCACAATGCAGGGTTTGCCTGGTCCTACTGGTGATATCGGACCTGAAGGTGTGATGGGTAAAAAAGTAAGTATTCCTCTGTTTGATGCTTTTGAAATCATTGTTTGAGATGTATGAAGCGAACATCTGAAATTGAGGAGGTTTATGCACCAAAGAAAGAAGTAAATCAAACTTTCTCCTCCGACTTGTCTTTCCGTTATACGTAGAGTGAATTCACTTTAGTGCCAAAGACTGGCCTTTCCCCTTCTCCTGTCCAAGAGCATTGATCAAAGGTGACCCACAGTCTCAAAACCAGATGCATATCTGAAGGATACTGGGTTTTTGGTTGGATTCATAAACTCCTTTCCAGTCTGGTTTGAATTAAGTCTCTTTCATAGCTGTGTGAATGTGGTGTCCATGTCAACTGATTGATAAGCATAAAGATAACGAATAACCCTGCTTCCCGCGGAGTGGCAGAGGTGACAAATGAAATGTGTTGCTGCATGTGGAGGAATATAAAGTGGAAGAAAAAAAAAAAAAAAACACGACATAATAAAGTGTTCTCTTTGTGCCGAAGAATTCTTCTCAGAATAACATTACACTCACGAAGTTGACATTTAAAATGCGTTTAGATTAAATCAATTCATCACAGGCATAAATAACATCACAAATGTCAAGTAGCCCTACGAACTGATCGGGTGACCATACATTTGAACACTTTTTTTGAGTTATGATCCATCACCACTGGAACACTTGAAACCCTTCTGAAGTACCTCATCTGTTATTACCTTGTCAGCCTATTTGTCTGTTCCTACTTTTAAAGCCCCCTCTCGCGTGTTATAGCTGCCAATTCTGCCATGAGCCCTCACTCCCCACCAAGTGTTCCCTCCTTAATTATTTTGGAAGAATGTACATGCTGATTGTCTGGCTGTCATCCTATATCACCTGAATGGCAGACTAATGTCTGGCTTTAAACATTGTCCCAACTTGCCTGAAAGGGCAAGGGAAAGAAAAAAAAAAAAGTGCCGGTATGCACCGACTAACATTTCCACGCCCTCTTCACGTCTCTTGTGTGCCCTCCTGCTGCACACCATGGCTGTGATTTACAGCTTCTGAGTGAGTAATTACATTCTTTACCAATAAAGTCTTGACTGAAGGAATGAAGGACCCCCCCCCCCCCCCCCCCCCCCCCCTTTAAAAATAGCTAAATAATAGAGGACGGGCAAACAGTTTGTGTATGTTTATGTGAATGTGGAGTGGAAACTAGACTAGAAGAGCCTGGGCAGCTCTGTTGTTCAATCATGTCAAAATGGGACAAAGAATCAGATCAACAAAGCTACTGTATGTGTACAGCTGTTGATGCATTTGTGTGTGTGTGTGTGTGTGTACTTGCACATGTCCCTGCCTGTCTTTTTATAGGGGGAAAGGGGACTTCCTGGGCCACCTGGAATCCAAGGGGAAACAGGGATCGGCCTTCCAGGACCCAAGGTGAAGTCTGCCACCTTATTGTTTTGGAAAATGAACTCATGAAAACATAATAATCCACCTGTGTCTCACCCTGTTTGTGCGCTCCTCTCGCTTTTTTCACACTCCACAGGGTGATCTTGGTTTCCAGGGGCAACCGGGGCCCATCGGTCCCCCGGGACTTGGTGAGCCGGGACCACCGGTGAGTAAGAAGCCAGCACACAAGACTGAGACTAATGCTGCATGTCCAAGGTAAAGAGTCAGCATCCTCACAAGCTGCAGAAGACATAGGAAGAGCACTGTTGTTGTAGCTAGGGGTTATTTTCATAAGGATGCTAACTAGGTATGTTTCACTTTTATTAAACTCTACACTTATTAAACTATACAACCTGTAATGCCACAAAATTATGTAATAGGAAGTGCTCCTTGGCTTTGGAAGCAATGTTCGGTCAGGTTTCTCCTGTAGGTCCAAAGCCAGTTGGCCGGGCTCACATTTGTGGCTTTACATCAGAGCAGACAAGCCCGCTGTTCAATCCATGTCTTAGGCTACACCCACACTTTGAGTTTTAAAACACATCACACTGCTACATTTACAGAAACTTTTGGAGACGCTGCTGTTTTGAACGCTCTGGGGTGGAAACCTTTGGAGACAATGAAGCAGACACCAATGAATTTGAGCATTCTTGAACTTCTTGTCTTTGCTAGCAGCTGTTCCACAGTTAATTCTACATTTGAATGCTACTTCTACCTTTTCTGTCCCTCGTTCATAGTGTTTTCTGCAACTAACCTGCAGAGCAGACTCTCTACTTCCTGTTAACACCAGCACATGCATGCCCAGTGTACGTGGATGGTCATTTGATATGTTTTTAGTATGGATAGAGATTATTCCAGATACTTGCATAGTAATGACCATTCATATACCAATGGACCATTCACCACTTAATGACCATTCACTTACGTCCACACTAATATGATTTCATTTGAAATGAACTACAACGCAACCCCAGAGTTTTCAAACAAACTCAGGCTTAGGGGCTTAAAAACTTTGGAGTAGTGAGGCGGAAACTACAATGTAGCAGTGTTTATGTAGTCTTATGCTTTTGCTCTTGTGTTTTTGGTTGTGGAAAGTCTAATAAAAAGACACAACCCTCTCCTTCAATGTCATATATTGCTCATATTTTTAAGAAAACAGAGAGAGAGTAGAGTAGAGATAGACAGGAAAGTCAGGGGAGACAGAGGGAAGGACATGCAGCGAGGGGCCCACCCAGACTCAAACCCAGGCTGCTGCGGTAAAGACTCAACCAGGGCCCCCCAAGAAAGATTTTGATTGAGTTTTTTAGGGCCTTTAGTAAATCTCTTGTTTCGAGAAAACCAAATTCTCCAGACTCAGTTACAAAGCCATGACTGTTCAGGGAAGGGGTTTAGTGAACAATCAGTTTTTTTTATGTTCCTCCTGTTATCATTCACATCATTTTCTTTTATTCAGGGGCCTCAAGGGCCACAGGGAGTCCAAGGAGAGAGAGGGCAGATAGGAGAAGGTCTGCCTGGACCAAAGGTGAGTTAGTGTTCGTGTCTTTTATGTCTCAGCCTCATGGGGCTCACAGTTTTTCCCGGGGAGCTCACGCACTAAAGCCAGTTAAAAGCTTTGAACTCTCTTGACCCCACTTTCATGCATTCATCTTCACTTCACCCACCTGCCCACTGACCTGCACAAAGGCCCCGTCTGGGCTCCAGATTCCAGGACGCATTGACAGGAAATTGACAACGTGTATGGTTACAAGAGACGACAACGCAACACAGAAGGTCCATAAATTCACATACAGCAGAGCAGCATGAGTCTCATTAGCTCACGGTACGACCCAGTCCAGTGATCGACATGAGAACAGGCCGGCACTGAGATGAAGATGCAGATAAAACAGGAAAGTAGCCAGAACTCCTTCAGACATGACAGCGCGAGTGACTCAGAGAGGAAAGAATGAGTTCGTTCCTGCGTCTGTGTCTGCTCAGTATGTACACACACACACACACACAAATACACAGACACATAAGATTGTCTCTCCCACATATGGACACACACCTACACAGGTGCACACACAGAGATGAAACTGCAGTTTGCGTTCTACACTTCAAAGACCACACATGGTGGGTGTAATGGCTTATTCACTGTTTTTAAATATCTTCAAAATGTGCAATTTTCAGTCAAAAAAAAGTAGGATTCAGTGCTTTCCCAATAAAATGTCATAGCTTGTAGCGTGGGGGAGGTTCTGAAGCAGCATTTACACCATCAAGTAAGGGTTTTTTTTTTTTCCATCAACAGTTAAATGGATAAATCATTATAAATATCCTGAGAAATGTACTAAACTTTTTTTTGTGAGTGGGGTTACAGTGCAAAGACAGTTTGTCATGTGGGCAAGCTATATCAGCTCCATAAGTCAACACCTATAAGCTGTGTGCCACTGTAACTGCAAAGGCTGTTAATTAACAGTGGAAATGTTGCCCTTTAAAATGCGAGTGCTTCCCATCAGATTGTGGGTGTAAAACAGACCAAACCTCCTGTGTTGTTTTGATAAATCCAGGCAGTTCAATTAAACGTGATTGGGATGCCTTTAGGTAATGACAGACGTTAATCACTTTCTGGCTTTGTTGCAACATTAACAGAGTGACTTCACATCAGAAGGCGCAGTAGCTATGATTCGGGTTAAATTCTTAATTTTTCCACTTGCCCCGGACCTTCATCTAATTTATCATTTGTCAGCTACCTCTGAGATTGTAACAGCTAGTTTCCACCTGTGAACAGACAGAGGTGTACCCCCCCCCCCCCCCCCCCCCCAAAGATTGGCCTCGGGGGTGCTCGTTTTTTCCTCAACAGGAGATTTGACCGCGCACTCGCAGATGGCGTTCTTGTTCTCAAGCAGCGTTCTTCACAGGACGTGTCTCGACAAGCTCCAGATTCACAGGAGCTCGGCAGCAATATTAGCCTTTTTCCACATCATTTGCACCTCAGCTTGTGTGCCAGAACGAGGGCTCGCACAGTTATATGACAATAAATCCATACTTTTTTGAAGATGTCATGCAAGTGCAGCCTTACTATGCTAATAAATGTACTCCTGTTTCTGACACTGTATTTCTGTTGTCCTTGGATGACCTTGGAAGACAGGGAAATTGTCTCAAGGGAACAAAGACTCATCTGCGGAGTCATCCCCAGCCAGACTTACAGGAGACTTACTGTCAACTTGGCTTACTGCTCTAATCCCTCATTCTATTCCTGTTTTCTTTCTGTTCATACTTATAGATCCTTTCTAGACCCATTTTAAGACACACAGAATACTTTGCTTTGAATCATATTTTTGTCCAGTATGTTTTTTACACACAAATTGGTCAGTAAACCACTAAGAAAGGGTTAAAAGCTCACCCACTCTTTCTCCCTCTATACAGAAACTATCATGCAAATATGAATATGCCTCAGGCTTTTGGCCCAGTTACACATACTGAGTACCTAACCCAGTACAAACCATACACTTCAGAGAATGTCTCACTTTTAAAGTAAGAAATAAAATAAATCTTCCTCTTACAAATAAAGTTTAATATACTCGACATTGCCGCTGCAGCCTTGGTCAGGTATGACCAGTAGTTTATGATGGCTGACGTTAGATAGATATTGAATTACTAAGCCAGTTCTAAGACTTGAACCATTGTCCTGTGTTTGTTACATACAGTAGTTGTAACATGCTTATATACTGTAGTTCCACAGCCTCAGTTTAAAAGAAGCCAAGCTGATGTTAACCATGTGTATACAAAACTTTTACTGAGCTGGCTGGAAAACACTTACACTGGTTTTTACCTCAATAGTCATAGAAACAGCGTGTTACCTGTACCAGTGATCTGAGCTCATTCTAAAAGGCGTGCAACCTTGGACACAAACTGATTCATGGGATTCAAAGGAATAATATTACCTTTTTGTTAACAACACATCTAAAAGGACTAATATCAGAAAGTTGTTTGTGCTATTATTGCAATATTAATTGCATTTACATTTTATCAATAAATAGACCAACCGATTTTATTTGCTTACCATAGACTGAAATATCTCAGCAACTATTGAATGGATTGCCAAGGTATGGAAGCCCATTCCCTGTCAATATCCAGTAGGTCATTATAATGAGAAACTTTCTCAAAATAATAACTTAGTATTTTAAAATGATGACAATCTCAAAATGAGAAACATGCCATTTCTTTAGGCACGTGTTTCCTCATATTTTATTTCGATAGCAATGACAGAAGGCCAGCATACTAGTGCATTGTTCTGAGACAATAAATCTTGACTTGAGAAAGTTTCTCATTCATTTTAGATACTAAGTTGTTATTTTTAGATATTAAGTCATTATTTTTAGATAGTAAGTCATTATTTTGAGGTATTTTGAGGTTTCTCATTATTTTGAGATACTTGGTCTTTATTTCAAGTTTGTCATTATGATAACTTTCTTAATAACAGGATTTTTTTTCATCACATTGGCAGAAATGGGCTTCCATACCATAGAGATCGGTTGCACCATCAGCAGATTAACTTTATACTTAATGATAAATATCTCAGTATCTACTGGATGGATTGGCATGAAATTTTGTACGTACAACATTCATGGTTCCCAGATGAGGTATCCCAATGACTGTGCTGATCCCTCAATTTTTCCTGTGGCAAATCCTATCTCTGTTTGTGGTTTAGAGTGAAATGCCTCAACAGATAATGGGATTATGAAGAAGTTTGGTACAGACGTTAATGTTCCCTTATTAATACATTTGTATAACTTTGCTGAGCCTCTGACTTGTCATCTAACTGCTAGCATGCTCTCAAGTCATTCTTTTTATATATTTTAACTGCTATTACAAGAGCCAAAATGGTATAACTTCTCTGTCTCTCTTTACAGGGAGAGCGAGGCTTGGAGGGGCCACGGGGGCCCAGAGGACAGCCGGGCACTGGAGTCAAAGGAGACAAGGTAGAATACAGAGAGGGTGTAAATAAGACGCCTGGCTGAAAAGCCTTCACACAGGAATGAAAATAAAACGAGTGTCCTATTGCGAAGAAGGCCAGGAGTTGGCAGAGTCACCAGTGAATCCACAGTGAATGCATTCATGCAGGGTGTTATATAGGAGGTCAGAGTTTACAGGTGATGAATCAAGGTTAAAGCTTGAGTTGTGTAGGAGGAGTGAGGCTTCTTGGTCTGGTTTGATGAAAGTGAAAAAGCGAACTCTGCACTGGCACAGTCAGACAAAGATATTCTCTCTTTCTTTCAGGGTGTGTTTGCAGGTCTTTTCAGCCATCCCGCAATCTTTTTAATCACAGACTTGAAAATGTATTTTAAAATCACGTAATTCATCGTTCATTACACTGGAAGATGACATTAACATTTAGGAATCTTCCTGAGGAAAAAAGGGGTCTTTTAAAACCGAAAGCTTTTACATGGGATGGATTGTGATGACAGTTTTATCGGAGCTGATAGATAATTGCAATGTTCCCATGTGGTAATGACAAACCAGTACCTATAATGTCGATGCTGCAGGTGACAGATAAAAAGAAATTGAAAATAAGGCAAATGTTATTGAGTTGTGTGTATACTAAGAACTGACTGCTGAATGTACTCATGTATTGCAATAAATAGTATATATTCATTACTGAGCCTAAAGGAAATGCACAGGATCTTGGGAAAGAATGTATTAAAGGTGGGTGCTTTCCACATGTAGTAAATCATGAACTGTACCGGCTGGCATTTGAGTGTGATGCACTGTCATGCTATCAATATTTACATGCTGTTATTATCATTAACCTCCATATTTACCTGAATCTATAGGGGGATTTTGGACCTCCAGGTCTTCCAGGGCCCCTTGGCCTCCCAGGATTAGGCATACAGGGCGAGAAGGCAAGTACTTATAATATTACCTATAGCATTTATAACATGACTCCTACTGTGACTTACACTACCATAAATTTACAGTTTTGCATGTTATTCCTTAATTCCTTAAATGTACATGCTGTTCCAGTCTTTCTTAGGGACTGTACACAAATTACTGTACAAAGATTATTGCTTTTTAGCAAGCAAGAACCCACTGTTATTAATATTTTCTTTAGATCCTCCCTTTGACGCAGAAAATAATCACAACAACCTCCTCCCACATGTAAAAATAATATAACAATATTAAATTGGTACAACTTGTTTATATATTAATAACTAAACAAGACAAAGCTTAAGAGTTTGAGGACCGTAAACCTTTACGCAACCATAACAAAATAATAACTATTCCAGTCATTCTCTATTCTTAGCCATGCTAGCAGTGTGGCTCGAGAGATGACAACATCAGTCAGTTGGTTGGTCGAGCTGCCACTTTGGTCCTGAGTGAAATACCTCAACAACTATTGGAGAAAAAAATAATCCTTTCTGACATTTGTAGCTTTGAGTGAAATATCTCAACGTCTACCTGATGGACTGTCATGAAATTTGCGACAGATATAAACTGATTCTCCTCAAAATGAATTATAATCAACTTTGGTGATCCCTTACTTTTTCAACTAACATCACCATCAGGTCAAAGTTGTAATTTGTCTCATAAATTTCTTCATGAATAAATACCTGCAAAAAAAATGACATTCCCATCAACCACAGCTGTGCTTTGTGTTTAGTGTTAAATAGCAAGTACACGTCAGCATGTTAGCGTTGTTTTTTCACCAGCCAAGCACAGCTCTTGTCGCTCCACTTTTTATTACTCTCCCCACCAATAACTCAGCTACAGAGTAGCCACTAGTAAGGCAACTACCTACTACACTTATTCAGGTATATGAGCCTTCTCATTCACTATGATCTGCAAATCTGCGGCTGGTCGCTTTGAGGCTAAAAAAATCTCAATCCAAACTCTTCTCCTGTGTGGTTCTAAGTGGTTGTTGTTGCCGCTGAAAAAGAAATCAGCAAGAGGCAGTAGCTATGTGAGATTCTGAACACTGAAATTAAAGATGAATTTGATGACGTAGTCTTTGTATGAGGTCAGTCTGACAGATATAATTGAACCAACATGATGCGTGTGTTTCTTACGTATTTGTATTTTCGAGCAACAGCTGGAGACTCAAGGGAGACTGTTTCCTGTTGACAGCTGAGCCAAAGATTACTTCCCTGATATCAAAGCACAAGTTAATTACCGTCAGAAAATGGTTCTGGTCCACATGTGGAAGAGTTAGGGAGACAGGTGTGTGCACCATGTGTTCCCACAACACAGGTCTTCATGGGTCCAGAAATTTGGGCCTGAACCCCAAAAGACCCATAAATGTACCACCCAGAACTGAACCAGAACGGGTCAGTTACTTGAAAGCTGGAACCCATGCAGAACTGAGAAGTGCCAAAACTGAAAGCGACCCAGACTTGTTCATTATTATTTGGAAACTTGTCCCAGACCCATGCTGAGCCAAGAAATGCTGGACACAAACCCAGCCAGGAGACAGAAACCCGATCAGTACTAATTTTCCAACTGACTGTTGACACTGATGTTGTTGGTAAGTAGTGTAGTGTTTTACCAACAAGTTAACGCTAATTTACAACTTGTCAGAACAAAACTTATTGATATTACTTCATAATAAGAATATATAATATAATCTTCTGTGCCTGTCCATGATGTATATAATCCATCCTCCTCACCTGGAAAGTTGGTAAAATACATCCATGATGTCTGATCACAGCTGGATGAAACATAATGTTCCAGGACCCACAGTAATAGAGAACTGCAGGGTCCCTTGACTAATAGCCAATGGGGTTTTTTCTACCACTTCGCAAAAAATAAAAAATATACATGTCATGCATGGGGTATTTACAGATGTATCTCAAACATGTATTAAGCACAGACCTTATTTCATGAATCTAACCACAATTCCTTTCAAAAAACCCATACACTTCGGGATGAGGGAACCAGAGGTGCAAAATTACTAAGTTATTCCAGGTTGTAGGGCTCATTCCTGCAGCACTCTTAAGAGTGGGATCTGACCCAGACCTGTTTTACTGTAGGAAATGTGGATCTGAACCCATATGGGTCCCAGGTCTGGTCTCAGGGCCAAGGGTTCGGATGGACCTGGACTGTAAACTGCCATATTATACTGCATATTTAACTTCACTGTAGTTCTGTGTCCTCGTATGAAGCAGAACACATTCGATCAATTAAAGCTAATAATCCAAAGGTATTGTCAGTTGAAACTTGACCACCACCCAATAATTCGTGTTAATTCTTGATAGATGGTTCCTCTTTTTATTATTGCATCTATATATCCTTGCAGGGTGTAGAAGGACCAAGGGGGCCACCAGGGAGCAGAGGCCAACCAGGAGAGGGCATGCCTGGACCCAAGGTGAGAACGTACACTCAGTGTTATGAAGTTTGATGATAATGCCAAATTAACACAATCAAATAAATAAAATACTATTCTTTCATAGCCACTCCCCAGTGTCTATTGTTTAAAATGGGGGAATAATAAGAATGGTGTCTTGTCTCACACAGGGGGACCAAGGGTTGCCGGGTGAGGTCGGCGCCCCAGGGGAGAGAGGGGCTGGAGACCCTGGAGCTAAGGTTGGTCAAAGCGCTGTGGTGCATCAACAGCAATCATCCATACTTTTTCTCAGTGAAAAGTTTCCAGTCGATAAACTGACATAGATCCCTGAATCTGTCCTCAGGGCGAGCCAGGATCACCAGGAATGGCGGGTTTGCCGGGGCTGCCGGGAGAGGACGGAGCCCCTGGACAGAAGGTAGTTTGGAGGTTGTCTGCTCCAATATGCATCCTGTATAAGCAATCAAAAGTCAATTCATTGGATGCCTATGTGTGTTTGTGTCATCAGGGTGAGCCAGGAGCTACAGGTCTCAGGGGGGCAGAGGGGGCACCTGGAATTGGCACTCAGGGTGAAAAGGTAAAAAGTGACATTCCCTGCTAACTTTTTTGCTTGCTACATTGTATGATAATGAAAGTCACTGCTATCAGGTTAGTAATTAAATTTCCAATGATGATCTTTTAAGGGTGACCAAGGCCAAAGAGGAATAAGAGGCTTGACTGGTCCACCTGGCATTGCAGGACCCTCAGGACCAAAGGTTAGAGGCGATTAAGCCATTATTAGCTCTTATATAATTCAATAAATGTTTCTGCCTGTGGCCTCTTGGAGGGGTAAAAAAAGGTGAGGAATAATAAGAAACGATAAATCATTGGTTAATGATTTTAACCACTTGGTTTGCTTTGATCTTAATCAGGGAGAACCAGGGGCGCAAGGCCGGGCGGGTTCTCCTGGTCCACCAGGCCGTTTCATCGTAGGACCCAAGGTAACTACTTTCAGTTCCACTGCAGTGACCTTACAAAACCTTTTGTTGGAGTTTATTAGATTTGCTGGACATTTTCATAAAACAAGTGATCATGATTTTGATTGATTTCCAAGAGTTTGTGTTGGTTGGCATAATCAAGGGATACACGATAATTTTCTTGAAAGAGCTGGGAGTTAAGTGGAATAACTGTATCTTGTTGCACTAGCAACAATTGACATCTGTTACACAGTGATGTAATGTCAGCAGTGGTGGAAGAAATATTCAGATCATTTTTTAAAGGTGCCCTGTGGAGTTTTCACATGTATACATACATTCGGACTCAACAGATGTGATATATTTGAAATCATACATTGTTTACATTCATGCTTGCATGCTAGCAATCTTCTTCTTACTGTCTTTGTGTGCATATTGTGCACCACCACCACCTAAAGTCCATCTGAGGCATCATGGGAAACATGTATTGTGTAAATAAATAAATGTGTAATTCGTCACCCATGTGCTCAGGAGAGTACGTGTGTGTGCCTGTGTGTGGACAACAGAGACCCATTTGTAAAAACACTCTCCCATAGAGCTACCAGTGGTCAAAAACTCCACACTGTACCTTTAAGTAAAAGTACCAGTACCACAATGTAAAAATAGTTTATTACAAGGAAAAGTATTGAATACAAAGTGATATTAAAAGCATGTGGTAAGCAAAAAAAGTCAAAGTCAAAATACAAAAGATGATTATATTGATCATCAGCTAATTATGTATTTAGTACAAAAGTAAAAGTTCTCATTATGCAGCAGAATGGCTCCCATCAGTGTTGCAGTTGTCATATATTATGTTTTTGGATTAAATACATTAACATACATAATGGATGGATGTAAATGCGTTTTCCTGTTAGAGCTGATTTTAACTATTTTATATACAGTGGGCAAGGATTCCATTAGTGGCTCTAAATGCCCCAGGTTAACTCTGTGGCAATTACTTTGTGGCCACTTGATGAACTACATATTTGTTTGTTAATATATACATCAAAAGCACAGTGTGACTAAAATGATAAAAGACTGTAAGCAATCCTATATAACTTAAGCTGGATAGCTGCACTGTGGCAAAATGTGGCAATTACAATATCATGGTAAACGCTAATCTATAGTCTAACAATATCACAGGAGAGGGAGTCAGAGAGCCGACTCAGTAATAGCAGCAATATCTAATAAAAAATTAATATCATCAGCCACCATAAGCCACTGTTCATGTGAGACCAAGTAAGTGTGTAGCAACACAACCCCTGACTGTATTGAATGGGGGCAAGAGCGTGTTTTACAACTCATGAAATCAGCTTTTAATTTGCAAGAGGAAGACTGTGTCCTTATTGATTTTCTTATTTTGAAAGTCACATAGTGTTACTTTAAAGCATAAACTGGATATAAAAAATATATAAATAATAATAAACAATATATAAAGTAACTGCTGCATTATTACCTCAGTAAGGCCAACTTTTATTAGACAGATCAGTTGATATTATGCTTTCAAAATACATATTATTAAATATTTCTTCATGTAATGCAATTATAGACTAGATGAATTAAATTATAAACCAAACTAACTTGGGGAACTCAGGGTGGTACAGGAGGCTGAGGCATGTGGCTTTTGAGCACGTGTTTGCCCCCAAGTGGGGCAAGTCCTGACTGTTACATCATATTTTGCATCACAATCCAATACAGCTTTTGTATTCAAACTCTGAATCTGTAAGTGGTAAATGTCTCCAGTATGTCCAGTAAATGCAGTGGAGTAGAAAGTACAACACAGTACTGTGTAAAAGTACTTATTTTCATGCCACCAGTACTATGTTATGAACTTTATTGATATGGCATTACTTTAAATGTTATGAATGTGTTGTGTTAAAGAAAGCTAAAATGTTTTTCTAGGGTGATATTGGTCCAAATGGTCCTCCAGGTGCGATTGGGGAAACTGGCTACGGGCTTCCTGGTCCAAAGGTGATGCTCAGTATAAACACTGTATACTGTATAACTTTTGTCTAATTCATGTCTTTGATGTCAGCCTGTCAACACACACTCAGGTTTTCAAGACGAGTGCAGCATGTTGTCAGAGCTAAACAGTCTAGGTTTGGAAAATCAATTATGGAATTAAATGTAATTAGAGGCGGGTCTGGCAGCTCATGTGTGCGCTTTCATCATGAAGATCATTTCTTCAGGATCTAGCAGGAACAGAGATGATCTCAAAAAACATTCTGGAATTTGTTGGAAATATCAGCTAATAAAATGCTACAGCATGTTTTATAGTTTTAACCTTCCCCTGTTTTGATGAATCGCAAAATACTCAGGACAGAAGCACGCAAAGGAGCGGGAAGCACGTGTTCATTTACATCCATATTTCAGTATTTCAAAATTAGTTTATAATTCACTTTGTGTCCTTTCCATGATTGAATTATTATCTGTGTGCTACAGGGTGACCGTGGAGATCCAGGCCCTCCAGGTCCATTTGGTCCCAAAGGAGACGGCTATCCCGGCCCCATGGTAAGGAACTGATTGAGTCACTGACATGCCCATGTGTCCACTCATAAAGCTGTTCATTGTGTCTCGTCCTCTATCTATCTGTCTTTTGTCTTCCGTATTCTAACCATCAGTTCCAGCCGCCTATCCATCACTGAGACATTTATTACAGTATCTGACCCTCATATATCTCCTGAGTATGTTTTCCTTAATTAAGACCATATAGTGACGACACACAGCAGTGAAATCAGGAGTAGCATGATCACTGATGAAAAGATTTAAAAGAATAGCTCACCATTTTAGGAAACATTAAATATTATTAGCTTTTTTACATTAAATGAGAAAAATTGTTAGCTTAGCTAAGCATAAAGACTAGAAACAGGGAGAAACAGCTAGCCGGGCTCTGTCCAAAGGGAAGATCAGTGTACCAGTGCCTCTAAAGCTCACTAATTGATAAGTTATATCTAGTTCTGTAAAAAACAAATGTGTAAAAACTTCCAGGAGTGTCTGCCCCTTTAATAACTTTACCATCTCTGTGAGAGTATTCTACCTTAGTGTCCTGTGTTGTTTAGGGACCTCCTGGTCTGCCAGGACTAACAGGAGAACCCGGCCCTGAAGGAGTGGGCATCCCTGGACCAAAGGTGAGAACTTGATTCTGTCAGATCAGAAAATAATATCTGTCAAGTGGGTGCATGTTGGAGGAAAGAAAGTGATGTGTCTGTCATAAAGTTGCAGTAGTGCATATCATACTAGTGTACTTTGCTTATGTCTACGAATGCCTAGCATTAAGACTGGAAGCCGGGGGAAACGGCTACCCTAGCTCTCTCCAAAGATGAAAGAGTTTGCCCACCGGCACCCCTACAGCTCACTATATACAGATCCCATATTGTATAGTGAGAGTTCCATGATGTCTTTTTTGATAGTAAAGCAGGTCCAGGTTCTATGTTAATACTGTGAAAGTATCAAAGCCTCAGTCCACAGAGAAATGCACACAGCCTGTATTCAGAAACTGAGCCTTAAAACCAGCCGACAGGACTTCTGTAACTTTGTGATGTCACAACGAAGTGGTCACCGTCTTCAGGAACTACTGTCAAATATATTGAGCCAATTCTGGTTTAATCAGTGTTTGTATAACCTTGAGAAAATTACCACTGCAGACATCATGTATTAGTTGCTGTTTTTATTTGATAATGGCCATTCTGTTTTTAAAAAGCAACAAATCTTAAAATATAATATGATACCAGTTGGATGTGCTATGTGAGGCCAGAATTACCAGTGCAATTTTGTGTTAAGAGTTTTGCTAAATAAACCTCTGTTGTGAAGAGCAAAAGCCAAAGCAATTGTCAAATCTGCACTGGAGATAAGTGAAAATATGTCCCCACTGAAAGATTTGGCCCTTTTTTTTTTCTTTTTTTTTTGGGGGAGGAAACTAATTAAAGGAAACAAGATTTTACAGGTGTACATTTCTCTGATGGATTGTAATATGCTGTGTGTAAGTATTCATATATCTTCATATATTCAATGTGTGTTCTTTGCAGGGGGATATTGGTTTCCGAGGGTTGCCTGGTTTACCTGGACCTCCGGGCGAAGGACTCCAAGGACCCCTGGTACTTGATAATGTTTATGTTTCCCTGATTTTACTTCCATCTAAAATGAGTGTTCATTTAGATTTTTAACTCATGAAAAACAGACTTCACACTGTTTTTATGCAAACATGTTTCAAGGACAACATTTTACTATGCAGGAAGCCTTCTGTAATTTAATTTGACATACGACCAGATGGTGGTGATTGAGTCATTTTCTCTGAAGAATTGTGTCTTAGCTGCAGTCAGAAAGTTCCAGATTGAAAAAGAGTGCTTCATCTTGTGTGTGAACATGCCCACCACAGGAGCCTTATATTCAAAGGCTGCCAGTACATTCGTTCAGGGTATTTATCATGATTTTCCCTGCAGCGCTCTGACACATTGGTGCAGAGTGTGAATCTCCACAGACATATGTGCCTGATGAGAAGCACTTGGCTCAACAGGCCTAAGTGAGGAAACACCCAGCACCAGTATGTCCCAAAATATCACATCCAGATTCCCTGCAGGTTTCAGACCAGTGTGTTTGCAGGTCCAAGCGCTGTCACAGTCATGCAGCGGTTGACAAGATGTAATTGAGGAGTCATCTAAAGCCGTCAAAAGCAGATCATGTTGGCAGACTTCTGTCCTGATCATGTTGAGAAAATCGTGATGTTAGGAATTCATGACTCAGTATTATAAAACAGGAATAATCCACACCTCGAAGGGGTTATGTCCTCGAAAACTGACTGGCTTTTCAAAGTGTTTTTACATTCATTTTACATTTGGTCAAGAAAGTTAAATTATTGATTATACATGTGATTCATTTTGGACAATTTGACCATATTCTTACATTCAAAATTCAAATGACATAAGACTGTGGTTGCTAACCTTTTCCAACTCATGGTCCACTTGAAAATCTCAAAAAATGTTGGCGGCCCACATCAGACCCCATAACAATACGGAGGCCAAATAATTCCCTTTCATTGCACTTTTTATTTTAACAATAATGATTGAACATTCATGACCGAACTGAAAGCATCTGTCTCTTGACTCTCTTTCCTTTTAATTCTCCCTGTTGCTAATCAGCTATCCACTTTGATACTCCAGCTTTTGCCATTGTAATCTTTTAGTGCACAATCAGACTGAAATAGCAAACAAGTATGTGGTCCAGCTGGCAACAACATAAAAGTTCATGATTGGCTTATTAAGTTGATAGGCCTTAATACGAGAAACAAAACAAAACAAAACAAAATGATGACATGAGTTTTTAAACCGTTTCAAGATCATTTCTAAACATATACAGTATATATTATAATAGCATCTTTTCAACAGAATTGTGCAGTTTTGCATATGATTTGTCAGCATTATAGCAAAACCTTAATATACAATAAGAACAAAGGATATGAAGCCCCTAAATGTATTATTATGTATTATGAAACATTTCTATTTTATAATGTCACTGTCAATGCAGCAGCAAACTCTGAATAAAGCTGTTTCTCTGGAACTGTTCGGGGGACACAGGATGTCTCGGAGGGGTCCGTTCAGCTTGTTGAACGGACATTCTCACTCTGATATGTACAAATGTGGCTTAAAACTGCGTTAAAATCAGGCAGAGAACCACAACGCTGACACATGCACAAAGGGGATATGACATCACTGACATCAAATGAAATGGACTGTTATCTTGATTCAAATTATGGATTTTTCTAGGTTTGAAAATTGCTGGAAACATTTTGGGTAATTCAAGAACACAGCTAAACAAAATATATAACATAGGTCTAATTGTTTTTTAGACACTTAAATGCAGAGAAGTTACATACATACGTTTCACTTCACTTCTTCAGTCCAAAGACCTGATTTTCAAATTCTGCCGTTTACGTCACGAACCATCCACACCCCTCAGGTCGTCTGGGGCAGGCCTGCTTATTGTCCCAAGGTCCCCAGAGTCGAAACCAAACATGGAGAAGTAACGATCACTTTTTATGCAACGCATCTGTGGAAGAAACCCCTTAAAAACTTAAGATCCGCTCCAGCTGTCAGCTATTTTAAATCAAGGCTGAAGCGTATTCACTGGAACTACAGCGTCATTTTTATTCTCCTGTTTATTCCAACTTATTTCACCTTTCACTTATTTCCATCTTCTTTTTAAATCCTCTTTGTGTCAGTCTTTTTTATCTTATCTTGTCTTTCTTTTGTATATCATCTAAATGCCTTTAAGGTGTCTGTGTGTGAAGCACTTCAAACTGTCTTGTTGTTGAATGGTGTTATACAAATAAACTTGCCTTACAGGGTAACCCTGGGCGACCTGGCCCACCAGGGCCAACAGGGCCACAAGGACAAGGAGTTCAAGGGCCAAAGGTAATCTATGACTTGTTGTCTTCTTTATCAGATACTGAATTATTTCTGAGAGATTTTCATTCTGCTGCACATTCATATTGTGCTCAATAGTTTAACCATGAGCATATTGTACAGTATTTGTTGATCTGTGTCACTGAGTTTGCTTCAGGGTGAACAAGGGGCCCAGGGCGTGACAGGGCCAAGGGGACAGCCTGGAGAGGGCTTCCCTGGAGCTAAAGTGAGTTCTGTTGTTTGAATGTGGGGTTGTGTGCACATATTATGTTCTGACCACTGACATTTTGCTGTACGTGTGGCAGGGTGACCGTGGCTCAGCAGGGGAGAGGGGGTTGAAGGGGATCAAAGGAGATATGGGCGATCCGGGAACCTCAGGGCAACCTGTGAGTGATGCTTTTATAAGCACTTTTACTGCGGACCGCTTTGTCACAGGCAAAAACAGGGTTTAAACCTTCAATGATCTGTATGGAAATGTAATATATTATGTTCCAACTCTTCAACATGTTGTTTCTTACCTTAGGGCCGACCTGGTATCAAAGGTGAAGCAGGACTCACTGTGAGTCTCCTCGCTTTTTCATTTCCTTTTTCATTAGTTTATTCTCATGTTTATTTAAATGCTCAAACTGTGTTGGTGTGTTCATTTCAGAGAGAGGACATCATTCGAATGATCAAAGAGATCTGTGGTAAGGTCTCTCATGATCCTTTCAATATTCTTTTCACTTCTCAGTATTGACCGTTATAAGAGAAGATTAAGTTTCTGAACCTTAGCCACCCTCGTCTTATCTGTGCATCATTAGATCAGATTCCACAGACTGAACCTCGTCAAAGTGACGTTTTCAGTCATGAGCTCATATTTTCATGTGATGTGATTCCAGGATGTGGGATCAAGTGTAAGGAGAGGCCCATGGAGCTGGTGTTTGTCATTGACAGCTCGGAGAGCGTGGGCCCAGAGAACTTTGAGATCATCAAGGACTTTGTAAATGCTCTAGTCGACCGGGTCACAGTGGGCCGCAACGCCACCAGGATCGGCCTGGTGCTGTACAGCCTGGAGGTGAAGCTGGTGTTCAACTTGGCGCGCTACGTCACCAGACAAGACATCAAGCAGGCCATCAGGAACATCCCATACATGGGAGAGGGCACGCACACGGGTACGGCCATTCGTAAAGCTACACAGGAGGCCTTCTACAGTTCACGTGTTGGAGTCAGCAAAGTTGCCATCGTGATCACTGACGGCCAGACGGACAAACGAGAGCCAGTCAAGCTGGACATAGCCGTGCGGGAGGCACACGCTGCTAACATTGAGATGTTCGCTCTGGGGATTGTGAACACCTCAGACCCGACGCAGGCTGAGTTCCTGAGAGAGCTGAACCTGATCGCCTCTGACCCAGACACCGAGCACATGTTCCTCATTGATGACTTCAACACGCTGCCAGGTAAGAGGAGCTCAGCTTTGGTAGGTGTCAATAAGAGATGTCACAGCTACAATGCTGAGGATATGTTCGAGGTGACTTGGGAATTGTGTTGCCGCAGCGTAGTTTGTCTGCCAGACCATGAAATGTCTATTTTAAAACTGTAAAATGTTGCACTAGTTTTCATGTGTTTGTTATAGGTTGAAAAAAAAAGATTATTAAACATGAAAGTACATATAAATGTAGCAGTAGACAATAATTTTATACATTTTATATTAGACCAAAATCATGATTACTGTACTTGAATATTTTAAAAGCATGCTTATGTTTTTAGGTTTCATTTCTAGCCAGTATAGTTGGAAAATCAGAGATGTGATAGGAATGAGTGAATGAATGAGATATATCTGATAGTAATTAGTGAGCTTCAGATGTCTTGGTCGGGGAATTTGAACTTTGGACAGATTGAAGCAAACTGTCTCCCTCTGTTTCCGGTCTTTTTGCTAAGCCTAGCTAATTTCCTGCAGGTTCGATCTTAATATTTAATGTAAAGACGAGCGACTGGTATTGATTTTATCATCTAACTCTCAGCAAGTAAGTAAATAATTATTCCCTGAAATATCTAAGTCTTCCTCTTATTTTCATTGAGGCTATTTCTCTTCCTCGCTGGTGGACAGATTTGTCCAGGAAAGCAGTATAATTTATGCTATGCTTTGAATAATAGCAGTTGCATAAAGAATATGATTTGCAGGTAATGAACTAAAACAAACATACGGTCCTTTAATATCACAGATCTTTTATGTGATATATAACCAAGGCTTGAAACAAGTGTAAGAGCATCCTAGAAATGTTTTACCAAGACTGAGTCTACAGCGATGCTAGCAGCCATGCATTAATTAGGCATCAAACATAAAGTTTATTTGAGGCTAATGGGGACGTCATATTAGGACAGTCTTTAGAGATGCCAAAGTCACGGTCCAGCTGCCTTCATCCTCCAGCTCTGGCTCTGACTCCTCCTCTCTGGGTCTCTCTGTCTCAGCTCTGGAATCCAAGCTGGTCAGCCAGTTCTGCGAGGACGAGAACGGAGCCCTGATATACAACAGAATAACTAACGGCTACAACGGCTATAGAAACAATGGCTACAATGGCAACAGGAATGGCATCAATGGGCACTACGCCATCGGTGGCTATGGATACCAGCCTGCGACTGAGCAGGAAAAACTGAACGGGCGACAGGCTGGCACCAACGCTGGCACCAGCACCCACAGCCATGGAGGCCGGGTAGAGGCCACCCAGCATGGCAGTAAAGGATCCAGCACAGCACATGTACGGAGCATTTAAATGTGTATTTACATTGCACAGAGATCATTACTGAAAGGCACAAAGTGTTAACGCTGGTTTTGTCACCACCAGGGCGGAGGAGCGCAGCACACTGAGACAACAAACTGGGGAACTGAGCGCGGGGACACGTTTAACCGCGAAACCTCAGATCTCAGACCCGTCCCTCCTACCAGAGAGGACTCCTCCATTAGCCAAGGCTCCTCCTCATCCTCATCCTCATCTTCATCATCAACATCATCATCATCATCATCCTCTTCTTCTACAAACATAACCATATCATCTTCAGGTGTATCTGTACAGAACGTACCTGCCCCAAGGCCAGCTCTCCCCAAAGGTACAGACAGTCCATCGGACTTGTATGTTTACTCTATTTTTCCTCAAGAGAATGTGTTTTTTAATTGTCAGCGCAGGTATAGACATGGCACAGTTACAAACAGAGCAGTCACCCACAACAAGCATAATTACAGAGAAACACTATCAACAAAAGAAAATGAACAAGCAAAGCTGTTTCCTGTAAATGACGCAGACACTTCCCAGGCAACAGACACGAGATTAATCATGCCTCAAAGTCTCTTTAAAATGAAACAAGTAATAGTATATATGTGTGCTGTTATACTTTTTAAATACATCATTCCTTCAGTGTTGTCCAAATAGTTCTTCCTCAGACACACCTTGGTGTTAGAGATTGTGACAATGAACTTTGGTTTCATTGTGTCCCTTTTCAAATAAGTGTAATTTAAAAGAAAAACTATATTTGTGAATCAATTTTCAGGTAGTTGGGTCAAAATTGGACCAGCACTGATGAAATCATGTATTTTCCTTTAATTATCATATATGCATAATTATGACCTATTAGTATAATAAGTATTAAGAACCAACAGCAAACATATTTCTGAAATGTGAATATATAAATAGGGATGAAATTATAGGAAACCAGCTGGAGCGAACAAAATAAAAGCAAACTGGAGCAGGAAAGAGGAAGGAAAGGAGGCACGTCCGAGAAGTTATGAAATAAGTTAGTAAGTTAGTTAGTATCACAGTGGCGTGACGTGAAGAGACATGGAAAGTGACTGCAAACTGAATCCTTCTTTATTTTCACTGCTGATAAATGCAAAGAACATGAGGTTAAGTGATGTAACATCCAACCAAATGTTCAAAAGCAAATAGTAACTACCACCCCGCACAATGCCTCAGATAAACTATTATTCATTCACCTTGACTGCTGATGTTTTGTACAATTGCTCCAAAGGTATGCGCTCACCTCTCTCTGTGCCGCAGTGACTAATTAACTTCACAGACCTCTGGAGAATTTTTGAGCCATAAAAAACATGATGAATCAACATCATCCTTGAGTTTGCAATACAGAGTAAAAGTTAAAGGATTTTTACTTTAAGGTCACAGTGTTCAGTCTAAAGGCAGTAGATTGTAAAGACTTATTATTGACCCATTAATGTTCTTGTTTGTATAAAATTGATGAAACTTCATACAGCTAGGCTATAATCGACCAAACAAACCTGGTATATTGTTGCGGTAGTATTTATAAAACCTATCACTGGCATTTAGTGAAAAGGTAACTCAGCTAGAAAATTAGAAAGATCAAACAAATTATGTTAATTATCATTTTCTGACGAGATCTTTTCTGCGGCGTCCGTCTGAATCACCCGCGCAGGACAGAACTTCATTATTATAGCTGCGGTTCAGCTTAATCTGTGCTCGTTTTTAAACCCCGGCAAGTTCCAGTTTAGCTGAAGCTGCTTTAAACTGCAGCAGATCAAAATGTGATCAGATCTGCCGTGATGTCTCGTGACAGATGAATCTCCAGTGAGGCTCTGGTCCAGTGTGGAGCCCATGTGCTGGAGGGGACACAGCTTTCCTAAAAGCAGTCCCTGTGTCTGCAGCAACTAGAGGGAAGGAGATTGAAGAGTTCAGGGCCTGGCTCCGGGGTTATGATAAGTGCTCTGTGATTGACAGGCTCTGTAATGAGGTCATGTAGGTGAGGAGCAGGGAGGCCAATTATTACCAGCCGCGACAGCACGGCCGGTATTGTTTTCACCTAGTTCAGTCGGTATGTGTGTGTCTCATCATGGCGAAATGTGGTCCTGGAGTACTATAGCGGAAGCTACCACAGAAGAGGTTTTGAGGACTTGTCTGTCTGTGGAGAGATTTTGTCAATGTGATAGCGTCAGTGGTGCCGACAGGATTATATTTCATAGTACTCACAAGAACCACCCGTCTGCTTGTGGGCCACCTTTATATTTCCTACTACAGTCGCCACCTGTCCCATATGATACGGGATTGTCCTATATTTGAAGATAAAATGCTGCGTCCTGTATTGATTCAATTTGTGCCATATCTGAAATAATGTAATATCAGAACTACTGAGTATTGATCAAAATGTTACCAGGTGTGATCCCAGTCTTTTTCAAGAGGGCAGTGCCTAAGTGGAGTGGGCGGACAGGTCATGAATCGTTTTCTCTCATCTAACCTCATCTTATATGACGTCTTTTTCCGCAGAGACCGTGCCCTTAGACCCTCGCTGTGGCCTGGTTCTGGACCAGGGCACGTGTCGGGACTATAACATTCGCTGGTATTACGACAAGCAAGCCAACGCCTGTGCCCAGTTCTGGTACGGAGGCTGTAACGGCAACAGAAACCGCTTTGACACAGAGGAGGAGTGCAAGAGGACGTGTGTGATCGCCAGATCCACCGGTAGACTGTCGTGATTCATGCCTGCCATGCTGATGTCATTTATGTTATTCACACCTGCCCTGCCCACCTGCAAATGTGTCTTTTTCTTTGATTTTTTTTTTTTTCCTTTTGTAATTTCCTCAGCCGCAATGAGGCCATAACAATCTTATTGGTTCCAAATGTTTTAGAGTATTTACTTCCGTATGTTCTTTTTTCTCGAAGGCTGAGTGAAGGCATCTGCCATACATCTGCTGTAGATACTTCGATGAGGGGCAGCTAATACCAGCTTTTTTCACTGGGTTATGTAAAGTTTGTGCATAATCCTCAGGCATATACATGTACACTGATGTTTCATATCACTGCTACGTTATAGCTCCTGTCTTTGTGCCCCCTCATATAGAACCTATTGTAATATTATCCTCCTCTAAGTACAGAGAAAGAGAGCCTTTTGATATATACCTCTATTGTTTTTATAATAGCATCTCGTGCAGGAGATACTCCATCACTCCTTCTCAGGAATACAGATGAGCACTTCCACTTCCCTGGGGATTCATGCACCTATGGGACATGATCTTTTTTTCATGAACAGTCTGTGAGTGCTGCAAAGATTGTGAAAAAAAAAAAAGCTCAACATGATTAGTAATAATATTTTGGTGCCTTATGAATGTGCCATTAAAATAAACTGTAGCTATGAATTTCTTTAGGGTATACTGGTGTTTAAGCATAATCACAAGAACTAAAAACACACAGCAGAGATTAAGCCTCTCATCACTTCTATCAGTGAAATATAGTTTGTTTTGTTTTTATATAAAATGACTGATGCTCTGTAACTTCATGGAACCATTTTGTGCATTTGAATGTTATTTTAGGTTTTCTGAATGAAAATGTGATGTTTTGTGTTTACATTGTTTCACTTCTTTCTTTGTTCAAGCAGTAAACTTACACTAAACACTGATGGACAGACACACATATACACACTGCCCTCTACTGGGTAACACTTGCTGTACACTGAATGGGCAGCATTTTACTTGTGTTGTTGGGCAACTGGTTTCTCATTGTGTTACCCAGCTGGAGTGACTGCATAAATCCATACTGTATTGTTTATTACATGGTCAACATTTGATGACAAACATTTTTAATAAAAAGGATCTAAACTAATATTTAAAAAGGAGTCAAGTTCATATTAAGGGACTGTATGGAAATGATTAGTGGGGGAGGGATGGTCGGAAAAAGGAGGACGGAATTCTAGTTTTTATTATTTTTTAGGAGACTAGTTACATCAATGATAATCAGATCACACCATCAAAATCAAACAAGTAGCAAACAGAAGTAATATGTCTGTTTTTAGAAACAGAATAAACATGCCTCTCATTAATTAAACTTGATCTCTTTTTTTCATTATTTTACAGTCCTTTCTTAATCTGCATGTAAACAGAGCCCTATATAAAAAGGGAACGGTCTATTTTCTATAAATTCAGCATTTGCTCCTTTCACTTTTAATGTATGTGTTTCATTAGTTTATTTGGATCCCTGTGGTCTGGCAACATAAGCAAATAACCACATCACATTTGAAATCAAATGTTGATAAATCCTGATTGTTGTATTTCAGCATATCCAATTACCCTTTTGCCAGTTTAGCCAACCTCACCTCAGCCAATCGGCCACGAGAAGCTACTGTCAGACTGTTTCACAAAGGAGTCTGGTGGAGCTTTGACAGTCACTAGAAGCACATTTATGTGAGACTCACTGCGTGGGAGGCTGTGATGTAGCTGAGCTACCAGCTCTACTACAAGAGGCTCTCTGCTGTGTGTGTGTTTGTGTGGCAGGACTTCAGCAAATACCACAGCTACGCTTTTTATGGTGATTAACTTTAGGGTTTGTCAGCCATAAATATCTTAACACTGACTATAGCACAGTTATCTGTGGGCCAGTGTGTTGTGTTTATTGCCCCTGTAGAGGAAAAAAACCTTGTTCGTGTAAAATGTCATTTTTTGGAGCTAATCAGGCTTGCTAATGCTACTAGCTACTAGGATATGAGTGTGGCTATGGTTAGTATGAAACTATGTTCAAAGTACTACAAATAATACAAAATAATAAACCACAGTCTTGCCTATTTTGTCATGGTTATGGAGAGAAGAACACAAACCTACAAATCCAAGCAGATAGATATGGTAATAATTAGCAATTATGTTTTGCCTATCAGTTGTTAAATGAGTTGTACCAACTCAATGTGGTTATTAATGTAATATTTTTTTAAAAGGTTTGGTGTTGTTGTTTTTTGTTTGTTTGTTTGTTTTGTTTTTTTCTAAGGGTCCAAAGAAAATATATATATTTTTTTGTTGTTTTGCTTTCTTACAACATGAAATAGGCCTATAAAGTTTACCCAACCCCACCCCCCAACTACCACCCACCTCCCCATCCCGGTAATTTTCATACAGTCCCTAAATACTCCATAAAATAATCACATATTTGCAAATCCTTTTTAAAAACGTTACTTAATTCATCTGTTGTAGCTTTAGGGAAGTGGCAGAGCTTTCTTACACAGAACCTGCTCTTCTCCTTCTGCTTAAATTACTTGTTAGACACTCCTCGACAAGTGGCATAGTCTGATCTATCTTTAGTGCTGCCCACGGGAGAAACATTACCTAACTCCACATACTCCTCACACTTTATCAGGCCACAGAAATAAGATTTAACAATATAAGATCCTATTGATCCAGACACGTGAATAATGGCTTTCTTCAATTGCCTGCTTTAACATTTTGTACTAAAATGCATGGCTGTGTGCAAATTGACACCATTTATCTTCAAGAAGAAGGAAAACTGAGTGAGTAAATGTTTTCAGCAAGGAAATTATCTCAGTGATCGAAGGGCATTTTAAACCGTTTAACTGCACAGCAACACACACACACACACACACACACACGCACACAGTCACAAAGACACACAAAATGAAGCAGCTGGACAATAATCCATCTCACAGGGAAAAGTCAAAACCATTCTGATTGGTGGACAGAGCTGCTTGTATGTGTGGTTGTCACCTGTTTCTGCACACAACTGCTGCACCCAAACTCTGGTCCATTTTTAGTGCAGTTTCTTTGTGCTCTTAAGTCTCACTTTAATAATAGTGATAAGATAAGATAAGATAAGATAAGATAAGATAAGATAAGATAAGATAAGATAAGATAAATATTTTTTATTGACTGTGGTGGGTCCTTTGAGAAGCATGAACCAAAAGTACTTTGTTTCAAGACTAAAACACATAAGTGCTAAAAGAATGTTAGAATTAACAGCAAACAACTAGAAATAACAAACGGTTACAGTTCAAAAATATGAATTGAACTTTAAACATTAAAACATCTGTACATTTACAGGGGTAATTACTAGAATGTGAAGTTGAAACACATCATCTGTAGCTATTTTGATCATTTTAAGAAAAATAACCCAATATTTGCTAGTTGTAGATTCTCAAATGTGAATATTTGTATGTCAGTAAATTAAACATAAATATTTTGCCTTGGAGTATTGGTTGAACAAGACCATTTAAAGATGGTACATTGCACTCTGAGAAATGTTGGTGGAGATTTTAGCCTTTTCTTCTGTGACTCTTTATAGACAAGAGAATAATTAGCTGATGACTGAACAGGACTGAAAATAGTAATTTGTCGCAACCCTAGTACTATGACAGTGACAAGTGTAATTATATTAACTAATAATTATAATTATAGATAGATAGATTAGACAGAACAGATAGAAATAATGAAAAAACAAATGAAAGCCTAGAGAATACGTACACTTCTGAATGTGACAGTGACTGCTCTAAATATCCTCCAAGTCATACGTTCAGTTTGAGGTGTGCTATTTGAGGGCTTTGACAGCATTGTCTCTGCTGTTCGGCTGCCACATGACACTCTGGGAGCTGAATCATGGTGGCATATCCCCAGCCTGAGCAGCCAGTTGCTTCTTTCAGTCTGTGACAGCAGCTGCTCGAGCCGAGGCCTGTGCTGTGCTGTGATTTGGCCCAGTCAGATTCCACTGGAGCTGGAGTAGGCAGGGGGCAGAGGGGGCTATATTTAGATTGGGACAGGATTAAATTGCAGGGTCTTCACACTGGGAAGCTTTTCTCTGCTCTGCCTTTTCCAGCCAGGACCGTCTGCCAAAAGGACCTGTGGCCACCATCTCCTTCCTCTCTCCACAGACCCCCTTGTTTGCCTGCTGTTTCCCCTCCTGACACATCATGGACCCCAACGCCATCAAGGAGGAGCTGCGCCTGTTTCAGAGCACCCTGCTCCAGGACGGGCTGAAGGAGCTGCTGAATGAAAACAAGTTTGTGGACTGCACCCTGAAGGTAGGTGACCGCAGCTTCCCCTGCCATCGGCTGATCATGGCCGCCTGCAGCCCATACTTCAGGGAGATCTTCTTCACAGAGGATGGGAAGGAGGTGGAGAACACCAAGGAGGTGGTCCTGGATGATGTCAATCCTTCCATCCTAGACATGATCATTCAGTACCTCTATTCGGCCGAGATTGACCTCACCGATGACAATGTGCAGGATATAATTGCTGTGGCGAACAGATTCCAGATCCCTTCTGTATTCACAGT
Organism: Trachinotus anak; assembly: GCF_046630095.1. Lineage (NCBI taxonomy): Eukaryota > Metazoa > Chordata > Actinopteri > Carangiformes > Carangidae > Trachinotus > Trachinotus anak. The sequence goes on from NW_027273877.1 coordinate 10,325,632, forward strand.
GTGTGTTAACTACCTTCAGAAGAAGCTATCCCTGGGAAATTGCATGGCTATTTTCAGGATGGGCTTGGTACTCAACTGTCCCAGACTTGCCGTAGCTGCACGCAACTACATTGCTGACCGCTTTGAGCTCCTCTACAAAGATGAAGAGTTCCTCAGGCTTGCAGCCCACGAACTATTTGCCGTCATCGGTGGAGACTCGCTGAATGTGGAGAAGGAGGAGCTGGTATTCGAGGCGGTCATGGCCTGGGTCCGCTTTGACAAGGACAAGCGCACCAAGGTCCTGAAGGATGCTTTCAATTGCATTCGCTTCCGACTGTTGCCGGAGAAGTACTTCAAAGACAGAGTGGAGACCGATGAGATCGTCAAGGCTGACCCAGAGCTCCAGAAGACGATCCAGGTCATCAAGGATGCCTTCAAGGGGAAACTTCCGGAGAAACCCAAGAAGGAAGGGGAGGAAGGCGCTGACAAGGAAGGTGAGGATGAGGACAGCCTATTCCCCGGGTTCCTGAATGACAACCGCAGACACGGCATGTACGCACGTGACTTCATCATGATGATCAATGACACGGCGGCAGTGGCCTATGATGTCAGTGAGAACGAGTGCTTCCTGGCAGCCATGTCCGAGCAGGTACCACGTAACCATGTCAGCTTGGCATCACAGAAGAACCAGCTCTACATCATTGGTGGACTGTTTGTTGATGAGGAAAACAAGGAAGTGCCCCTGCAGTGTTATGTCTATTTGGTAAGTAGGTTGATACTCCTCTATTTTATTGCTTCTGCAATTACAAAATACTGCATGAAAATAAAATACTTTTTGGGACGTATTCTTTTTCTTGCTGACAGAGTGGGAAGGAAAAACCTCCCTTGTTACAAGTTGGGAGTGTTTACACATTATTTCATGATGGTTAGCCCCACTACTAACCTTGTAGTCAGAATAGATAAATGGAAAAATGTGTATAGCTTCTGAATTTATTGTGTTAGTGTTGATACTGGATTTTATCTTGATGTAAGTGACAGTGGTAGTGCATTTGCAGCCAGTCTGCCAACAGTTTGTTGATGACTAGTTGTTTTTACCAAGTAGGAGATATCTTCACTTTCAGAAATTCCTGATATCTGGGTGACCTAATAGCCAATAGGGGTATATCGTGTGGGCACAAATGCTCTGCCCAGTGAGTCCCCGGGTTTGACTCCCGGCCGATGGGCCTCTTTGCTGCATGTCATTTCCTTTCTCTCTGTCCCTGCATTTCCTGTCTCTCTTCGCTGTCCTATCTAATAAAGACATTTCAGATGCCTCTAAAAGGTTTTTTCCCATTATGATGCTTCTAATTATGGTTTAAATGATAGGGCGTAAACGTGGCATTAAGCACAAATAGCGGAAGCAGGGGGAAACAGCTGGGTTTATCATTTTTGTAAGGAATTTCACCGAGATAATGATGAGATCAACCAAATGTTAATTAGTTATATTTAAAGGTGCTGAGGGTAGGGTCATGCTAACTGTTTCCCACAGCTTGTATGATATACTAAATACTTGAAGCAAGGGGAAACAGCTAACATGGGGTTTTTGTTTCTGTAAGGAACTTAACAGAGATATTCATGAGATTAAACAAAATATGACATTTTTGAGTAAGCATTGACAGGCTAGCTGTTTCCTGCTGCTTCTGGTCTGTATGCTAAAATAAGCTAACCATGTGATGGCTTTAGCTTTTATAGTAAATGGACAGACATGAGCGTGATATCAATATTCTCATCTAACTCTCAGGAAGAAGACAAATAAGCATATTTCCCAACATATAACAACTATTATAAATAAAAACATCGTAAGGGTATAGTATCTTAAACGTGAAAATACATGAAAATAATGCACTAACAGTTAATAACAGGCTGTTCTTCCTTTGGAGTATTTTTGCTCATTCATACCTCTTTTTTTAAAACCACAAATTAAAGAAAAGAAAATGGGCCAAAAATTCAAATACATTTTTCAGTATGTAACCACAAGAATCACTGGGATACGGTTATTCCTAAATCCTCCTGTGAGCAAACGATGGGTCATGTTTCCCATGTTACCCATGAGTTCTAAGTCAATACACACTTAAATACCTACATTTTACAGCATAATCAATGTGTGGATACCATACAGTACAATGATTCATTCCCTTCTTTATGGGGAGGTAAAGACAAAGAGCTAATGGGCACTAAGAGGGTGCTTTTAATGTACAGTATTGTTTTCTTCTCCACAGTTGGATCCACTCACTTCTGACTGGGTTGCCCTGCCACCCATGCCTTCTCCAAGGTGCCTTTTCAACATCGGAGAGAGCGAGAACTTGCTTTTTGCCGTGGCTGGGAAAGACCTCCAGACCAGCGAGTCGCTGGATTCTGTGATGTGCTACGATGTTGAGTTAGTGGTATCATTTTCTTCTTTGCTCTTTATCCCCCGCTCCCTGTTTCTTTGTTTCACACTCTGTCTCACCTTTTGTACAGTTTTCAGGTGATAATTAACTTCAGGAAATTAACAAAATTGCTTCCTTAAAAAAAAGAAAAAAAAAAGGAATATGTGTTGTTTAATTGTGATGTATAATTAATCATCTTTTGATGTTATCTCACTTTCTTAATCTTCTCCGGTTGTTTTTTCCCTGTTTATGTTCAAATATTTAACATATTTATATTCATTACAAATACAGACTGATCTGGCTCCATTGCATGGGAAAACATGCATGCCACTATTAAGCATCTGAAGCTCTGTTTAAGGCACTAGCAAGAAATTCAAGGGAGCAAAATCACACTGAATGAGTGAACTTGTTTAAAATTATCACTTAAATCACCTTTTTTTAGTAAGATGAAGTGGAGTGAGACCAAAAAGCTTCCTCTGAAGATCCACGGCCATGCTGTTGTCTCCCACAAAGGACTGGTCTACTGCATTGGAGGGAAGACAGATGATAAGTGAGTAAATGTGTATGTGTGTGTGTGTGTGTGTGTGTGTGTGTGTGTGTGTGTGTGTGTGTGTGTGTGTGAGAGAGAGAGAGAGAGAGAGAGAGAGAGACCTTACACAGTGAGCTGCAGCTGTTTGTAGTCTATCATCCTGACAGACTGTGGAGCTACATGGCACCTTATAGACGACAATTAATCTGCTGCAGTCCAGGATGGTCTAATATATTAATATAATGGTAAATACTGATCTTGTGCAACTCTTGTTGTATAGTACAGTGAGAATACAGAACACATTTTTTTTTCTCTGCCTGAGAGTATGGCATTGAACATAACATGCTGTGATGTTCAATATGTTTGCAGTGCATGCAGCAGTGTGACACACTGTGCTTTACAAGACCATGAACATAAAGGTCAACAAACCATAGGATCAAATTCTGTAACATATAACAGGCTAATCAGTCTGTTCAGTGTTTTCACCTGCCAGGGGACCACGCTGCTAATCATCAAAAGGAAACAGGTGTACTTCTCCTGCACTGAATTTCATTTGGGGTTCTCAAAAAAGAAGGCGTGAAAGCTTCATCAGTGTCTTATCGAACAGCGTGACATGCGATTAATTATCAGCAAGGACACATTTAAACCTGTGAGGAAAAGAAAAAATCGACAAGGGAAATAACTGAATATGTACTCCCCCCAAAAAAAAAAAAAAAAAAACGATGGAAAAATAATACATCACCAAATGTATATGTAGACATCCAAGAACACACTCATATATAAACTATAGGATGACAAAAGTTGTACTCTAGAGAGGCTCCAGCTTTTATTTCAATTTACTTTCTCCCAAAAGCTACATAATATGGGGCAATCCCAAATGAATGGGCAAATTCACGTTAGAGTACAAAGATAGAACGCACAACAAAATGCATTATATTTCTTATCATAGACTGAGATTAGGGAGATTTAAAATATTGCATTCTTCTCATATCTCATATCAGCAGTATTATCTGTTGTGTCCAGATGAGTCATTTTGTAGATACATGATATTGTCATTTTCAGCTATATCTAGTATTGTTGCAAATTAGATGGTGTTGCTTTACTTTTGTGCCATTCTATATGTTGTGATAATAAAATGTAGAAAAAAAACTAGCTGTCTTTTACATGTATATAAAACTAGATATTTAGTCGTTTTGTTTCCTTTTTTATTTTCATTTCTGCCTTTATTCTTATTCAAAATTAATAAGTTACGTGAAGTGAAACTTTCATCATCAATAATTGTAATGTCACCTTTTTGCAAATGTCTCTGGGGAAAAATAAACACTGTGGTAATCATATTTACAAATCGGTTTATCCCAAACAATCTTAATTGGGAATTGTGTGACAAGCTCCCTTATTTATCTGCTACATGTTTCATGTGGAAAAAAGGAGCTTTCTCTGAACGATCTTAAGGAACAAAAAACTCCACCATCCATTCATTAGTGTGAGCACTATAAACGAACATCATCTGATTGTCCTGCAAAATCTCTTTTACATTAAAAGTCCCACGCCTGTATTCCTCCCTGCGTCTCCACAGCAAAGCTCTCAACAAGATGTTTGTGTACAACCACAAGCAGGCAGAGTGGAGGGAACTGGCAGCCATGAAGACACCCAGAGCCATGTTTGGAGCTGTCATCCACAACGGCAAGATTGTGGTGGCTGGAGGAGTCAATGAGGAAGGCCTCACTGCTACATGTGAAGCCTACAACTTCACAACAAACAAGTATGATTGTGTTTATACTATATATCTTTTTAGTTAAGGAATTAACAACATCAAAAGTCCCAAAGTGTCTAGTATAACATAAAGGAGACATTGTGAAAGTAATTTAACCAGTTATTTTATGTATTTAAAAATGTATTTAAAAATGTAAAAAAAGCTAGCTAGCTCAGTTCCGTTGGCCAGAGAAAGTTTGTCTTTGTTATCATAGTTTTATCTTGAAGGAAGAGTGACAGGAAATAAAAACTGAAAGTGTCATTGGCAGTAATATTTTTTTCATAACGTGTTATTTATTTATTGAACATAACTTTTGGATACTTTGGGCCGCCATATGTCTCAAATAATAGATCCAAAAAACAAAATGCTGAATTTCAACAAATATTCCGAGGAACAAAAGACATCTACAGTGAGAGCTCCATCTTACACTTGACCTTCTCCTAATGCTGTGTCTCCTCAGGTGGGAGCCCTTCACAGAGTTTCCCCAGGAGAGGAGCTCTGTCAACCTGGTGAGCAACGGTGGCTCTCTGTACGCTGTGGGCGGCTTCGCAATGATTCAGATGGAGAACAAGGAGGTGGCTCCCACAGAGGTCACTGATGTCTGGCAGTAAGTCTTCTCAAGTTATGGGACTAAGATTCAACACGTCTTTCTTATTTACCATTGCTGTCATACTGAGATCTGACTCTCTTTCTCTTGTTAGGTACGAGGATGATAAGAAGCAGTGGAGTGGCATGCTGAGGGAGATGCGTTACGCTGCTGGCTCCTCCTGTGTGTCCATGCGCCTCAATGCTGCCAGGATGCCCAAGCTGTAAACAGAACCACTTTCACCCCTCTAACAAGACCCCCCACCCCCAGTCATCCCCAGCAAGCCGCCTCCGAGGCGTCTCATCCTCTGCACTCGGATTTCTGTGTCAAGTTGATCTTTGACATTAATTTTTCTCAGAACTCAGATGATTTTTATCTGTACTATAAACACTTGGTTATGCCGCCTCTTCAAAGACTGCACCATCCCCACAGTATTGAAAAAAAAAAATCCACAATTTAGATTGATCTATAAAGCTCTGTTTACATCATTTCTAGCTCTTCTTTTGTAAAATAAACATTCGTAAACTTTGGCTTCTTTTAGTGTTCTGATTTTGTCTGATCTACAGAAAAGTGACTTTACAGAGACCATATCAACATGCCGAGGGCAACCGAGGGAGAAAAGACACATTTGTAGCTTCTTTGTACTTTCAGGTAAACAAGGAAGTGGAGCTGGGTTAATAGCAGGCGCAGCCTTGACATTTAAATACAGCATAATGATGTTCCAACATGTCTGCGTGTAAGCATGACCGTGGGTTTACTACACTGCAAGTAGTCGTCAAAGATGACTGGAAAAGTTGAGGTGTGTCTGTTCCTTCACGCTGGAGGAAATACATTCTCACTGAGCTGTAATGTTAAACGTGCTTTTACAGTAAAAGTAATTAATGGCATACAAAAGGTAATTACACCTCACTGAAATCAATAAGTCTTCTGTGTGGTTTGTTGTCTGCAGTTTGCACCTGTGCACTGCGGTTGTAACCCTAACCCATACGTAAAGGCTGGCAGCTAAACTAATTAATGCTTAAAATGAATAATTAGGAAAAGAAAGAGAAACAAGCTTTTATTTAAGTGAAGGAATGTAGTTAAAATTTCCGCTGCCTTTGGTGTTTCAAAAAGTTGAAATACAATTCATTAAAGTTCCTCTTCAGACGTTTTAAACTATGTAAAAGCACTCTATGTTTAATATTTTCTTTAACATGGTTTACCTACATAAAAAGTGAAGAAAAAAAAAAAAGGAATAATAGGGCTGGAAGCTCATCTACTCTTACTGGGTCAGGCCTTGTGCCCCGCCTACAACGACTGCTTGCTCCAGGTCTCCAGGTGAAAGAGCAGACAGCATCAAGATAGTTTGAGGAGGAAGCATCAGAGAGACTCATGTTTGAGCCTCAGTCAGACCCAGACTCAGATGAGGAGTCTGTTGAGACCAGCGTCAGAGGAAAGCAGACGTATCAGAGCAGTTAGCATAGCTAGCGTCTTTTATTTCTTTATGCTGTTTGTTCTTGTAACTGGCAGTGGCTGACACAGTGTTAGTGGTTGTGCTAACGCAAACTCTCTCTTTGTACTGGCAGGGTTTCAAGTTTATTTTGCACCACCCCCAGTCCCCACAAGTTGACAGGATTGATTCCTCAGGTATTCGAGCTGGAAAGCTGGAAATTCTCAGTCATGACATTGACTGCTCATGACACGTCTTGTATTATATTAAAAAAAAAAAAAAAAAAAAAAAAAAAAAACATCATACACGTTAGCAAGGTTAAAAATGTGATTTTCATTGAGGGTGGTCTTTAAAGAAGGTTAGCTGCAGTTAAAATTGACAGGCTGAAAGAAGTTGTGACAATTTAAGTGTGAGGTTGAGGTTGTGAAGCATCAGAAGAGGTTTTCATTCAGTTTAACTTTAAGCATTGGAAGAAGCTGAAATGTGCAGAGTATGCTGTGTATGAACATAGCTGTGGGACTTGAAATGAAACTAAATATTGAATTTTTGCCCGAACAAAGGCCTGTGAATCTGATTTCAAGGTTAGCAAAATTTATTCAAAAGACGAAATTAGAAATTTAAACAAAATGACAAGTTAAGTACATTGACATATTTTTTGATGGAGCACTCCCATCAGTCAAATACATAATACAGTACAAAGAAGCATCTTGCCTCACTGTCAATAATATAATAGCAGAAGTTGTGTTTTTGTCTAGAAGCTCTCACATTTTACACAAAGGTTAAAGTTTTACATTTTAGCATCTTTGAGCTTATTGTTTTGGTTTTACAGCACACAACTTTGCTGCTTAGGTTCACTCTCTGCTACTTTAACAGTTTCTTCAAGCTGTAGCAGGCACGTATTTCCATTTAAATGTTCTGATAAACCCATAGCACACTATCAGGCAAGCACCAAACATCAGTCAGACAAGGTTAGCAACTAACTTGTGAACTTGGCAGAGCGATTATAATACATTGCATTCATTTGGTAGATGCGTTTATCCATAGTGACTTACAATAAGTGCGTTCGAACCACGTAGAAGTAAGAGCTGGATATCATCCAAAATTTTGAGCTTATCCCCTTTAAATAAATGACCACAACAGTAGTCTCAGGCTGGGTGTGACCATGGCTTAAAGGTAGGCAGGAGTAGTAGTACTCTTCACTTCCCTGTAGACCTGAAGAGGAGTGGTGTGGGAAATATTAGGAGGGTTTTATATCATGTGGGCAGCAGAATTCTGGATTTAGGTCTGATGGCAGACACAGGAGCTTTATTTAGCTAAGGAGGTCCAGGAGGGAGACGACAAGCATCTAGATGAGCATGCATCCTGCTTCTGATATTTTGACTGCAACTTCTGCAATGTTTTCTGAGAACGAAAGTGCCATTCCCAGGTTTCTCACCATCAGACCACAGTTGGCACCGCCACAGTGTTGCCAGTTTCTTTGAGGGGACCTTTTTCCCTGGAGGTTGCGCTTTAGGTGGTTCCTTCATATCAATGGTATGATCTCTATTTCAAATGCAATTTACCTGCTAAAGAGCCAGAAATTTCCCTAACAAGTTTGTGGAGACCAAATTAGTGCTAAACGGAGAGTGAATAATGGACTGGGAGATTTAGCACATGGCCAGAAACAGGACTCCAAATAAACGCTTGTTCTGTATCTGCTTAACCAGCATGTGACAGTAACGCGTTCATCATATTGACTTTATAGGGTGTTAACGTGCCACTGTTGTGTTGCCATCTGTTGATCTTTAATACATTTGTACAACAGAAACACAAGTGCTGTTACCGACTGATGAAAAATCAGTCTCTTCCACCAAGACACACTGTGGTATAACCATGTTGCCACCTTGAAGATTTGCTCACAGTGACATTTAAAATATCATTGTGAGCAGTCAGGCATCTGGTTGAATTGTCAGGTATCTTGCACCATGCACACACAAGTTTCAGCGTTAAGTGATCAACTTTTTTTCGTTGACAGATGTTTGGAATTGGTTTAAACGTAGCTTTAAAGCTAATTAGAATCAAATTTTTGACATATAGTTTAACACTATACAGCTACGTTTTGGGAATGAGGTCTGAAAAATAAAAACACTTACTCATGACACTGTCATTTAAGCATGAATTTCCGGCAATCTTTAAACTTCCTTATCGCTTTAATCAGAAACCAAGGTCTGTGTCTGTGCCAATTTTAGCTCTGCAGTGTCACTCTGAGGAACTCACATCTCTGTTTGAAGAAATAACAAAAACCTCAATAGAAATTCGTAAAATCTAAAACAATCAAAACAAAAGGTGCACTGGAGAGCTTAATTTGACAAAAACTACTGAATGTTTTGCTGAACCGGCCTTTCTTTTTTTCTCTGCAAGTTCACCTGAAACCCGATCCGTGTAAATAAAGCGACTCTTGAGCTTATCACAGCTCAAGCATGACACCAGGAAGTTGATGCACATGGCTGAAGGTGAAGCAAACAACGGTGGGCTTTCAGACAAAAATATTCTGGAGTTTCCCCCTGGGTGTGGAAGACTGGAAAGGAAGAGGAGTGAGTGGGAGGAGGAACGACAGAGGAATGGATGTGAAAACAGAGATGAGACGCTGAAGGGCTGAAGGAGTGAGCACTGATGAGGACACTGTAACTAAAAAGTGAGTAGAAAAATCTCTTTTTCAAACTCTGCCTTAATGAGTCAACTTGTCTGTATTCACTCACATGAACACGTGAAATTAGCTTTTGGATAAAAGTGCATTTTTCCACATATAAAATCGTTTTAATGAGTGCAAGTTCCTGCCGTATAAAATCTGAGCGTACACGCAGTGTGTAAATGACACCTCGCACATCTCCTCACATCCATAATGACAGATTGTACTGACAGCATTATAGGAAGCCAGGATGCCATAGGTGCTGTCATATCCTGAGAGGCTTACCACACTGTTGACGAGGGAAGAAGAGGATTTTGTTTGTTTCTTTCCAACTGAGTTTGCTTGATTGTTTGTTTCTTTCCTAGTCCGCTCGCCTTTGGGTTTTTTTTGTTTTTTTTTTTCTCTACTCTCTCCTTCCTTCCTCAAGCAGTAATTGCCACTGACAGTGAACTGACAGGTGGGGGGGAAAAGGGAATGATGATTTGCTCGTAGTCTATTTTTTCTTCACCCAGAAACATATACTGTATTCGTATTTATTTGAACTGAGAATTCAGAGGAATCGATCTGTTCATCCACTCAAAACATCCATTAACAAAAAGGAATTAATTCAGCATTTGGTCATATTTGAAGACATTATATCTGCGCCAATCAATATTGGCGTTCGAACAAAATTATTATTTGTAAAGTGAAATGTGTCACCCTTAGTGACAAACTCACAGAGAATTATCATCCAGCTCTACAGTTTGCCTCATCTCTATGGAGCGTTTTAGCATTTTTCTGCTCAGTTTTTTGGTTTAAGGGTCCACAGCTTTATCGATTTAGTTTCCAATGGAAATGATATGAAATTGCCCTGAAAAGATTAGTCACTAACTTGTGAAAACGGTGGTGCATTTGGAGGGTAGAAAGCCAGATAACAGCAAGGTTAGTGGAGACCAAAACAGAGCTTAAACAAGTGGAAATTAGACTAACCTTCATTGGGTAACACACCCTTCCAACTGAATACTAATTTGTGTGTAGATTGACAACTGCTTGAAATCACATCCACAGATTTTACGCTTCAAATACTGCTGAAAGTGTTTGACATTAATTGCATTAATTATCGTCAGTTGATGCAATTTGTTAATCATTTACTAAATTTTATTTTGCTGAAATGTTCTCTGATTTTGTATAAATTGTGTTTCACACTCAGCAGGGCTCAGCTATGGCCAGCATTCAAGATCACAACTGCACCGATGTGGACCAACTGATGAAACGCTATTACCTGCCCGTCTCCTACAGCATCATCTTCATCGTGGGCCTGGTGGGAAATGTAACCTCCATAGGTGTCTACCTGATAAAGCTGCGTCCCTGGAAGAGCAGCAGCATCATCATGGTAAACCTCGCGCTGACCGACCTCCTCTATGTCCTCAGCATGCCCTTCCTGGTTCACTACTACAGCAGCGGGGAGTCATGGACGCTCAGCGACTTCATGTGCCGCTACGTGCGCTTTGGCTTTCATTTCAACCTGTATGGGAGCATCCTCTTCCTGACGTGTCTCGCAATTTTCCGCTATGTGGTGGTGATGACGCCTTTGAGGGCAGCACAGGTGGAGCAGAAGTTTTGGGGTATACTCGCGTGCTCAGCTGTCTGGATCATTGCCGCTGCAGAAACGATTCCTATATTGAGCATAATATCCTTGCATAAACATCTCAACAACACCTACTGCCTGGACTTTGCAAGCACCGAACCTGTTGACAGAGTGCATTTGTACAGCTGGCTGCTCACTGTACTCGGATTTCTTCTTCCCCTAGTGGTGGTGTTCATGTGTTACATCGGTATAGTGAAACAGTTGGGAGAAGGGCCTTACACAACCAGTCCCTGTCGGCTGCGAGCGCGACACATGACCGTGCTAATCCTGGTTGTGTTTGTCGTATGTTTTCTGCCATACCACATCTTGAGGGTGCTGCGAATAGAAACGCGAAGGACGCGAGTGACATGCATGGTGCAGCACACTGTGGATGCCGCATACATTATCTCCAGGCCTTTGGCTGGAGTCAACACGGTTTTTAACCTGGCTCTGTACACTCTTTCAGGTGACAAGTTTAGAAGGGCCTTCTTTAGCACTTTTCGCTGGCAATGTTGGCTGACCAAGGTCAGGTTGCTGCTCCACATTGACATCAGCAACAATCCAAGCAGTGACTTGCCTGTTGTATGTCCAAATGTTGAAGGCCTCTCTTAGACACATACAGTGGACATATTAAAAAAAATCACTCCCTCAGACATGTTGGGAAAGGTGGAAGGGTGGATGAAAGCAGACTTCCATTTAGTTTAGGTTTGTCTTTCTGGTCAGAAACTGTGTGCCAACCCCTTAAGTGTACATACAAATGATTAAAAGTAAAAGCTATAAGTTAGACTTTTGTCCACACCTTTACTCTCGCTGGAAGTCTTGTGAGTGTAATTTACACGACTGACAATATAATAATGTTTTTTTTTTTTTTGTTTGCAGCCGTGAAAATAGTTTAAATAAGGTCTGCGGTTTTCATAAAAAATTTCAACAAAGCTGTCCATTCCAACTGTAAATAACTCTGCAGTGAATCTGAAGCTGTTTTGTACCTTTTAAAGAATGTTTTTAAAATCAAAGCGCATTGGTTTTAGGAACTAAACTACACGATTTTAGTGATCCCCTGACCAATATTAGATGCATATCTGTGGTTTTGAGAGAAATGTTCTCTTGTTATTGTGTTGTTGTTGTTATTGTGTTCTCTTGTGTTGTTATTACTAATCCCTTTCCATCTACCCCCCATCATCCAGTCGAAAAAGTGTTCAAATAATGAAAATGGAGATCTATTTAACTGAATTCAAAATCTTAGCTCAAAACATACTGTGTCATGAAATGGATCTTGACCATGAATTTGAAGCCGTTTTGTGCTTCAGCAAGACTGTTTTTAGAATAAACACTTAACACATCTTTTTAAATCTTTTGAATAATTTTAAGCTAAACTTACTTGGAGAATTGTTTCGAGCTAGCTATCATTTTGTCTTCTTTCAAAAATGACAAAAATCTAATTATCTTAATAAACATATTGCAATGTCACCTATCGTGTTTGTCCGTCTGTCATAATTCAATGTACACCAATACATTAATACTTTAGTCAGCACAAGAGTTTGAGACTGAGCAAAGCAGACGAGGAAAACGGTAAATTTACTTTTGTACTTTTTTGTTGAGAGTGGTTACTTCCTTGAATTTATAATTAGTCATTTAACACACAGTCCACAATACTTTGGAATTGGATGGAAATTTAGAAATGATAGCAAAAAGACATTTGCCTCCCTGACAGTGTGATTAAATGATTTTACAGCCCGACATCTCCTGCAGCCACTGATCTGTGAAAGACTCTGTGAAAGGTTGTGTTGGAACATTTAGCTGAGTTCTCTGTGCAGATGCATTCACCTTCCCCATGAGCTAACAAGGCAGGCAGCACATTTCTCATTTCCAAAGCCCACGTACTGCTGTCTGTATCGCTGTATACAGAACTGACAGCTATAGAACCAAAGCTTTGGAATCATAGGTCTTTGAAGATGGCATTAATACAAGAATGAAGAAAATGTTTCACTACGAAGAGGAAATCTTTGACAACATGGAAATACTTAACATCCATTTATCTTCATCAAAAACAAACCTCCTGGAACAAATTCTCCCCAGATAAAGGAAGCTTTTACATTATTTGTCTATCACTGGCTGCAAACTGCCTCATCCTGGATAACAGATGTCGTTCTGCCACATTGCCCTTCCTGCTTTATGGCTGAGAGCACATTTCAAAACAAATATTAAGCTGTGTCAAATAGGAAAAGAAACATAATGTAATGATATAAGATGGAAGTAGTATAATATTTAAGGTGTCTGACACTTTTCAGAGAGGTAAAATCCAGCATCATTATCACGGGCTTATATAATTCTCATCTTTCTCAGTTACATGCTGTGCAAGTAGAAAAGGGACTGCAGCTGGGATGGAAAGGCTATTTTAGTCTGTGGACGTAGCCATTTCCTTTTCTGCCTCCTGACTGATCTCATGCTCATTCTCCTTCTCATGAACAAAACGCCTGCGTGGAGCGGCCTGGAAGTGCTTATTACAGAGCGAGAAAGGATATTAATGTTAAGCAACGATTCCAGCCCCTAACATCTCAACGGCCTGTTGTGTGTGGAAATATGTTAAAACAGACTCAGGGTTGCCACGTGTCCTGGAAAACCCGGAAAGCAGTTTTCCGTGTGTGTGTTGCAGTCCTGGAAAATATTGTGTTGTGCTCAAAAATTATTTCAAAATTCTCCCGTTTTCTCCCATTAAGTTATGTTCAGGCTCATGTTGAAGTTCAAATGGTGGGCTAGTTTACGGACGACGGTATTTTGAATAGGCTGCTATCAGTTTTGTTTGGCAATGCTGTGAGCACACATCACATCGCGTGCTGCAGGTTGGATGGTTTACAACTTATGTGGTCGAAACTCTGAAGAATTTAAGTTACGTTTTACTTTGCTAGCATCTTTGTTGGCATCACTCCAAACCCAATGCTGCTAGAGGCTACTATTTAGTCTTTGGAGTTCAGGCACCAATGGTTAATAATTCATCAGAAAAAAGTGGCAGGTTATAAATTAATTATGATAATAATGATAAATTTGATTAAATAGTCGAGCAAGTGATACCTAAGTATAGCTATAGATAGATATAGATAGCATAGATAAGTATAGCCAGGTATAGACAGCACTTATTTTAAATCAGACTTCCACAGATAGGAACATATTGCTGTATGGCGTGATTCCTGTCTGTCATATGAGCTAGATCATCACTGAAAATGTCCTGGAAAAGTCCAGACAAAAGTGGGAACCCAGTAACTGTGTCAGCCAAGCAGAGCACTGTGTTTGTCAGATAATGGAGGAAAAAGCGTTCAGTAAGCCACTGAGTTTTTTTTTTTTTCTATTTTCTGCTGTGCCAGAGTCACGGTCAATTGAACTTTAAATGATCAATTTGGGAGCCAAGAGCCTGTGATCAATATCCTAATGGTGGAAATACCAATGTTCTCTCTCTGTGATGTAAGAGCACTGAAACTGGCTCTGACAGCCTGTCTTTCAGGCCTGCAGCTCTCCCCTCCTTCTCGAGAAACGCCTCATCAGTGTCTCTGTGCGTGTGTGGATGTGGAAGAAGTTGGCACACCGCGTGAAGATTTCAGATTTTTATGGTGAGAACATGCTGTGAAAAAAGGAGCAAAGCAGGGACACGTGCGTGTACACATGCGTACCGCAGACAGTCCATCAGGGACAAATTTACATCACTGGATGCTGCATATTTTTATTGGACACATTTCCTGCAAGAAATTTCCTTGATTGTTTCTGTATATCGCAGCTTAATCAGTCAGAAAGAAAAACACACTGCAGACTATTGCCAAGTTTGTGCTTTGATATTCTTATGAAGCCAAACAACACAGAGTAACTACAAGATTTCACTGATCAATACGGCGCTAGATCACAAACATGACACAGAGGATCCTTCGAGTCACTCACCATTTTGAAAATAAACTAGAATTGGCCTTCTTCATGAGGCACATTATCATTATTGTTTTTTTTTTCAGTTCAACTAATTCTTAGCGAAATTTAGGAAACATCTTCACTGCTTTGAGAACATTCAAAGCACTTGCTAATAAATAAATACATTTCACAACTGCAGTTCCATAAGAAAAAAAAAAAAACATAAATACAAAATGTTTATGTTGCCATGACAAATACATCCATCATAAATATTAAGACACCATTCGGCAGTCCATCAAAGCGATATGAGGCTATGAGGGCAGGAGGTTTTGGCAGATTCACAGCAGACGGAGGGAGATGGAGAGAGGAGGGTAAAGCACAATGAGCCAAACAGCGATCAGTCAGTGCATTGGTGTTTTTAGGTCCCGAGTTCACCTCACCACCGCACCACCTGACTGCTGTAGTCCTCTGTGGTGGCTGCCTCCTCAAGCACCTTCGCCTCCTCCTCCTCCTCTTCCTCCTCCTCCCCGCCTCCTCCTCCTAGTCTCCACAGCTCAGCCAGATAGGTCCTGTGCAGCCGCTGCCTGTGCTGCCTCTCCTGCCTCCTCCTCAGCCGCTCCTCCTGGTGCTGCCGCTGGCGGTTGTACTGGTAGCGCCGGAGGAACAGCTCCTTGGCGTACTCGTACAGCTCCATGTCGAGGGCGTTCAGCCCCTCGATGCGCCACCGCACCTTCTCGCTGATTCCCACGCTGGCTGCGCGCGTGCTGTTGATCTGCGTGAAGGCCCGAATGAAGCGCAGGCCGAACGTCCGCTCGAACAGGTACTGCGTCTTGCGCTGGAACTCCGTCAGGCCGTAGAAAGCCATGTTGCGCAGGTTGGCCTTGGCGCTGGCGAGCAGCACGTGGCCTCGCTCCAGCGCGCTCATGGAGGACATGTTGTAGCAGCCCACCAGGCTGAGGTCGGCCAGCATGCGGACTTGACGGTTGTTGGCGAGGTTAGAGGGGCAGTTCATGAAGTCTGCCAGGGGCACGCCTGTCCAGTCTTCACCGCTGTAGCAGGCGGGGAGCTCGTCCTGAGTGGGCGGGCGGCCGTCACACATGTGGAGGGCTGTTTTCCAAGTGGCCCCACGCTGCACGTGTTTCCACTCACTGAGGTAGCGTGACACAGGGTCGCGTAGCATGGTGATGTAATAGAAATTCCTGCAGAGACAAATAAGGAGACACATAAAACAAGTGTTGTTTGCATGCACGTTAGCTCAAAGACTTCATGTGTTTTGCCAAGAATGCCTTTCTGTGACTGAAAGGAATAGTCTGACATTTTGGGAAACGTTTATTATAAAATGATTATTAAATACGCTTCATCCAGGAGATGAGACTGTGAGAAAACTGTGCCCAGCCAAGAAATAGTCCCATGTTTCAACCCTGATAAAAACACAAATTAAAAATGTTATGGCTCCGCCGGTGACAGTCAGGGTTTTTGGGTTGTCCTTCAAAACGTCATTTCTAATTAAGGCCTCGAGGGAATTTCTTCAAATTTTGCATAAACTTTCGCTTTCACTCAAGGATGAAGTGATTAGAATTAGGTGGTCAAAGATCAAAGGTCAAGGTCACTGCAACCTTACAAAACATGGGCTAATTATGACACAATTTAACACAAATGTCTAATAGGATAAAAATGATCATCTGATGACATTTTATATCCAAAAGGTCAAAGGTCAACTTCACTGTGCCATCAGTGTTCTGCAAAAACACTTCTGGCCATTATTCAGTGCTGTAACTAGGGAAGGGGAGATTGTGATTGCATTTCCTTCTACTTTGCAGAGGCATACAACCGCGGGGAGGTAATTCTAGTTCCATTTCATTTTTATTCTTTGTTTATTTAATGTCACGCTAAGCTAACCGCCGGCTCGCTGTAAGTTTGGCATTATCTTACAGACATGAGAGTGGTGTCTATCTTCTCATTTAATGCTGGACAAGAAAGCAAAATGTCAAACTATTCCTTCAAACTGCATTTTTCCACTTGACCTCTGAGATCATGTGCTGCTCTGAGTTCCCACACACACCCAGACACACTTTGCCTTGGTCCTTGTTTTAATCTAATGTCAGCATAGGTCTCTTAAGTAGCTAACACTGTCTATTAATCTGGTTGTAGATTATATTATATTCCATTTCATCTCTGTTCATTACTTTCTTCCCTTTACATAAATAATATGGGTTTTATATCAATCAGATAGCCCCAGCGGGCTCTTTAACAACATCCTCCTTCAACAGAATTACCGCAGGATACAGTGTTTAGTCCACATCGTACCTGGGAGCACAGTTAATGGTACAAAGGTTGAAGAAACTGTCTGGGAAAAGACCATGAGCCATATTGAAGGAGGATGAAAGTCTACATCAAAATTTTTTTTCACCTCCTGCTGCAGTTAAATAAGAAATATGAGCCAGAAAAAATATCACAGCACTGGAAGTATACAGAGTGCACCGAAAGTGTGATTAGGGTTTAAATGAAAAACATCATCGAGTCTGTCTGAGGGTGTTAGGATATAATGACAGACAAAGCGATGCAAACCAAGCATGTATAGCATTTAATATCCAGCAGATATGAAATTATTTTTGTTCTTGCTGCACCAATTTGTTCCTGTCTCCCTCTGGTAATGTGTTTTTTTTCTCCACCACCTTTCAAGTTTGTGGATCACTCTAATCTGCCACAAATGGCTCTTCAAAAAAAAAAAAAAAAAAAAAGTAACCCAACCACACAGAAACCATTCAGCTAACAAACGCAGCTTTCTGCTCTTATCTATTGAGTTCAGTGATGACCGGCATAGCAGTGAGGTGACGGAGGGAGCCAGCACCAGGAGACTTTCAGCCATTTTTGAAAAGTTTTTTAAAAGGAAAACAACATAGATAAAAGGGAAATTGAAAACGTTCATCTTGTGTGCAAAGATCGCCATGACCTTACGGTTTCAGGCGGAAGCACAGTATCAAGACTGAATAAAAGGCTGAACGTTTTTACATTTTCTTTCTTTCATTCCCCAGGACTGCAGTTTACTTTCCAACAGCTTTCAGTCAACAACTAAATAAAGAATTCCAATTCAAGGACGTTCTACAGCAACGCTTCTCTTTCCAACCCCATTACAGGAATGCTCAGTTCTCAATACATGATGCGGTTCCTTTTCCATACAGTCATATAGCTTATTGATGTTCCTTTCTTGAACTACCTGTTACCCTGCTGGTGTACAGCAGTGCTTTCTATTTGATTTTCTCTCCCTGTGAGGAACTCACAGTGGACTGGATTTGGCCGAGAAGAGCCCACGCTGCTGCGATGAGCTGGACGCGTTCCCAAAATCAGATCCCTTATGGTTTGTGGGTTTCTTAGTGTGTGCGTGACTGTGTGATTAGATGAGGGCGAGTTTGGACTATTGGTGTTGACAAAAGCAGTGCCAAGACACACACCTGCACATTCCACCAGGTGAAACACTTAAACTGAACTACTGTTTTTATCAATACCCTTCACAGTTACGTCTGCGAAGATTCTCAGTCATCCAGGTCGTGGTATTTCAAACGGATAGACGGGGGCAACTGGACTTGCTTGCCTTTGGGGTGAGCGGTGAAAAGTCTTCAAAAGCCTCCACAGTGATATTAAAGCCTGGTACTGGTAAGGATGACTGTTAATTATTAACCTTTTTCTACCATTTCTACTGTGCTGCTACACTGACTGAACAAGAATTACTGGTGTGGGGAGGGCAGTGAACCTTATGTTGCAGACCCTTCAGTGTGTTAGTGATATTTTCTTTACTGCAACACCCCCCAGATTTTTTTAATAATACAACTGCAATGAGTTGGTACAACTTCTTTAACCATTACTAAACATTTAATACCTTCATAAAATATACATTTTTCACAATGTGTCCCACCAGTACGCACATTAGAGTTAAAATGAGCAATTCCTAACTTTGTTCCACTAGGTCCTAACCACTAGGTCTGTCACTTTTTATTCAAACTTCAAACTTTTGTTCAAACACAGGGGAAAATTAAATATTCAAACCAATATAATAACGTGTTAAAATTCAAAATTTCCAATGAGCACAACAGAATTTTAAGTAGTTTGTCTTACTGTCCTGCAGGGAGCAGGAAGTTTGACCTATTGCATGCCATATTAACTGATCAGTAAACTAAGCTAATAAAATAAAAGGACAATCACATAGGGCTGGGTATCATTCAAAAATTTTACCTTGTCTTCAATACCAATTCTTGATGATACTTTTTTTGAGACAAATTTAAGTTTTACTTTTGTTTTATTTTTAATAATGGTCTCATTACGCACCCAAATGTGTTATTAAGGTGTAATTAAACAACCAGTCACCCACATTATTAGATCTTGGTCCAAGCATGCTGCATGCTTAAAGACTGACAGATGCTGATGAGATTTACTCATTAACTTTTTAGGTATCAAATGACCAGGCATTTTTCCATCTTTGATAGTAACAAACCAATTTGGTTGGTCCATAAAAGTGTTGAAGTTCGATACCCAGCCAACAGTGAAACATCTGAGAGGCAGTGTATTAAGTAATTAGGGTTCTACACCATAGATAACTTGTAAATCTGATGCTGCGTGCCGTCTTTGTAGAAAGTAACTCCAGACGAATGATGCAAGGCTGAATTTCAATAAATATGAGTAAAGGACAAAAAACTCTCCTCTGCTCCCACAAGAAAAAAAAAACTTTGACTTCAGCAAAAATGAAAATTACAATGCCACCATCTCCCCCCTAATAATTTTCATATAGTCCCTAATATCCCTTGTCATTTCAGAAACTTGTATCTGCTTTAAATTTCCTCATCAGCTGAAGGATAAGGGGTTAGGGGTTATATACTTATGTCTGAATGTAATTTACTCTGCCCCCTTGCTAAATTCCTTATTTGTATATAGTTATTATTTTAAGAAATTTGTATTTAATCAGCTTTTTCTACTTGTATATTCTTTCCATGTGACATTATTTCAACATTTCAGTCCTGTTTGTTTTGTTTTTATTTTCAACAATATCCATTTTGTTGTTACCTCCCATGAGTAACCAAATGTACCTTATGTATACATTGAAAACATCCTTTCTCAGGAGGTGTAGTTCTGTTTTGCACAGGAAACCTTACTGGAATTGTAGACATCCTGCACTGTCTGTCACTGTATTCATCTTCATCGAAATACAGTAGGTTTGAAAAAAAAAAAAAGCCTAGTGTAAGCAGTCATATTCTCTCAGTCTTTATGAATTCTCCTTCATATCTTTTCATGACCTCATAATGTTTTCCATCGAGGTCAAGAAAAAGTGGTTAGGAAATGAGATTTTTTTTTTTACCCTGGTACTTCAGTCTTTTTGTCTTATTGTTCCTGCCTCCTTTTTTAAATGACCCTTTCCCTGCCTGTTTGCCTGTTCTGCCTGCCTGCTCTAAAACTCAGTAAATTATGCTTTCACTATAACAATTTCATCTACAATCCCTGTTTGTTGAGTCCTCTTTTACTGAGCCTTTGCAAATTTTGCTTTTTGACTCTTTATAGCGCAAGAAAAACAAAAACAAAAACGTACCTTTCTGAATGTTTACAAAGGATGGAATAAAAAAGGAAAAGCTGTCGTAAAAAGGCTTCACTCACAACAGGAGTTGACTACAGTCGTTTCTTGAAATAAAGTGATACAGAAAACAAAGAACATAGGATATGTCTCACTCTCACAGCAGAATTTCTCCTGTCTTATAAAAAAAAAAGAATAATTTAAGATTCAGTTTGAAACTTGAATAGATTATATTATTTTATAGTTAACAGCTTTGCCATTTTGTGACACAAACACAGTACATTTTGATAAAATGCTTTGATCCCCATTAGTCCTCTATTTCCAAATCTGCTGTGTTATTAGATATGAAAATCAGCAACCCTGTAAACCTGGAGCTTTTATAATGAGAGCATCAGTAAAGCTGTAATCGTTTCAGGTTCACTGCTAAACTGAGAAATTTGATTAAATGAGGGAGAAGTTGTGTTACTGAGGAAAGAGTGAACAGACAAAACCAGCCTTAAAAGGTCCACAATTTAGCAATTATTGCCAGATGGCAGATATCAATCAGCTGTGATATATACTTAAGTGAGTGCCATGATGATATCATGGCAGAGCACGCCCGCCGACAGGCACACCACCCAGAGATAATGGCCATCCACAGTGGAAGCTAAGTGAATTACCCTGCCATCTTCGCCGGGTTGAACGGACAGCACGAGATGGATGGACACACACGAGCACCTCACAAAGCGGCCTTTGTTGTACTTCCTGGAAAACAGCTCACTCTTTTCCTCCTCCTGCGCCTATCATCTGTCCGTACAGCTAACCGCGAGACAGCCAGATCAATAAATGTCCATGCAACCCCACCTTTCTGCGTCTGTGCTTTCATTGACAAAGAGCAGCAAATGTCAAAGCGTTCCTCTTACTCATGTCAGGGACAGGGGCAGGGTCAGATTATGAAGGTCAAGAATAATTACTTGTTGGATGAGTCGCTGAGGATTTCTTTTGCAGGAAACACAAAGTGCAACTTTGATAGAGCATTTTGTGGCATTTCATACATTAGAAACTAACCACAGCACCACAGGTAGGTGGCGTCATTTAATCTATTTGTCTATAGGTTTTTTCAGTTTTTTTTTTGTCCATTTGGGTGCAGACTGGAAACACAACACTGATATATTCGCCTATTTAAGGCTAATATGTTAGCAAGCAGTTGCCTATTTAGACATCGAGCAGACATAACGCAACATAATCGTTTAAGTCATGTTTCTCACCACCGGATGAATGTAAGGCCAATATTAACTCTAATTTAAGAGTTACATTTAGTCATTTGATGTATTGTTAACATAAAAACCCGATCAGCAGTTTCCTGTGAAATCCCTGAAAAAGAAACAGCGCTCAGATCCTTTGCCTTTTGCCTAAAAGGGTTTGTTAGTTGATGAGGCTTTCCTGAGCTAAAACAACTCCTCTTCACCATCCATCCCTCTAAAACATCATCTGTCATCCGCCCCGGTTTATTCCATGCCGGTGCCTAAGCTCTTTGCTAATGTGCTCAATGGCTTTCAAGTCTTTCAGGCCTGAAAGGGACAAAGTGGGAACATTTTCAGTGTTCTCATATACCTGATTGATCGAGCCAAAATCTAATGTTCTCAGACAGCTCTGAGTGAATATACAGAAGCTAAATCTCCTCTGTCATATAATAGCACAATGGCTGTCAACACACAGCTATGCAAGTGTGTGTGATCATGCAAGGTTGTTCCTAGAGGTAAAATCAGCTTGTCGCATTTCGCTCCCGCTCAATCCGACAACTCGTTCACGCCCTTCTCCCATCACCTTTCTCCACACAGCAAACCCGCAAACACTATTGATCAGCCTGTGTCTGTCTCTGTCCCTGATTGTCTCTCTCTCACTCTCTCAATCACCATCAAAAAGCTACAGAGGAAACTAACAGCAGAGGGTCGATATCTGCCTTGTTAATTCACTCACTGCCATCAAGGACACTGTCAGTCTCATGATAAAAGCCTTAATGGAAACTATTTATGCCGCTGAAGAAGCAACCCATAGAAAAAGCATCTGGATCGACAACAATCTTATTTATTTGATCTTTCTGAAAATTGAAAATACATCACGTTGCTTTTAGTTGAGGCATTTCTGAAGAATGTTTTCACTGCTCCGACTCAATCTCACACTGTTCCAATAAGCGGCATCAATGAAATATCACTTTCTATTGGCTAAGTTGCAAGAAGCAGCAACTTTGAAAACAAGCACAGGACTGCACATCGATTTCACACTGAAGACAGGGTGTTGATAACTTGCACAGTTGGAACAAATCCATTTTAAGGGTGTTTCTATGCCCACAAGGGATCCCTTAACGATTGCCTCCAAGAGGGGATTACTGTCTGACAAGAAAAAAATCCCTCTCAGTCATCTCACTCTCTAGTCACTGTCTTTATCAATTCAATTTTATCTCCCTAAAATCACTTTTAAATGCCCCTGACAGCTTTGCTCAAAGTTTTGAGGTGTGAGTCACACTTTATTTCTTACATCAAGAGAATTAATACTGTCTCTTAGAGGAACAAGAGCACCAAGACATAACATTTATTTAATACATTTTTCATAAAAAAGATTATGTATATGTGAGATAATTTCACTCATTTCTGATGCAAATGTTCCCTTTGTTCGTATTTAAGAGTTTGATTAAACAGTATTTGTGTGAATTTACCATTTCTTGAAAGGGGCAAGCTCTGCCCATCGTTGCTGTTATGTTCAAAATGTTATGTTACGCTCAAATGGTGGGCTAGTTTATGGACAACTGTATTTTGAATAGACTATCAGTTGTGTTTGGCAATGCTGCGAATGCACCGCAAAGTCACATCACATGCTGCAACTCTGAAGAATATAAGTTACATTATCCTTTACTGATGGCTGCGAACTGTGGTCGTTTTTATTAGGTTTATAGATGAACCTGTTCTTCCCAACTTGCTTTAAACTGTTGAACAATGGGTTTGCGTGTTTGGTTTGGTTGCTGAAACCAGCTAAATACTCGCTTACAGCATGTTTTTTTAGCGTCACTTTCTCTGCATTGCTGCATGCTGCATTGAGTACAGACCATAATACGTCATGAAATGCTGTAGCGGCTGTAGCGGTAGCTCATAGTGAGTGTGATTAACCTCATTAAAGACTTAACTTCCTGTTACTGGTAAAAGGGCTAATGTGTGATAAACTGATAAGACCCAGCAGCAGTAAATAATCTGAGCTAATTCAACTCATACTGTTAAATTCAGTCTTGATTTGTCAGTAAGGAAAATTGTAGGCTGCTATTTAGTTGTTGGTGTTTAGGCAGCAATGGTGAATGTACAAAAAAGTGGGTCAGGTTATAAATGAATAATGATGATAATAATGATAAATTTTATTTGGTGTATGGGGTGACAAGAGGGGGAACCCAGTTAGGGGCTTTAACAGAAGGAAAACAAGAATTTTACACCAAAATATACTAAAATCCAATAAAATTTCCTGCTCAACTGGTCATTTTTGCAGCGAAAAGGGAAGTGTTGAATGAACCTCTCAACAGGGAGAACATTCAGCCCTTAGTCCAGGATGGATATGTGGAAATGAAGTTGATAATATATTCGTTTGGCCGAATTTTCAGCTTAACCACTTAACCACCTTGACTGCGGGTGATTCGGTTCACCAGTGGGAAGCGGGAAGAGCTATAAAACACAGCAAATGGGCACAAATCCCCCCCCAAAAAAGTCAGTGAGCCTGACAATTACATGGATGAAAGAGGAATGTCAGAGGGTAGAGATCCAGCAGTGGCAGGTCTGTATCTGTTTTCATGATGACCAAGTGAAGCTGCTCAGTGCACAGAGACAGAGTGAAGTCTCATCACATCAGTCTCTGGACCAGGAGGTCAAGCGGGACCCATTTTCACTCATCCGAGTCGCTCTCTCTTGTACAAATTTAATCTTTGTATGCCAATTACAGGCGAAATGATCCCAGTCCCCATCTGCGCACAGCGGGTTCACTGTCCAACAATCAAGCACACACAAAAACAAAAAAAAAAAAAAAAAAAAACTGCAACACAATCCAACAATCCAGTCTCTTTCAGCCCAAGATGATCTGTCAATAGTGCACTCTCCCTTCTAAAACATAGCCCAGTTGTGCGGAATATCGGCAGGTAACACTCCTTGACAAATCACACAGATGCACAGATTAAGAGGGAGAGAGTGAGGAGAGAAATGATGAGCAAGGAGACTGGCACTGCACTGTGATCTTCATTGGTTGCAGATATAAGATGCTATTTTGGGCAATAAAGGAAAAGCCCCGGGGATGCTGGTGTGGAGACGAGGGGACTGAGAACGTTTCCAGAGAGATGAGAAATGTCCAGGCAAGCAAAGGGTGTGAAGATGTGGTTTTACCGAAAACTCAGGAGGAGCGAACGTGTACTTAAACAATTGAAATTACGCGGAGTATTTCAGGGTTCAAAATAAAACGAGGTATCATCTTTGCATAAAAAAAAATCTTCCTCTGGAGACTGAATCATCCATCTGTGTTTATTCAGTTTTAGCTGCATCCCGGTTACTGCAGCTACATCCCTCCAGAGTTCCTAGAGTTCATTTGGTTTTTAAACACACCCACAAACCAGCCGTGTTGAGGACATCCACGCACACAACAACCTGGCGTGTGCAGCTTTAGTAGCTTTAGTGTCTTAGCCTTAACCTTTGCTTGACATCTTAATCTTTGCAGCTTTGTGAGGTGTCAGCGAGTCCTCTAGGTCCATGTAGATATGGAAGGGATAAATGGGAGACTGCACACTGCAAAGGTCACATCTACCCACACAAACGAATCAGGAATTTATGAAAGGCAATCCACTTTTTAGCCGTATGTGAAGGCTGCTTTGAACAGCGTCCTGTATGTTTCCTTGCAGCATTTTGACATTGAGTCTTTGAAAGTCCTGAGTGGTTTACAGCTTGCATCTGTCCTACAGTTATTCTACTACTCTGTGGAATGACAATAAAAAAGATTTTAATTAAGATTAACTTGGTCAATAACAACCTAGAAATCAAGTAAGAAAAAAGGACTTTGCTGAATCTACTCTCGTTCTCATGCAATTGAACCATTTCATTCAATAAAAACTGTCATCCATCCCACAAAAACTCTGACTGCACAAAATAGAAACCATAAGGCATTTTGATGGATAGCACATAATGATCTGTCTAGCAGAGACTTCCTCCCCGTGATGTTTTTTTCTCTTTTTTCCAAAATTGACACTGTTTTGTAAGAAAAGAGTCTTCAAACCAGTCGACAGGTTTCTGTATAAATCTGGACTTCTGGATTAATCACTCCCTTCCTCCTCCCTTGTAATAAAACCTGTCTTCGACTGCCCCTAATCCCCGAAGACTGTGGAGATTACCAAGATCCTCTGAATATCTCACATTTCTCACAAGAATACTAGGCGTTGCTCTCTGTCATGAAGGGAGTGCACTGAGGGGTTTGATTTAACAGAAAAAAAAAACACTGTTGATCCTAAATTCAACTATACACTTCACCACATCTCTAAAAGGTGATTAAAGAAGATGTTCTTTCCTAGATTTTAGTGATTTCCTTTATTCCTACAGCTACAATGGAAGCGTTTTTTTATGGAAGCTCACTTCTGCCACTTAAAAAAACTCTCAAATTATTAAGTGTTTTCCTCAAAATTATCAGTTATTTAAAATATGCTCTCTTACGCCCATAATTATGAAAAACGTAAACGTAAAATTCTGATATATCTTATCTTGTAATTATGATTTAGTATAGTTTGAATCTCATAATTAAAACCATTCAAAGTAATGATTGTATGGTTTAATATAGGATCAAGGTCAAGAAATTAATCACAAAGTCTTTTCGGTCATAATTATGAGAAAATGCCATAATTATGAATAAAATGGGGAATTAAATCAAGTTCTTTCTACATGCACAATGTAACCAAACATATTCACACCCATTTCCACCACGTAAAATTATGTTTCAGTGTCTTCTTTTTCGTAAATTATAAGAAAGTATCTAATAATTCTGAGTTAGAACGTCATAATTAGAAGAAAGTTATTAATCTTGAGAATCTTTCTCATATTTATGCAATGGTACATCATATCGTAATATATAATAATATAATAATGAAAGAAGTAAGTTAGGATATATTGACATAGTTTAAGAAATGACAAAAATGACGGCAAAAAAAGTTGTGTGTGTGATAACTAACATTTGTATCGGACAAGTAGAACTAGATTCTTTGAAAAACAAATTTAAATAATTTAATAATAAGGTAAATCAGGTAAATTTAATTAAAAAAAAACAAAAAACATAAACATAAATGATGTCATAATTGTGAGAACAAACACTTTGTTGTTGTTGTTGGATTTTTATTAATTAATTTTTTGGTGCATAAATCGACTTCCGTAATTCTGTGTCCAATGTCCAATTAGCTGCTGTCTAAATGTGCAATAGTGATAACAAGTTGTTTTTATTTTAATTAAAACAGGACCACTGGCCTAATTTAATCTAATTAGAGATTTTAGCCTTTGATATTTTAACTAAATGTCTTCATAAATGTCTGCACCGTGTGTTTACATCAACCTCCTTGTTGTCATTTCTAATAGGATATCTGAGAGTCTTCTGTTCCACAAGATCTCACCAACTGTATGTGTGTTAACACAAACAGTAAAAATAACAGCAAAATCCACCAGCGCTGGCAGAACAAGGCACTGAAATTCTCAAAATAATTATCAGTTCATTATCGTATTCACACTCATGCAAGGGCATGCATAGCCATGTTTGTGCTGTTGTTTGTATATGCTTTAAATTTTAATGCAGATTTCCAAGTGGTATGGCTTGAATATGGCATAAACAACCATGCTGTACTAATGAAAGGGGTCCTTAAAACTGAAATTCATCATAATGGCTCAGCTGCCACCCCAGCTACTAAAAGATATGTGTAAATGTAGTGCAGTGTGAACATTGTTGTGAAAGCATGTGTTGGATTTCTTTTTGGAGTTAGACAGCTGGCTTAACTATGGAGATAAAAAAGAACAAAAAACAAAAATAAAAGTAATTATCATAAAAACAACTACACTTGACACCAAATGACAAAAACGGATTTAAGAATAGTTGAACCTTTTAAAACCACAATTTATACACTTCTTGGACTGAACAGTTGAGTGATAGTGAACTTTAGTGGACTACTTTTTTAAATTTTGGAAGGAGCCAAGCTAGTTATTCCCCCCTGCTTCCAGGCTTTTTTATCGTAAGCTAAGGTAACTGGCTTAAACATTTAGCATACAGACATGAGTGCGGTATCAATTTTCTCATCTAGCTCTTGACAAGAAAATGAATAAGTGTATTTCAAAATAATAACTATGAATTTAGGGATCAAAAGACATTTACAGGTTTAAAGATTTTAGTTTCTAGAGAATGTAAAACTAAAGCTACAAAAAATAGCTAAAACAATACTAATTTTAGAAGGTCAATATAATACTTTGGTGACAACATCAATATTTTATGAAGCCCAAATTCCCTCCTTGTTTACCTCTATCTGCATGGAGTTCAGAGGTCATTCAGCTCTCTGTTGGGCCTAATTGCTAATATTATCATCAATCTGCTCTAAGGCATGTTGATCACATGCCTTGGTGACATGGTGACACAATACTGGCACAGCAGTCTGTGGCATAAATCATCATACGCCGAGTCACGCAAGAGGTGATATTTTTAATTCTGCCAGACGTCATCAACAGGCAGGCAAATATAAGTTATGTCATGAGTGTGAAGAGACATACTGTAGCACATGCCCCGAATGAGGACGCCTGACATCCCTCCTCCACAGAGGTAACCCAGCGAGTAAGGATAGTAAAAGCTGACAAAAAAGTTTCATCAGCCTACATCACAACAGCAGGCTGCAGGATGGGATCTCCCAAAAGACCCATACGATCACCTTTTGCTAAAAATAAAAGTCTGGTGTCAGGAAGTGTACATATACTTTTCCACCCACAATACGTGACGAATCAGAACTCGAGTCAAACTGTCTCATAAGAGTCAAGTATCCCTTTTTTGTTGTTATAGTTTCCTTAAAGTGAGTTTATGTAACCTAAACTTTGCTAACATTTCACAAAGATACTGTACCTGCAAAACTCCTGAGCACTGAATGGAGCAAGGCTGTGTTTTATGGAACGACTTTTCATTTCTAAGAGTAAGAATGTGTTATTTCTTCCCTTACAGTCTCATTTTAAGGATCCACAGGGAGCAGTTTCTTTGATTTCTGGCCACTGAAGGTCACACTTCTTGACAATCAGCGTTCTCGTCACATTGAGTTTTAACAATGTGGCTGTCAGCAGCTTGAAATAACTTGATGTATAAGCTCAGAGACTGACATTACAGTCGAAGGAAATGGTGAAAGTAAACGGGCAGCATCACACCTAAAGCATTAAGAAATGCTCTCCGCTTCAGACTGAACACATTTTCTCAATAATGTACGTTCCTCTCTGAAATCTCTGCATATAGCTCTCTTTAGCTGAGGATTTAAACTGACTCACTGTAGCTGCAAAGGCAGATTAATGTCAAAAACTTGCAACCCGATGATTTTTTTTTCTCCATATAGTCTTCGACATACTTCTGTGAAACATGGTTTAGCAAGAAGAAGTAGATAATCATGTATCTAGAAAACTGTATTTTGGTAAATTTAGCTTTTTCACCATTATTTCATGCCTGTTTTACAACTATTACTGTATGAACTTCCTGCATATTATTGCATATTTTCAAGCACACTATGCCATCTCCATCATCAGTAATAGGGCACCATTGCCAAATTAATAGCTAAAACCACCTTAACTGTGTCCAGAATGAACTGGGATAATTAGTCTCAGGCTGAACCCTTATTCGGCCGGCCTGCATTCTTTGCTCTAATCTGAAATAATGAGGTCAGTAACAAGGTTACACTCTCTGACTGCTCAGTGTGAGGCCGGCTGCCAAGGACGAACAGGGCAGCCTGGCAATTGAAGCAAGTTTGACGTCTGGCCTTACAGCAATTTTGTAGCCTGCTGTGACATGAATGCTGTAGCCCCACGCTGCGAGCAAAGCCCTGCAGGAGCCTCTGACCAATGGCTTGCCTATCAAAAACTGCTTGAACCAGCCACGGATCACTCAGAGAAGTTTGCGTGTTAGTGGGGATATTGCCAGGCATATGGAGGGCGGGTGGCTAAATGCAGGTTAATGCAGCATATGCTACTTATGTTAAGTCAGGAGTGAATGGATAAAGGAGGGAGCGAACAGAAAAAACCTACAGAAGGTGAATTTTAAAAGCCTCCTTATAAATGTGTTGTGTTGTCATCAAATCTATTTCCCCCAGTTCACTGGAGATGTGTCGAAGCCACGCCACTAATTCTCATAAAGCATCACTACAGCTGAGCTTTAATAAAACTAGAACTGGTTGCTATGCCAACTCGTCAGGTAACCAAGGAGCTAATTACTGATCATTCTCTCATTTTCTTGTATTTTTTTTTTTTTTTTTTATTTCTGTGCATATATTTACGTGCATGCAGAAACTCTTCATATGTCAAACCCACAATCACAACAAAGGTAATGTATAGTAAAACTTGTCATTATGAACATGAAAAATGTCCATTCTTGCACTGCAGCTAAAGCAAAGCTTCTGTAGTATCATGCTCTACTTTATGTATCTGCTGGTGTTATTATTTTTTACGCTGGTAAGGTGTGTAGGAGAGAGGTGATTTCAAGGTGACTATGAATTGCTCAAAAGCGGACAGATGGTGCTTCTGTATTTAGAAAAAAAAAAAAAAAACAGCAGGACAACAGTTAGGTAATGAGAAAAACACCGATCTTTTCATGAGGAATCAGTAAAATGACGAACCCAGGTAAAAGTCATCACCTGTTACTGATCCAGCGATCATGAAGGAGGACTGAAGGTTTTACAAAAGAATGATGTAGATTGTAGACGTTTTAGTAACCCTTCACCTCCCCTTGAGACCCCCTCCCTTATATTTCATCAGGGGACAGAGAGCAGGGGAACAAGGCAGCAGGGGAGGCAGCTACAGAGAGGGGAGGAGGTCAGTAAACAGCCGCTGTGACACATTATAATTACATATTGCATTATTAAATTGTTAATGCTAATGCTGCAATGCTACCTCTATTTAAAGGTAGGTAGCTTAGTTCAGCGGTTCCCAACCAGGGGTCAGGGCCCCCTCCAGAGATACCTCTAGGAAAAATACTTGGATTTATAATCTCACTGATCTAAAGTTATTAAATGACATTATCTGTGGAACTGCTCACATTTTTTTTTCAACTTTATTTTTATTGACACGTTCAGACAAAAGTAAGGGGTTGACTTGTGAACATTATACTTGCTCAGAACAGGATGTATCAATGACGTAATAGGTTACATCTTATAAACTGTATATAGTCACTTTCTCCCCTGCATTTTACACACTGATCATATCTTAGTGTTTAAATGAAGGTCATTTTCTCCATGCAGTTTATTTAGTTGACAATTACAGTCCCGTCGTCCTTTGTTGGACGGTTTGGCTGGAGCCATTTATGTGTGATTGCTTCCTCACCAGCAGCCAAGAGGGTTTCAAAGAGGCATTCATCCTGAGCCATGAGTTTGGCTGGGATTTAGCCCAGCAGTAATGTGACAACAGAGCAATCAAAATCTAATCCAAATAATTTCATTACTTATTTACCAATCTCCTGCCAATAGGAAGAAGAAAAAAAACCCAAACCCCAAAACACAGAAACTGTCAGCCTCCACTATTAATTCTGTCCCTGATAATCCCTTTGAATACATTTCAATTCTGGAGTCAAAAATATGATGATTTTACCAATATAACATCATGTTATCTCATTTGCATTTTCAATTTGCACATAAAAAACACTCAATGAAAAAAAAGGTGAACTGTTTCCAAAAAGTTTGTATGCAATGAAAAAAACGGAGCTCGTTAACTGTAATCTAAAAGAAGCACGTGACTTAAACATCATCCAGGTTTCAGTGTAGAGAGGAAAAATGGCGGCGGATTGTCGTCAGATCTGTGTGGAGTGGTGAAGACACTGTAACCTTCATCAAATTAATACAGGAAACCTATCTGAGCAGCGGCTGCTACTTCTTTTTTTGTTTTGTTTTTTTTTTTTTGAGAGAGGGCACAAGCAAGTTGGATTGGCTGGTTGGTAGATAAATGTAGTGCAGATATTCCCCTCTGAAATGTAGTGAAGTAGAAGGAAAGTAAAGTATTTGAGTACATGTACTCTGAGAGTTGTTTGTAGGAATGCCATATGTTATATATTGTGCTCAAGAGTGAAATAAACCAGTGTAGGGTGTGAGGGCTGAGATAAGACTCTCTGCAATCTACATCACACCCTGCCGGATGCAGCCTCAAGGTAAGTGTGGGCGTCCTCCATTCCCATGATGTTTTATCCCTGGCTGTCTGCACTCCTATTGCTATACGTGACTTGTATAAGACGAGTCATCCTTTAATATCAACATGCTATTACTAAGTTGGATTGTCTCAGGCAGTCAAAGGAGGAACAAATGTTATGAGTGCTTTGTGAAATACATGAAATGGACACAGATTTATGAAAAACTCAAAGATTATGTCTCAACTTCAGGTAATAGGGATTATATATAAATATATATTGGAAAAACTAATACTTTTTAACCTCTCTTAACCTCTCTTGAGAACAGTGGGATCAGGGCTGAAATACAAGCAAATCTACCAAAGCAGAGTGATCTTAAAGGATAGAACTGAGTGGCATTAAATATTGTATTAAGCTGAGCAGTAACATGACTTAGTAACACACACATGCACAAACTCAGCTCTCTTCCCTCCGCTGCCATCACAGTCCATCATAGAGTGTCTACATCGCCCGAAGTGACAGGACAAGAGCCTTTCTGGTCTGATAAAACTGCAACATGAAACCTTGTGGCAACGCAACATCAAGTGCAGACTAAGCTCTGTGTTGGTCTTTACCCGGCGGCTTTAATCGAAAATGACAGGAAGGCTTCACTTAATTGTTTGTCTATTTCAAGGACGATCGCTGCAGTGTGACTGTCCCCCGATATTTTTCCTTTTAAAGTGTGTGGACAGAAAATCACCCAGGCCTTATCCTCAGGAAATGAGAAGTTCGTGTGACAGATTTGTGGCCGTTGAATGAGTTATGACTCACAACGCGTCTGACAAATTCACAGGTAGAGTTGTGCGTCACAACTGGGCATTTGATGCAAATTTGATACTAAAATATATACTGTATGTGCACCCTGCATCTGGTCATATGTGACAACTGCGCACGCAGGACTTCTCAAGATCATCAAAGACTAAATATTATCTTCATATTCCAAAGATTTGCATTTGCAACATCAGAATCAGTGCCGTCAAACAGAGCAGACACAGATTTGTCACTGACCAAGACTCTGAATCCCTAAAAGCTGCTCAGGAGCAGCGACGACCTCTGACCTCTCTGTGGAAGGGCCAGTTAGAAAGAGCATTTCAATGAAGCATCACATTCCCACTGAGTACTTTTGGAAATAGCTCATCGGTGCAGTATCATGTTATATCAGACTTCTCTGGTGCTGTGGTAAGCCACAGAAAAAGCCTCTCAGTCGACACCTACAAGAGTTTATTCAGCACACATTAGCTCTGTGAGTGGAAACATGACTCTCCAATCAACACTTCCCTTGTCAAAATAATTAATACAAAACCCTTAATAGCACTGAAATCGCTGCACAGCCCAGACTCGGCCCCTTGTTTAAAAATCAAGCCATCTCATGTCAGTAATTAGCCATGAACACAGCAAAGTGCAAACGTTAATGAGAGCTGATTTTTCACTAACTATTACATTGAGTTGACAAGTGTTGACTTGAGTGTTGTGGATTCACTCATAGTGCTGATATGGCTCTAAGGCGCCTCTTCAAAACTAGTTCAAAGTGTTAAATTAAGTCTGATGGCTGCCACTGAGGACAGTTAATGGTTTGGAAGGATTCCTGAAGCCACTCCCGGCCCTTGTCGACCCCCTTTAACGCTCTCAGTAACATATGGAGATTTGCTCTCTGAACCAACTGCAAGGCAAATTGGCTTCAACACGCAGGCGGCACACCTCCAAGGACCCTGCCCTTCTTAAGTGATTTACTCCCTTAAGCTTAGCTGTACTGGTTCTGTAATTACAGGAAACTGAAACAGACCTTCAGATGAGGAAACGCTGCTTCTGCTGTTGGTGTTGACATGCCATGTGGTGTGCATGTTAACACTACAGCTGCAGCAGCTCTGCACCCTACATTGCATGCCAGTAAGAACACACATTTGGAAGAAACTGAAAGCCAAGGAAAAATGGTTCCATAACCTGCAATGTCAAAAAAAAAACCACAGTAACCTTTGACTTAGCAATGCTCTCAGAAGATACTCTTGCAGGTTCATAAAACATCTATTATAAAGATGCTAATAGCGGTTATGTTCATAGCTGTCTGACTGAGTAAACGCTTATTCCACGACATGTCAGAAAACTGTGAAAAACGCCCAAGGTTGTGTTTTCAAATTGCTTGTTTTGTCAAGCCAACATGTGTTCAATTTATAATGACAAAAAATTTAAATGCATATTTTTTTTTTTTTTTTTTTTTTACAATTCATTATCTAAATTATCATCCATTCATTTTCTGTCAATCAGCAAATCAATTAATGAGGTAGCTTCATTATTAATCAGCATATACATTGTCCTCCTCATTAGTTTGTCATCCATTCATTAATTCATTCATTCACTTCCTTACTCAATCTATATCAGACTGAGAGGGCAGGTGACAGAATGAATTAGAATATGAGTGAATGAGTGAATGAGCAATTTGATGATGACTGATGACTGTTAGGTAAATGAGTCTATGAGCAAAGTAGTGAAGCAGTTAATTAAAGAAGGAGTGAGTGAATGAATGAATGAATGAATGAATGAGTTTCTAATTTACCTCCTCCATGCTGACTTCGTCACGTAGTTGTTCATGCTTTGATTTATTTCGCTTTTTTGCTGCTCATTTCCTTGTTCAGTGAGTGAGTGAGTGCTGACTGAGTCACTTCCTGGTTCACTCAGTCATTTATTCACTTTAAGCTCATTTTCTGTAATTTACCAACATACAAAAAGAGTGAGTGAGTGAGTGAGTGAGTGAGTGAGTGCTGACTCAGTCCCTTCCTTGTTCACTCAGTCATTTATTCACTTAA
This sequence comes from Trachinotus anak, assembly GCF_046630095.1. Taxonomy (NCBI): domain Eukaryota; kingdom Metazoa; phylum Chordata; class Actinopteri; order Carangiformes; family Carangidae; genus Trachinotus; species Trachinotus anak. The sequence continues at coordinate 10,360,242 of NW_027273877.1, forward strand.
AGCTTGTTCTTTAATTTACCAACAAACAATGAAATGAGTGAGTGAGTGAGTGAGTGAGTGAGTGAGTGAGTGAGTGAGTGAGTGAGTGCTGCCTCAGTCCCTTCCTTGTTCACTCAGTCATTTATTCACTTAAAGCTTGTTCTTTAATTTACCAACAAACATAATGAAATGAGTGAGTGAGTGAGTGAGTGAGTGAGTGCTGACTCAGTCCCTTCCTTGTTCACTCAGTCATTTATTCACTTAAAGCTTGTTCTTTAATTTACCAACAAACAATGAAATGAGTGAGTGAGTGAGTGAGTGAGTGAGTGAGTGAGTGAGTGCTGACTCAGTCCCTTCCTTGTTCACTCAGTCATTTATTCACTTAAAGCTTGTTCTTTAATTCACCAACATGCATAAAAAGTGAGTGAGTGAGTGAGTGAGTGAGTGAGTGAGTAAGTGAGTGAGATCAGTATATGAATTTGTGAGTGACTGAATCAGTGAAATAAAAAATGTAGGTGTGGGTCATTATTGGCCCAATGGGTGAATGAATGAGTGAATCACCAACTTAATGAATGGGTGAATACATTTTAAGAAAATGAGTCCTTGAGTAAACCAGTGAATCAATGAATAAAAATAAAAAAGCTTGCAAGAGTGAGTGAGTAAGTGAGTGACTGAGTGAGTGAGTGAGTGAGTGAGTGAGTGAGTGAGTGAGTGAGTGAGTGAGTGAGTGAGCGAGTGAGCAAATGAATGACTACTTTGTATGTAAGGCAAGTGATTTAAGCAACCAAGTGCATAACAATGAGTACATGGATGAATGGCTGAATGAATGAATGAATGAGTTAAGACCCTCATGAGATGAGCAAATGAACAAGTGTGTTACAAAGTTACAACTGAGTATTTTATTCATGTACTAGATTGAGGGTTATAAATGAACCTATTGACTTCACCGGTCCTGCAGGTCACACTCACCTCTTGCTCTTCTCGGCGCTCTTCTTGTCCCTCTTGTTCATCACCACGGGCACACAGCTGGTGAGCTCGGTCCAGTCCGCATGCAAACCGCAGCTCCAGCCAGTGGAGAACCGGGAGAAGAGCCACGACTCGGCTCTCCCTGGCCGGTGGCAGGTGCATTTCCTCTGGCCGGGCGAACAGTCGCAGGGCTGCTCCAGCTGAATATTTTTGACCAGGTGCCGCCCAAACGTCGTCCCGCCGGTCTTCTGAATGTGGAGGAACACCATCACATCATCTCCTCTGATATTGAAGTCGACGTGCCTGTCCAGGTCCCGCTCCGTGAAGTTAAATCTGGACGTGATCTTGGAGGGAAGGTCCTCGTCCGCCTCCGGCTCCGTGTAAACTAACTCAAACCCCGACGAGTAGCGCTGGAAGAGCCCCTTCTCGTCGCTCCTGAAGTAGCAGGTGTTGCTGTCCGCCGGGCACACGTACTGATAGCCGATCATTAAGAAGAGCACCGCCGCGATGGGGACGAAGATGAGTCTATTGAACTTCTCCTCCATGGTGGGAAAAACTGCAGATCACGCCGTCGGCACAAACGGTAACGTGATGTCCGAGTCCTTCTCCTCCTCGCCTGGTCTCATCCTGCTCTTTCGCCTCAGGTACGCGGGGCTCCCGTCAGTCCAGGCGCTGGAGTTCAGGTAAGAGCATGTCCCGCTCCGACCGGCGTCGTCCCGCGAGAGAACAGGTCCACTTCTTAAACTCGCAGCTGTCACTGAACATGAAGTGATTTCCTAAGACATCTTTTCCCTCAAATATGTAAAGGCTGGCGGCAGCAACACCTTCCGAGGCGTCAGCGCGACACGGAACATCCCCTCCCGAGGAGCGCTCGGACTCGGGTGTCCTGCCAAAGCCAACTGCTGATCGGTATCTGAGCCAGGAGCAAGAGCAACAAGCTCTATACAATTAGCACGGAGACTTCCTGCCAGGACTTTCACAATAAAATCTTTTTTTTTGCAATATTAAATGGGGTAAAAATCATTAGGGAAGTGTCTATTCGGAGTGCCACACCTTGTTTCACTTTTATCAGAAAAAAACATTGGTATCATCCGGATATATCAAGATTCACAAAAATATTAAATAATCATTTATAATGACTCCAAGGAGTATCTATTTTATCACAAGAACATCTTAATGTTCGGTCATCATGAAACTCCCTTTTGACCACATTATTTTAGTCGGTTTAAATGGTCCAACCCACTGATTCTGATACGACCACAAATAATGTAAATTCCCCTTAAATGTGATATTTGCAGCTCCTTGAAACTTTCTAGCTAAGAATCACCTGACATTTAGTGTTACTCTAGTATGTTATAAGGCCAGCGCTAAATTCCAAATAGATGAATTTCAGATATATATAAAAGACTGAATCGGGTCTACTAATTCTCCAGTCCCCAGTGTCTAATCAATCAAAGTAATGCACCCCTGTACCTCACTTGGTAAGCTTGTGTACATCACCACAAGGCCTTCATGCAGAGAGGATGGCCAGTTCATGAAATCAGCCAGAGTGAAATTGGTCCAATAGGACTCGGGTTTGCTTTTATTTTGACGATCTTGTAGCCCAGTGTCCGGTTTTATTCTGGGTTTCTTGACTCTACATCTGCGCCAGTCATCTGTCCCGGCTGCCTTGCCGGTGACGCAACCGCATCTCTAATCACGCATACACAGGCAATTTGAGTGGCCTAGAACAAGTGGCGGCGGAAAATCTCCAGAATTACAATTATATATGAAATATGTAGGAACTTAAAGCGGAAATGACGCAAATATCAGGGATTTTAATATTATTATTGTTTATTTTGTATTATCTTTCAGTTCTTATTGATCATTATCTCACAGTAACTTTAGAGTACCAAATTAAATGTTATATGTTTATTCCATGGGGGCTTCATTGAGCCTATTCCTAAAGGGGAATACAATGATCTGTGCAGCATCAATAGAGAGGATAATTATAAGTATTTCTGTCTTAATGTTTGTTTGTAAAGTTACATAGATATTGTATGCATCACTCCACAACGTGTGCTTTGAATATCTGACATCTGTGAAGTTTCCATTGCAGGCAACGGGAAAGAGTTAGATCCCCAGGCGAGTGATTTCAGCACCATGGACAGATTCCAACATGTCAAGTCAATAACTGGCACCATGTGTGTGAGACATGCGTGTGTGTGTGTGTGTGTGTGTGTGTGTGTGTGTGTGCGTGCCACTTTGTCATCATCCTACATAGGTTTTTCCTTTTCCCCTGGACACCAACAGACTTGAACACGTGATGCAGTACAGTTGAATTTACAGCGTTCGTATGGACGCTACAAGCTAGAGCCACTGGCATTTCAGCCCTCAGTAATGGACTTCCTTTAAGCCTGCACCGATCAAAAGCTTTTGTTATTTTGCCTAAGATGCCCTCCATCAAGGGATTTAACCAGGATGCGCTTTGGTATGTATTCTATTCAATCCTCTTTCAGCACTGAATGCACTCTGCCCTCTTGCTCTGACATTGACTTAATCTGTATGAGGACTCAGTCTGTGGCTCACCTATCTGTGTCACCAGCCCTCCTCTTAAGAAAAGGTGGAGGGTGAGGGTGGGGCCACGAAAGGAATCTGTTATGGAAAGTGTCAGGATAAGAAACATCTAATTTTCTAAAGGTCATGCAGAAGTGGACATTAGGTTTGTTTGGCTTGGTGATGATAACATCCTCTGGCAGCATGCTCTTTACCTGTGAGGCCTCTCCCAGATACAATACGATACAGTTCTCGTTTTGCAAAAGAAACCTTTTCTACAAATGGCATGCTGATTAAAATCCGAGCAGAATCCCTGATGGGAAAGAATCAGCATTAATGTTTTGTGCAGTGAAGCGAGACTTGTGTTGTTCTGGCTGTGCAGCTGGGATATTTATGAGGTCCCTGACGCTCACTTCACAAGCCTTATGAGAAATAACCTCGGGAAGTGCTGATTCAGCCAGCTGCAGCAATGCACAGGCCTCCCAATAATGGAACTGAAGCTTCCTGGAAATTATGATCGGATTGGTTTGGGATTTCTGTTTATCTGTTGTTGTTGTTTTGTTTTGTTTTTTGTTGTTTGTTGTTTGTTTTTAGCAAGACTGGTTTGATGCAGCCACGGATGTGTATGCAATTGTGTTTATTGGAATTCATATTGATTTTAATATGATTGATCGAGAGGTATTCCAATTTTCAGTTCACTTTTTCACTTTTGCAGCCGGTGAGCTGAGAGTTTATGGGCTTTTCTAGCAAATGAGCACCCTGAGATGCTATTAAGGAAAGCAAATGAAATGTAAAACCGCTGCACAAGAAAAATTGAGAACATTTTAAGAAAAAAGACAAAAAGCACTGTGGGGTATCAAAGAGAGCGTCTTGTTCCGCTGTTGCAGATTCATTTTGTAGTAGAGTGTGAAAAATGATCCAAACCTTAACAGCCTCGAAGTACCAAGAAATATCTGCCTCTTGCTGCTAGTTCAGCAGGAGAGAGAAAATGGTACACATGAGAATAAGACGAATACAAAGTGTGGAAGATAATAAAATGAATCATTTAAAATATTCTAAATGCATTCTAAAAGTAATGCAATGAATGAGACTGTTCTCCAATAAAATTAAAAAAAAAAAGACCCCATAGGTCGTTTGTGCAAGTAGCTTGTTATGACCCACAGATATGTTTTATTGTTTAGTGTCATCTCCCTGTGTATCCGTAAATCTCACCAAGAAGCTGACAAACCAAGAAATTAAAGAAACAGCTCGGTGTAAATATTTGAAAATCAGCGATCAAATAAGCTCCTACAGCGATATTAACTTGGTGTGCAATCACAGGTTTTATGTGGATGTGCCCTCTGCTGTGCCGGCAGAGGCCCACAGTCACATCTTGATGTTAGGTGACCTCTAGTGAGCATAGTGGTTCTGGAAGAGGAGGTCAGAGGATGCAGTATGAAGAGCAACAAAGTGTGCATATACACAGGACTTTAATACAGAAGCCGTGTCCCAATTCAAGGGCTGCAACTTTTGAAGGATGTGATCTACGAAAGTGTGGCCCTTCGTAGCTGTCGTAGAAGATGAAGGCAGCCTTGACATGTAGCTTTTTCACAGGAGCTTGAGGTTTTAAGGCCCTTGGTTATAATAGTTGTACTATTAGCTGTTGAACTGAGCTGAAACCCAATACTTACATTTAAAAGCGTATTCCTCTGGCTTTCTGTCAGTGTTGTTTGCTGCCATGTTATTTTATATAATTTTTGTGCCCAAACCAAACCAAACCATACTGTAATCTTTCATAAGATGTTTATTATTGTAACCATGACGAAAGAGCAAGGATACAAAGCAAAGTAAAGCACACGCGTGATGCAGACTGGCTGCATGGTCATGATGTCGGTTATGATGATGATGACATGTCATAACTCCTAAGCCAAACCATGATCTTTCCCTTAACCTAACCACGCCTTTACCATGAAATCGTCACAATGTAAAAATTGTTAGTTATTCATTTTTCAACAGTGATTTAGAACAGATTACCTTTGGCACATCTTCTGCCACTGTAGGGGTCTGATGTGTCGTATCAGATGGTAGAGACAAAGTCACAGCATCTTTATTTCTCATTTTTAATATTACAAGTGCTACAAATAATATGAAATCAAAGACGTGTGATATCATCTGATCTACAGGTGAAGGCAGCATATACAAAAATAAGCCTAAAGTGTGCAGATGTGTTCTGTAAGCTGTCACCACGGAAAAGGTACAGATGGCGGTGCTGTCATGGCGACAGCTGCTCCCTCGTCCTCTCCTGCCTCCAGCTCCTCTGTGTGTGCTAACCGTCTCCTGTCATGTCGGACTCCTATCTCACCTGCGTGCTGGCTGCTGACACCAATCACCTGATCATCCCGCAACTCCTCAGCCGCTGCTCATCACCTCATTAGTGTCTGTGTACATAATTGGAAGCGTACCTGCTGTTGTTTATCGGGTACTGCTGCAGTTTCCTGTCTAATCTTCTTCATGTGTTCTAACTGCCTTCTGTCTCCGATGATTCGGTGCCTACCTCTGGGTTTGTATGTTGTGCTGACTGGCAACCTGTTGCTGATTACCAGCCTGAAGTCTGCTGTTTTGATGATGTTTTGATGAAAAAAGGACAAATCATACAAAAGTACTTACTTTCCTCTCTACAGATATTGTTACTTCACTGACCTTTTAATACCCATTTAAAAGGTCAATGATAATTTAGCGCATTAAATATTAACAGCTTGGCAGTCAGTGCACATTTGCTCTGCATTGTTGGTAGATGTGCTGGAAATACTGGGAAAACAAACAAAACAGTCAAAGGATACCAAAATGATGGGGCCGTGTTAGCATTAATAGGCAAATGTTGCAAACACTGACTTAGCTCACTGGATATTTGGGGGAAAAAAACGAGGTTTTTAATACATCTAACAGGTAGAAAATTTAGATTTATTAAATCTGGCCACAAAAGAAACTGGGAACCTTGTTGAGTCCAAATTTGATTCCAGAGGTTTTTACATATTTAATGAAAAAAAGGCCACATCACAATAAGACCAAGAGCCTAGCGCCATGGCAGCAGCTCCATGAGGCTGAACTCAGGCAGTAGCAGTACTTGCAGCTAAATGCTAACATCAGTATGCTAACGTATTCACATGTAATGACAGTCTGATGTTTAGCAGGCGATGTATTTACCATATGTGTATTTTAGTTTAGCATTTTAGCCTGCCGACATTTGCTAATAAGCGCTAATGCTACATTGACGCAATGTCTGCGAAATATTTGATATTTCACACCGAACACAAAAGTGTTTTGAACCTTTTTCCATCTCAGCTGTTCATTATCACAGCATATAAACAATATGATGTCAATGCAGCATAAACACAAAGTACAGCTGAAAGTGACAGGAATGTTATTAGTTTTTTAGCTTTTTTGTCACAAAAACATGTTAAATTAAGACTGACACTGAGATAACCTTCAAAAAATCTGTAATTTGTTACTTTTCTCCTTGTTTAAAACAGTTTTTTCAGCACTTTCCTGTCTCAAATATTTTAGAAAGTGCCTCAGAAAGAAGCTGTGTGCCTTTATTGACACTTATTTGATAATTGTGCACATTAAAAAGTGACATCTTAGCTGTCAGTGCTCATTTGTTCAGCAGTGTTGGCAGAAATGAACTTTCTTCAGTTCCAGGATTGAATGTTTTGATTGTAAATCATATTTTTAAACGCCATGCAGCATCTTTGGTTTTAGTGAATTGGCAGCTCTGGCCATTTGCCTCGACTGCATGTGGAGCGCGTGACTGAAGATGTGTGAACTCTCCACCACAGGGATCCACCAGCAGTCCTGCAGACCTGCAGCGTGGTGACGGCACCGTGCCAACCTGTGCCGGGCTCCCACCCCAGCCTCGTCCAAAACGCTTAATCAAAAGGGACACTCTCTCCATTTGGTCCCACGTGAAAAAGCTGTTGGCCCCACACCGTGCATCCTGGCAGCTCGATGGAGAATGAACCCAGATTGGTCTCTATCCGCTACGCTGTGAGGACAGTGGAGAGGAGGCCTGTGATACAATCTGCATTTTCTAGCAGGTAATTGAAGCTCTGGGGACACAGCTGATGGTGATGTGTCCTGCCATGGCCTAATCAGCTTTCCTGTCTGTACCATCAGCTCTGATTGATGTTTATTGTCTCCACAAAACAGGCCCTGCATGTCACTTCCCAAGAAGTTGATTCGAGCCGCTGAATGAATGTCAGAGGGAAAATTACTGTAATTTTACTCGTCAAGCCTTATTTTAGCATGTACCCTAATATTATGGTCACCTTCTTCTGATTTCTCTGACTCATTTAGACACTGCTGTGCAATTTCACTGGCAAACATACCACATGTATGACTCTTGCTTTTAGATTAGAGTGGTAGTCCAACCTCAGGTTAAGGGTTTGACCTCCATTGCACCAGTCCTATCAACATTATTATTATTAGTAGTAATTGCATTCAGGGGCATAGACGTAGTGAGGAAGAAAGTAAGTATCCAGGGCCCCAACATGGAGAGGGCACTCAGAAAGTTTGGAAGTAAAAGTAAACTAGTACCGTTGGCTGAATAAATAGACTATTTCTTGTATCTAAAACAATATGTTTCTAAATTTTCATTATGCTGTTTGTACTGTGTATATATGCAATATGATCTGGATTTTGTCTGGATTGGAAAAAAACACTGAAATCGTTCTTTGTTCTGTTTTCACAAACAGAAAAACGCTTTCACAAATCTGAAACTAAACAGAAGCTACAGTCTCCTTGTTAATCTAGTCCAGATTTGATAAGTGTTTCTATACTGGTTTTTAAAATAGTGCTGATTTAAAAGATGGAGAAAATGCAGTGAAATTGCCTTTTTATATAAATGAAATAAGGGTTTTCACAAATTTGAACAGTGTTAAAGCCTTTCTACAATGTGAAAGACCTTTTCATTTACGTTTCCCTTACCTCTCCCCTGAAAGATCCCATATTTTACTGTGTTTTATTGAAGTGTTAATAAGCAGGTTTTGAGCACCAACACCTCAGTGTGGTTTGACATCTCCTCCCTCAGGCTTCTCCCTGGAGCAACAGGTTGGAGAGCCAATCAGAGGAGAGGATTTGAGGCTCTGAGCATACTAAATGCATATTAAAAATGTAGCAGACTTCAGGTAAACACTCAGAGAAACCACATTCTGCAAGGTTGGATGGTGGGTCCAGGTGGGCTGGGCTTGGGGCACGGCTGAGAGCAGTGACTGCTTTATTGTGACATCACAAAGTTACAGAAGTCATGACAGCTCGTTTCAAGGCACAATTTCTGAATACAGGCTGTGTGCATTTCTCTGTGGACTGAGCACTTTGATACTTCCGTAGCATTACTATAGAACCTAGACTTGCTTTATAATTGAAAATGACATGGACAGCTCACTTTATACAATATGGGACCTTTAACCTTCAATTCAGAAGCCATCTTTGGCATCAGTAATATTCTATAAAGTGCTAAAACCTTGGTAATTTCAGAATGTTGAGAAAAGAGGGCTGAAATATTCTTTTACGTTTGTGCTATGCCACTGGTTATAGTAGTAGCACGAGTGGTTTGTGAGGGCTTGTGATGCCTGAAAGCAATTTTTAGTCACATAAAGGCTAAGCTTTTCTTTAATAGAATTAGTTTTCAAACTCAAGATAAAATGTCTGAATTGCTGGCCCTGACACAATTTATAGTAAAACGCACAAAATTTGAAAACATCTCTATGCTCTGCTTTCTTAATGAGAGTTTAATTGAAAGAGATTCATTGCTCACATTAACTAAATAAATGTTACACTGGCTGATTCAGGAGAAAGCTTTAATGCTGACATTCCCAAGGACAGAATAAATGTACAGCATTAGATTTAAAGGGGCAACTGAGCAGGCAAACAGGAAAATAATCAGATTTAGAATAAAGGAATAACAAGACGTTAAGGGCAGGAATCAGCTAAACCTCGCCGGTAAGTACCTTTTAATTAATATTCCTTCTTCATTCTTCAGCAAACCAGTTTCTCATGCAGCAAAATACCTAGTGTTCAAAGAGAAACCCTGAAGTAAAATTTGATTATTGACATGTGTGAACTGGAGTTGTGATCAAGGCAAAGAAAAAAAATGGAATATTTGACAGTTACCAAGGCTTTTTTTTTATTTATTCATTTTTTTTTTTATCTTCCTACCTTTGTTAACATGCACACTGCCTCTCCAACAATTCACATACATCTAAGCAGTCATGTAATACTGGATCAAAAAGTTTAATTAGGTCAGTGTGTTCTGAGGATGACTGTGAATGGAGTTTTTCCTCTTTGAACCTAACTGCGTCAAAACACTTTTTCATCTTAAAAAGCCCGAACTGTGACTGCGTTGCGAGGCATTCTTTTGAAAGGAGGGTTGTAAAATAGGATACATATTTATTAATTGAATGTGTCATTTGTATACATTTCATGAATATCACCTGATAATCAGTTAATAGTTGTTCAAGGATCATTCACAGTCCATCAGTTACAAAGAACAGATGATTTAATTTAATTTATTTCATTAGCTTAATCAAAACAGATTATTCCTCCTTATCCTTCCTTCCTTTTTGGGGCACATAATGATCCCCCAAACAAAGAGCAGCAAATATTGATAATAAATTACTTACATGACTGATTAAGCTGACAATATTTTTTCCCAATAAATACATTCAGTGCTGTGTATAAAATATTCAGTGCTAGTGTATAAAATAGTAAGATAGTAGTTACAAAATGCCCATTACAATATCCCAGAGCCCAATGTGAGAGCTTCAAATTATTTGTTTTGTCCCACCAACAGTCCAAAACATAAAAAATATTCAATTTGCAGAAGGCAGAAGCAAATCTTCGCTGCGGAAGCTGGAACCAACAAACATTTGGAATATCGCCTCATAATTACCCACAATAATACAATTACAAATGATGAAATTTGTTGATGGCTAATTTTATCTCATTAGCTTGAGTCTTGTAATGTAAGCATTAATGGATACGTTTAATATTAGCAAATTTAATAATACACATATTGAGCTCCTAGAAATCGTATTAGCTTGTTGTCTGAAATTCTCAAATTCTTAAAAGAATATGCGTTTATTCATTTTATTGTTCAGAGCTAAAGTTGAAGTTAGAGCTTTGGCTTAGCTTAGCAGAAATACTGGAAGTATATAGCCAGTGCCAATTTAATTTATTAGCTTATTACATGCTTATATTAAAGTTATTTCCCTCTGGTGTGGACTTGAGGAAAAACACATTGCACAGTTTTCTTAATGTTACTGCACTGTTGTTTTAGTTGTGGTGGATTTAGCATTTTTCCTTCACAGGTGAAACTGTATTTCCATTGTGTTCCAACGATATGTAGATTATATTAGTGTGAAAACACACAATACATGCAGACAACAAGTGCGTCAGTTCATTCTGGTAAGGGTCAGTCAGTGATTATGGCAGTTCGTGGTCCATCCAGCTGCTGTGTGTGTCTGTGCCAGGTTGACACTGCCTTTGAGCTGAGTCAGGGGCTGTCTTGCCCACATGCCCCATAACTCTGGCAGTCAGTTCACTATTTTACAGCCAATTTACAGCAACATTGCTTAAGACTGCATGCCGCATGAACTCGGTCATCACACATTCCAGGCACACTCACACTGGAAACTGTCCTGCTCTTCAACCTTGTTTACGCTTCCATTTTTCCAAATTGCATCCGTGCCAGCAACCTGGCAGCTGGGCCTCTTTGTTGTATTAGCCATAGTGATGGAATAATTAATGTCTGGCCAAATCTGTGTTGTGTACTCATGCGTATGGGTCATGATTAAATTCATGTCACAACATTTGCAGGTATTCACACCTAGTAAGAATTAAAAAAAAATTTGTGCAGCACTCTTTGGGTGAAGTATGTATTGAAATAAGTCATTATCTACAGAAAACACCTTCCCGAGAGGCAGCAAGGAGAGGCTTCAAAAGGATACTTTATTGTCGCAATCCAGACACATTGCAGAAAATAGGAGAAGCGTGCAGGGAGAATCTCTGTGAGGCTGGTTATTGCAAGCTGCTTAGGTAACTGCATTAGACACCAAACATCAAAGCCTTAAATATTCAAGGAGCCCTGAGATGGCGAGAAATGTACAAATGGATTATTCCTTGGGTAAACACACATAGAATATAAGCACATGACCGAGTGAGAAACAGGGTCTGCAAACTGAGGTAGTTCAAGACGATGGAAAATGGTAAAATATGATGAGAGAAATAAGAAGGATGCGTTTCCAAGACAAGAGGTGGTGTTACTGCAGACCAAACAGAATCAGACACCTTTCTCGCCAGCTTTTACCAGTAAAATCAATTCAGCTACCCACAATGTCCAGCTGTCACCAGTGACAGTATTAATATTATGATGCTTCTGTCATGCTCTCCTCCTACATTAGGTGCCATTTCTAAGGAAACTGTTCCCCAAGGTGTCTGAGGCGGTGATGAAGCATAAAACCTGGAGCCTACAGGAACGAGTCACCATATCGGAGACAAATGGAAGAGTGAGTCTGGGGAAGTTCTGCGGATGTCTCGTGACGAATAGCTCACCTTGTTTCCTAAACTCTGCTCCCGTGTAGCAGCTTCATCACTATGCACCTCTATCTTCATACATCTAACTCGCTGCCTGATTTATTGGAAGGTATGGCAGAGTTGCTAGACCTTGCATCAAACGCCAAGGCATTTAGCGCACAAATACAAATGCTTACATAGATTGCGTGTAGAAAGGTACATTTGTGAGATGGATGAATGGATCATATTTGAATTGTAAAATATTCAGATGCTTGTTTCATGGATTTATGCGGATTTGTATGCTAAGGAACTATTTTCATAGCATCTCTGTGAAAAGCTGTGTATCCAGGGGCAACATACACTTTAATTGAAACTAATTTCTCACAGAAATGATGATTGATTAGTTCAATCTCAGTCTCCATACCAGAGGACTGACCTTTCTTTACCTGTTAAATATTCATGCTGTCTTGTTGTGGAGGTCCCGTCGGGATAAACCCACATCAATAAAAGATATTTAGTCTAGTATTAATGGAAAGGAGATTTTCAACATTATTCAGAGGGCTGAGAGTCTTAAAAAATGGCATTGAATCACATTTATGATGTGTATTACGACCATCTGGTTAAGATTTAGAATCCCAGAAAGCTTGTGTCGCCCACTCATAAAGCTCAGCGTGTCCTAGCCTGTGGCCGACTATTTAAAATGCACGGTGCATGTGTGGATTTCGTCTAAGGATAACAGCAGCCCTAATGTACAATCTAAGAACATTGTTCTGTAAGCCTTGAAAGATCATATCTGATAGAAACGAGATGAAACCATTTCAGACAAAGCTTAACATGAGCTCCAGAACCAGTGCAAGAGGTGCAAGACCAGAGGCCGGGTTATTCACTTATCTCTGTGGCCAAAGCTCTCGGGCAAAGCGCCCCTCCTGGCATTTAAAACACATGTCTGCGATAACATCATTGGTTCTTTTCTCCCTCTCTCTGGCCTCCAGAGAGAATCTCTGAGCATCTCTAAATGTCACGTTAAGTGCTTCTCTTGTCCCACGCTGACACAAAAACGAGGTGCTCTCTGAATACAAAGAAGGCCATACTGGATGGCTGCCATAGCTCAAAGAGAGCGACAGTTATCTGCGCCCCTCTTTCCTGCTCCCTTCCTCATTTGTTCAAACTGTCAAAAGTAACATTTAGTCTCTAATAGGTTTACCCAAAGGACAGCAAAGACTTCCACTCCTTCTAACTAAATGTAAGTGCAAGACTACATTCATAAAACACAAGTCATGGCTCATGGAAGGTTTGAATTAACATTGTAGTCAGTATAACTCAAATTAAAACACCCCTCCCTGTAGTATAGGCATATCTATATGCAGAAAGAACACAAGCAGTGCACTAATTGTCTTGTAATTCAATACTAAGAGGATAATATAATTAGTACCTCCAGGTAAGAAATCAGGAGAGCAATGGTGGAGAAATTATTACTTCTTTAAACACTAATGTCATGACAAGATGCTATTTTAGCCGCCCGTGGCTATGCCTTAGCAAGTGTGAGACAGAAATGAGATACCTCCTTGCTGGTTTCCTGTTAATAGCAGCTTCCACGGTGCTATTTTTAATCACAATTCACATGCAGGCAAACCTGAACACGAGGTGGGAAGGTGCACCTTAGAAAATGAGCAATAAAAACATGTGGTTACGTCGACACGAGGTAAAAGCCTCTCCTCTCGATTGCCACAAGAATGTAATGAAAACGGACCATAACTGGAATGTGCAAGTTAGAACCTCTAATTTTGTTTGTCGAATCGCAACATAAACTGAAACACAATTTCTGGTAGTCTTGGGCAAGTTACTTAGGAAGAGTAATAACTTACTTTTTTACTTATTACTCTTTTATAAGTAATCACATTACTTTACTTGTTACTTCATATCAAAAGTAATTAGTTACATTACTTGTTATATTACTTTATAACTTTCATTTTACAAAAATATTAAACATTGCACATTTAGGGAGCTTCCTGTTTTGTTGTTAAAGCCCTGACATTAAACAAGGTCCCGATTTTCTCCGAATTGTTTATTAGGATCACGGCAGATTAATCTCAATGACAGATATCTCAACACAAAAAGGAAACAGAGATTATGATGGGAATTGTAGAGTATGTTAAGAGCAGGACCGTGTTTATTCACTGTTTGTTCAAATACTTTTCATGATTATAAATAAGTGCACCACCATGAATACCTCTGAGGTGAGACTGCCCAAAAGTGCACATCTTTTGATGGTATTCGAAGGATTATTGCTTCTCCCCCCCCCCCCCCCCCCCCCCCCCCCCCATCACAGCAGGCGTTCACCCTGAGGCATACGGAGGGAACCAGTGCATCATCGTCATCATTTTCATGGCCAAACACGACTGGCTATCAGAAGTCTGCAACATCATAACATAACACGGCTTTTTCGCCATAGGTGTGATCTCGGCTGTCCAAAAATTCCTACAGGATTTAATGCTCTCTGATGTGCTGTTATTACAGACATGTCTGAACCAACCCCGGCCCTCAAATTGCTGATAGATGCTGATAGATTCATCAAAATTGTACTGTTTTGCAAATGATTTGTTGGCCCACTTGTAATACCTTCGTGACCCACCAGAGTGCAATGGCCCACAGGTTGGGAACCACTGCTCTAGGGCTCATGGGAAATACTGTTCGTCAAATATTGTCAATATTAAACAACCACATCAGAACCCATGAAGCCAGTCACACAACATGTTCCAAGCCTGGATTTGTAGTTCTTAGGGATGTTAGACATTTTGAGCAAGGTTTTCTTACCTCTGGAATCCGGAGGTTCCAGTTTCACTTTGACTGTATTTATGGATATAATGGGTGATAGAGATTAAATATGCATAGTTTGGTAATGATGTAAACACAAGCAGGAGTTTGTCTTACAGTGAAGTCTGAGTTTAGTTTTATACCCATGAGCACATCCATCATACATTACTCTCTTCATATATTTGATCTCCATTACCTGTGTTCCCTCCAAAGGATCCAACGCTGCTCCTGTGGCTGATTTGCCCTACAGAGCCCAGGCCTCCTCGCTCAGTGGGAGGAGAAGAAGAAAAAAAAAAAAAAAAACAGTGCAAACCTCGTCATTTGTCTGCTATATATAATTCTTTACTGCTGGTACCTTTTCTGACCTGCGCAAACATTCATAGGGGACAATGAAAGGAAACGGTGGGATGGTTCTCTCTTTCTCCCCTCCTCACCGCAGCGCTCTTTCATCTCTCCTTCCCACAAGGCTGATTCACCACTTGTGACCCCTGCGGCTGCCTTGTTGAAAATAGACAACAAAGTGTCTGAGATGAAAACCGGTGGGCAGTTACAGGCGAGATTGCCGCTCGGCTTCAAGTCGCTCGGGCAGTGGCCGGCGCTCTTGCCGAGCTGACACTTCTATTTGTCTGGATTTTGGTCACACAAGCCTGTCAGACCTTTTTTTTTATAGAAGATTTGAAATGCCTTTTTAAAAAAAAAAAAACAACAGAAATAAAGAGAATATACATTCTTTAAAATATTTCCTTTTCAATGTATGCAACTTCTGTTATAATTGGCAGCAGGCCGGGCAAAGCAGCGACCGTCGAAAACCGCGCCCTCAGGTTAGGATTTCCAAAGACCAAATGGCGGTAGACAAGATGCATTCCCTTTTACAGCCACTTCCTGTTGGGAATGTCCTGTGCCGCGAGAGCCACGTCCTTAAATGAAAACTCATCAGCATCATCAAGGGGAGAAGGATTTTGTGACCAAGTTTGAGGCAGATTGGTGTTTGTACATCTGCTTGCAGCCAGCACAATCATTTCCACAATCCACTACCTGTGGTGCTGTAGCATCCAGATCCAATACAGGAGTAGCAGAACCCAGTGCCAGCCAAGACTAGCCAGGGGAGAGTCAATACTTGTTTATTTAATTGTAATTGTATTTGCTTTTGTAATAAATTTGATAACAATGGCTGGCATATGTCATATGACTTGCGTGATTATCATTTTTCATGACCATTACTTTGGAAAAATCACAAACCAATTTAAGAAATGCTTGGTATTGGTGTCATTAAGATTGCAACAAAAAGTATGGGTTTCATATCGAATTTTTATTTTGAATTTGGCTGTATTCAAATACTGTATATGCGAGCACAAAGAGTCAAAGAGAAGCAAAAAGACAGGGAGGCTGAAATCGGCTGACTCCAGGCTGAGGGTAAATATGATTAAATGACATCAGTTGTTTGCAGCAGTTCCACAATGTCGTCAATTTCGGACAGTGACAACGACCGACTAGGATTTGGCCTTTTTTTTTTTTCTTTATTCATTGTGAAAGCAATACACATGGACTATTATCACAAGTATCACAACTCTTCACTTGTTCTCCGTGGTGTGATTCAGTTTTTACTGTGGTGTGGAAA
Organism: Trachinotus anak; assembly: GCF_046630095.1. Classification (NCBI taxonomy): domain Eukaryota; kingdom Metazoa; phylum Chordata; class Actinopteri; order Carangiformes; family Carangidae; genus Trachinotus; species Trachinotus anak. Next base: position 10,376,701 of record NW_027273877.1, read on the forward strand.
AATCAAGCCACAATGGAAAAACTATTAACTCGGTTACTAAAAACAAATAGCTAAATAATTGCCCTTGTAGCATGTTTTTTTATTTCACTCTGAAACAGTGAATGCATACATATACTAAGTGTTTTGTATTTCACTTTATTTCCTTGTTGGATTTGTTTTAATTTAGACTTTTCAGATTTTCCGTATTTTTACTCCTGACAGGAAAGTCAGCTGCACGGAGGTCTCCTTTCGCCTTTCTATCATCCAATTCTTCGAAATATCTCAAGATGCCTTCTGTGGAGCAGAAATACAGTAAGAATAACTGTACGTAGCGTTTCAGTATATGCAAAGTGGTCTGAATCCATCTAGTCCTCTGCAGGGGTAGATAAGAACCTCCTTCATGAATAAAGATGTTTAGGCATCCTCTCCTCAATGTGTTCAATGTGTACTTGTTACAGCAGCCATTATTTATAGCCCCACTAAGGCCCAGAGTGGTGAGAGTGGGTCTCATGGGGGATTGGGAAGTGGAGCCACTGCTACCTATAGTGGGAAAGATATACCACCTCACCCCCGCTGAGAACTTCGCGCAGGAAATGAACTCATAAATCAAGCAGTAAATTGAGTGTAGGGCTGTGCTTACTCATCTCCAGAGGTCTGCTCCTCTTCCTCCACACACCCCTGCTCCTTTTTACTGCATGACTAATCCAACGCCACAACTTCTCTGCCCGCACGAGTGTCTTTCCCTCTGCTAAACTCCGAGCAAGTGTGGATTTCATTTTCAAGTAAGCTTCATAGCTTCGGCCTTGGAGGCTGCAGCGAGTGTGGGAAATATCTGAGAAAGGGGAGATATCCACGGAAAAGTGAGTCCGGTTGGGTCCGGAAACCATCAGCATCTTGTCCGACAGGTGAACTTCATCACCTCATTGTGATGCCGCTGGTGAGAGCTGCCTGTCTTTACCCGGACACAGCTTGTGAAGAGTCTCCCCTGCTCGCCTCAGGCTATCCCGACAGTCACAGGCCCTGTCCGCAGGAATTAAAATCTCTATTTATCAGAACTCGACTAAAGCTGTCTGGGGACTGGCTAGGGAAATGGCACACAGGCAGCCTCTTCCAGCCATGGGACTCTGATGGAGGGTTCAACGTGCTGGGCTGTGCCTGTGCGGGGTGTTTCTTGACAGCATGTGAAATGAAAAAAAAAAACAAAAAACACTTCATCTTCATGCTTTGTCTCATTTTGTTTTAGCACTGTCCAAAACGGCAATCATTCTTTAATGCAATGCTTATAGGAAACATCTAAAGAACAATTTAAGCCTGATCCTTGAATACAGGCCGTGAATGTGCACGTACAAGCGTGTGCCAATGCGTGGATCCTCCCTGCTGAGCCCCGCTCCTTATCAAAGCAGGGACTGTGTCGCCTCCTGCAGCCGCTCTCCATCACAGCAGCAGTAGGTAGCATTTCCTTTGACAGAGAGTGAGGACAGGAGGGAGGGCACGCCATCATTCCTCCACAATGACGCCTCGGGGCCTGCAGAGCTGAGATCAGATTGATACTGACCTCTGCTGGTAAAATAATGCATGTGTTAGTATGAGTGTCTCAATAATGGAAATCTTGTGTCAAACCACATTGTCCTTCCTTGTCAGCTCCTAGTTTAGACCAGTTTTTAACTAAGTTCAGTTGCTCCATTTTCTTGACTTTTGTGTGTTGGACCCTTTGGACTCGAGTCTTTCCAGATACCTGCAAGAACAACTATGACTTATAAACCTGGACCCATCTAACCTGCTGTATCCTGCCTTCTCCCAGAGCTTTAAGTCTTGATTTCAACACCACTTTAATGACTATGACTATAATTTGACTATAACCATTTTTCCATGGTGGAAAATAACTAAATGCATTTACTTAAATACTGTACTCTACTAGAGTAATGAAAAAGCAACCTTTTACCCCTCGTGTACCTAACAGAACAGTGGTTACTTTTCCGATTTTATATTTTTTTAAAAGCATATCATGAGCTCACGATATGCAACCCAAACTGAGGTGTTGTTGCAGTGGTTTCCGACCTTTGTGGCTTGTAACTGCTTACAGCAAAGCAGTGTCTAGTCGGGGCCCCTTGTCATGTTTCAGCTGTGTGTCGTTCGCGGCCCCACCGAGGAGTGATTTCCTCCCATGTACTTCTCACATGATGTCATATAAATAACAGCTCGAGGCTCGAAGAGGCAAATTCATCCAATATTTCACAAAAAAAAAAAAAAAGATTAGTGGAAAAAGTGAAATAAATACAAATGTGTTTTGCAAAACTTTGATTTTTCTTCTTTTGTTTTTTGTTAGTCATCTCACAACCCCTCAGATTTATCTTACGACTCTTTGGAGGGGCCTGACCCCACGTCTGGAACTTACAAAAGTCTATATAAAATAAAACTTGCTCCTTGCCTTCATCCCTAGTGAAGAGAGCCCAACAGCACTCATACTTCCTGCTTACGGATGAGGAGAGCAACCCCCCACACCCTGTCCTCACCATGTTCTTCATGAGGCACCACTGAGACTGGACTGACCATCTCCATCTGGTATGGAGAGGGCAATGTTTTGGACCGGACGTCCTTGCAGGGAGTGGTGAGGACAGCTGTGAAGATCATTGGGACTTCACTCCCATAAATCCAGGATGCATCACATTAATGGTGAACCAAGGCCACCAGCACTGGCAGGGACACCACCCACCCACTCCATGGACTGTTTGCCCTTCTGCCCTCTGGAGAGAGATCTGGCAGACCTCTCGGGTTGCTGAACAGCTCCTTCCCCCAGGAGTAAGCTCACAACTGCTGCAAAGCAAACATATTCTATAAGAAAATAACAAAACTGATTTTACAAAAAGAGAAAATGTAACCTTCATCAGCCAGCGTGAACAAATCTGAAAATAACTCAACCACAAGGTGGAGCCCATGTCCAGCACATCTACTGCATTACTACAAGTTTTAGAAACCTTCACTTGCACCCCTGGAGCTGTATTGATGGTTATGTCAGTGTTTCACTCCGTTCTCTTCTTCTGATGTTTTAATCGTGTTCCACTCGACTGTTTTCCGCCGGAGTGGGGTCCGCCTACGACCCCGACTCCCTCACCCCCGTTTTCAGACTCCCCATTTTAAAGCTCAGCGGTCTGCTTCTCCCTTCCCCCTTCTCCACCCGAGCTGCGTCCATTCGCCAGAATAACACCGGAAATGAAGAGATTGGCCTTTCAGAATAATAGACGCCTGACGGTAGCCTTTGAGCTGAGTTGATCATTGTAAACCGCTCCTATTTCACATAAGATGAACTTGTATTTCAAAAGAATATCATAATTTCTGCAGTAAGCAATAGATAAAAAGGAGAGAAATTGATGAGGCAGCCATTACATAGTACAAATGCAAATATCAATAGAACTGTCTATATATTATATTTATTTTTGCACAACTGTATTTAAATGCATGGAAGTCTCCTTTTAAGCTATAGTTCATTGCTGAGGTGTTAAAATGACCCTCCTAAAAAATAGCCCTTGATATATGGTCTGTAATGTCAGAGAGACTGTTATTACATTGAGACCAACTTGTCGTGAATGTTTTACTTTGAATGTATTAACCGGAAGTTTAGTTTATTCTCGTTAGCTTAATGGCGGCCTTTTTTCCCCCTTTGAGCAGGGATTCAGGAATGTGGAGACCAGCAGCTGCGTTACCCTCAAATCGCCTGGGGTCCAGTAAAGTGTACATGAACGACACGAACTCCGCGGTAAGTCGCTTACGTGGAGTGTTGCGGTGCAGAAGCGAACATTTAAATTCGCCAGAGCCGTTGGTGATGTGTAGTGCTGTTTCACGTTGTTTTAAAGTTTTGCCCAACACGGTGACTAAAAAAAAAAAAAAAAAAAAAATGTCCGTTAGCTAACGTAGCCGGGCGAAAAAGCGGGTTGAAAGACGTGGACCATGAAAGCTAGTCAGTTGAGACTTTTCATAATAACTATGTTTTTTTTTTTAACTTTAAAGTAGCAGTAAGTCTTAGATAGAAGTCTCAACCGTTTCTCAGACAAGTTCAAGCATGTGTGGCCATTGTTTGGGTTGAGGTCAAAGCGAGGGGATAAACAGCCTGCCCCGACATGACATGATTGTTTCGGAAGCGTGATGCCAACAGACGAGCTGTTTTTTTTTTAGTTTTTTTTTTTACTGTAGGCAGGGAAACCATTGATTCGTGCCCTATTCGCAGGTTACGTTAGATAATATTATTCAGTTTCACACACACAGCTGAAGTCGAGTGAGGGGAGGCTCTTTGCCCGCCGAAGCTTAAATAAATACACTGCTGTCGTTCCCACAAGACGCAGCTCGCCTTGCGACACTCTGTCGGGAAACACGGGCCGATTGCTTCTACTGTTGTGATAACATTTCTCTCCCCCAGGGACGCTCCTCTGTGTCTCCATGGTAACGCGGCGGACGCCCAGCCTCGGCGTTGTCGCGTTGAGTTGCCTGCAAGGGGGCGGAACCGGAGAGAGCAGCAGCGACGGGTCTTCGATCCCCTTTCTCCCCGTGAATCGCAGAATCAGTCGAAGATGGTAAGGAGAGCACGGCTGCGCCGGGACAGCAACCGCATCATAGGTAGATGGACGTTGAATCGGCAGTGGTGGAATCTACGCTCTGCTTTTACCTCTCTGCAGCAGATGATGCTGCATGTCTTTTCGCTCTCCCTTCCTGTGATTGTGTGCTGTAAATGGGGCATTTGATGCTAATGTGAAATGTTCAGCGTTGCATTATGTGTCTCTTTTAAGTGAGGGTTTATAATCTCTCTTTGGTCTTTGTTGTTACAGCCATTTCACGACGGAGTCTACTACCCTTACACAAGTGACACCCAAGGGACCCACTCGTCAGCGGGGATCCCATCCCTCCTGAATTCCCCGCTCAGCCAGCACTCTGTAAACGGCCACTCTGTACCTGCACCAGGCATGACACCCTCCAGCGGAGCCTCCACTGTTCTCCCCTTCAAGTTCCGTCCGCGCAGGGAAAGCGTGGACTGGCGGCGGATTAACGCAGTGGACATAGACCTGGTGGTGAGCCAGCTGGATGTGGACACCCTTCAGGAGCACATCAGCACGGTGACCTTCTGCAGCTTGGACGGGGAGCGGTGCCAGCGGTGCCAGAGCCCGGTGGACCCGGCTCTGGTCAAGCTCTTACGGCTGGCCCAGCTCACAGTGGAGTGGCTGCTGCACTGCCAGGAATTTCTCACCCTCAACCTGCGAGCAGCGGAGGAGAGGCTGGTGGCTGCCGGCAGGGAGCGAGAGCAGCTGCTGGCTCAGCAGAACAAGCAGGAGGAGAAGGTGAAGGAGCTGACCAACGAGTTGAAGCAGAGGAAGAAGGTTATTCGTACCCAGCAGTCCCTGCTCGCGCCTCGGATCATCAGCAGCCAGAAGGTACTGCTGACTTGCTAAACGTTCTCTCTCTGGGGGGGTATTGGTCACCATTTACATTTCACACATGTATGGCAGGCAGACAGCCAGCTCCATCACCCCCGCCCCCCTCACTCCTCCTCCCCAGGGCTGCCGCTCTGTCATTGTTCCCAAGATCTATTCACAGCTCCGGCTTTGTGCATTTCAGACCAGAGTTTGGAGAGAAAAGAGGGAAACGGATGAAGGATTTTCTCAGAGCTGGACAATTTTTTGCTCTGAAAATGATTATCACGTACTACAACACCTGCCATGGCGGGGTTGATTCGGTATGGTTATAATAAGCTTTGTTTTCAGACTGGAAGAATAGGATTTAGAGCTGGAGGGCAGATGGTGTCATCTGGTGGCAATTAGTTTTCTTAATCCACTTACAAAAGGGTAACAAGAGCAGTGATCAACATGACTGCCTGACTCCCACCCTCATATAAACATGTCCTTGTACAGCATTGTGTCCTTTGAGTGTGCTGTCGAAGACAGTTGTGTATATTAGGTGCTGTTAGCGTATCTGTTGAACACTTGCCTGTAAATATTGTCTTTGTTAGGCAGCGTAGCTCAGTTCAGGTTATTTATAGCACAAATCAAAAATCTCCCTCTGTTCCTCAAGTGTACAGCTGCCGCTGACCTGGCCGAGCGGTTGCCAGGGCAACGGATATAGTGTGTCATGACAGCATGTGGTTGCTAGGTGTGCGCTACCAGCTCAGCTAACAGAGGTGGCTCAATAATTGATAGAGAGGCCATGTGTGTGTCCTTCACAGACTTTTGGCATTTGTTGCTTGTCGTGGAAAATGTCCACAAGCACTACAAAGCAAACACACAGCACTGTCTTTGAAGATTAACTTAATTTCACTCCCAATTTCCAGTTATTCCAAACCAGTAACAATATAACAACATCAGTTAAAGACCTGCTCAGTAGTGGCACACGTCTCAGTGTCATGTGGCTGCCTCTGAATCTTTGCTACCATATGGTGCGACGAGATATCAGTAAGCTTTAACATTGAATGAAGTCATGAGCTGCAGACTTAAATGTAGCGTATGATGTGTGTGTGTGTGTGTGTGTGTAGCAGGGGCAGCATCTCTTCTAGTTGCTGAGCATCAGTGAGCGTGAGTGTGGTGATGCCTGCAGCAGGGAGCACATCAGCATCACTCACGCTATCTGTCTGTTTGGAAACACATGGCCTGAACTCAGCGGATGCTCCCGTGATCGTCTTCTCTATGTTGGCCTCAGTGTTTCAAACCTCATTCATTCGTTCAGCTCTACCTTTATAACAGACACTTAGTAACTCCCTGATGCCTCGGTTCATCTAAATATCATATTTTCTGCCAGACTTACTTTCTGTGTCAAAAATGCACAAGATGATGGATTAATATCTGTGTTTTTTGTGTGTGTTTGTTTCTTTTAGTGTCCACATTGTGATAAATCCTTCCTCAATTCCTCCTTTCTTCAGAATCACATGCAGCGCCGACACCCTGATGAGTATGAGATCCGTAAGTCAAGCTGTCATGAAGGTTTGCTGAGCAGTTTAGGAGAAGGTCAGAGAGAGGGAGAGAGAGAGACTAAGATAAAACACTGTAGAAAAGGTAGGAGTCAGATATATTATTAGGACCGGATGAAACAGCAAAGAGGAAGATAACAATTAAGAATAGAGCCTTGTGCTGTTCTGAAAGGTGCATTAATATGAAATGTAAATTTTTCCTCTTGTTACGCCTCCCCCCAGAGTTGCGGTCAGACAGTGAAAAGAAATCTCAGATTGAAAGCCTCAAACTGGAGATCAGCAACCTGAGGGAGCAGATTGTTCAACAGCAACAGACCCTGCAAGCCAAAACAGCTCAGGTAGGAAAACGGGCACATTGTCACAGGAGCAAGCTCTGATTCATGCTGCATGGACCTGAGGCCTGTATCACAAAGCAACTCAGGCCCTATTCACACTTGATATTAAAATGCATCATCATTGATCTGATCACAAGTGGTCAGCTCTTAGTACGTCACTTCACACCTGGCTTTAAAATGCATCTCAGTGACCGTGTGTGATCAGGTCTCACTGATCACACATGGTGATCAGTGAGACCTGATGAGAGAGATCACACATGGTGATCAGGGAGAGCAGTTGTTTTCAACCAATCTGACAGACGGGTCCGTTGTCAATGTGCTTGAAACTGTGTTGGGACTAATCAGGCTGTGTCGGAGGACGTCAGTGGAGGAGGTGTTCCTTCAGTGTGGCCCAGGACACATTTGCACCAACACTGCTAAAAGAACGTGGACACGTGGCCCAGATCACATCAGAATGTGGTCTGAGTGATCAGATCTGAAATGCGTCTTCAAAGCATCTTGGGTGCGATCGCATCACCTGAGACAGATGTTAATGTCAGGTCTGAACAGGGCCTCAGTTAACTGTCAAGAGTTTAGTTCTTAATTACAAGCCAATCACAGAAAACATAATTAGAACCATAAGTGGAGTATTTCTAATGATGTGATAAAACAGTGATACCTGCAGGAAAATCTGGTTATATACTATAAAGATATACACAGTCACACATCTGTAATAGAATAGTTTGAGAAACAGAAGGAAAAAACATTAGGAAAAATGTCCAAATATTACAATTCAGAATATAAAATAGGTGTGGGGATTATTCTATAGCTTTTTATCTCGGGATGTAAGTATTGTGAATAAGTGTTTCACTTAAAACAGTTTCTCCAGCCAGCGGAGAGCAGTGGTGGGTCACTGATATTTTCATTGTTAACATCTTACATGATTTTACATGATTCCTCATAAATCTGCTGTGGAGAACGTTGGAAATACATTGTTCCAATAAAACACACTATCTGAACAGCGCATGGTGCTGAGGTGAGGTAAACATATGAGAAGAAAAATAAAGATGAGTATTATATTTTTCAGACTTTTTTACAGAACAAATCTGTTTCAACAGCAGCAGCATCAATTACACATGTAGTCCCAGAGCATATGTTTGCATTCTTTACTAAATGAGTTTTTACTTAAGTCTGTTATGGTGTCAGAAAAAGTTTCAGCATCTGTCAGTCAATGGACCAGGATACTTCTGTTTTAATCCATCAAAGTGTCTACACAGGCCGCGTAATGACTCGCATTATAGTTGCTCAGTACGCCTGTAAACCTGACCCAGAGTGTATTTTTATACTTCAATTTTGTTTTTCTGGTCTATCGCATCTTAAGTGAAGTTGATTTTGATTGAGCATGTTTATGTTTCTACTTTCATGCCAGTGATTTGTGGTTTCATAGACACTAATGAGGCTCATTTTTGCGTAATCTCAGGAAAAAGAGCAGCAGTCCATGCACAAAGAGCTGCTGAGGGAGCTGGACCGTTTTAAGGCCGAGGAGATGGCTCGCATGGACAGAAAGATAGAAGACAGCAGAGACGGCATGCGCAGAGAGATGGAGTTTCTGTACACCCGGAACATTCAGGCTCTCAATGTAGGAAAAGGATACATTACATGAATTCATTTGGTCTTCAGTATATATTGTATTCATACCTGTTTTTTTACCGTTTCTCGTGTATTTTTATTTATAGGAAGCAAATCAGAATCAGACAGCGAAGCATGAAAAATCACCCAGCCCTGTTCAGCCACAGCCTGAGAGAGACCTGGACATCTACAAAGAGATGCAAATACAGGCTATCCAAAAGCTGGAGCACCAGCTGAAGAAACAGGTGAGTGCAGGAGGGAGCTCGTAGTTTATAACCTCGAAGATTTGATTTGACCTAAAACGCCCCAAAATATTTTTTCTAGGATAAAAAGTGGGAATCCAGGCTACAAGAGATTAAAGCTCAACATGACAGTGAAAAGAATCAGGTATGGTTAAGTCATAATTATCATTAAGCATCTATATGTGAATTATGTAACAAGCTTTTGGTAGAACATGCTTCCTCCTCCCATTATTCTCCAGCTGCTGAACGAGTTGAGCAGAATGCAGTCGTCAGTGTCCGAGCACCAGGAGCGGAGCCAGTGGCTGCAGCAGGAGATGGGGAGGAGGCTGCAGGAGAAGGAGCAAACCATCAAGGCTCAGAGAGAGCAGGTTAGCACTCGCTCACACTCACACACTCGGCACCGCCCAGCGCGATTATGTCGGCAGAGGAAGTGAGGCAGAGGGTCAGAGCTTGTTCAGGATATCCTGTATTTGCTACATTGGCTCAGATTGAGTCGCACTGAGATATGATGATACTGTTCGTGTGACAGAAGCCACAGTGCAGCTCTGTTCCTGAAAAATCTCCACATTTTTAGATAAGTGACTGAAAACTGATACAGTTTGACATGTATTTCATATAGTGTGAAATATTCTGAGGGTGTATCACACTTGTATTTAAATAAAAAACATGATCAATGTGTGTGTTAATGACACATTTTGGATAAACAATTGTGATCATTGCTAACCTAAGAGATAAATACTGTATATCGTGTTTTCTGTGGCAGATTCACAGTATAAGCTCCTCTGTGTGTTGCCAGTTGTCAAATATATCAAAATACTCAGGTCGAAAGCCCCCACCCCATAACAGCCACTGACATATAATCAAACAGAAAATAAGTTAGATATGCTGTATCTTCAGTGTCCATAGCTGCCATGACGGAAATGTCCACACAGGCTGTAATGATCTGTACATTTGTCATAGTCTGTGTGTGTCCAATGAATAGGGGTATTCAGATTACACTCAGAGGGGCATATGAATACAAAAGTGCTTTTAATTTGGAGGAGCAGCCATAGCAAATGTTGGATTAGCATTAGCAGTAATTTAATACATCCCTGATTAGGGCTGGGTGTCAAACTTCAACACTTTATGGACTGAATTGTTTTGATACTAAGAAAGTCTAACAAATGCCTCATCATTCGATGCCAAATTTCAACTCCTAATGAGTAAATAAGTAAATCTAATCAGTGTCAGTGAGCCAAAGAATGCAGCATGCTTCAACCCAGATCTAATACTGCTGGTGATTGGCTCTTAATTTAACCAAACAGGTTTTAGAGTGCAAAGAGACTGAACTACAAAATAAATCAGAAGTAAAATAAAAATTTGTGCGGTAACGTGTATTCTAATTTTCTTTTTGATGAAATGAATTTGATCAAATTAGTATCAATACGGATCATCACCATCACTACTGATATTGAACACTTTTTCAACGATACCCAACCCTAGCTCTGATACAAGTGAACAATCAACAGTGCTGCTGATACAGCTACAAACAATAACCGGGATTACACACATGTATTGTTTCCTTGTGCATAGGTAGGCAAGACTGCCACTACCAATAAAAACTACTGTATAAAGAGGTCATTACAGAATGTAACTGCTGAGCTAATGTCAACCATGAATAGTACAAAAAAATGTTTGGGGTTTCATTTCATGAAAACCTTAACAATTATAATTCTGATCTTATACGTGTATATGTTTTTCATGCATGATGGTGCGGTATAATAAGTGATCATCTTTTCAACTTACAGATAAGGAACATTTCCTCAAATCCACCCACCAAAGTAGTGGAGGTACCAGGTACGGACTTTTCCTAATTTTCCATCAGGAAAGTTTATCACTACATGAATGATTCATTATATTCATCCTGTTGTGTGGTTTTCAGTGACAGTCAGTGCACCAGCGCCAGAGCCCAAACCAAAGAGAGTTGTACTTGGTAAGTTAGTCAGAAGAAATGAAAACTGTTGCTATCAGAGAGGCTGAGCATGTGCTGTCCTGCATGAAGGGTTTACATAATACTGTTTCAGGGAAGCAGTACTGTTACCACACTCCCACTCTGTTAACACCTGTTTTATCTGACTCCCGGTGACCTTTGACCTCATGTGCTGTCCAATTAGAGGAGCCAGTCTTTGCTCTTAACCTGGATCCTATACAGGAGCTGTCAGAAGAGGAGAAAGGTAAAACGGACAGTGAAACCACCAGAGCCGGTCGACTGCATGCTACCTGCATGGACGCATCAGTCTGCTCTGGGCAGTTCTTTCTGAGATCATCTCACTCCACACTGACATGAAAGGCATTCATGATGATCACATCGCAAGGAAGCTTTGTTAAAAGCCAGCTCATGGTCTGTGATGTCACACCTGCCATGTCAGTTATACGATTATTACGTCCATCTGTCATCTTGTTGCCTTGTTTGTGGAAAATAAATGTGTAGACACTCTCCTGTTATGCCTGCCCCATGGCAGTCACATCCATCTACTCGACTGAACCCGTGGCATGGAGCTTGCTGTGAAAACTGCCAAATGCATGCTCATTTTATTTTTGGCATATATTGTATGACTGGAGCCGGGCTCTCGATACAAGACTGAACGAGATTTCTTTTTGCAGACTCAAGCAGCATCTCTGAGAGGAGGCCAGTGGAGAAGAAGCCTGAGCCTGTAGCGGAGAAGAAGCAGAGGATGAGCACCAGTGCTCTGAAAAGGAACCCCAGCATCAAAAAAGAGATGCGACCAGAGCTGGAGCAGGCTGTTATTAAGAAGCTGGAGAACCTGGGGGTCAAGTCTGTACGTTCTTACCCACTTTTAAGTTGTGTTCAGGAAGCTTTATTTGTTTTATACAACATATAATTTACTAAAAATAATAATAGGAATAGTAGGAGGAATAATAGGAGGAAACTTAATAATCCCATTCTCTGTCTTTGTACAAACCTAGAAACTAGATTTTATTCCCTCTGCTTCTTCTCAGGATCAGAGTGGTCTGAAGACCAAGGAGCTGACTTCCATCCTGGCCAAGGTGAATTCAAAGCGGGAGAGCGTTGCGAAGGGGATGCCTGACTACTGGCGCCACCGGGAGGAGATAGCCGGCACCGTTGAGCAGAGGCTGGGCGGTCAGAGGAGAGGCAGCGACCCTGCTGCCGAGTCACACACCAGATCCAGACAGTCACCTCAAGGTGCTTTCCAGGGCTGAGTCATCAAAGCATCTCTTGGCAAATGACATCATCTGTTTAAATTCTTCTTCTGCCCAGAGACACTGCACTAGACTGTGGATTGATCAGATGTGTTGATCACGACTGTGTTCATGGTTTATTACAATAAAGAAAATTTAGCTTAGTTTAGCGTAATTTGGCATAATTGGTTTTGACTGTGTGTTCATCCAATGCTGTCAGTCTAATCTGTGGAAGCTTGTTTGCCGCCACCTAAGCTGATTTAAGATCTGACACACAGTCACTGACTGATCCGCTCACTGTTTCTTGTCTGTGTGCAGTGCTGCAGATTCGGCCTCGGTCCAGCAGCCTTCCCTCCAGAGCCACACAGGTGATGTCTGGACCTGCAGTCAAACAGCCCAAGACACCCCAGCCAGCACCAAGGACCAAGACCACCACCCAACCCAAGACCTCCACACCCAACCCCAAGACCGCCCCGAGGACCTTCACAACCAAGTAAAGACAAAAACTTTGTTAAAAATTAAATAGTGTTTCTATAAACATCCACTTGATAACTGAATTATAGCAGAGTGGAGCAGGATACAGAACATATACTGTCTGTTTATATAGTGTTTATTTAACAGGGACAAAGCACAAAACATTTACTGTGTCAGATAAGCTAAAGCTAAAAGCTACACTGGAGCTTTAACTTTGTAAAAACAGCTTGCACCCCACAAGTTAGTCACTACAAAAGATGAAGACACAGCCTAAAATTTACAGCTCCCTGAGTCGGTGTAAGAGAGAGACTGATGATAGAAGAGCCGATGGATTTCATCTTCAGTATTTACAGCAGGAGCTCATTGCCTGTGACAGATTGCATCCCTTTATAGCTGAGATGACAACACGGTCGGTTTAGTGCTGGACCGTTGCTTGGATTAGATGAGAACACAGTGTGGTTTTATGCTGCATTCAGGAACTACTTGATGGTTTGTAACAGAAACTTGTAACTGTTAAGATGCTGACTTTGGCAAAATCTTTTTTTAATGAACTTATTATGTGTAACTACATTTACTCTATGAGTAAATATCTTAAATGATTATTGAATTATTCATGAGGCAATAGACAGATATGTATTGTTCACACCTGATCGGTAATAGCGTTTAATCAACCCTAGGTCTCTTCATTTTAGCCGAGAAAGGCCACACTCGTAAATATTTTTTTACAGAGCTTCGGTCTAATTACCTCGTTATCTTGAGAAAACAAAGCTCTGTTATCTTGAGATAACAGGATAAAAAATATTTGCGAGTATGGCAAATATGGCTTCTATATAATTTAACCCAGTAGTTAGAAGTGTCTTTTCGCCCACTGTATCCGAATGAACTGGATAAGGCTTCACTCTGCAACAAAGTTTTGCTCACAGATGACTCAGTGTAGTGTGTATTATTTCATCTGAGTAGAGCTGATGCAACAAAGTGTTGAGCTGAGTGGTAACTAGTTACAACGCAGCAGTGCCTATGGTTTTGGTGTAACAGTTTGTTTGTGGTACAGTTGTGTACAGTACACTTGTCTGTCAATGCTTTTAACTACAGTTCTCACCTCAAATCACTTTGAGGTAGAAAAGAGTGAATGGCTCCATTATATTTGAGGAATGAAGACTCGAGGCTAACCACACTGACTGTATGTAAATGTTTCACATCGCATTTCTTTGGTTCACCAGGACTCCTCCTTTCAGTTCAGATGAGGAATCTGAGGAAGAGGACCCAGATGTAGAGGAGGAGCAGCCCCTGAAACACCAGAGGGGCAAATCACCGCAGCCCAGACTAAACAAGGCCACCCCAGTCCAGATCAGAGCCAGCAAAGCCAGTGCGATCCAGGCCAGGCAGGCTGCTGCCAGGCAGTCGTTCTCCTCCAACCCCCAGCAGTCCTGGGGGTCAGCGGGTGGTGTGACCAAGACAGCCACCACAAAGATGGAGAGCGACGATGACGAGGATGAGTGGTCTGAGGTCAGCGAGCTGCAGGAGATTGACCCCAGACAGCTGCAGGGCTACAGAGACCAGAACGGCAACGTGGATAAGAGAAGCTTTGGTAAAGGTGAGTTCTTGGTTCTCAAAACTGGCAACACACACGAAACGTTAAAATGATCCAGCTGTGTTTATTCAGCTGTGAAAAGCTGTGTTTGCTGTGTTTATCCTGATTAGTAAATACTGACAATTGGTTTACCTGTAGACACTAGATTCGATCTTTAAATAGTTCAGGTTAGTCACACAAGTTGTATTTAATGTATTCCAGTGAATCCGTAAAAAGTCATAAATTTCATTTTCAGAATTCATAAAAATCTTTATTTTTATAAAGGTAAAGATTTATGATCTGGATCGATGCCTGGACATATGAGAAATATATAGTAGATCTTTATAATTGTCTCATTAGTTCTTCAGTCTCGACTGAGTCCTTTTTTTTTGTTTGTTTGTTTTTTTCCGGAGACTCAAACACAAAAATGTGACATCAACTCTTCGGCTCAGGCTGAAAGATATGTTCATACAGAGGTGGTATAGTGAGCTCTGTGTAAATAACAGCAGGGTTAGTATCACCAGAATACACCAGGTCCTGGAAGATAGAAAGGCCTGGATAGGAATCATGGGGTCTGCAGCCTTTATAACACAACAACACACATTTTGTGTGAATGTAGGAATATAAGTATATTGGGTAACAGGAAAAAGTTCTTGCCATTTAGTGTCAGATAAGCTAAAGGTTATGTTAAGTAACCTTACTGTTTTTTCTTTATTTTCTTTTATATGTTATTTGTAAACATGGTCTGTTGTAGGGCTGCTGAATGTGCAAAAAAAAAATCATATTGCGATTATTTTGGCAGATATTGCCACTGCACTATGATCTCGAAATCTGGAAAAAAAAACATCATGACAAAGTTTTTGTTATATTATGTAGAAATGGAAACTGAATTAATGAAACCACATTAATGTATATTATGAATTGCCTGTTTCTTCTAGAGAATAAAATCAATGTCCTGGCCAGGAAAAGAGAAGTGGAGAAGCAGTTTGCAGAGAGATCGGTGAAGAAACCAGCAGGGGGCATCAGCATCTTACCAGAGAGCAAAGATGAGGTGCAGGAACTCACGGTGAGAGGATTAGGCCTCAGTGCAGAGCTCTGTGTACAAAGTTGCAAACTCATTGACATTATTATGCAGTAAAATAAGCAGTGTTGGCTTCAAGCAAGTTTTACTAAATGGTAAAATGTGTGAATATTGTTTCTGTGTGGTGACAGTACACAGATCTGGAGGAGAGCAGTGAGTGGCTGGTCTCCTCCTTAGAGGACAGACAGGAAATATCTAAACCAGGTCACGGCTCTGGATCACTGAGGAAGAGTCTAGACTCACCCAGCACCAGCGTCTGGGGAACCTCCACAGGAAAGGGTCCCAAATCAGGTCAGTGCTACATGTGCTCACATACAGTAAATAAGGTGCTATGATCTCTATGAGAGGACATGTTGGATCATAACGATCTTGACTGCATGGTGGACCTGTCTGGTCTGTGAAGCAGTGAAGTAAACACAGCTGTCTTGTTCCCAGCAGGTCTGACTGAAGCCGGGACAGGAAGCACCCTGAAGAGCAGCCTGTGCTCCCTCAGTGACATCAGTGACTCCGAGGACATTAGCAATAAACACAGTAAACACTATAGCTGATCAGGTGATGTAGCCCAGCACCGAGCACCGACACAAAGACCTCAGTCAACTCCTCTGACATCCACAGTCCAAGCCAAATAGACATTTTTTATTCTTTTATTACATGGACGCTATAACACAGACATGAGCAATACTTAACAGAAGGAGTTAGTCTGTTCAGGATTCAGATTTTCTATATTATAATAAATATGTTAGAGATAAATGAGATTACAGTTTGAGTGACTTTTTATGCCTTGTGCCAATCCGTTGCTTGCCTTACACCTTTTCAGCGTTCGTCTTTTGATAGATTCTCTTTTGTACATTCTATTAAATGTAACCAACACTCCAAATGAAGTACTGTATGTGGTTAGTGTAAAATTTTGTACATCAAATTTTATAATGCCTTCATGTGCTAAATGGAGCGATGAGATGTGATTTTTGTATAGAAAATATTTATGCAAGCAATAAAAGATTTCGTTGTGGAACACATACGTGAAAATTATTACACAAAAAATGACAATCCAGTAACAATCCAGTCATCAAGGATTTGTCTCTCTTTTTAAAATCTTTTTTTTTTTGCCATGTTTCTGAGATATGTCTGGGGCTGAAAATGAAGTGCCAAAAAATGCAGTTCCTTGAATGGCCACTTGAGGCTCGCACCAATAGCAAGTCAGTCCCCATAGACTCCCATGTTAAAATTTCAAACTTCTAATCAGTCACTCACATATGTGGTGGTGCTCTGTGCTGGCACAGTTCTGGGCCAAATCTTGCCAAAAGAATGTCAGACAAAGGCAGAATTTTAGATGCAGTCTTTAAAATGAGTTGTTGGTGAACATAATCATCCTCCTTGGAGAAATATTTTCAACACAAACAATAAATTAGGAATTGATTGGTTGAAACTTGACATAAAACATTAATGTACATCAGAAATATTTGTGGAGGTATAAGAAACATGCAGCTAAAAGGGAAAAACTTGACAGACTTGAAGTATTTTATAATTGGCGTTGTTAAAGCAGGAAAAGGAGATTTCTTTTTTTATAATTAAGAATGGAGATATTTGCCCTCCAGCCTTTCATTTCAGAGTTCTCCCTGCTAAAGGTTCTTGACACATAGATACATGTAATCCAAAAACAGGCAATAATATAACAAACTGACGCTAAGACTGCAGTAAAACTCAACTAAATCTTTTTACATAACCTACATTAACATTTCTGAAAGGGTAATTTCATGAAGTCACCAAAAATTTTAACAAATGTCTACTATTTTAAGGCATTGAATATGTGATGCTTTGGTAATAATGATTTAAATCTCAAACTGTATGTCCAACTGTATGTCTACTGTGGGACAGTAGAGATAAAATCCTCAGCGTCAGTGCTTGAGTCTCACCGGCTAACTCAGCTCTGAAACTGATTTGTAATTTGAGCAGCTTGGTTTTTATGGGGAGTGACAGCTTTGATGCTTCCTGTCCTAGCAGCTCTTGCTTCCTTTAATATCATTGGCTGTGGCACAGAGGGCTGACAGGCTATCTATAGGTACACCTGAGCAGGTCTCGCTGTGTAGCCATAACTCCCGCCCAGTCACGGCAACAGCCTTGCCTTGTAAAATAATGAATGTTTTTGTTATGAAAAGATTTTGTTATTTATAAGTCACGCAGTGAAGCGCAGACCAGTGTTATTCAATGCAAGTCCATCAAGATTAAAACAGAACACCATGCTTTATTCACCACCAACATTTTCTGCCAGTCTGCCTCCATCAGGGTGCTGTCTGAGGTTTTCATTGATGAGTCACTTGACTCATACATCACCATAGATACTTAGTGCATTAAACAACATCAAGATTTGATAGTTGACAGTCTGATTTTGAGCACCACCTTCTGGCAACCCAGAGGAAGTTCAAAGCAGAGGCTTTGAAGCCACAAAGAAAATGAAAAAGTCCTGTTTAGATGAACTATAAAAAAAAACTGACAGCAAAAGCCAAGAGCAATATTAAAATGAGGAAATTTTAACACTGTGTAACAACACAACAAGTTTGCTTTGGCCATCCATGTACAGGTAAAACAAATACAAGTGAGAGGAGTGATTGATTAACATGTCCATGTGAAAAAAGCATCAAGAGAACAAAGAGTGGGAGGTAAAGGAATTATAAGAAAAAAATAATAATTTAAAAATAAAAAAAGATGAGAAATGGTGATACTGTCCAGTTGCAGTGAACCATCTTTCAACCCCCTTTTAAATTTGTAAAAACTAAAAACTGAGATACAGAAGGGCAACATTTAGAGAAGTTGCTCCTTAAGAGGAAGGCCGTCTGGATTTCTAAAATCAGCAATTGGAAATGAAGTTAAAGGATGATTGGGTTATGCTCAACTGTATATTGAGTTTAAAATTAGTTAAGGTTATCCATACATGCTAGACATCTGTGTACACATTTTTCTGGAGAGGATTTCGTGCTTGGTAATAAAAAAACGGATGTTGACCATTTTACCCACTGATTGGTTTTAAAAAGATGATTTTAATATTCTGTGTTTTGTTTTATGTGGTTGTTTATATTTCTCATATATTTCTGTATTATCTCATAATTTGGTGTTTTGTTAAAAATATCACAAAAAGATGATGATAATATTATTTTATAAACCTAATATATATCTACAGGCCACATGACTGATCAAAGGACTGTGTATGAGGAAAGCGGAAACAAGCTCAGACACCAACCTGATGAAGGCTGAAAACGTATGGTCAGCTGAATAAAACATGGAGCACTAGAGAGGAGTTGTGCAAGCTGTTTTGATTTTGTAAACAAATACTAAGTAGTATCACTTATTAAGACGCTGTCCAGCTGTTAGAGACTGAAGTATGTGCACTGTTCCCTTTTTTTTTTTTTTTTTAACTAAACTTCAACAGATAGACATGAAAGAATGAAAGACAGTGGATGCTCCTCGATCAAAGACAAACTCAAAGACAACAATAACAACACAGACTTATTGCTTTGCGTACAGAAAGTACACCCATAGCTTGTAAATGTTCAGTACGGAAGCACATTGCTGCCATGCCAGAACAAAAAAAGTTTATTCCTATTGATATGATAATGATGATGATTAAAAAAAGCACATTTTTCCAAAGTAAGTGTTGTAGTGAAACCAAGAGGAGACTATTAATGTGTGAAGGGATTTTTGTGACTCTATAGTATATGAGAAGGAAGACGTCTTACGTTATAAATATATTAAAAAAGAAAAAAAAGAAATATATATATAATTATCACATCACAATGTTAAATGTTTTATGTTAACAATAAGTTATCACAATATATTGAGAAATGTTTCATGTTATAACAATATAAATATTATATTGTTATGATAAGTTTGTATGTCCTAATAACATGAAAATATTGTTATAACATGAAAAACATGCTATACAAACAAACTTTACATTATAATGTGATACTGATTTCTTTTTTTTTTCTGGCATGGCAGGAATAAACTTCCGTATCATTCCATAGCGATACGATATTAACACACAGTCAAGTTTTATGGCTGTCATAAAATTAATATCCATGAGCATCTTTATTAAAGGAATAGTTTGATATTTTTGGAAATACGCTTATTCGCTTTCTTGTCTAGAATGAGATCAGATGATTGATACCTCTCTTGTATCTGTGAGCTAAATATGAAGCTGGAACCTGCAACCGGTTAGCTTAGCTTAGCATAAATAGAGGAAGTAGAGGGAAACAGTTAGCTTGGTTCTGTCTGAAAATAAAATCCATCAGAGAGCAAGACCAGCTGTTTCCTTCATTACCAGTATTTGTGCTAAGCTAAGCTAACGGACTGAAGAGTCTAGCTTCATACTGAATGGGCATACAGAAGCCAAGAAGGGCCACACTTGCGTATATTCTTTTTCTTTATCCCATTGATTTAAAAATATTTTCGCTTCAGATAACAGAGCTTCCCAAAATGTCAAACTATCTCTCTAAAGTCTTTTTAGTCACTTCCTGAGCTCAGAGTTCCCATCTGGCTCAGACGAAGCTGTCCCTGTTGAAGGTCCGACGGGTGTTTGACGTGGCTCCGGTTGCTTGGCTCTTCCTGCCCTCATAAAACAGTGGAGGCACCAGAGTCACTCTGGACGACGAGGCCGGCAGCATGTAGGTCCGCTTGGTCCGGGCAGTGGCGTACGACACTGGTCTCCGAGGCCTTTTCGTGGAACTGATCATTGAGATAGCGTGGTGAAGTAATTCTCAGTTACACTTCTCCTGCAATTACTGTGGCCCATGATATAGATAATAAAGGAGATTTCATATTTACCTTGATGGGATGCCTTCTTTTCCAGAGAAGTAACTCAACACTGACCCTCCAGAGATGAGAAGGACGGAGCCTCCCCAGCCAACAAAAATGGCGGCTCCAATTTCAAATCTGAACGGCAAATATTGAGGTGTATCAAGAGTTGTGGTTTGTTTTTGTGCAGTTTTTATTCCTTCTCTTTAAATATCTCTTAAAGGGACCTCGTCGTAATAACCATACTGCTTCAAAATGTACTCACTTCTGTGCCCTGAAATGTGGATCCAAATATTCTCTTACAACTTTGTTGGCCCACCAGGAGTAGGTGATCATACCACAGGTTCCTGACAGGAAATATACCATATTTTGAAGCTCCTGAATGCATATTTTACAGTTAAGTTAAACATATAAAAAAAAATATATATATTTTTTTTTTACCTGAAACCAGGTAGGTCAAAGCACCTGCAAAGGTCACCCTTGCATTGATAATCTCTGTCCCGCCTATTTTAGTGCATTTCATTCCAATGAGTGTGAGGACGCCTCCAAAGAAACCGGTGACGACGGCACAGACCGCCAGCGCTCTGCAGGCGTGTAGGTACACTGAAAGGAAACAGGTGAAACTGAGATGTAAAAGCTTAAAAGATTTTTTATTTTTTATTTTAATGAATTTTTGTAAATAAATGAAAACAAATGAGTATGTTAAATGTAGCTTAATCTACAGTTTCATTGAAATGTTCCAGTAATGTACTGTATTCTCTAAACAAGTAATCTATGGGATTGTATTAAAATGTATGTGTTTTTTTTTTTTTTTTCCGGAGAGCTGGAGAGGGTCTATTTAACGTTTCTAATCCCAGATTCATTATTATTGTTTTAGATTTATTTTTAAAAATGTAAAAACAAAATCACAACAAAAACAAAAATAGAATAAATATTAATAACACTGGAAAGCATTTTCCTTTTTAATATAATGTACAATTCTACCCCCCTCCTTGCACAAATAGTTTTTGTACAGTCCCTAAATCTGTTCACCTGTTAAGAAGTAAATTGATATTTTAACAGTTTTCAGATGATCCTACCAGGCAGGCCCAGCATGGAGGGGTAATCCTTGCAGTCGGACACCCCCGTGGTGTCTGAGATGCAGTCCTTCCACAGGTTGGAGAAGTAGTTGGAGGTGGTCAGCACGATGCTGCCCACCTCAGAGAACGTCCAGTACTCTGTCGGAAGAGTGGAACACACCAGTATCCAGCCACACAGACAGGACACAAAGCAGCCGATCTCCATGTACATCACCACCGTCCTGTGTACCATGGTGAGTGTTGGCTGTCAACCAAAAACCAGTCGAGATGAATAACGAATAAAACTATATAATGTCTTAAATGAGATTAAAGTCGAGGCTTTGAGCAGTTCTCAGTGTGGGAAACTGGACTGAACTCTGTGTCACACCAGCAGTGTGGATGTTTGCTTGTATCTCATCTTATCTTCTAGATGGTTTTGCTCAGTAAGCATCCTTCATGTTCCCAGGACTCGGTGAGGGATTACATCTTTCTGGCTCATTCCACCAATGTGGTTTACCCTTGTGTTTTGTTTGACTCCTGCATTGTTGCAAATCAACCAAATTTATTCTCTCTTCAAACACTCTTTCTTATCTGGCCTGTTTAATACTTCAAATGTAGAAAAGTAATGAAATGGTGACTTTTCTGTTTGCCACAAACTGAGCTCTTTGACTGCACCAAATAACAAAATATTTAATTATTCATATGTTACTTAGGAACAAAAGTACATAGGTCTGCAATAACAATATTTTCAGTATTCATTAATCTGCTAATTATTATTGTATTAATCTCTCATCTCTGTGACCTGAAAGAGAAGAGATGAGTCATTTTCTGTAGCAAACATCATCAGTTCAACATCATGTTTATCAGCATTTATTATAAGATCAGGAAAAGTCACAGTATGAAGCTGTTCAGTATATTTCTAAGCTGCTCCTTGTTCCTTGTTTTTTGGTGAATTTAGAAAAATGACCACAGCAGGATGGAAGTTGCTTTTAATTTTTTTTCTTTTTGTATGTACATGATGATTTTGGTTGGCTGTTACTTTCCACAAGACTTTATATCACCGTGCATTTGAATAGTCACACATTGGACACTGAGATCACGTCCTTTGTACAGTAGATAAGATCAGATCCACTGAAAGTATAACTTAAAGGTGCCCTGTGGAGTGTTCTTGTAAACAAACAAAAGTTGTGTTTACATTCACTATTTATCACCAAAATTCCTCATGTGTATCTCTAACTAAGTTGTTTAATGGATTTCTTTCCAAAAAAACACATGACGTATGACCTTAGTACTTCTGAAACCCTGGCTACAGACCTGACTGAATCTGTTGCATTACACAATCACAACAGAAGTCATCTTATACGCAGAAACACTTTGGAAGTCATTTGGCCTCTTCGATCCTCCATGGATGTGCTTTTTTCTTCTAACCTCTTCTTTTTCTTCGCCATCTCTGATAATAGGAACCACGTGGTGTCTGCTGAGAGAGTTATATTCACTCAGAAACAACAATAGCAAAACATTTATTAGAATTTGCCCAAATTTCTATCAGTACAATAGTTTCAAATCTTCATAGGACAGTGAAATCATTTAGTTAAATTGTATGTTAACAAACCTTTGTGGGTGGTTAACTCTGTACACAGTTGTGCAGTGAATTGTACAGCCGAGGAAAATAAGGAAACTCCCCACCAGGCCAAGATATAGGGGTGGTCCAATTTCATAGCTGAGGAGATAACAGTTGAAATGGGCCACTGTCTTAGTCACATTTGCTTATTAATGAGCGTTATTTAAAGACCAAATGTTACCTCAGCTTTGACGGATCTGCTTTGCTGTGTAAAAAAGCTGCAACGACTCTGTTTATGTATAAACAATAACCAGCCAAGTCTGATCCGCCTGCATGAGGGAGAGCCGATGACACGTGGGAAAAAGTGAGTTAAAGCTCCGAGAAGCTGCTTTTGTATAAAATGAGGCTTTGAAAATGCAAACAATTCATACTCACAGCCGGCCAGATGGAAAGCAGATGCTGTTATTAACAGCCTGTCGTTACTTCTCTGGTCTCCCCCAATGTGTGTGCACTCCATTCCTAAGAATGTGAGCACTGTGCCAATCAGGCCGAGGCAAAGGCCAATCATCAGGAGCCCCCTGACTGCCTGGATGTATGCTGGATAACAGACATTTATTATTGCACTATATTATCATTATAACATTTATCCACTCATGGCTAAAATAATATGTCACCCTGACCCCTTCTTATTACTTTTTATGAACAGGATCAAAGTAAATCAGTGATTATTTGTCAGTGTACCCACATTTAACCGTCCACAGCACCCCGAAGTCCACACAGTTCACCAGAGCAGTGGAGTCTTCATAGCAGTCCTTCCACAGGTCTGACCAGTACCAGGCTGTCACCACCACAGAGGAGCCTGCCTGACCCCACAGCTGGGCCACTCTTCAGTGAGTAAATGCTTTATGGTTTAATCATGTTTAGGCATCAGCAGATAATGATAAAGAGTAGCACTACCACAATTAGAAAGATCACTGTGAATGAACCAAACACATATTAATCACTTCGATGTAGTTGGAAGACTCGCAAGAGACAGACTGAAAAATCAACATCAAAATCAAAGCATCAGAGGTCGAAAACATTTCACTTTCACTTTTTTTTTTTGTATCAAACAACAAAGATGCTGGATCCCACATTTCCCATAATGCAACTCAATAATAATAATAATAATGTGTATTTCATGAGACCCTAGCAAATGCCTACATTTTTCAAACTCCTCAACTGTAGTTTCTAACACAGGCTTTCTGCTGAAAAAAAAAAAGAAATATAAAAAATTCAATCTTGGGAACACACTCACTATGACGTCAAGAAAAATGAAATAAAAGATAAACAAGAAGAGCACGTGGCAACATTGCATTAAGTTTATGCACAAACTGAAAAAAGCAGGCTGGAGTTCCCTGCGCCTGTTCCTCCTCAACCTTCTGTATTTAATGTCAGAAAAGCAACAAAACATTTTACACCATGCTAATGCCAACTTGTTATTCTGGTCAGACATTTTTGTATTTGTTCCTTAAATTATTATTGATGTTTTTTTTTTATTTACAAAAGTATGCTACACATTTTCAACTTAAGTTAACTTATTAATTAATTAATATTTTTGTTTAGTCTGTCAGCAAACAATCAGTCACATGATCCTCAGCTTGTATGAGCAGCAATTTACCTATGGACAGAGCCAGGCTAGCTGTTTCCCCATTTATGCCAAGCTAATTCCTGGCTGTAGCATTATATTTAACATACTGACATCAGAGTGGTGTTCTCAGCATAATTTATTATCGCTTGCAAAAATAATCGGTTTTGCACACTCTTTACATTTCAACATTTCAGCATCTGTCTCTTAACCTGCTTACCTCCAGTGGTCCATAGCAAGGGTGCAGCCCACCAAGCCCCAGCCCAGCATGCAGAGCAGCAGGCCCAGGATCTGAGCCAGTCTCCTCCACATCCCTACAGTCTGGTAAATAAAACAGCCTTCACTAATTCAAGTAGCACTTTATTTCACTGTGTTTTAAATGTGTCTACACTGCAGCTGTAGAGTTAACAGTCTTTCGCAAGATTAAATTCAACTGGAAATGCAGAGCCAGTAATGCACGATGTGAAGGGTTAGGGTTAATGTGTTAATGCCTTCCTACCTTGTAAAGAAAGTAGTCCACCAGAAGAAAATAAAAGCCCCAAGCGTTTTGCTCTAAATTAAAGCTGTGGAGTTCCAGTCCTCTCACTGCTGCTGCTCGTGTATTTATGTGAGGGTTTAAATAACAGCAAAGCAGACACTGTTTACTGTCAACCAAAGCATTTAGGCTGATGGAGTTTTATTTGCTGTCTAAAAGGTTGCACAGGCTGACACTTCTATTAGAAATTGAAGTGTACCTTAGCTCTGAGAAAGTTGTGTCATGTGAAAGTGTTGATAAAAAGAAGAAAAAAAAAGATTTAGAGAAAACATTATTGTAAAACCAGGACTTCATCAGTTTTTATTGCTACAAAACACATACAATTGAATTTGCTTCAATCAGAAATTCATAAAGGTCAGATCAGCTGTTCATCACATTCATTAACATCATAATGTGTCACATTTATTCAGATATAAGAGTTTTTGATGAATGGTGTGGTCTCGCTCCCCGAACTGCCTGAGAGTGACGACACTGTGCGGCTGCTGCTGCTGCTGCTGCTCCTTGACTCAGACAAAGTTGATATGCTGGACCTCGACGACAGGCCGGACTCGGACCCTGACCCTGACGCTGACCCTGATCCTGAACTCGACCCTGCAGACCTGGTAGTCCGTCCTGTCTTCGATGAGCGGCCTGACCTGGCTGTGCGTCCAGATTTGGATGTGCGTTCTGATCCTGAGGATATGGCAGACACGTCTGAGAGCTCAGACTTGGATGACAGCTCGGAAATAGAGGACACTTTGGTCTTAGAGGTGATCTCCGACACTGTGGACAGAGCGGTGGTGGACTTGTTTTGCTCAGGGTCTTGTAGTGGTTGGATGTGGATTACTCTGAGGAGAGAGAGAGAGAAATACTCTTGTCAAACATGATGAGGCTGCTGAGCTACCTTGGGAGGCCAGTCGAAATAATGTTCACTTATAAAGCAGTGGAAATAGATTATCTGTTAAATATATAAACATTCACTTGGACTCAAGGACAAACTCATTAGATTATGGTGATCAAAGGTCAAAGGTAAAGGTCAGTGTGACTTCACACAACACATTTTAGCCGTTACTCCAGACTTCACACAGCAATTATGACAAAATTTCATACAAATGGTTATTATTTTACCTGACTCTAGGATAAAACAGGGCTGTAATCTGAAACTAGTCTGGGTATACAGCCGCAAGGCAGTAATTCTATTTTTAATCAGTTAGTCATTCACTAAAAGTATTAGTTTGTTATTTTCCCAACATGAAGTAAATACTGCTTTAAAGCCCATTTTACCCTTTTTTGTCAAATTTAAATATGTTGAGTTAAAAAACGGGAATCAAGCCCTGAAATATCTGCTAGCTTTTTTAAACATGTTAGCGACGTAGCTTTAGGTAATTAACAAATTATTATTGCTAATTAGCTAACTTTCTAAACTAAGATGACAAAGCTTGTTAGCATGTTGACTTCAGCCTTCAGTTCAAGCGACAGCAGCGTTTAATTGGGAGTGATGTTTGTGTCCCAGTGGTGAATGTTCGTCAAATATTTGCTCTCCTTCAGATCTGTTTTTGCTCTCGGCCAACTCCCGAGGGAGGTTCTTTTATTGCTAAGAATGCTCCATTGTGTTCACTAGGTAGTTGCTAACGTTGTGGACCTGCAAACCAAAACATTAAAGCTAAAAGACAATAGAAGCTCTGCAGAACTGAGGACTCAAGTGTTGATAATTCTACTAGCAACCCCCTTCACATAAAATAGTCATGTTATCTATTTCTAATATAAAAATACTAATTATAGGTTCTTTAAGCAATTAAATTACTATAATACCTGCTTAACAGGTTATATTTGCACCTGTCCTTCACTCATCAAATTTGTCTCTGGTGTCAAAGGGCCTGTGGGAAGAGGACTATAGAGGTAAAAGTGAAAAACGATATCTTGAGTACAGGAGTGTCTTGCAGAATTGATCAACACCGGTGCAGATTTATGCTCTCTGAGCGCCTTCCAGTGTTGAAACTGATCTATAGCATGCAGTTTTTCCTTTCCTCATTTAGCCAGGAAAGCTTTTAAAACACCAGACATCTGCTTGTTTACGCCAGTGGCTTCAGCGTTATACCGTAAGACAGGAGGAAGTGTGCCCACAATGAACATCTGCAAACTGCCATCTTTAAACTCCCCAGCACTAACAGTGACTCATACACTTGGGATAATGAGTCACTCCACTGCAGCACACAGGAAACTGGTATTTATTGAGGCTGTGGAGAGTGGAGTTGTTTATTCACCCCTGAAGTGTTAAAACAACATGTGTCTGTACTCACGTGTCCACTTTGTTACAGAGCGGCGTGCACACTGACCACAGGTAGAAAAAACCACCAGTCGCATGGAAAGCTGAGCCAACCCAGCCGAGGAACAGCGGGGTTCCAAGGTCATACCTAAAAACAGAGATTAATATTTCAACATTTCCATTGTTTTATTAAAAGCCATTTTTGCTGAAACAGGCTAAACAGGCCTGTTAACTTACTTCAGTCCATCGAAGTCAGGGTTGAAGTATTCTACTGAGACATACTGTGCATAAACAGCATACCCACATGTGGACAGCAAACCTGAAGACAAAGCATGTTGAGAGATGAGGGAAAAAAACTATGTTGCATTTTTTTCTTTCATATTTATGGAAAATGTTTTGGTTGTTTCAAAGTAAAACATATCAAATAAATAAAATATTATATTTTTGAATGAGCGATAAAGTAACTATATTGTACTATTGGTGTATTCTGAGTATTTATATACAAGAATTTATAAATACAATTTAATTAGTACTAGAAAGAACTACGCAATGTAGCCTTGAATAATAGGATAATAAGATAATAGAAAAAGACTGATGTTTATTTTTTGAGATCTTTTGAGATCTTCAAAAAAATGTTTTAATTGTTTGTTTGAGGTCATTTTACCTCTCCAGGAATCTTATAAATAAAACAAGGGAAATTCCCTGTTGGTTGAACAACAGGTAGACATATGCAAACTGTGACAGGAACAACAGGTATATAGATATAATTTACGTTAATAATACAAGTACATTTGTTTTTTTAATGACTTCATAGATCAGGGCTAGAAATAAACAACGGTTAATTCTTCACTCATCTTATTTTTATTTGAATGCTTGAATGTAGTTTAGTCACCATGTTAAAACGCTCATAAAGACAATGCTAATCTTTAGCAGGTAGGTTATATGATTTACTCCATCGAGTTTAGCATGCTAGCGTGCTAACATTAGCTAATGGACACCAAAGACAAAACTGAGGCTCAGAGGAATATCATTAATTTTGCAGGTAGTTGGTCGTAAACTAATTAATTGCACAAGTTAAAATTTTCGACCTGATAATTGGGGCTAAAGGAAAAGTTCAGTTTAGTTCAATGAACTGGTAGCGTCTGATTTTGCCACTCCCATGTTGCAAGTCTTTTTGTGTTTCACCAGATTTGAATTCTCTCCATAAATCTTTTAATTTGATGACAAAGTGATTGTTAAATCATGGTTGTTAAAACACACAGATCTTTATAAACTAACAAGAAATAAATAATCAGGTTAAAAATCTGTTGCTGAGCAGAATTCCAAAACACAAACAATAAATATGGGCAAATGGCAGCTTTTACTGCATGTACACAACATAACAATAACATAACTGACCATCAGAACCTGGACTGTCTTGTTATTAAAACAAGGCATTTACCACTGATAATGTGGAAACATCCACCAGTGTAGATCTTCTTGTACTTTGACCGATCTTTTCCCCCAATGAAGGTGCACTCCATACCCAACAGGCTGAGCACAAACCCCAGCATGCCCAGGGTAAGAGCTGCCATCAGCAGGCCTCGCACTATCTGGATGTGACCTGAAGTTACACAACAAACAAGCATTAATAAAAGCCCTCTGGATTTGTTAGATAGACACAGCTTCAACCACACAAAGATTGTTTTACCTACCCTCCACAGACCAGAGCATAGGGTAGTCGTAACAGTTGCTGACAGCAGTTGAGTCTGTAAAACAGGATCTCCACAGGCTGGACCAGTACCAGGCCACCTTGATTATGGAAGAGCCTCCCATCCCCCCGATGGAGGTGATCTTCCAGCCCTCCATGGCCATAGTGCAGGCCACAAAGATCCAGCCCAGCACTGTCATCAGGAAACCCCAGATCTGGACCACACGGATCTGCATTGCAGGGCTTCTCGTTATTTAGATTCCAGATCCAAGGAAGCTCTTGTTTTGTCAAGCTTCTGTTTTTGTCCTTAATCACTCATCCACAATCTAATTTTGCTGATTTTTTCAGATGGCTGTTCTTGACTCATGCGGAAGCCATGCTCATCTAGTTTTAATCCAAAATCGAACGGAGTGGCCTCCGACTCTGCTGCTCTTCTCGGGAAAAGGAGAGGACGGACTGGATCACAGGTACGAAGCAGGGGTGTACTGTTGTTTGCCAGGTATGACTGCACATGTGGGTGAGAGACTGCAGCCACTTAGGTTCCCATGGTCCACAGGTGAGACTTGTCAGGTTTGAATCAAGATTGAGCGTGCTCACCTAAGCATGTATCTCAAATTACCAAAGACTTCATGCCCCCATCAGACCGTTCTGGACTTTCCCTCATGTGCAGACATAGTTTAAAAAAGGAAGATCTGGTTATAGTATTAATCATACATCTTAAATCATATTTTTTTTGTTTTTTTTTTACAACATCAGGGTTATTTCTCAGACTTAAACATCACAGTTTAATTTGACTGCTCGAAGGTGGGCATTGCTTTGCAAACGCCGCATGATACGAAGCTGGAGTGAGTTACGGAGCTGTGCAATTTTTCGTCCGTCTGCTGCCACCTAAGAGCTAAAAGTGAAGTGTGGTTTTCCATGATGGGTGGCTAGTCACCCCAAATCACATTATGGAGTTCTACAAGAAAAGAGGAGAGGGATTTTGCTATAAAAAACAATTTAAAAGTATTTTCAGGACATATTTTTGGTATATAAAATTAGATAACTGAACAATCACCACAGGAAAACAGAATCAGAACTTTAAAAAAAACATTTTTTTTTATGTTTTATATTTTTATTATTTTTTATTTCACTTTAAAGTTGAAAAGCTCCCTTCAGAGCCACAAAACATATTATACAATTGTTTTCACAGGGTAAATGATACTTCTTGTGACAAGTACACTGATCTGCGTGTGTAAAATTGGTGGATTGTCACATGAATCTGGACCATTTAAAAGTAAATAAGTCACAAATATCTCTCAGTCCACTTTTTGCTAATTTTATCATCTACACCAGTGGTTGCCAACCTGTGAGCCGTGGCCCACTGGGGGCCACAAAGGTATTTCAGGTTGGCCGACAAACAGTACAATTTTGGTGAAAAGATGCAATTTTATAAAAACAAATAATAATAATAAAAAATATGAATAATATTTTTTGTTTGTTTTTTGTTTTTGTTTTTTCTTGTATGAAGACCTGTCACTGTGATACACCAAACCACTTTGCTGTCGGACCACTTCCTGTACCGATTTGCTGTCTCAGTCTGATTCCTTCTAAAAGATTCCATCCATGACAAAAAATGGAGTGTCAAAGTCAAGAGCTGGTTAGCAACAGGAACAATTAAAAGGACAGAAACAAACAAACAAACAAAAAAAAGAAGAATTGAGCCTCCTTTGATTTCAGCTCAGTCCTGAATGTTCCATTTTTATCATTAAAATAAAAAGTAATCTGAGAGGGCATTATTTGGCCCCCATACTGTTACGAGGTCAGATGTGAGTCGCCAACATTTTTGAGATTTTCAAGTGGGGCATCCGTTGGAATAGGTTGGGAACCACTTCTCTATACATTAGTTTTACAATATATGACATTATATTAACATTTGATCAAAAACAGTGTATATTTCTGACCTTAACATGTTCCATGAAATATGTAATAACCCTGCTGCTGTGACCGAGGCTGCTCGAAGCATCACTCTTGACTTTGCCTGTGACTTTAAGCCGCTAGTAATTATTAATTTTACCGAGAGTGCACTGTGCTGTAGGTCTCATAATTACGGCATAACGTCTTTGTGCTGTTATAAGTAGAGTTAAATCTGAGGTAATGAGAGTTACGGGGAGTGATGAATGTTCCTTCAGGGATGAAAGAGCTCCTCTTTGTTTCTAAGTCCTCTCGGCTTATGACAAAGTTATTGGTAGCGGTGGGGAGATATTAGGAATGGTGAACCACCGGGTAACTTTGATTAGCTTTAATTAGCATGACACTAAAGAAAAAAGGAACAAAGGAGGGCGTTTGTGACCTCAGCTGACCAGGCTTTCAATAACAGCCAGAGCAGAACAGCAAATAACAAATCTGTTATTTGTTTTTGTCGTCTCTCAACAATTGAGCTCAAAGGACACAATTCCTATTACATATTATGAAGAATCCTCAGATAAGTCAGCCATTAAATGTGCATTAATGCTGCTCTCTGGTGGTGTGATTTCAGTTATAGGTGCAGAGAGGAAGCGGTGGCTTTGTGCCCTCAGACTTCATCCTTCCTCTTATGACCTCTTTCCTGACAGAGGTCAATAAAAAGGTCAGTGCCTCCCAAACTTTTCTGATTGTGATCCCTTAATACAAAGTAATGTCTTGTGTTCAATGCTTTATTGAAGTTTTGGAGCCCTGAGGATGTAAATCGATATAATTCACATATTAAACAGGCGACACATATTTTATTCTTACATTTTGATTTTTATTAAATCGTACAGTTCACTGCACACATGGATGGTTTCAGGCATTTGTATACGAGATGCACCCATTCCTACTTTCTTTGGTAAAACTAAAATTTTTACCTGTATATTGTAAATATGCATCGGTTTGTGTAGAATTTAAAATCTACAGACATTCATGGTCCAGAGGGAATAAATCCTAATGACTTTGGTGCTCCCTGACTTTTCCTCTAGCGCCAGAAACAGATCAGACTCTTCAGTTATCCAATGGAAAATCTCAACATATACTTGAGTGATTGACACAAAATTGCTGTACAGACATTGATAGTTCTCAGATGAAAAAGATAAAATAAAACTATACAGTATTTCACTAAAAAACTGTTCTTCATTTGCTGCCTTCTTGATTAGGTTCAACTTGTGAGTCCTCAAGGGGGTCCAGACCCCCAGATTAGGAACAACTAGTCTTGATTGTAAGGGGAATACACTATGAAATTGAAGTGGTTTTAATTTTGTGTAATAATAAAGTAATATAGACACTGGATCATACAATACTAGTATTATATCAGTGAGCGTTCTGCAGAGACCTGGATACTTGACACTTGTTTACGGATGCAAGGCGGCGGAAAGCACAGGGCAACTGCTCCCTGCCAGCTGGTTCAAGTATCCAACCTGTGGGCCAAGAGGTTTTGTGTAACATAGCCTGGGGTTCCTATTGATAATAATTCCTAGGTGGGGATGGATGGCTGATAGGAGGGGAAACCTCCGGTCGCGCCTCCAGCTCTGCACAGGCTTCTCTGGGGTCAGATGTGATGTTGTGACCCTTGGAGGTCAGATCAGTCTAGACCAGGAAAACGAGAAAGGTCTTCATTGAGAAATATTACCTGAAGCATCTAAACTGCAGATGCTTCTATTCCTTTGATGCAACAGGACACGATCAACTGGAATCAGAGCTACTCAGGTTTTAAAAAGTAATCTGTTTTTTTTTTAATTGACATATTAAATTGACATTCGATCACAATTACACAATTTTGTATTTTCCAAAACAGCTCGTGTATAATGTGTCTAATTATAATTTTAAAAAAAACAAACAAAAAAACCACTTGGAAAATGTAATTCTTTCAAGACTGCCTGCTTTAAATGATGTCACCATTTCTAGAAAAATATATAAAAAGATATGTTCATAAGCACTGAATTTACAAAAACTCAAGCAGTAAGCTCACACAAAAGGTGTACTTTCTTTCTGTCTAATAACCTAGATGCTAATAAAAACAAACCGAAAAAAAACAGCTTTAAAATCTATTGCAGACTCCTTTAAATATTGACTCAAGAATTATGAATTATGAGACGTGTGTCCAGTCTATCTGAGACAGACAGGAAAGGCCAGCTTGTTGAAGGTGACCTGAGTTTTGTGCCAAATCAAATTTCCTGCCCTAAAAGAAAAACAAGCTTCTGTTTTGCATATTGTCCAGTGACAGAAATGTCCCAATAAAGTAGCCATATTTAAAGATGAATCTAGCCTCTATGTCACATGAATTACATTTTTCAGACTTTATTTTCTCATCAAGTGAATGCTGTCCTTTGCTTTGACTGGTGAGATAGTTTCTTATGATCATGAAATACTGTAATAAAATCCACAATCAACTCATGTAACTGTAAATGAATAGAGTTCAATTTCAAACGTAGGCATTCCTTCCAAACTGCCTAGACGGCTCCCCTGTTTCCTTGCGGAGGCTGTTGGTTCTCTTGCTGTGCTTGTTGCGTGCTGTCACAAATGGTGCAGCTCCACCATAGGAGTATTCAGCTCTGCAAAAAACCAGGACGACAAAAATTAAGCCTTTCAGTGTAATACATGTAATGTATTATGTTTACCATATTCATTGTCTTTATTGTGTTTGCTGTTTAGCAAATGCTAATTAGCTATTTAGCAAATGCTAATAAGCCATTGTGATGTTGGTGCTGTATGAAAAATGAAGGGATTGCCAAAATTCATTACAGTGAGGACCATGAACGCATGTCTCAAATATCATGTTGTTAGCATATTTCAATCAAAGCCACAAATTTCATCTTGCTGGTGGGACTGGAGTAAGGTGACCAGATTTCTGGATGAAAACTGGGGACCAGTTTGGCAGTCAATATATCCAATGTTTTTGTCAATGAAATAAAACAAGGGGGACAGTCCTGGTTTCATGTATTTTGACCATTGTAACTTTTAGGAGATAAATATTACAGGTCTGTTTTTAATTCACAGTTAAAAATGGGGACATTTCCGGGGACAGCTCCAGTCAGGGGTGGGCCACCAAAAACAGGGACTGTCCCTGTTCCCCAGAGGCTTCATCCTCATGCTCGCCTGTACAAAATTTCATGGCAGTCCATCTAATAGTTGTTCGGTCTAAGTGGTGCAATAACTGACCAACATTACCTTCCCTAGAATCTTTAAGTAGAACAAAGAATCAAGGAGGCATGAAATACTAAAGTGTGGGTGCAATCAGGTGTTTGGGGGCCACAAATCCCTCCTGTCCTGGGACCAAATCCTGCTTAATATTTCTTCATATCTTCCTTCCTTTCTTAGATTTCTTGTTTTATGCAAGAATATAAAGCCAGGAGAGCTGAAAAAATGATGACCCAGGGTGTCAACAAAAGAGAAGGCTGTTTTCTTAGCTTGCCTGATGCAAGACTTCCATATAGCTGCCCTCAGTCAAGGTGACTTTCACTTCCCAAAGGACCTTGTTCTAACAAAGGAAACATTCAGCCATCTCTGGCCTCGTTACTAATCAAAATTACAATCATACAATTTGGCCTGTAGGTTCAGCAATTACGAGACAAGATGCTGACAGAGATTACTGGATGTTTTCGACTGTAACTGTATTGCAGTTAAAGTAAAATTAAATTGCCTGATTGAGTTAGCAACTCAGTGCAGTTTAGAATTTGTCCAAATCAGATTTCCTCAAAGTCCTCCATGCTGATGACAGATGTGGGATCACATTGTTGGCATCCAGCAGGACAAAAGCTAAGCGGCTTGCCTCATACTGAAGCCTTCAGACAGGGAGAGACAGAAGATAAGTCCTCCAAGGATACACAGCACGGATCCAGCCCAACCGATGAAGAGAGCTGCTCCCAGCTCAAACCTGCAAGGTTGACATGGAAAAATTTGTTTTTACTTTCTTTCATCTGATTTGATCTGATCTGAGCGCATTTGATCAGCTGTCAAACAAATCTTTATTTTAATCCTGAAAACTTACTTCTGAGCAACAAAGAGAGGATCGAAGAAGTCGGTTGTGATCCTGTGAGCATATATGGAGCATGCAGTCATACAGCAAAGGCCTGTGGAGAGAAATACAAGGATTTCTTCTTCAAATTATTCACAATGGAATAAATTTATTTATTTTTTATTTAAAATGCACGTTTTACCACAGAGGATGAAATGTAAGCCTGAGAGGACCGTCAGACGAGCTTTGGTGCTCTCTGAGCCTCCTATTTTCGTGCACTTCATTCCCACTAGGGCGAAGATGGCACCAAAGAAACCCAGACACACAGCAGCGATCATCAGACCCCGACACACCTGGATATAGGCTTCATGACAGAGAGAGAGAAGAGGGGATAGTGCTTTAAACTATATTAATCTTTAAACCTTTTTGGTTTCTGATATAAAGCAGTTTCTTCATATCAACTTAAAGGATGATAATATGTCAGTGTCAGTGTGTTCACAGCTTGTTTCTTGTTTGTTAACCAGAAAACCAGAGGTGAGAGAATCCAGTATGTCACAGAAAAAGTCAATCAAAAATTATAGCATCTTTAATGATCTAGATGGCCCCTCAAATTCATCGTAGGACCCTTTGAAGGCCCCAACCTCAAGTTTTCTGAATCGCCGCTTTAAGCCAGAGGTTTGGAGGAAAAGGACAAGAATTTTATATATGAAGGTCTCAAATAGCCTTAAGACAAAGACAAATTCTGTACTTACAAGCAAAGACTCACAAGCAAGTAATGGGAAGGGACAAGTGACCACTGTATGACCACATGACTTTCTCAGATTGCTTCATTCGGACACATTAGGAGGTTGTTTCAGTCCAGCACTGAAATATGCTTCTGCTTCTGGCCTTTAGTTTTAAATGTGGCCATTGTTTATGGCCTGGAGCCAGTGTCAGAAAAGGAAATATCAAGTTCCAAATACTTTTGTTTACAATGGTAGTCATTCATCAAAAAACAACAGGGGTTGACAATTTTGGGCATCAGCATTTCGATCAGATGGATATTCACAAATGAACAATTTCTCAGAAACATACACAAAGATAGATATATTTATGTCCTTGCGCTTTAATCTCAGAAAGACAACAACAACAACCACTGCAATCCCAGAACTCACCATCGAGAGCCAGCATTGAAGGAAAGTCTTTGCAGTTTGACACACCAGTTGAATCAGTCACACAGGTTTTCCACAGGTTGGACCAGAAGGTGGCTGTGGTGATGACTGTCCCATCCACAGAGGACACCTTCCAGTAGTCTGTCGGCAGGGTGGACGACACCAGGATCCACCCAGAGATGGTCAGGAGAAAGGCAACAATCTCTGTTGCCATGTTGCCCATTTTTCCTCTGACTTTGGAGGTCTTGACTGGGACGGGACAGAGGTCTTTTCCTCAGAAGTGTCAGAGAGGAGGTGGGAGGGTCGATCTTGGTCAGGTGCGTCAGCGCTGGCAGTTCTGCAGAATTTTGCTTCTCTTTCACCTGCTCAGCCAAGCATCTACGTCCGAGAGCCAATACTTTTCAATGCACATCATTCACTGACACACAATCAGTTGTTGTATATTGTGTTTGTGTGTGGTGATGGGAGGGTGAAGGGGTGTACACACTAGTCATCACTCTACACAGTGTCCATAGGGTCTGCAAGGGGATCTGCAGAGGGAGGAAGTCTTTAATTGAAAGGATCTGAAAAGTCTTTGACAGCAAGGGAACACAAGATAGGAGAGATTGTACGGCGAATTGAATGAATGAATGAATGAATGAATGATGTGTTTTGTGTTCTTTTTTTTTCATTTCAGTTCATTTCACAATCTTGCACTAGAAGTTAGTTACCCAGTATTTCAAGTCCTCATCACTGAGTGGATGCAGTTTTAGCAAAAAGTTGGAATACAGATTCTTTTTCATGGTTTCACTTACACTGGTTATACAGCATTATAGCACCATCAAGTGGTAGAAAGGAGCAACTGTTTCAAGCTACCTGAACCTGTGATGTTCAAAATGTGATTGATTTCCAACAAAATGCTATTTACAATTGTTACTGCTTTATAAGTTGACATTACATTTTCTGCAGACGTTCATGCGTGAAATGCTGCTGGCTTCGGTGATCCCATGACTTATCCTCAACTGCATTTGATCACATTTGTGGTTTTTGATTATGCTGATGTTAGCATTCAGCCCAAAGCTCTGACGTGCTTTTGCCTCATACTGCAGCTCACATGGCTATTAGTCTTGTTTCTTTATCTTTGTTCCCAGTTGCTTTGGTCAAGTTTAGATTTGTACTACTGCCAATTTAAACAGCAGATGCTGGGCATTTCAAAAATATATCTTTTTCTTTTAGCCATATATTTCAACTTCCCTGCTGCTGTGTCTACCACTCAAACTTGTCTTGAAATAAGAAATAACTTTTTTTTTTTTTTTCTTTTACAAATGAAATATTTATATTAACAAGCAATAAAAATGACTTGGGTCAGTTCACTCAGGGGCTTTCCTGCCACACCTGTAGCTAATTGTGGCTAATGTTAGCTACTACCTTAGATAACCTTAACAAACCTCAGCTGTGTAACTGATGGTTATTTGTGCTATTATGTTTTATCATTTGGCTGCTTATTATCTTAAACCGTTCAGTGTTTTAATCTTCAATAACTGGTCAAAAACCGATTGTATGTGTTTGTTTGTGGTGAATCTGAAAGTAAATCTAGTGAAGTAGAGATATAAAAAAGGGAATACTGAAGTAACGTCAAAATTATACTTATTTTACACGCAGTAAAAATTCCACAGCTGCCTATTTGTGTTTACTTACTTTCACATACAAATCCTAGTAGAAGTAATATCTGACAACTGCATTCATATCTGTTTATATGCCAGATCAGTTTGTTATGTTCTTGTTCTCTGTGAATTTTAATCTCTTTCAATGTCATATTCTGTTCTGTGTTGTTTCCCTCTTTAGTCTTAACAGCACACTTTGTGATTATTACTGTAGGTTCACATGGTTTAATTTAATAATCATCATCAATATAGTGACTAGGCTGTTATATGATAGAACATTTAGTGGAGAAGCAAGCTAATTAAAGACTGTGTGGCTTCCTGTGTGTCCTGCTTCAGTAAAGGCTGCCAAGCAACTACAGCAATATAACTTGGGCAGTGGGGAAAGAGAGCATGACAGAAAGAAGGGGCATGGGAAGGCGAATCAGACATTAAAAATTAAATGTGACAAAAAGTCAGTCAAAAAGTCACTGAAAGGTAGTCAAGAATTCACAGTTAAACATTATTTAGTCAGTCTAATCAGTCCTCTAGATATCCCCTGGAACAGAATGAGGCAGTAAACCAGGTAATTAATTAATTTCCTAATCTTTTACTGAAAAACTGTTTACACTTGTGGTTTGCCCCCCCTTTTTTTTTCAACAAAGATTAGATCTAATCTCTGTTTGCAGAGAAAGAGGGATTGTTTCAGGGAAAATAAGTACCAGAAATATTTCCTGTACCCTCCTGGTTGTGTTGTAGCTGCTGTGCTTTATGACAGCAGGATCAGGGCCAGTGGGGACTGATCCTGGGGTCATAAAATGGGCACAGGTTAAGTGTTCACATACTCGTCATTCCAGGAAATCTAGACCTAGGTGTTTTACTGTCAGTAATCAACAGTCAGAAGGTCCCGAGAGCACTGTTCCTTAAATCTCAAGGAAATTGAAGCCCAGATGACACGCATCCATGGCTGCTGTTGCCGAGCAATCTCAGAGGGGAGACTCTAATCCCATAAACCTGCAGATGAAAGGGAGAAGCAGCTGGAACAGGTTGTTATCTGTGTTAAACCGTTGATGACATCCCAATACCGCCATGAATATAATCATCTGATGATATCAACCTTCGGCTGGAAAAACATTAGTGTTTAGTTTATTATCACTAAACACTGGATATGTAAAACTAATTAGTGCTTATTTAGAATTATTTGGAGCCATAATCAGGTCATATAGTATGTAAAGTTAGCTAAAAATTAAAGTAAATTAAAACTGTCATGTATTGCTGTATCTTAAGACATTTCCGGAAACATCTCCTGATGAAGAAAGTTGAATTGATTCGACAACTGTTTCCACAAAGTGCAACTTAGTCTAATACGCAGTAAATGAAATTAAACAAAGTGAGCACTTGAGGGAGGAAAAGAACCTGGGAATATGCAAGGAAAAAATAGGCCTATCACTCAGTTGGGATAGCATGGGAAAGGACTGTTGATCCCCTACGGTCGAATGTTATTGGGTTGAGTTCAGCTGCCTGTAATAATCTCCTGCTGGCTTTTCTCCTTCAGCCCTTTTCCCAGTTGGTGCTGGCTAAACATCAACAGGAGGATAATGTGCAAGGTGTGGGGGCCAAAGCCGCTCCAGTGTGTTATCATTAGACTGTCAGTGTCAGGATAATAGTTTACCTCGGTTACATGTGACTGGATTTCTTTGAAAGGTTTCCTTGAACACTGAAATGGGAGAAGGAGAGTGAGGAGGGAGGTGTTTTAGTCTCTCCACTCCCTTCTAGTTCTTTTATATCAGCGCAGGAAACACCTGTAGTTTATCAGAGGTTATCTGTCATCTACGGCACGCTCTTTATTTATAGGATATCCTGTGTGTGTCTACATCAGGTGTCTGTGTGTTTGTGCAAGGGACCAGAAAGACAGTGAGAGACGGGGAAAGCAAACAAAACCTAGCATGAAGGGAAATATTATGCAGTTATTTCCTTTGCTTTGGAAACTGCTCCCAAATTGCCTCAAGTAAACTCAGACATATTAGGGCTCGTACACTGTATTTCCTCTTATCAGGAGTGACACATTTTCATTCACTCCACTATAATGAGATAACAGAGGCTGGACAACTTGATATTTTGTTGAGTCATTATGATTATGAGTACCCTGTCACACACACAAAAAGAAGCTTACCTTTACACTTTTGAAGTATTTCATTTTACCCTGACAGTATATTTTTGAATGACAATTGTGTCTTAAAACTAGAGCAGATTTTGAACACACCAAATATATAACATATTAAACATAAATAACCCTTTACTACATCATAAAAATTGGGTCAATTCTCTGGTATTTTCAAACATATACAATCACATTTCCTTTCTTACTTGTGAACAGTGTTATCAGAGTTTTGCTGGAGACTTCAAAGCAATGCTTTAGTCAATACCATCACAAGGCCCCCCCCCCCCCCCCCCACAAGGCTAACATTGTAAATTCTGACTGTAAATGTAACCCACGCCTCACATTTCCTAAATAAATCAAGGTTAATTTGACTTGTTTGGACATAAATTGTTGCATGTGCTGCCCATAGTCATAAGCCAAGAGCACGCAACCAATAGCAGGATGGCTTTGTTTCCAACCAATCCGGTGTCTGCGGGGCGGAGCCATTCAATGTGCTTCTCTAATGTCTTTCGGTTAGCTCGGCTGCCTGGACGAAACACGTAACGCACCTTGGGAAGGCTGACCTCCGCTTTACAGATGTGAGGGGTGAAGCAATACCACATTGCCCGGAGCAGCAGTTTTCAGAAGGGGAGAAAGTTGAAGGAAAAACTACTGTGTGGGTGCGGACTACCATGGAACAAGTCAGTAAAGATGCCAAAAGGAACCCGGCGGCGACGGCGAATATTTTGTCAAAGATATTTTTCTGGTAAGTCCAGGAAGCTCCCCGGACGGTAGACGCTGTTGTTAGCTACTGTTAGCGGGGTGTTTAAAACGTGCCAAACACACCGAGACAGCGTGTTTGGCTTTTATTTTTTAAATACTTCTTTTTTCATTGTACTCCACAGTAAAAATGTACCTATTAATAGATAACAGTAAACTGAAAGCTACTTGAAGCTACTAGTACCTCTTGTGCTGCCGTTGACCGTACGGGTAAACGTGACCGGGTTTACACATGATTTCTGAAAGTGGTTGGAAAAGTTTTTTACTTAAAGTTAGTCAGCGTCCACTCACACCATTCCCGGCATGTTTATGTAATGCTAGTTTCCTGTTGAATCATTTGCTTTGGTTTGGTTACTCAGGTCTAATGGGAAAGTTGGACATTTGTGCCATCTCTCTTTCAAATACATGGAGCACATTAGTCTCCATGGAGACCACAGTAGCTCTATAACGGACAGATATGTCAGTGGTGATGGCCTCAGCCCATGAGATCATGAAGACCTGGTTCATCACACTGTTCACA
This sequence comes from Trachinotus anak, assembly GCF_046630095.1. Lineage (NCBI taxonomy): Eukaryota > Metazoa > Chordata > Actinopteri > Carangiformes > Carangidae > Trachinotus > Trachinotus anak. The sequence goes on from NW_027273877.1 coordinate 10,417,795, forward strand.
CTTAATATTTTAAGAGTTTATTGTGGGCAAATATCACATTTGGTGCTATTTGCTCACATGAATGCATCTGACAAGTGTTAAGAGCTGCAAGTGTATTTTATGCAGCTGCTGCACCATGGAGAGTTGATGATCATCTGAATAAAGTTATGAATTTTGAATATCTCTCTCTCTCTCGCTCTCTGTCTTTCTCCCCAAATCATCCCCTGACTCGTGATTATTCCTCTCTCAGTTGGCTCAATCCTTTGTTTCGCACTGGATACAAACGCAGGCTGGAAGAAGATGACATGTACGAAGTGCTCGTGGAGGACAGGTCGGAGAACCTGGGTCAGGACCTGCAGAGGTAAAACCATCTGTCAGCATGCGAATAATTACTGCAGTAAACTATCGTAGGCAGGGTTTTAATTCAGCAGTTCTACCACATTCACATCACATATATCTGTTCTCTGATTACATTCTACTTGCAATTAAGTTGTCATTAATGGAGCCTCAGCTTAACAGTTTCATTTTTAACTGTCTGGAACATCTGTTTCAGATATCCCTACTTGAAAGACATCTTTTACTCTTTGTGGCTAAATGATTGTTTTTGATATCTGCAAGTACAATATTACAAGTCAGAACGCAGAATGTTATAATGACTCAACTCAGATACCAAAGCCAGCGTCAGAGGAGAGCTTGTTTTCTAGTGTGCATCAGGAGATAAAAGATGTATTATACTCAGTGGATATCTCGAACAGCTTCCAGTTGAAGGAAGCACATTTCACCAACCACAAATTGGTATTATGATATACTCTTAAAATGGCAGTTTTGTTAAATCAAAACAAAATTACAGACATCTGTACTTATCATTTCACCATATACCACCTCCTTTCTGGAAAAAGACTTCCTGGCAGGAAGTAAATATCCTCATCCTTGAAGTCTTATCTTGCAAAATTGAAACATGAAATACTCCAGCAAAATATGAACCTCATATTTGTGTCAGCTCTTGGAAACGTAAACTGGGCTAACTACAAAGCAGCTTAAAGAAACTTGTTAACGTAACTACATCAAGGCTCGTCGCACACCTCTCCTGCCAGGCTCCGCAGACACCAGGTGTGTGCCTCTTTAAAATTGACACATGATCTGTGACCTCTTCTACACAGAACTCCTTCACAATAATTGGCTGATTGTTCTGTGGGACCGTTGGCCCAGTCACATGTGTTTTCATCTCCTTCCAAAAATACACACAAAATTAGAAAACCAATTGATGAAGACAGTAAGACAAGTACAAAACAGCACTGGGGTTGTACAATGACGACATAAAGTCACTGTAAAAGTGAAGGAAAAAATATCATAGGCTTAAAAATTGGGTTTGACTAATGATAAATATTTTGAAATGTTGTGCGTTATTGCTTCTACAAGACAAACTGTAATCGAGAAGAACTTCACAGTTAATGTTTTGTCTCTCTTAAAAAAACAAGTAGCATGGTGGGTGGTTGCAATCACGACCCTTGTCAACTCTTAAGTCAAACATTTTCAACCTTACCAGAAAGCTGCTGTGCACAGTGCTGATGTTTAGCTTAAACTATGACAGACAAATGGAAAACTTTGTGTCAGATTAATGAGTAAATGTATACTATGTATATCTAACTCAACAACAAGCTGCCAACAGGAACTAACATTGGAGTTTATGTCGGGTTTCTAAACACAAACACCCACACCAGTAAGAGTTCACTCCACTTCCTGTCATAAACTCCATCTAAACTCTGGGAGTACAAAAAGATGCACCGGTTGTCTCTGTCCAAACTGAGGGAAACAAGCTTTAATCTGGTTATTCACTGTGGAAATGTTAACTTCACAGCATTCAGCCACTGAATTTTACACACATCTATTGATTACTGGGTTGTTTCATGGTCTGTATTTTAGAAAGGTTTTTCAGTGGTAATGTGACAGCTTATTATCAGCCGTTAAATTGACAGTGAAATTTGACTTTATCAATGGTCAAATGAGGATGAAATCCTGTTTCTAAGGTGTCCCAGCTCTGTGAATCAAGAGTCATTTTTTGTTAGTTTGTCTTTCTCCACAGTGTTGGAAAGAGCTGAGTCACAGCTGTCACAGATGTGGATGCTGTCTATCCGCAGTGCGCCGGTGGCACCACAATGAAATGCAATTATTATAGAAGTTCAAAAGGTTTCCGACTGCACAAAGTCTGGTGTATTGTTCTTGTGGCAGTTTATAGTGTCATGATTGGATCTCCGTTAACTTCTTATTGTCAGCAAATCCAGTGAAAAGACCAAAACCATCAGTAAATTGATGATACTAACAAGTACAAGCCTGATGCAAGACCAGTGGCTGTGGTTATGAAAATTATTCAGGCCAGTTCAATTTTATTTGTATAGCAATAAATGATCTCAAGCCACTTTAAAGGGTAAGGTCAATAAATTACTTTATTATAAAGAGAAACCCAGCAGTTCCCACAAAGAGCAAGCACTTTTAAGTGTTAAGTCTTATTTTGTACCTGCTTCCTCTGGCAAATAGAAGATTTACTATTGCTTAGTGATTGGTCCTTAAGAAATAGCACCCAACAATACATGAACAACAACGCTTGAAGAAGAGCAGGTCTTGTTAACTTTATTCAAAACTGACAATAATTATGTAAAAAAAAAAAAAAAAAGAAAAAAAAAACTGTGTAAACACCTTCTTGCCAAACGAATCCGCCAAAGTTTGCTGCTGGGGTTGTTTTTTTTGCTGTCAACGCTACCGTGGATTTACCGGACGCCCGAAGCTTTTCATAGTCTTCGTACTGAGTCTGGTCGTAAATCCGGAGATGGTGAAACAAGTTTGTTGTGGCGCCGTGCTTTCACTGCAACCGCTTTCCCACAAAGTCTGCAGATCGGGCTGGTTTGAGCGACGTCCGTTCTCCGAGTGAGGGGGACCCACGTCTGGTGGTGATATAAGAAGCGGACTGCGAAGCTGGTAGCGTTTCAGCGAGCTGGTCTGGCTGTCTTTCTTCATTCATAGTTCCGCGGCATGTTGTTAACTTCCGCCTCTAGAGCGCTCTGGAGCCTGAATACGCATGCGCAATAGTACAACTCACAAAGCCTTGACGTAATGTGAGAGTAATACTCGATAATGCCAGCTGCCTCATTGTTAAAACAACAATATCGATATTATCGTTAACGATATATATCACACACCCCTAGTTATACCCATATGTAATGGTGTTATCATAGTTGTTATAGTGGAAATGATAATACTTATAGGCATGATGTTATCGATAATGATAAAAACAGGAATGATAATAATGAGTATTGTAGTGGCAGATCTGGGTCCTGCTGCTCCAGAAATGCATGCAGGTTGGAACTAGTCCTGACTAATGCTCCTTGACTTGTTGTATATTATTGCAAGCACTGCTATCCAGTGAAAGGGGGGCCTCTCTTTGATCATGCATAACCCAATTCCTCAGAGACGAGTCCTGACTCATCAGGATGCTAGGCTCGACATCTTATCACACACAAAAATGCATCAAGTAACATGATGTTTTTACATGACAGATACTGGGATCATGAGCTCCAGACGGCTACCAAAGAAATGCGGCCACCCAGACTCACCAAAGTCATTATCAGGTGCTACTGGAAACCATACGCAGTGCTGGGATTCTTTACTCTCATTGAGGTCAGTGTGAGGTCTATGAAGCTTTGGAAATGAGGTGAATACGGTGCATTAACTCCCAAATGATTTTACATGCTGTTGAAACTCATTTTATTAAATCAAAATCACTGGATCATTTGAATCATGTTTTTACAAGCATAAAGATAGACAAGATATAAATAACATATTTATATATAACAGTAATTGTGTTTTTGGTTTGTCAGAAGCTATTTTAATGCAAAGCACATGTAACACTGATTAAATGTGTTGATTTCGTCTCAGCCCAACAACCAAAGCAGTGCCCTGTTCAAGAGGTTTTCATCAGAGCATGTTGTGATTTATCATTTGTTAATTTCAGAGCCCTGAGAATATTCATCTGCTGCCATGCTGTAATTATTGTGTTGTGACACTCACCCTTCTTCATCTCCTTCCCTGCATATCAGGAGGTTATTAAAGTGATCCAGCCAGTCATCCTGGGGAAGATGATTCAGTACTTTGAGAATTATGACCCAAATAATAAGACTGCTTTTCACGAGACCCTCGGCTATGCAGCTGCTTTGTCTATCTGCACCATTGGCCTGGCTTTGCTCCATCACCTCTACTTCTACCACGTCCAGAGAACAGGCATGAAGATTAGAGTGGCCATGTGTCACATGATCTATAAGAAGGTCAGTAGGAAGGCACGTTGCTTGTGCTTGATAAAGAAGAACTTCTGCTTAATTGTCATTGAATGCTGCTCAACTTGCATATCAAGGGTACTAAAGGTCATTCCTGCATTCGTGTGCTTGGTAGTCTGCCAAGTTCTGTCACGTAATCTTTTAAGAGCTGCATTTGGAAAAATAGGCACAAAAGCAGGATAAAAGTTAGAACATTAATAACAACCTTGAATGAGTTTGTTTAACCAAAAAAAAAAAAAATAATCAGAAGCAACTTTCCTTTGCATTTTATTCTTCTTTTATCCACATCCACTTATTTACACCTAGCACTGGTCGAATGGATGGTGTTAGTGACTGATGATGATTCTTGTCTTTTTCTAGGCTCTGTGTCTCAGCAGTTCAGCCATGGGGAAGACCACCACAGGCCAGATTGTCAACCTCCTTTCCAATGACGTCAACAAGTTCGATGATGTAGGTGAAATTTGAGGCTTTTAGAAAAGAAAAAGCGCACTATTTTTGCTGCAACAAGGCAGCAAGCCTCTCCCTTGTTTTTCTAACACTGTTGGCACATTTATCATTTAAGAAAAACGTGTCAAAAAGAAATACAACTTCAGAAAAATATTGGAACCATATAAATCCAAGATGAATTTAAGAAATAAATGAACGGCTTGGTGCAGCTCTCCTTTTGGCATTGCACATACATTTAACTGACATGTTAAGAAATTGATTATAAGAGATTATGCTGGATTTGCTGCGGTTACACAGTTTGTGACGGTCAGTTTTGCAGGGAAGATTCTCTGCCTCTGAAGCCCGGCAATTTGCATCAGCTCCAAAGATGGTTGTAATAGTAACTTGCTTTTTAGACTTTAGGCTTTTGTCTGCAAAGGTGCTAGAATGCAAGGAGATGAAATAAGCCAGACATTAATGGAAATAGTATTTTTCTGAACAGTTGTTAAAGGTAGTGTTATTAACAACTTTTGCAAGTTATGTTCAAGATGAGCTGCATTAAATAGTGGCTATAAAAACAAGCTGTTTAGGAGTGGATCTTTGCTAAGAGGATGTAGCTGAGGGTCACTGCTCGGCTGTTGCTTGGTGGGTCCCATCAACCCACTGGTTCTGCCACAGCAGCTTGGCCTACACAGATGCAGTGTAGATATCAGGCGAGAATTTACTCTTTGTTTGGGTGAGAGTAGGAGTTAAAATCATCTTATGTTAGGTTGGTTTAAAGGGGCTGTAAGTTAGGGCTAGAGAATGGCGTGGCCTGGCATGGGGCCAGTGCAGGGCCCAGTGAGTTTGACACACTTAACTGTGTATGTCTTCGAACAAAGATATGGTCCTTTGGAATAACAAAATATTGTGAAGTGGAGTTGACCTTCTGGACGTCCAGAGAAATTCCACTTAAAGCTGCTTTGGATCTGGAAAGCCGTCAGAGATAATGAAAATATAAGCCTTACAACTAAAATATTCTGAGAAGGTAGAAAATAGATTTGACTATTTTGTACCTTTTCTAGATGTTAATACATCTCTTCATCATTTGTGTAATTTATTGCATGAGAAAGAGAAACAGTCATCTTGTGGTTTAAACTCATGGAATGCATCTTACCTAATTTTCACCACTTATGAAGAAGTTAAGTTCTTGGCATGAATATAGTGGCCAGTTGTATATCTTTGATTGGTGTGGCATGTTTTTTTTTATCATGTGTGTGGTAACAGTGTGGTGTCAGTGTCAGTATCCGCTCAGAGAAACTCTGGCAGCCTGAGGTTCAGGCTTGATTATGCTCTGAGCCTTTGTAGCCCCAAACCCAGTTTGTGTCTCTGGAGTGTTGAGTTTCAGTTTAATGAGTGGGTCAGAGCCTGCTGTGAGAACTCCACAGTTTGTTCAGGGCATTTTGTTTCTTGGCAGGTTTGGGTTGAAGTCTTCAGAAAGTCTCTGAGTGACTCTGCCTTGATGTAAAAACCACCCTGGACTGATGAGAGAGTACACAGGCGCCTTGAGAACTAACTTGGATCATCAGTGTGACTCAGACGTGTTTGTAATGAGAAATTGTTGTGTCCTGCAGGTGACAATCTTCTTGCACTTCCTGTGGGTTGGGCCCCTGCAGGCAGCTGCAGTTGTGGGGCTGCTGTGGCAGGAGATAGGTCCATCATGCTTGGCAGGCATGGTGGTCCTCATGTTCCTGATGCCTGTGCAGACCCTGTTTGGAAGGCTCTTTTCAAAGTTCAGGTAACACACACACACATTTAAAAACATGGGTCCAGATATTCAAGTCATACTGAGACTTTTGAAACCTCCCCCACAGAAATCGATTGTAACTCCGTTTCTGAGGGGGAGGTGTAGGGGCTGGATTGGAATTGGGCCTGACTCTTCACTCGACCTTTCTCCTCCCAGTAACTGTTGCTACGCACATCAAGCTTGTTGTGATCCTTAATTTTATACACAAATTTTGTGTTGATTTTTGTGGGCTGAAATGAGCACTAGTGCTAACAGTCTTTAACAGCTGTAGCTAGCTAGCTAATTAACGACTATGTCTGCACTAAGCTGGTTTGTCCCACTTTTTACAAGATGTTGTCTGTGATGCCAGCCAAAAGGAGGAGGAAGAGACTAGCTAGTTTTTCAGTTATTCTTATTTTACCATTGTGTTAAATGTGGAGGTTACACAATCGTGCTAAACAACTGAACAGTTAATCAAAATATTATCAAAATTCACTGGAGCAGCTTTTTTTTTGTTTGAAAAAGGTAAATGGTAAAGCATTGTAGTGCTACAGAAACGCCCTGGCGTACAGGGTAAATGAAACTTCAATTTCTGCCAAAATAATCACAAAATGATTTTTTTTTTTTTTTTTTGCATATCGTTCAGCTCTAGGCTAAAGTTACATTTCTCAGGCTCCTTTGTTTAATTTTAGCTTTAAGTTTAATTCAATTCAATTCAATTCAATTCAATTTTATTTGTATAGCGCCAAATCATAATATACATTATCTCAAGGCACTTTACAGGGTAAGGTCAAGACCTTACTTTGTTACAGAGAAAAACCCAACAGTTCCCACAACGAGCAAGCGCTTGGCGACAGGGGGGAGGAAAAACTCCCTTTTAACAGGAAGAAACCTCCAACAGAACCGGGCTCAGGGTGGGCGGCCGTCTGCCTCGACCGGTTGGGTTTAGGGGAAGATAGTTAATGAACCAAGTGCTTCATGTACTGGTGATGCTGGACAAGGTTCAAGTGCAATAGTTGTAAATCAGCCTGAATCCTAGTTTATGAGCTCCTCATAGCAAAAACAGCACTGACCTGCCTGAGTACTCACTGTGGTTTGATTTACATAGCCAGAGGTAAAAGTACCTGTTTGTTCTGTAACCATTTCAAACTGTGTAGAAATTATTTCATATTTGCAATCACATATTAACTCATTATGAATCTTGTCATTATTGTTTCTTTCATGTTGGACTGCATTTCTGCAGTATTTAAACTAACTGATTTTTTTTTTCTTCTTTACAGGAGTAAGACGGCAGTTCTGACTGACAGCAGGATCCGCACCATGAATGAGGTGGTGTCTGGGATTAGGATCATTAAGATGTATGCCTGGGAGAAACCATTTGCTGCCCTGGTGTCTGAGGTCAGAAGGTAAAAACATGAAATGATTTTTACGCTCACCAGTTTTCACCACAGTAGGGATGCACTACTGTATCAGGTGGTGGTCTTTTTTTTTTTTTTTTTTTTTTACTTTCGTGTCTATAGAATATGTCAAAGTTACAGAGTTTCATTATTTACAGCAATTTATCCCTGATCTAATGATACTTTGTATCAATTCTTTTATATTTGATTTCAGTGGATATCCACCACGTCACAGATTCACAAAATCAACTGCATATACACTGTCATTTTCACTGATGCCCGTCATTAAAAGTTATGTTCTTACACCTATGTTCCATACAAGTATCATAATATGATCCACACCACGATGGATTATAGTGGGGATACAGATAACAGTGTATGTGCACTGGTGTGTCCTCAAGTCAAGTTTAACAAAAAGCTTCTAATGATGAACAATTAGGCTTCCCTGAAATGAACGCAGTGTCATTGATATTGGGGCGCAGCAAATTTACAGGCTGTCATCTACAAAACCAGATGTTTGCTCTTGGAATGACATCTGTCCAACTCTCCAAGTCTAAGGCTTTGAGCCACAGGTGATTGAAGCGAGCACGGAGGAAAACACACCTCTACAGTCCTTATGTTAGTTTGGCTTTTTGGTAACTCTGAGGTCAGTGAGTATTCATCTAATTTTCTCCACACTACCTGCTACTAAAGATTCACACTGACATTCTCTCTCTATATATAACTATCTATCTCTCTATATAACTAAGGAAAAAACGTATAGAACGCTGTCTGTATGTAATGTATACTTATGAACAGTAACGTTTAACATGTTCATGTCATGTTCTGAATTAAATCCTGAACATGGTTAGAACCAGGATCATGCATAAAAGGGGCTGATGATGATGATGACACAATGTCGCATAAGTTAAGTTGAAAAAAAGTTAAATTTGAAGTAATGAAATATTATAAAATGATTATTATAATTCTCATAGAATAATCTATGATCAGGGTTCATTGAGACTTCCCTGTTGCACATTGCTGTTTTTACATGGTTCTCTTGATTTTATTCCTGAAATGCCCATATCATCCTAGGGTCTGGACCTGGTGGTTTTTAGCTTGTTTAACTATTTGATGCTCTCTATAACTTTAGAGATGTCAATAGAAAATCAAGTTTCCAGCACCTTCTAAATTATCTGTTGCCATAGTTGTACCTCATGTTGTGAGGAGGTTGCATATTAAAGTTATTTTTAATTTTTTGTGTGATTTGTATTAGCAGACATTAACAGGCCTTTGTGTACACATGCAGTTTGAGACAATGTGAGCTTTGTGAGCTGGTTTGGTTTTGGGCAGAATTTGGGCAAACATTTTGCTGCCCTGTAGCATGAAGGCCTAAAAAATCTGCATCTGCTGCTCCATTTCCTCAACCACATTTACCAGGGTATTAAAATACTCCTCTGCGAAAGGCCTTTCATTTGTCTCCGCTCTCATTCCTCACTGCTGCTGATCTGGATCAGTTTTATTCAAGGATTAAAGCAAATCCTTAGTAGATTCATGTGCTTCTCATGAAGACATTTTTAGATTTGTTGACAAGATTCAGCCCTTTAATTATGAGGATATTTCACTGCACGTTTGTTCACCGTCAGTCCATGTTTAACGCTCTCAAAAAAATTAAGCCTCAAGTCAGGTCATGTGATTGTTGAAACTCTTTGTCCTTTTAGGAAAGAGATCTCCAAGATCATGAAGAGCTCCTACCTACGAGGTCTCAACATGGCCTCCTTCTTTTGCGCCAGCAAGATCATCATCTTCATCACTTTTACCCTCTACGTCCTTCTGGGAAATACCATCTCAGCCAGTCGTGTGTTTGTGACGGTGTCGCTCTACTCTGCTGTGCGACTCACTGTCACACTCTTCTTCCCTAATGCCATCGAGAAGATGTTTGAGAGCCGCGTCAGCATCCGCAGGATTCAGGTAGCCTACTTCCAATAGTTCGGTGTTCAAAACTGAACATGTAGTTTCGTAGCAGAATTTACCACAATGTGTTAAAGTTTGATACAAATGCCCATCATCAAAATGCATAATTTATTGAACATATTTTAATGAAATAGTGTTTGTAACACATTATATTTTTCAGTGGTATCAGTAGGCAAAAAAGCCTTGCTGCTCTTTAAGTCTAAGGAGTGAGAAAATAAAATTCTTTCTTGACAAAGGCCTGGCACAGCTTCAGAACACATTCAAGATCACGTCTTTCCTGGAAATAAGTCCTCTCTCATGCAGCTTACTGTAAGACATGCGTCTGCAGAACTTAGCCCCACCTCTCTCTGGTCCATGTGGAGTCGATCCCATGCAGATCACAAACTGCAGAAGCATTGTTGGATGGATGGATGGATGGATAGATGGATGGATAGATAAATACTGAATCTCTTGGGGAAATTTACATTATTACTATTTACATCAGACCATCTTTCTTTGTTGCATTAATATCTGCAGAACTCTTTTCACGCTAGCCCCCAATTTCAAATGTAATGTTTACATTATTTCTCTTTCTATGGGGTCTTTAATGCTGTTTCATCAAACCTGCTCATGCTGTGTCTCAGTTCAGATACTTCTGTTCATACATGACATGTAGTACACTGTGTACACTATATACTCACTTGTGTAGTAGGTGGATTTTGACATGGTGTTGTCTCAAATCAAACACGGCCACTGTGCATTTACCAGAATTGACAATCGCATTGACATTGACTGCAATTGCTGCAAGTCAAAATTTCTACCAGCTGCTTTATGCATGTGACTTGAACATACGTTGGTGGTTTTTGCCCTTCAGCTATGTCTCCAAGATGGCGACAGTTGGGGGTGAGAAGTTATGACTGTGCACCATCCGGGTACTTATAGTGCACTACATGTTGCCGTACTTGTCAGAGGATATAACAGTTCAGGCTGCTAATAACGTATTATGTAACCCCAGCCCTGCCTCTCTCACATGGCATCAACTTTAATGTCTGGTTGTAAAACCAGCCCCAACATTTTTTTTCTCTCATAGAGATCCGATCATCTCAAAACGTCATTTTAAACTTGCTAAACTGGCAGTTATGAAACATTACCTAATGATTTTACTCAACCACATATAAAAGCATGTCTTGATCACTTAGGTATGCATGTTACGTAATACTGTTAATGACTGATGAGACTTTTTGTTGTCTAGGAGTTCTTGATGCTTGATGAGATCACAAAAGGTGGCACTGCACTGCCACAGGATGAGAAGAATGATGTCTCTGTGGAGATCCAGGAACTGTTCTGCTACTGGGACAAGGTAAGACACCGTGTTCTCACTGGTATACATACGGTAGTCAGAATACTCCGAGCCTGTTCCCTGGATTAGTGCCAGTTTTCTTTAACCCTTTACCACCAGCTGTTTTGCTTGTGGTTAAAACATACTATAAATCCCATGTTTGTGTAGCCTGTTTCAGTCACATACAGTCTTATTGGCTTCCTTATAATTTGTGACACTGGAAACTCTTGGTGTGTTTGTACAGTAAAGATGCTGGAAAAAGCTTTTGACTCATGAGGACATTATATCCTCTTTGGCACTTAAATAGGTCACACACCTTTAGAGACTCCTGTAGGTTGAACTGGGCTTCCTGAACACACACTGACTAACTGAGACACATTATAAACAAACTTCAAGACGCTCACTAGCGTGGCAATAAGAAAGCTACAAATAAGCCTTCGTGCAATACACTCTGTTGGACACTCCCTCTATTCAAATATGATGTTGGTAATAATACATAACTGTCTAGACTTAGATACAAGTCCCACATTCTCAAACATAATTTCCAGGAAGAATGTACTGTCTTATATTTGCTAAGCATGTACTGTGCAGCTCTGTAATTAAGGTAAACAATAAAGAAAAGAAACAGAAAATGGCATGGTCGTAGGTGCATCGTTCCTGGACTGTATTATAATGTTTAAATGTGTTTTGTACCCCTGACAGAGTCTGGATGCTCCGTCTCTGCAGAACATCTCCCTCAGTCTGGACTCAAATCAGCTGCTGGCTGTCATTGGACCAGTGGGAGCTGGAAAGGTCAGTCATTGACACATTTCATCATTTCAGTCAGACGGCAGCAGATAGTTTGCGTACAATATTCCCATCTCAGCTCATGTCTCACCTCTCTGCATGTACATTCAGTCCTCTCTGCTGAGCTCCATCCTGGGAGAGCTGCCTAATGAAAAGGGGGTGCTGAAGGTCAAAGGTCAGCTAACCTACGCTGCCCAGCAGCCCTGGGTGTTCCCTGGAACCATCCGCAATAACATCCTGTTTGGGAAAGAGCTGAACACCCAGAAGTATGAGAGAGTCATCAGAGCCTGCGCTTTGAAGAGGGTGAGAGACAGTTTAGTTATTACATTAGATTCTGAATATTGTGCTTTTTAGCCTGTGGTATGTTTTTGACATTTTAATATGTTGGACATCTAAAACTGAAATGAAAATGGTCTGTGGCAAAGCTTTTCTACTGGGTAGTCACTATTCTTTTGTAAACAACAGTATTTTGTCCACACTGGGAGGCTGTAGCCATGGTGACTGAGTCTGAGCAAAACCTGCTGTTTTCAGGTTTGGTCTTAATAATAATAATAATCATAATAATCATAATAATAATAAAACTTTATTTATATGGCACCTTTCAAAAACAAAGTACTTTACAATAAAAACAGACAATGCATGCAAGTAAATAAGATAGAAAATCTAAAATTATAACAGGATGAAATAACATCAGTTACCATGACAACTGAAGTCTGCATTAACTTGAGCTATCTGTGTGAGACTGAAAAGCCAGATTTAAGCCCAAAGTTAGCTGGCTAACCTATTAATTCTGCCTTGTGAGACAGGGTCCTTTCTTGCTGTTGAACCGTTGTGATGGTTTGTTGCAACAGTGAGGAGAATAGTGAGGTCATGTTGACTGTCCAGTCTGTTAACATGATGTGGATCTATCAGTACAGAATTAATAACATTGCTTTCGTGGCAGATGGGGCCTGTGGTAAGAGCATGCTGACTAATAACAAAGGAATTGTTTTTGATGCTGAATCAATCGTGCTGCTTCCTGTATAGAAGGGTCAGCAGTGAGGGTTTTTTTTTGATAGTGTTTGACAGAGTGCCTGGCAGCAGTGCCTGTCTGAGACACACAGATGATTCCCAGCAGTCTGGTTTTAGAGACAGAATTATACCAGACTGTTTTTGATAATACAATGATAATAGTGCTAATATGATAATTTGACGGGTTTGAAAAGCTAAGCCAGGATTTGTCATCTGAGTCAGGATTTGTATTTTTTGGGGGGCTTTTTGTGCCTTTATGATAGATCAGTGGAGACTGACAGGAAAGGGGGTAGAGAGAGGGGAATGACATGCAGGAAAGAGTCGGACTGATTGGGAGTTAAACCGGTGACTGCCTGCTAAGAGCGTCTTGTGCTCACATGGTACACGCCCTAACCACTCGACTACCGGGCCACCCCAGGATTTGTAGTTTTGAGAATTATTGATAGTTGGGATTTTTTTCTGTGATTAAAGGTCCTGAAAACACATTTTCTCGGGTTGACCTCTGGCTGTGGCAGTGGTGTCCTACACAAACACTATTTTCTGTAAGTCTGTTTTTGGCTGTACTTTTCTCACTGATTTGAACAAGCATTTTTTAGTTCTGCGAAGACCTACCCTTACTCTGCCTCTGATTGGCTCTGTCCTTGATATTCTTATTTGCTGAATGCAGGTGGGGAAAAATTAAGGCATGTGTGTGAAACTGTGCCCTGTACTCCTTCCCAAGTGTCAAAATGAAGAGAACTATTTACATCAATAAGGAAAATGCTGTGGGGCCTGTTAAACCTGAAAGGCGCAGACTCTAAAGCTTCAGCGGAGGTAACTGCCCCGCCACCTGTCTTACCTGCAAGGTCATTGGTGGAAGAAGTGTTCAGAACCTTTACTGCAGTAAAAAAAACAATACTGCAATGTAAAAATACTCAATTACAAGTAAAAAATACATACGTATCAGCAGCAAAATGTAGTTAAAGCATAAAAGTAAAAGTACTGGTATGGTCCCTCTGATCTATAGAGACTCAATATATATGAGATATAAGATAAGACAGATTAGATTTGAACATTCATTGAAATGAGACCTTGAGGGAAGTCAGCTAAATCTTAGTTTTATTATTGTGCTTGAGCCTCATTCATTGCTGGACGGTGGCAAACTATCCAGACCTTGATTGTACCATTTGACTGCATGTTTTAAAATACAATGATGATGATGTCAGTCTCCCTCTATCTGAGTCTGACCTATGATTTCACTGAACTCTCAGCATCTCTGATCTGGCAGGAGGAGAGGTTACTGAAGCTGAGTCCAGTAAATGAGTTACTTGTGTGTCCTGTGACTTTGTTCACTTTTAACTCGGCTATATGAACTTCAGTTGTCCATAAGAACCAAAGTGGACCAAATAAAAAAACACTGTACAGATTAGTAGTAAAGATTAAATTGTTTTGCAGTAGTAAAGATTAAATTGTTTCACAAACCAAACACACCTATTGCTTTTGCTTGGACCTATCGTGGTAGTACTGCCTGACACACACAATACACACACACTCCCTCTCCTGTCATATGACTTAATTATACACCATAAACCAGGACCATCTTTTGTATGCAGTCATATAATGTTTTTTTCAGCTTTGATTTTAGAACAGCAATGTGCTGACTCACTTAGTGCATTAACAGGCTGTTCACTAACTCAGTCATTGTCAGATTGTGTAATGACTCTCACAAGACACCTTAGTTGCTTTAAGGGTTTTAAAAAAAAAAAATTAAATTTAAGTTTACATGACAAAAACAAGGCAAATGATGACAGAGAGATAGAAATGGGGATGAGGGATGGGGATATGATCAGGGACAAGGACACTGGCCTGAGGTCCAGAGTCCAGTACCATTATCCCCAACACAACTCAGGGCAGAGTGTGCAGAGCAAACCTAGGTAATTTTTAACTCATTAACAACTGACAGCTGTAATAACAGAAATCCATATCATTACAACATGATTTCTGTCATGTCACATGTCAACTGTTCATTTAAGCCAAGATAAAACAAGTAAGACTTAATGAACATAAGCCCTCCAGATTGACTAAATGAGATGTGGTGTGTTCAGCAGTGATCTAATCTAAAGTCCAACAGCCTTCCACTCCATTGTCCGGCGTTTGTAAGGTTGTGGCTGCTTGTCCAGGTTTTCCCTAAACCAGTTTTCCAAACTAAAGCAGTTGGGTTCTGTCACTTTACAGTGAATGAGTTTTATCCATGTTACAGAGAGACATGCTGGTCAAATCAGCTGTTTTCTTAATGTGTTTTGACATGGGTGCATTTGCAGAACAGACTTCAAACAGGAAAAGTGTTGGTGCAGCTTTTCCCAGATAGATGAAATCACTTTATAGAACCTCTTATTTCACTCTGTTGAGATTAACTAATTTTTGACCACACGCCTGTCTGAGTTGCATTCACTGCACTAACTGAGAGGGGATTAGAAGCTGCAGCTGCCTAGCTAGCAGTTATTGTCTTTAGTCTTTAGTCTTTATGTGGGGTGTTTGGGGAACATCTGAAAAATGTTCTCAACCTGTGTCATGATTACTGGAAATATGACCGAACTTGACGATTATTGTCATTATTGATTAATCTTTCCATTATTGATGGATCATTTTGCCCATAAAATGTCAGAAAATAGGTAAAAATCACATCACAGTTTCTAAAGGTCAAACATAAGATATTTAAAACTTAAAAATATGAGATGGTTGCTCTTGATTTTAGAGATCATTCTTACGTGTGTTCATTTTATTCCCACATTACTGTATGACTTACTCATACCTGAAGATAACATTTATAGTAGGGAAGGCAATGATGAGCACAAATGTCTTAATGTTTTATGGATGTCTGTTCACACCTGCGATTTGCTTGAAACATTAACATCCAAAAAAAAGTTGCCCAAGCTTCCATGTTGACAATTACCCTTATCTTTGCTACAGCGTCATTAGACTGAGCTCACTGATACCACTCGTACCATATAAACAGGTTTTTATTGAGATGGTGGTTGTGCATTCCTTTTCAGACGTGAGAGTCTCGTCAATAGAATTACCTTTGTACTTCAAATCTGCGTAGAGCAGCTTTAACACAGTTGTGTTTTTTCCTGAGCCTGGTTATTAGGGTTCAACTGATGTGGGGTTTTTTCCGGGCAGATTCTGATACAGATCGTTAGTAATCAAGGAAACCAATAACTGATATGCCAACACAAAACTACTGCTACATACCGGTAGTTACATAGGGACTCTCGCCGTGGCGTCCAGGTGTTTCTGTTATTTTGTCCATCCCATTTATGTCAATGAAGGGATGCAAAATAACAGAAGCACCTCATTATAATATAATACAGCTCAACAGCTCCACAAAAAATGATCAATAACTGTCTAAAAAGATTTTAACTGAACATGATACCCATCAGGAAGGAGGATTTATCACAGGACTGCATTAGCCTACATCTGTTTTAGCTAGATGTCCCTAACAAATCGCTAACTGAGAGTATATTAATAATAATCTGTTGTATGCAAAGGCTGTAAAGTGCCTAACTGGAATTAACTGGTTCACATACTGACTGGAGTGAACGGGTCACTATAGTGTCTTATCTCCAGTTACTGGAGGTTGTTAGCATGTATTGCTGCTCTGTCTTAACCCAGTTAATGTCGCTATTTTCTTCATTACAGTGACTAACTACCTTCTGTACATTTAAACCTACACTACTTCTGTTCCAGCACTCAGAGCTCTCTGCTTCTTTCAGCGACAGTTGTTCACTCACTATTCAAATCAGCTAGTTACTTCAGCTTAGCAGTTAGCGATGGCTTCTCTCTCTCTCTCTCTCTCTCTCTCTCTCTTGCTCAGTGTGTCTTGGATCAATAGATTAACTTGTTCATAAGAGCATGGTGTTGTGTTGAAACTTCAGTGTTGAGGATTGTGATGTTTATTACAGCTTCAGTGATGTTTGCCATCTGACCTTCCACTCCCAGCTTTGCTCTCTAAGCGGAGCTGCTCTGGTCTGTGCCCTTCTGTGTACATAGCAGCCTTCAGCCATTACTCATGACGTGTGACCAATCAGAGGGTGCACAGAGTGGTGATAACAGACAGGCACAGGCGGCTGCATCAAAGCCGATTTTATCGGCTAAAAAAAAACAAACGATTCTGCTAATGGGGAAAATGCTGAATATTGCATCTGATAATTGCCCAGGCTGATAATCGGCCGATGCCTATTGTTATACCTCCTCTGTTGTCGATGGGAAAAATAAGATATAGCTTAAATTTCTTTTTTCTGTTTATATGTTACATTTATTCGTTTCTGGCTTTCAGACTGGCTTTCAGTGAAAATGTGTCTGTGAACACGTTTTCACACAGTTCTTTTGGGACTTTTAGGACAGGAATACATTGAATTTAGATTCTGTACATGCTTTGAATGTGTGATATAGTTTTGTTTGGTTTTTTTTTTTTTTTGGTTTGTTTTTTTTTTATATTGTGCTGTCAGGACCTGGAGCTGCTCCCAGATGGAGACCTGACACTGATTGGAGACAGAGGAGCCACTCTCAGTGGGGGACAGAAAGCTCGTGTCAACCTGGCCAGGTGGGAGGACTGAAATCATCATTTAATTAATATATAAATTGTCATTTTATATATATATTTTTTATTAAAGGATGATGTAATTATATATCTAAGAATGTATGACACAGCCCCATCTGATGTTCATCTTATTATGTGAGATATAATAAGGAGAAGAGTTGCATCTTGCCTTCTAGTAATAAGAATTTTATTCAAACAACTGTATGAAATTTTTGTTGTTGTGGAAGGTGAAGAAAATCCCAGGGGAAAAAGTTGCCTAAAGTCTCAGATATATCACTTGTGACACATGAAATAATTCACATTTCAAAGGGAAGTTAAAGAACTGAAACTTTCCACGTGTTAGCTACGTGCTGTCAGCAGATGCTAACAGAGGGACGTGTGTTTGTTTCCAGAGCTGTGTATCAGGATGCCGACATCTACCTCCTGGATGATCCTCTAAGTGCTGTGGACGCTGAGGTCGGGAGACACCTCTTCGAACAGTGAGTGATTTCAGAATCAAACAGCAGAAGTCTATCCCCACGTTTTCATATGCAGATACTCAAAGCAGCAGGCTAAGGTCTCACACGCCGGGGGATGATTAGAAAAACAGGAAAATACTGGAGTGTTCTGGTCAACACACGCTGGAGCGGAGCCTCAAAGCTGCAGTGGTTGGCAGCAGAACCAAGTTCCCGTAAAGAGAGAGGAAGAGAGGAAATGTATCTGCTGTTATTGTGCATGATGTTTTCAGCTTTTTGCTGGTCTTCTGCATGTTGTTTACACTGAGCGATGGATATCAGCAGTTTGTAGTGTGGTTGTAGTGTTGGTGTTTGGACTATGTTGCTTTTTAACAAAATGCATCTCAAGTGAGAACAAAGATCAAGGAAAGTGTTAGAACTAAGCCAGGAAGAGGTGCGGTGCTGCTGGTGTCAGACAGACAATTGAAGTTGGCCCCACTCTTCCTGTTCCACTCTTCCTTTGGATAAAACAGTCACACAGACATTACATCACAGCTGTAATAAGGCACACAAAGTACATGGATGTGAACTTGTGTGCTTTATTCTTTTTATCCCTGATTCGAAGATAAGTTGCTAATTTGTTAATAAGTCATGTGGACTAGTGCTGAAAACTTACATGGTCTTTCCTCTATGTCAATGTATCAGGTGTATCTGTGGCCTGCTGAAAAACAAGCCCCGGATCCTGGTCACACACCAACTGCAGTACCTGAAGGCAGCCAATCAGATTCTGGTGCTCAAGGAGGTTGGTGCCTGTACACAGTAAAATAATCCATCCATACAAACTCTACTCTGTGTACAGTATTTAGACACACACACACACACACACACACACACACACACACACACACACACTTACACGACATGCGACTCATCACACATTGGAATTACCTGTTGGGCTTCATACAGTAAACAGTTTAACTGGGTTCATTAAACTTAAACAAAGGCTATAATTAAACAAAGTTTCAGGAGATTTGTGACTTTTTTACTAAATAAGTTTAACTTTCAAAGAATATTTCACTTTCAAAAGGTGAAAAAACTTTAGCCTGGGGATGAAGGACATGTAAAAAAAAAAAAAAAAATCATATTGCAACTATGTTGGCTGTGATATGAGTCATAATGATAGTGGGAGTGGTCATTTATGCATTTTTTTTTTTACACTGAAACAAATAAAATGACGATGATGTGATTATTATTGGGTCTTGTACCAAACAAACAGCTTCCCTTATGTGTGGAGGATATGATTTGTAGGCCGATCTGTAGCGCCACACTGCTGCATTTACAATACGTTGTGCCACATCTGACCTTCATTGAAAAAACAGCAGCTCCTGTGATTTGGATGTTGAACAGGGCCATATTGTGATTTTGATAATGTTTGACTTTCTCTGCAGGATAAACACTTGACTTTGACTTGAGAAACTTGAATCAGTCAGTTTGGAGTTTGCATATTCCACCAAACTCAACTGAAATTATGTTTACGACTTTAAATAGAAGATTGTACACTGTGTCAGTGTGGTGTCCATCGTGGCTGCCGGTTTAACAACTGCATTATTATTTCCTGTCATGAGTATTTTGTTTTAACAGCTGGAGAAAATTGTCTCTCTCCATCAGCTGCTTCAGGGTCTGTGTCCAGGGAAACTTCCTGACAGTGTAACACCACCTATGTGACTTTGTCACCGTCCATTAAACTGGACCACTTTGCTTTATAAAGACATTTCTTTTTGCTTTGAACTCATGGCAAACCAATGCCGCTCTGCTCTGATCACACGTCACTGGCGCCTGTTGGTATTTCCTCATTTGTTTTTTCTAATGTTACTGACACAAGAGTGATGTGTCTGCTGAGTTCTGACCCCAGGCTTGCTGTTACTCTTTGGTGAGAGTTTTGTATGAGTTTGAAAACAAATGGAGTAGAGCTGGTGGTAGGGCTGAATGATATGAAAAGAAATCATGTTGCAATTATTTTGGCAGATATTTTGATATGTTTCAGCAGGAATGTCTGCATGTCCTCTGGAAAAAAAATGTAAAAATGATGATTAGTGCTCTGTTGTGATACATTTTACCTTTATCAAGATAAAAAAGTAGCTCCTGTTTCGGATGTTGCACTTAGCCTTAATGTGATTATGATACTATTTTGATTTCTTGTGCTTTATGAAGCAGTCTGGAGGCCTTGATGATACCAACAGACAAATCTCATTAACACTCATCACACTTGTACAAACTAGCAAGTAACAAGTAAGAGATGAAAATGTGCGGCGGCACATCTTCAGTTAATACATTCATTGTCTGGACATTGTCTCCTAATGTCTGACGCCATCAGGCCAACTTGTATGTTGTAAATATTAAAATCTAATAGGAAGATTGTAGGGATTTTCTGGGGGAGCTTGGGTGCCAGTCAGAGTCTTAGTCTGACAAAAGAGAAGGAAAACCCTACAACGGATACCTCATACCAGTCCTCGCTGCCAGGCTATACACAGGCTGAACACACCAAATAATAGGCAAGCAAAACTCAACACACGTCTACTCAGAGCCAAATCCCAGTGTATTTAAACAAGAGCTCTCAAAACCTCAACAATTCAGCAAACAAAATTTAAGGCAATTTCTCCATGGTGTCATAAACTGTATTAGAGTTTATTTCTGTGATCTGTGACCTGTCCTCTAGCTCCACCCTCAGGTCATATTGTCACCTTGCACACAGGATATCACATCTTGTATTGGATGGACAGGCTGCGGGGTTCATTTGTTTATTTCCAAGGGAATAAAACCTTTAACTTTATTGATCCTTTGGTTTTTCCTGATTTTATCCTCAGACAAAATTTCAGCTAAATGTTTGTAGAATAAGAAAGTGAAACAACATGATGGATGTTACAGCCTGCACATGTCACCAGCAGGACTTGAAGTCCTGCACCAACATGTCTGTACTGTAATGTAATTACTTGTATTAACTATAAACTTGTCACAGGTTCGTGTAAACATGATGAGCGAGTGTTTACATGTTGGCAGCATGTAAACATGAGAGCAGATGTGCAGAGAGTTCTAAGTGTGTGTGTGTGTGTGTGTGTCAGGGTCACATGGTGGCAAAGGGGACGTACACGGAGCTGCAGCAGTCTGGAGTGGACTTCACCTCCCTGCTGAAGAAAGAGGAGGAAGAGGAGCAGCAGCAGCAGCAGCAGCAGCCTCCTCCAGACACCCCCACCAGGAGCAGGACTCTGTCCCAGAACTCGGTTCTCTCTCAGGCCTCCTCGGTGCACTCTGTCAAAGATGGAGACCAGTTACCGGTTGGTACATCATGTCTCCCCTCTAAACTTTTAGACTGTCCATCAGTGTTATATACAGAATCTGTGATTATACAGTGCACATCAGAGTTGTGTATATATGTAGTTGTGTATATGAGACACACAATATTGTGCAAAGGTTTTAGACATGATAAAAGTGTGAATGCGTTCAGAGATAACACCAGGACTAGTTTTTATTTATCTCCATACAAAGCAAACTGAAAAAAGCCAGACTCCTTGATGCTGAGGTCAGGGCTCATGACTCTGGCTGTGTGTTTGTCATGTCATTATCATGCTGCAGAATGAATGTGGGACCAGTCAGATGCCTCTCTGGTGGCGGTGTTTGATGGTTAGGACTCTGAACACATGAAGTGCCTAAAACCTTTGCACAGCACTGAATGTTTTCTTAAAAAGGACGAGCTAAAGGTCTGGTGTGGGGTGGGGGTCAACAACAGCACTAGTATCCTCTGTCAGACACTGTCAGACTTGCAGACGTATGAGGTGGACGCTCGTCCATCTGTGGTTGTCGAGTGATTTATGACAGTTGTTGTTGCACTTGAAGCAGCTTAAACAATGAGCGGGGATGCTGCTAAATATAGTTTGTGGAATGCTTTCATTTCATTTTGTTACTCATCTACTGGAAGTGAAATCAGCTCACTCTTTTCTGCTCTCCACCCTGCTGTTTAAGTTTTTGTGGAAAATGAAGGATGTAATGCTTCTTGTGCATTTCCATTGGACAAAAATCTTCCTAAATACAGCAAGCCAATCTTTCCACAATGTATATTTCCATCCAGTGTGTCTCATATTTCAAACTGAATGTATATGACATATATTTGTGTTTGTCACAGATTTCAAAATACATCTATAATATCAAAGTATACATATATAGAAAAGAGATAAAAACAATGAAAAAGATCTTTTCTCTATAACAAAATGATTGAATGAAATCAGGCCTATGTGGTGTTACATATTTAATCCATTTTTCCCAGTATGCTAGAAATTGTTCCAGTTTAGGATTGACAAATGTTGTTGTCTTGTCCATTTAATAAATGACCATCATAATTTCATGCATGCATTTTAAGTTGGACTCTCCTATTATAACCACTTCCTGGTTAAGATTTTTTTTTTACCGGCCACCAGCAGGATATTGATTAAATACGTATCTCTTCTCCACCAGTCTTCAGGTGTATATCCAATATATATCTTCTTAATGTCCAGAAGGATTACACATTTAAAAATTCTAGAAAACATGGCAGTGATTTGCATTTTGATTTCTACTGTTTTTACTGAAGATCATTATCCTAGTGGGATTTCTGAGAGAGTGCAATAAAATACCTGATCAGGTTCTTCCAACCAAACTCCCTCCATTTCTGTGAGCTGCTACACTTCCATACTGTTGTCCATTTTTCCTCAGATGTAATTTTCCCCCCCTTCCTTCTCCATGTATGAAGAAGAAGGTGTTTTAAGATTTGACAAACCCTTATATATGCATGAACCCATAGTGTTTTCACATGTGCTGTGTAATCTCTACATCAGTGCGCAGAGATCATGGTGTTTTGTCCATCACAGGCGGAGCCGGTGCAGACGGTGGCAGAAGAGAGTCGAGCTCAGGGAAACATCGGAGTGGGTCTGTATGTCAAATATCTCAGAGCTGGGGCCAACATCGTGGTCCTGCTCATTGTCCTGCTCTTCAACATTCTGGCTCAGGTACAGGAAACAAAAAAAAAAATTCTATTTCATTTCTCTCTGATTTCAATTTCTTTGTGTTTGCTTGGAAGGAAAATGATAAAAATGTGACCACATGACACATATAAATCATGAAATGTTGTATTGCAACATTGAACTGCTCCTGTTGAGATGTAAACAAACACACTGACAGACTGCCCACGTTTTTTATCTTCTAGGTAGCATACATCATGCAGGACTGGTGGCTAGCTTACTGGTCAGTGTAACAACCATTCAAGAAGGTAAAAAAAATCATGCGTCATTTTAAACTTTTTTCTAACTTTGTTCCTTTTGGACTGATCAGGGCTGATGAGCAGGAGAAGCTAAATGTGAACGGGACCATCATCCAAAAAGGACAAAATATCACCAGAGAGCTGAACACAGATTTCTACCTGGGCGTTTACGGAGGTGACCCGAACGCACATGTTGTTGTTTCCTCTGCTGCGCGCATCCCCCTGCTCTTGTGTGTAATTCTGATGTGTTCACAGGTTTGACTGTGGCCACCATCGTCTTCGGCTTCATCAGGAATCTGGTCCTGTTCAACGTGCTGGTGAGGTGCACACAGTCTCTGCACAACCGCATGTTCAGCGCAATCCTCAGGACACCCGTGCGCTTCTTTGACATCAACCCCATTGGTGAGCAGACGTTTAGACATCAGCACATTCATAATCTGCGTTAAGAAAGACGGATCATGCTTTTCCATAGTCACACACAGCTTTAACAGGCTCTGTGTAGGTGCTACGATTCTTAGGCATCAGGTCTTTCTTCCGGTGGTTCTGTCACAGGATTCTGAGAAAACAAGACAAGCGTGTGATGAAGTCGTCACTGCTCTGATGATGGTTGTCTCCTGTCTCACCCTCAGGACGAGTTTTAAACAGGTTTTCAAAGGACATCGGTCAGCTGGACTCTAACATGCCCTGGACCTTGGTGGACTTCATCCAGGTGAGACACAGCAGCTCACTCAATTCACATAATCAAATAATTCTGGATTCTTGCAAATGTATATGATAAACAATTGATGCTGCTTTAAATATTCATTTATTTCAAAGTCTCCAACAACATAACAGAAAACACACAGTGTCTGAGCGTCTCACAAGAGGAGTGAAGATACTGTATTTAGAGCACAAGCAGCTCTCGGTCCTGGAGAGGGTGAACTTGCTTATTTCTGTAAAGAAAAGATCGTGCAGAACCATCACTTCCATATGTGCTGGATGTGTACCTTCTGGAATGAAATTCAAGGCCTAATTGGAACAAAAGTGACTTTTAGTTTTGGAGGAAGTTCAATGGAGGAAGGATAAATATTTGTTAGTTAGATGTGACTAAGAAATGGCTGAAGAAAGAAACAAATGTGTATATGTACAGTTTCTGTTAATTGAGAGAGTTAGTCACAAGTTGAGAACTGAGGAGACATTTCTCAATTTAAATCAATGAAAAACATTTAAGAAATAAAAAATGACTGAAGACAGCTCTTCACGGAAGATGAAGAGTTTGAGGTTTGCCGACAGTGAGTCTGGTATCTGATGTGGTTTCTGAGAGTCTTCAGTCTGAGTCCATGCACAGAATCCAAAGCCCCTTTCAGGCACTTCTCTACATAAATCTGCTACAAGTTGCCGTGTCTGAATAAACACTTCAGTCTCTTTCATGTAACTAGGGACGCCCCGATAGGTTGGCTGCTGATCATTATTGGCCCATTTTCATTAAAAATACGTGATCAGTGGATCGGAATGAGTGCTTCTAGTCACCAATCACCTTAAAACCAATCACCTGTGGTTAATACTGGTTTTTGCAGCTGAGAGAGGTGCTGTGTGTTGTGTGGTGTAGTCCTGCCTCCCACCTTGTTCACTGCGCCGGTGCGTGACAGGCTACCAAAACAAAACAACATGTCAGTGGTGCAGAACTTTTACAAAGTGTTGGAGACTGATGTAACATATGCCATCTGCAAAGCATGCCACGATAAAATACCTCCTGGGGGAAAGATCAAATACACACACAGCTGCAACCCATGTTCTGAAGCATATTTATTTCATTTGTTACATTTCACAATTTGAATGCAGCCTGTATCTGATTGAAATCCTCTTATTCTTTAGTTTGCATAATGCAACATTGCCTTTTATGTATTAGACTATTTGCATCGTTTAACCTACTGAATAGGTGTAATAATTTTTTTCAGTCTATTAATCCACATAAATAAACATGTGTAATTAATGAATTATTACACTGTGTAGTTCAGTTGTCCTACTGTAGGATACTTGTTGCATTACTCCTGGGGAGTTTTTGTACTGAGCTCACTCAGAGATGATCGGTATCGGTATCAGGGGCCAAAAAAACGTGATCAGGGCATCTCTAGTCACAACATCAATCTTTCTCCTTTCTGTCTGCACTGTCCAGCACACATTGAAGACACAGTGATATTACGTCCACATTCTCTTCATTCAAAGATCTTATCACTCACAGAGGACACTGACGTCTGAGTGACAAAAAGACAGCAGCTAAACAGATGTGTCTCATGTTTGAAGGGCTCTGGACTGAGGAGATGAGCCAACAACCAGGCTTCAGACGTGAAATGGTTTCTTTCTCTCTGAGCAGGTGTTCCTGCAGATTCTTGGGGTCATTGCCGTGGCAGCGTCGGTGATCCCCTGGATCCTCATCCCTGTGCTGCCCCTCCTCCTCTTCTTCCTCTACCTCCGCCGCTACTTCCTGCAGACCTCCAGGGACATCAAACGCCTCGAGTCCACCAGTGAGTGCCCCGCATTGCATCAGTCATGTACAATACGCAGACTGGGCGCGTGTCATGTTCTTTGATTTCCACGTTAAAAACCACATAGTTGAAGGCAGTTAGAATCATCAGTACATATAACACCATAACTATGGTGTTACTATTATTATTTTCACTAAAACAATCAATAGTAAATAGTTTACATATACCACTGAAATATGAATAAAATAGACTCGGTCGAAGCTGTTACATTATCAACAAAAATGATGACGTCTCTCAAACGTCTGCTGCCCTCTTTGTTTTCTGTCCTGCAGCTCGGAGTCCCGTCTTCTCCCACCTGTCCTCGTCTCTTCAGGGCCTGTGGACGATCCGAGCCTTTGGAGCTGAGGAGAGGTTCCAGAAAACCTTTGATGCCCATCAGGACCTGCACTCAGGTTCTGCTCAGCCTCAGCACTTTGAGATTCACTAGTCATCAATATGAAGCTTTTGTGACCTGTTTTTTTTTCTCCTCATCCTGAACAGAGGCCTGGTTCCTGTTCCTCACCACCTCGCGCTGGTTCGCCGTTCGTCTTGATGGCATCTGCTCCATCTTTGTTACCATCACCACATTCGGCTGCCTGCTGCTCAGAGACCGTGAGGTTTAATATGAAACTTGCTGTGTGCTGCCGTCTAGGTGTCGCCTGAAGAGAATGAATGCTGATGATTTTTGGTTTGCTCCTCTTAGAGCTGGATGCTGGCTCTGTGGGTTTAGCTCTGACCTACTCTGTCACACTGATGGGCATGTTCCAGTGGGGCGTCAGGCAGAGTGCAGAGGTGGAGAACATGGTGAGATACACATGTTGTCTTTAATCTTATTTATAACGTGTTTAAGGAAATACATATAGAAGATATATGATGTCTCTTATGACTGCTGCTTTTATTGCACGTGTTATGTTCTACTCAAACAAACATCCAGACATTCACTGTTCAACAGAAGATGGTGGCTTTGTTGTGAAGGAATATTAGAGAAAAGCAGCAGGAATAAAATGTGAAATGAAAACAGCTGACTCGGGCCTGCAGCACTGTGGCTCCTCCTCCTTTCTTAAAATAAACTACACTCAGTCCAATTGTTTATGAACCAAAGTGGACATGGTTTTCTCCCAATCCTTGCTAGCTCAATTATGTAATTATCAATAATCAATACCAGGATAGTCAACAAATAGATAAAGAAAAAGGCACAGCTTCCGTGCTGGTGCTCCTGCTGCTTCCTCACACAGGCAACACACTGATCTGAATCTGCTGCTGGTGACACACTGACTATAGGGAATAACCTCAACTATCACTTTAATGATTCAACAGTTTTTATAATAATCTCAATACATCTTAATAACCTAACAGCTTTAACACCTCCTCTCTTTCTTCCCCTCTTATATCCCAATCCCCACTTTCCCCACTTACTTCTCTGACTCAAGTCGCAATGATTGGCTGAGCAGCATCACGTGACCAGTGCTCTAAAGGCTAGAAAAGCTGATAAATGCTCCGTCAGAATTTAATAATTCTCAATACATTATAAGTTAGAGGTTCGGGTCTGGACCCAGACTGTGGTCCATCTATTAATGGCCCTGTGTATATTGTTCTTAGATGTTTACATACGGTCATGTACTTGGAAAACAAAGAGTCAGTAATATTTCAGAGTCATATTTCTTTATTTGGTTGTTGGTTTAGTAAATTAAAGAATTAAAGAATAATAATTTTATTATACTTAACTTATATAGTTGATTAATATCAGCTGTTATATTTCCTAGTAGAAAATAGTACAGTTGTAGTGATGCATCGATGTTTAAATTGGTTATTGGTTATCTCACAGTGTGTTCCCTGCATCCCGAGGTTCTTTTAAAATGTGTTGTTTTTTGTTAGGTTTTGTGTATCTCTTGAAAAATGCTACATTATGATTTGAGTAATAATCACTAATCTATGTTTCAAATGAGACATGACCAAATTTAATTTCTTTAAATAAATTGTGCTTAAGTTATAATTTGTTGTGTAGAAAATTATTCTGGATAAATGTTGGATATATCTTGGACCCTTTTTACATACAGATGTTGATACAGATGTTCTTGTGAGGAAACATCAAGACAAGTAGCTTTGATTATCGAACAGCATCGATAAAAAATCTGTGTAGTCACCTGTGTGTGCTGCTTCTCTCTGTCTGCAGATGACGTCAGTGGAGAGAGTAGTGGAGTACACTGAACTGGAGACTGAAGCACCCTGGGAAACCCAGAAGCGTCCCCCTCCCGATTGGCCGAGAAAAGGCCTGGTGACCTTTGATCGCGTCAGCTTCTCATACAGTGGCGATGGGCCGCTGGTGCTGCACGACCTGAAAGCCATGTTCAGACCCAAAGAGAAGGTTTGTGTTTGTCAGCAGATGATCAAACACTGTTTGTCTGACGTGGTGTGAAACAGAAGCTGATGTTTGTTCCTGTGTCAGGTCGGGATTGTGGGGAGAACAGGAGCTGGGAAAAGCTCCTTGGTCTCGGCTCTGTTCCGCCTGGCAGAGCCTCAGGGGAAGATCTACATTGACGGCGTCCTGACCTCTGAGATCGGCCTCCATGACCTGCGCCAGAAGATGTCCATCATTCCTCAGGTAGAGATAAGGACACCTGTTACCTGTCCTCTGAAATGAAAGCTTGATTCACCAGCTCAGCACCTGGAAATGAGTAGATTCAAAGGGAACTGGTGTTTTGGCATCTGTGTTGTGATTCGTTCTGGAGCAGAAAATCACCCGGAGCAGGAAGCGTCACGAGGTTCAGCCTCTGCTGCAGGGACTCTGTGTTTTTGGCTGCAGCTTGTGTTAAATGTGTTACATCAACCTCTGACTTTAAATACTATAATCAATTACAATATCTGTAGTGATTCATTCCTAATGTGAGAAGTGTAAGAAGAAGTGTTGTAAAATCCAGGGTGTGTTGTGATTGGTCAGTCTGGGACATGTGATCATTTCTGAAAGCTGGTGAAAGGCTTGAAGCTGTAGAGATCAGGGAGACGCTCATAGAAAACCCATGTATTCACATTTATTTAATTTAGCTTTAGTATTTTTCATAATTTACTACAGGGATAAATTAACTCTACACCAGGAAATAATCAAACAAATGTCACCTTAACTATAAAAACTCCTTACAGCAAATCAGTGGTTTGTTTCAGATTTTATTGTATTTGGATTAGATGTGTAACCAGCAGTGACCTTTGACCTCTCCCTCCTCTTGTTTTCCAGGACCCAGTGCTGTTTACTGGCTCCATGAGGAAGAATCTGGACCCTTTTAACCAACACACAGATGAGGAACTGTGGAGCGCGCTGCAAGAAGTCAGTAACACCCAGTGACACAAACACACACACACACACTTACCAACAGCAGTGGCAGGATTCAGTGATGAAGACAAATAAAGGTGGGCGGTTACAAAACAGAGATAGACTCTGCAGGAGCATGGACACCTCTGTCATACACTGTCGGAGGTGTACTCTGTGTCAGAATCTTAAATGACTCCTTCCACAGTGTGTAAGAACAATTGTCTCTAGGTGTGTGTGGAAAGCCAACTGTGTTTTACACTATGTGGATTCTGTGATTAAGCTGCCGTATACATATCCTGGTCTCACTAATCAAAGGCTGAGACTGTCTGGATTCTCATGACAGAGCAGTAAATATTCAGTGAAGGAGACACGCCACAGCACACGTTCAACAATCAGAGCTTCTTTATTGATTGATTCCCTGGGTCCACGTTCTCTGCAGGTGCAGCTCAAGTCTGTGGTGGAGGAGCTGCCTGGGAAGCTGGAGACGGTTCTGGCTGAGTCAGGCTCTAACTTCAGCGTGGGTCAGAGGCAGCTGGTGTGTCTGGCCAGAGCCGTCCTGAGGAAGAACCGCATCCTCATCATCGACGAGGCCACGGCCAACGTGGACCCCAGGTACTGCAGACACAGCTTATGAGATTGGCGTCGTCACAGAGCAAGATATCAAATGGTCGTGCCGTGAAGAACATCATGCATAGTGCATCTGAACTGACGGCCAGGCCTTTGCAAACAGTCGGGCTCATGACATACGAGCTGTGACTGCAGAACAGTTTGAGAATGTACGTGCTGTGTCTCTGCAGGACGGACGAGCTGATCCAGAGAACCATACGAGACAAGTTCAGAGAATGCACCGTGCTCACCATCGCTCATCGTCTCAACACCATCATAGACAGTGACCGCATACTGGTGAGTCCCACTCAGAACTTACTTAGGTCTGGAGGTGTAAAGTGTTACTACATTCCTACACACACGGTTTGAGATGTGACACAGCCACAGTCAGGTGAACAGGTCCACCCAGTTCCTTCATGGACATCATGATGCTCCGCTTTTTTGGAATACTTTGAGGCGTGTTTGAATTTTGTTGTTATACTAAGGCGTCTGATATTTAGTCGAGTATATTAGTATTTATAACACAACTCAGTTCACAGAGAAACTCAATATGGAAACCTTGTATACAGGAGACAGAGCAGCAGCTACCCCCTGCAGGCTGCTTACATTTACTGCTTTTGTTTTGTTCCTGAGTCATAGCACAAGTGACCCAGAGAGTAGTTTGACAATTTGAAAAATACACTCGTGTGTCTGAAGAATGAGGAATCAGGTCATCTGGCTAACAGCATATCTAAAGCCACTAATAAACATGTTATATCTTGTTATCTGTACAAAAACAAGATAAGTTGTGGTTTTAGGGGGAACAACACACTGAAGAGTGTTTCTTGGTCAACAACAAGCTTTGTGTGTTGACATTTCAAAACATTTCCAGCATGTGACTCCACCTCATTTGACAATAAGGATATCATAATGCTGCCCTCTAGTGGTTTTAAATTCTAATCTCAGGTTTGATATTTTCAAAACCTGGACAAATAAAACCTCGACCCTGAGGATGAGTGGGGTTGGTCTGACTTGTGAAGTTACTTTTCAAATGGAAAAGCTCATAAACACAAAGTGTCAGAATTGCAGCAGCTCGGTGCTGTCAGTGTTCCTGTCATGTTTTGGCAGTGCAGCTAGCTAATAGCACATACCCAGGTTGAATCATCATGCTC
This sequence comes from Trachinotus anak, assembly GCF_046630095.1. Lineage (NCBI taxonomy): Eukaryota > Metazoa > Chordata > Actinopteri > Carangiformes > Carangidae > Trachinotus > Trachinotus anak. The sequence continues at coordinate 10,448,620 of NW_027273877.1, forward strand.
CTCAACAATCATGAGAAATGTGATTTTGTCACCAGGTCCTGGATGCAGGGAGAATCCACGCCTATGATGAGCCTTACACCCTCCTTCAGGACCCAGATGGTATCTTTTACAAAATGGTGCAGCAGACTGGCAAACAGGAGGCAGCAGCTCTACTACAGGCAGCTAAACAGGTGAGCTTTACCCTCGATGTCTCTTACTGTGAAACGCTGTTGTTTTTATCACAAACAAATCCGACATTTTCTGATGGTGTGTTTTCAGGTTTACGAGAACAGAAGCCGCTCCAACATTTCAAACGGACATGCAGAAACAGCAGACGGCAACTTGGTCATCTTTGAGACTGCTCTGTGAGCGTCGGGAGCTTCTGACTCACTGATTTGCCAGAAGACTTCAGAAAGTGCCTGCGCTCGTGCGGTGCCCCTCCTGCCTCTGAAGCACAGAGGCCCTCGTCCACTCAGCTGGTGAGGAGACTGAGGAGGACAGACAGGGTCTGCAGAGGCTTCGGCCTCACTGTGGCTGAGCCAGATCTACGCACGTGATGCTGCTTCCTTGAAGCTGAGAGCCTGGAAATCACTGCTGTAAAAACTGTTGACATAGACACTATTTATTTTCTATGTTTCATATGTAAACAAGTTGCTGCTCAGTGCACTGATGCCTTAGAGAAATTGCTTTTAAATGGCTGAATAATCCTTTAAAAACTGTAAGTGCCTTATTTTAGATTTGCAGCAGTTTGTACATGTGATGATGTTTAAGCGTCCAAAATTGCCTTTGTTAATCCTTTGCAACAGTTTGTATTTACAATCACCAAATCGGACAGATTACACAGCAGCGTCTGAGAGATCAGTGGAGGTGTAGTTTCTATGTTGTCGTCTTGAGATTTACTAATCTACAAAGGTCCAGCCTTAAACAACAGTATGAAGAGAGAGATTTTACTACTAGAAATATCTGGTTCCTTGTTTTCACTCTGCTGACTGTGGCGTGCACACAGGGTCAGCAGGTCAGGTGACAATCTGAACACAGCTGCTATAATGGAAGTGTTGAATTTCTGTTCAAATGATGACACTTTGTTTAGTTTGTGTTTTAAATGAGTCATGACTGTCTGACATGTTAATGCTTTGTTTCAACTGCTGCATAAACACGTACAAATCTTTCTTTGTTGAAGTCCTTTGGATCAGAATAATCCAGGTTATACGTTTACTCATGTTTTTACCTCATTAAGTGAGCAGAAGACCAGCCCAGAACTCAGTTGAATATTAAACTTTATCAGAACAAAAGGACATACCAAAACAAATAATGCTTACTGTGACAGTTTGTATTACAGTTAAACCCAACTGTCTTCAGGTCACTCACTTATTCTCAGATACGACTTCCATCTGGAGTCTGTTATACAGCAGATAAACACTCATTAGGTCAGATCCTGGTCCACTGTCATGTCCATGTCTGTGAACATGTGAAAAATCATCCCTTCAGTATTAAACACTAATAACTTGGGTACTTGCATTTGCATATTGTAAAGACAGGAACATTTTCCCCTCACCTGTCTGGCTGACTCCAGCAGGGCGGCTGCCTCAGCTGGGCCCATCTGCTGCACCATCTTGTAGAGAGCCCCCTCTTTGTTTTGCAGCAGCGTGAAGGGACGGTCTAACTCCTGGATGGTACCACTGTCCAGCACCTTGGAGCAGGATAAAGTCAATGTTAACCATCAGTTTCATGAATGCAGATGGACAGTAGGCGACATCAGACCAACACACTCAGCCACACATCAGTTTAATACTGATACTGAACTTCAGAAAAAAACAACAGTGCAAAACACAAGAAGAAATAAATGTACAGGAAACAAAACCACAATCATTTAGATCTCCAGCTCTTAAAATGATGGATTAAAAATGGTTGACAGTCACTGTGCAGTCATCATGTCCATTCAGTTTGTGAATACTCCCTCATTCTGGACCATGCTGGATTCTAAGTCTTTTACTGTGGGAGGATAAGAAGTTAAATACCTTCAAATAATCATGTTTTGATTAAAAAAAACAAAAAAACGGTCAAATGTTTCTCTACATGTCTAAACTACACCAAGCTACACTGAGACAGAGGAGAGCACTCACCAGTATGCGGTCACTGTCTATGATGGTGTTGAGACGATGAGCGATGGTGAGCACGGTGCATTCTCTGAACTTGTCTCGTATGGTTCTCTGGATCAGCTCGTCCGTCCTGCAGAGACACACCATGAGAGATGTTCAGCAGACTCAGGGCTCCATGCATGTCTTGGCTGTAGTGGTTATGTACCTGGGATCCACGTTGGCCGTGGCCTCGTCGATGATGAGGATGCGGTTCTTCCTCAGGATGGCTCTGGCCAGACACACCAGCTGCCTCTGACCCATGCTGAAGTTAGAGCCTGACTCAGCCAGAACTGTCTCCAGCTTCCCAGGCAGCTCCTCCACCACAGACTTGAGCTGCACCTGCAGAGAACGTGGACCTGGGGTCAGGGAAGACCCTAAGGAACAGCTACTATCACTGCTCTTGAGTTTGCTGACTTGCCTCATCCAGAGCCCTCCACAGGTCTTCATCAGTGTGCTGGGTGAAAGGGTCCAGGTTCTTCCTCACGGTGTCAGTAAACAGCACCGGGTCCTGGAGAACAGAACAGGGACACATCAGACTGAATTTTCTTTGCATTCCAGAGACAGAAAGCATTAAAATTAAATTCCTTAAAGCGAAAGTTACAAGGTGAGAATATCAAAAACAAGCAATGATGCATTTCAGCTGATGTGCAGCTAAAATGTATTTTCAGCTGTTCAGAAGTGGTGGGAAACATTCAGATCCTTTATTTAAGTAACAGCAGTATGACATCACTGCAAAGATACTCCCATTACAATTCCTGCTTTCAAATGAAGAGAAATTATCATCAAAATGTACCAGTAAAAGTACGGTTATATTAGTATTTTTTAGATTATTACTGTGGACTACCTCTGGTCAAATCCTGAATCTTTTCTTATTTTTTTGTAAGTACGGGGTCGTCTGACAAACCAAACACATAAATTAAAGACAAAGCCTGACCTGTATTTACTTATAAAATAATCACTGAGAGACAAAGTTAGAGGAGTCAGAATTTCTTATTTTCTCTCTCGCACAGGATCCACAACAGTTTAGCCGTTATTGACCTCAACCACAGAGTTTTATTAAAGGCAGGTCTTTATTTCCACATCCCTCTGTTTGATATGCAGAATATATCATAACTAAATTTTAGTACGAAGTGTTTTCAGCGCTATGTACCAGGTTTGTACCAAGTCAGGTTGAAAAAAAAGTCTATAAATCAACAGCAATGCCCCAAGTTGGCAACACTGCAGCTGTAAACGCCCCCTGATAGAATCTGTTTATGCCAGAAACTCCAACTCAGTGACGAGGCACTCGGCTTACCATTGGTGGAAAAATTATCTATCAGTCAGTCAGTCAGTCAGTCAGTCAGGGATGTTCTGGATTATAGGGCTAGACCTGTTGTTGAGGTCCAGCCAAAAGGTGCATGGAAGGTGCATATTTTAACATATAATTCTACATTTGACAAACTAAATTAAAAGAGGGATGCTTTCTCATGTGTTAAACACCTACAACGTATTGAGCTGAGTGATTTTATGCAGATGGTTGAATTGTGCTGTGAGTCGTAACTCTACCTGAGGAATGATGGACATCTTCTGGCGCAGGTCATGGAGGCCGATCTCAGAGGTCAGGACGCCGTCGATGTAGATCTCCCCCTGAGGCTCTGCCAGGCGGAACAGAGCTGAGACCAGGGAGCTTTTCCCAGCTCCTGTTCTCCCCACAATCCCGACCTGACACACAGGACAGAGAAACCATCACCACCTCCCTCATGTGCTGTGAAAAACCTGGAGCTTTAAGCAAACTGACGTCTCACCTTCTCGTGGGGCTGGAAGGTGGCGCTGATGTCTTTGAGGACCAGTGGTTTATCATCGCTGTAGGAGAAGTTCACCCTGTTATAGGTCACTACTCCTCGGCTTGGCCAGTCAGCAGGGGGACGCTTCTGGGTTTCCCAGGGTGCTTCACTCTTCAGTTCTGTATACTCCACCACCCTCTCCACTGATGTCATCTGAGGAGACAAGAGTTTTTTTTTTTTGAATGAGGCGGTTATGAGTCCTCACACCTCCACTCTCCTGCTCTGTGAACAAACAGCGGCTCACTTCTCACCATGTTCTCCACCTCGGCACTCTGCCTCACAGTCCACTGGAAGTTTCCTATCAGTGTCACGGCGTAGGTGAGCACCAGGCCCACCTCTCCAGCCTCAAGCCCTAATTACACAATGACACATAATGACAGTGAGATGCTGCTTCCAGTCCTGTTCAATCAGTGCTGCACTCACAGGGCACTCTCTCTCTTCACATATGCTTTGTTGAACAAACACATACAACATCATGCACTTTAAACTGACACTGGTCTGTAGAAATACTGGCTCTAATAATAACAAAGAAAAACATCATTTTCAGAGCACTGGTTCTACCCAGTAACAACACCAGGAGTGGCCCTCAGTGCTCAAAGTTCTGCCTTTGATCACAGTTTCAACCTAAATACTAATGTAAGAGGAGATTTATTTTTGTCAAGCTTTATTTTGTACATTAACTTATTTTTCCTCAGGTTTATTGGGAGAATTGAAGTAGTGGTAACTACAGTACAGAGACAGTCCATATATAACACATTCTGTTCCTTAATTAAGATTTGGGAACTAATTTATCCACTTTGCCTGTGAAGTTAGTGATGGTTAAGATTGGTGGAGGATATAACATAAGGCCATAACGTGATGTATGATGGTTGTCAGTGCTCTGTTGTCCTACGTTGGAAGTGGACATTAAAGTGGATCAAATGGGACAGATGAAGCTGTCTCAGACTGATACAGTAAGAACTCAGTTTATAGTTAACACCAAAGGTAACCACCGTTACACTCATAAAGGATTCACGGCAGTTATCAGAGGGATGTTGGTTGGACAAAGAGAAACTTTTTAGTCCTGATCCAGACAAGAGATTCACTGACTGATAATAACTGATTCATCAAGGATGAGTGACATACAGCGTCTGCATAAAGAGCTATCCTGCTGCATGTTTCCGTGCTGGTGAAGCTATGAATAGATGAGTCTATTCCACAGTGGCTCTGAGACCAGTGCGGTCACGAGTGGAGATAAGGGACAACCCTGTCTCCTGCCACTGAGGCAGTTCATATGTAAGTGACTCCTCACCATCTCTGAGTAAGATGCAGCCAAATGTTGTGAAGGTGATAAAAATGGAACAAATGCTGTCGAGGCGAAGTGCAAACCAGCGGGACGTCATCAGGAACAGAAACCAGGCCTCTGAGAGCAGGAGAGAAGAAAATCGCAGACAGGGATTTTACCAAACACGGTCGAGACTGACCATTCTTGTAATAATTACATTTTCCTTTGTCAACTGTAGTGCAACTCAAAAGTCAATACAGCAACTTAAACAATGAAGAAAAACCTGAGTGCTGGTCCTGATGGGAATCAAAGGCTTTCTTTAACCTCTCCTCAGCTCTGAAGGCTCGGATTGTCCACAGGCCCTGAAGAGACGAGGAAAGGTGGGAGAAGACGGGACTCCGAGCTGCAGAAAAAGACGAGGGGCTGAAAACTATCTGCTTCAAACCAATATGCAAAGTCATTATCCCACGTTGAAATCTTTGTTGCCTTTCATAATTATGGCAGGAATGCATGAACACACTTGTTGACTCGAGACGTTTGACATCTCGTGATGTGCTGAGGTAGAAGCGTCTCAAGTATAGGAAGACTAAAAGCAGAGGAACGACGGGGATCAGGATGAGAGGGATGACTGAGGCTGCCACCGCCACCACGCCAGCGTTCTGTAAGAATAACTAAAAAGAAACAAGCATCACACTTAACAGTGGTGGATACTGGGAAGTGAGAAATGTAAGACTTTTGTCTACTGCAGAAATGTGAAAGCAGAGAGTAAAAAAGGTTCAGCAATCTTAGATATCTTAAGAATGCCTCACTTGATAGAAGTCCACAAAGGTGATGGGTAACATGGAGTCCATCTGGCTAATGTCTTTGGAAAACCTGTTGAGGATTCTTCCTAGAAAGTCAAGCAAAGTCAGTCAGACAGAATCTTCATTACTTTTTAACCAGGGAGTCGTCTGGTGCTGTCACTGGATGTAAAACCTGAGGTGCACAAGTTAGGAAGTAACTAGGCGGCTCTGGCTAGTCTGGTTTAGCCATATTTAAAACTGAATCTCAGCTCAGTTTTTAAGAGTTACAACTCTTTATCTAATTTTCCCCTGAAGAACAAAGTTTTTTGACTGATTGATTGATTAAAGTCATAGTTGACTATAGATAAGCACCTCACGCAACCCCACGTCAAATAACCCGAACTATCGCTTTAAGTTGAAAGTGGAGTAAATTCACCTATGGGGTTGACGTCAAAGAAGACAACAGGCGTGCGGAGGACGGCGCTGAACATGCTGTTGTGCAGTTTCTGAGCTGATCTCACCAGCCCATGAAAGATCATCAAGCACCTGGCATAGCCAAAGACCACAGCCACTGCTGTCAAACCTGCAGGCAAAAAACAGCAGCAGGCCAACTTTGAATCCTAACTTTTAATATACAGTATGTTTTCTAGCAGGACACAATGGAGTCATAAACATTCATCAAATATCTGTGATAATAAAACACAGGAATGAAAGGCTTACCTGAGTAAATGCCAAGGTAAAATGTGAGGTTGAACTCTTCATATGAGTGAGTAGCATTAATTCCATTTGTAATAATAACAGCAGTGGCTGAGCTGTTGAAATACATCTCTCTCGCCCTGTCAGATAAACACACCAGACCAGGCAAAAGATAAGATTATTCAGTCTGTTAGGAAACAGTGAAATGAACTGTATATAAAAGAAAGAAGCTACTCTATATATCGTCTATTTTCTATTAAACAAGTGCTCACCAGTATACCAGCCACCAGTCCTGCAGAATATATGCAACCTATGAATGGACACAGTTCAGTTCAGTAGCTGTATATTCATAATACAAATCAGGAGACAAAAAACTGCGCTTGAACAGTTTACCAGGATTTGAGGATGGCTAAACACGATACACATAGAAGAATGTGATGGAAATGTTTGTGTCTAGAACAGAGGGAAGTGAACAGGATAGACACCTGGATGCATGAAGAGGAGGGAAACAGGAGATATGGAACAGAAACACACAGATTATCAAAATAAGACACATGGAGAATTAAGAGAGGCAAGACAGCTTGGTCCTTAGTTTGAATGTGGAGCAGAAAAATACACAGTGGGTGTGTGGGTGGGTTTACAATTATTAACTATTACTATTTTCTGTACACTGTATACATTTATAGATCTGCTGATTCGCATAATTACTCACACTTTATAACCGAGTTCAGTTACTGTGGTATAAATACTGCCTGTCCATTTTGTAAACATGTATTTCCATATTTATGTTACTTGTATATTGGTTGTTTTTATTCATAAAAAAAAAAGAAACAAAAAAAAAAACTGTATTTTATTAAGTTACAAAACTTTGAGAATTGTAAATACTTGCTCTTTATTATATTTAAATTTATTCTTATCAAATTTTTCTGTTTTTGCTTTTGTGATGATTCATGTTGCATACATTATTACATAGTGACCTCGTCTGGTTATAATCTTAGTTATTTTGATGATTTCTGTGTGTGTGGGGTGTGCGTTGTGTAGCACTGTACAGCTGTCTGAAACATGACCACTTACACCTGTATGAGCTATATTATTATAATAGCTTCATTAAAACAATAATGTCCATTTTCACACCAGCAGGCAACATGGAAGAGTAGGTAGATCTGTTTAAATAACATCGACATCCAGGTACGAGTATTAATATTGGAGGCCTATGAGCCACAGCTTACCTCGGCTATGACGCTGAGCAGCACTATAACCGATAAGACCAGGAGGCTGCAGCCTGCAGTGAAGTACTTGAGATAAATGTGGCCACTAACATCTCCTTCTACCCGAGTCTCCTCTGCCACAGTGCAAACTGTTTCAGCCTGCAAAACAAGTTGTTAATGATCCAGATCAGAGAAGGTAACAGTCAGTTGAAGTTGATCAATTGAAGTATCAGCAAAAAAATAAATAAAAAAATGTTTAAAATTATTGGTGAAACTAAATGGAAAATACACAAAAAACTAATGAACCAAAGACACACTGTGTGAATGAAATTGTGGTAAAAAAAAAAAAAAATGCTGATATGACTTTTATTTTCATTTCTTTTATTTTGAAAATGTACCTACAGGAAGCTGGTCTGTGTAGTTGCTCTCTGGAGGCAGGAGAGAGCTTTGAGAACAGTGTGAACTGTGCGAGCGATTCGTCCTCTGGCTTTGTAATGACTGTTTGTCTGGGTCAGCTGATCGAGCCCAGCGCTCCTGCTCCTCGTTGCTCCTCAGCAGAGACACCATGTCAAGACCGGAGGAGCGCAGCTCGCTGTAGGTGCCCTGAGCCATGATGTGACCCTGAGACACACACACGGAGGAACAAAACAGAACATTGACTGTATAAAGAATGCAAATACAGACAGACTGTCCTCTGTCCTACTCAAACATGATACGTGTAGCACTAAACATCAGACAAGCAGCCTCAGCTTTAATTTAATGTATAACGAACGGCTCCTTTCAAAAGTAACAGGACAGGTACACGAGGTCAACCGAAATCATCATATCTAATATTTTGTAGAAAATTCTTCTCATTCAACGACAGCTTGAAGTCTTTGCCCCACAGACATCAGCTGCTGCATTTGGCTGAATGCTCCTGTGCACCTCTGCATGTACCATCTTACCAACTGGGACCTGGCCTTTTCTGTTTTTGACAGTTACCAGACGTTTACATCTTGTGGAGAATCATCTGAGGTTTTGGTCGTGAAGTCTTTTCTTGAAGACAGACATGTCACCTATGTCACGCCTGGAGAGCGTTCTTGACCTGCTGTGCAGTCACAAAGGGCTTTTTCTTTATCATGGAAATTCCTCTCATCTATAAGATGTTTTTTGTGCTACTGGTCATTTACCATTTTCTAGTTTTCATGTGCACACCTGCTTTTTTAGAGAAGTAACAAAATGTTCATTTTGGCAAATCAGCTACTTTTGACATCTCTATGATAGATTTTTTCTTTTTTCTTTAGCCTCATTATTATTTTCATCACTTCTGAGGTTGCCTTTACTCCTCATGTTGAAACACTCCACCTCAATCAAACAAACTCTTCAGAACTAACACTGAAACTACACAGTGATCCCAAATAACTTCTATCACATTTGTTCTCTTTAGAAGAGCAAACACTAAAAGCACTTATTTGCAACTAAAGTGGAAAAAGCAGCAGCAGGCTTCTTTGGATCTGTTGCACAAACCTCCTTGAGGACCAGAATCTGGTCGGCTGTCCTGAGGTGCTGCAGCTGGTGGGTGACCAGGACACGAGTCTTGTTCTTCAGCAGGCCACAGATACACCTGATCATGAACACAGACGCAGACATTGAAAACCGCATGAATGATCTGTTAGTGTTCCCATAGCCTCCTAGACATCTGATGCATGAGGAAACACATTGGTTACGCAAACTGGTTATGCTTCAAGTCCAAATGTTAAGTTCAACAGTGCAGCACAATCAACAATTATCACTACACAACTTGGACAGAACTGGTGATCACTCACTGTTCGAAAAGATGTTTCCCAACCTCAGCATCCACAGCACTCAAAGGGTCATCCAGGAGGTAGATATCAGCTTCCTGATACACAACCCTGAAACACGCACGCACACACACACACACACAGTATATAGTGTGTAAAGAGTAGGAATGAGGAAACAGATGAGACAGAAATTCAGTGGAATTCAGAACAAATGTAACAGGCCCATAACACCAGTGGACTAATTTACTGTTCTGTTACTGTACTGTTTACTGCCCTGTGGTGAGACAAACACTACTTTGTGCGAACCTGTAGAGTTCAAACCAGCATGTTGCTACTTGTTCCTGCTGAACTAGGCTCCTCCAGAAACCCAGGCAGGCAGTCACAGAGTGGTGACAGTGATGAGAAATATGCTACTTCACTTCTAGGCAGTGTGCCTTCTGCGTAATGCAGACAAGCACGAAGACCTGAGGGCAGCAGAAAGTGTTGATATTTTTAGAAGCAAACTCAATCAAGACCTACCTGCTTAGTCTGGCTTTTAATTTTATTTAATTATCCTTCTATTTATTTATACATTGTATGCTGTTTTACTGATATGTCCTTTTATTCCATTGTTATTTTCTGGATAGTTTTCCTGTTAATACCCTACCCTAAGGTTGTCTTTTTCTATAGTTTTTATTTGGTCACTTATTGTTCTGTGTGTAAATGGGTGTGTATGCATGTGTGTGTGTAGCACTTTGTGTTATATTGTTTCAATAAAAGGTGCTATGCAAATTAAGTCCAATTGATTGATCAATTGATCTATTGAGAGTCCTCCCACCTGGCCAGGTTGACGCGAGCTTTCTGTCCCCCGCTGAGTGTGGCCCCTCTGTCTCCGATCAGTGTCAGGTCTCCATCTGGGAGCAGCTCCAGGTCCTGCACTCAAAGACAATGAAGGCTTACAACAAATACAACATATGTGTGCGCCAAGGTCACACAGTATTATTGTCAAGGTTTTGACTTGGTTAACCACACATAAATAAACTGTATGTGTCTTTATGAGTTTACTAACTCTCATTTTTAGCCACAACTCAAACGAGCTTTGATTTTAAATTTGCACCCTCTCGACCATGGGTTTAGCTTCGACCAATGGCGGGAACCAGAGCTATATAGCGTTGGGGATTGATACGTTCAGGGTACATTTGTGTGATTTCAGCAGCTTCAGCAGGAGTAAAGGCTTCAAAGACGGATTTCTCTAGGTACCTGCAGGCGAGACACTTTTGAGACTGCGGCACCTGATGAATTAAACCAGTATCTGAGGGACTGTGTAGTTGAAGGACATGCAACTTCATTTGAACATATGAATATGGACGGTGTGAAAAAGACCTGGGAGAAAGAACTGGGTATGGAAATTGCAGATGACAACACGGGGCTGAGCTTTAATGCATGCAGGACACTGATTCAGTCTAACGTTCCACACAGACTGCATTACTCAAAGGTAAAATTACATGAAATATTCCCTGTGTCACCAATATGTGACAAATGTGGCCACAAGGCTGATTTATCTCACAGCTCTGCTGTATGCCCTGAATTACAAGATTGACTGACTCTCTCCACCTGAGAATCTGATACATCCTTAAGGACAGATCAGAGGACTCTGAAGGGACGTGGACACCACTGATCTCTCTTTTTTTATGTGTGCATACGTATCTATTGCTTTGGTTGTTTTTCTTTGTTGTCTGTTTGCTACTTCTTTTATAATTGAATTGAAGCAGACATTCATCCAACGATCTGTGCAACAAAGCACGCTTATGCTTCAGAATAAAACTATTTGAAACAATTTTAATACGAGTGTAAGTGTGAAAATTATGATGATAGCTGACCAAAGTTATGTTTAGCAAGATCCTGATTTCCATATTAGTGACAAAACATACACTTTACACAAAAGAGATTGTGTCTACTCAGTTCTATTAACAAGCCTTCACCTCCAATATGGCGACCAGAGGGTCTGCTCATCACCTGACAGCAGCAGTGTTACAGCTCACCTTCTTCAGGGCGCAGGCTCGGAGGACTCTCTCATACTTCTGGGGGTTCAGCTCTCTCCCAAATAGGATGTTACTGCGGATGGTTCCAGGGAACACCCAGGGCTGCTGGGATGCATAGGTCAGCTGACCTTTGACCTCCACCGTCCCCGTGTCGTGAGGCAGCTCTCCCAGGATGGCGCTCAGCAGGGAGGACTGGTGGGAACGTGAATGTTATTGGACACGCGAGCTGGTTCGAAGTCACACACAGTGAATCAAGTCGACGCTTTTTCCTTTGTCAGTGGTCAGATTAACTGTTTCATCCGCGACAGCCAGTGGGGAAAGCAACATGAATAACATATAACAAGTGTTACTAACCTTGTTGTCTTTGCTAGCAGCTGGTGTGCAGTTAAATTCAGTATTTTAACGCTACAACTGTCTTTGTTGTTGCTCCTTTATAGTATTTTGTGCAACTAATAAACTGCAGAGTAGGCAATCTGCTTCCTGTATACACCGGCTTGTGCATGCCTGGTGTATGTGAATGGTCATGTGATCTGCGTTTTCAGGTGCGTTGCATGGACGGAGATTGTTTCTGATACAGAACTAAGACGGTCGTCTGGACAGAGATTGTACTTGTTTTAAAATGAAAATGCAGTAGTGTGGACGTAGCCTGAAGCTAAACTAGTTTATACAGGTGGACTGACCTTTCCAGCCCCCACTGGTCCTATCACAGTCAGAAGTTGGTGTGACTTCACAGTGACAGAGATATTCTGGAGAGATGGAGCATCCAAACTCTGACAAACAAAGAAAAAAAACACAATTAGAGAAGAAAATCATGTTAAGTTCCGAACTGGTCATTCTGGGCCTGACACTTTGAAGACGATGTTTAGGATTTAGTACATGTAGTATGCAAGTGCACTCACTCTTCAATTTTAAAGTGAGAATATTCACCTTATCCCAGTAGCATGTCAACTTCTCCATCTCAATGGAGCCTTCCTTCTTTTCCTCCAGAGGCAGCCTGGAGGTTTTTCTCTCAACTTCTTCCAGCAGCAGGAAAGTCTGGGAGGATGTTAATGGATAAATATAGGAACCCAGTACAATGTTTCTGTTTGCAGGCGTCTTGTTTTAAATTTCAATAACGTTAAACTAGTGCTTTTTGAAAATGCATTATAATCTCAACATTCACTGTGTCAACAGTCCAGGAGGCCGTTAAAGAAGCAAGCTCTGCTTTAAACCAATGGTGGCTTAAAAAAAATACAATGAAATGTTTGTCCCCATGTTCCTCACATCTGTATTCTGTGATTCTGTCTTTGCAGGAGTTATCTAAAAGATTGACTGCTTCCACATGATGTTTAGTTTCCTCCCACAAGACTACGGTCCACAGCCTTGAGTCACTGTCAACAAAATTCGCAGAAATGCATCTAAATAAAACACATGGTAAATCCATGTTTGGCACAGTTCATGTACCAGATGCTCAAAGATTTGATCCTTGATACACATAGTTCCTGTCAAATGTCACTGAATTAAACAGTGCGACTCTGGTTTAAACTCTTGTCTGAGTGTGTTTATTTCCAAGAGATGCAATAGAGGCTGCATCCTTCAGAGACTGCATCTGAAGACCGATTCTCCCATTTCAAAGGCTCCTTCACGTGTCGCAGAGAAATGCCTCCTTCCCCTGGACAGCGAAGGGTGGGTGGATCCTTCATGGCCGAACTTATCCCAAGATTAATTGTGCGACACCAACAGAGAGCCTGAGGATTACACTTTTAAATATGAATACTGGGTTTCAGCTCAGATCAGTAACAGCTAACAGTACAACTGTTAAAAACAAGGGCCTTAAACCTTTTTGGCCCTTTTTTGTGAAAAGTTATGTGTTATCAAGGTTGCTAGGCAACAGGTGCCGCACTTAGCAAGGCAGTGGTATGGATGGACACAGCTGGAACAGACCGTCTCATTTTGGTCTACAATGGCAACAAAGGGCCACACCTTTGTAGACCACACCCTCCAAAGGATGCAACCCCTGGATTTGGACACAGCTAGGGTCACAACAGGTCCATTCTGCAGGATAGTTTTCTGTACAGATAAACTGGGACTACAGTTTGTGGTTATGTAATTGTCTTGAAACTGTTTCACAATAAGAAAGCTTGAGCAGGCAGCTTTGGGAACTGTGTGTGTTAATCATGAAAAAAAAAAAAAATGAGCTCAGTAAATTTCAAAACTGGTCTTCAAATAAAGTGACTGATGTAATTCTTAAAAGAAAACAGAAGTACCATGATCCTCTGAATGCTGACTGCAGTCTCCGACACCTTCTCCACAGCCAGAGGGAAGAACAGGGTGACTGTGAGCTTGATTGTACCATAGAGGGACACAGTAACAAACACGCTGCTGGCAGTGATGGTGTTGCCCAGGAGAGCATAGATGGTGAAGGTAATGAAAACGATGATCTTGCTGCTGGCAAAGAAGGAGGCCATGTTGAGTCCTCGTAGGTAGGAGCTGTTCAGGATCTGACTGATTTCTTTCCTGGGAACAGACAACACATGGAGAGAACAGAGCTGCAGGAGGTTTTAACAGGTGCCCTGTGAGGAAAAACTGCGGCTCTTCAGTTAGTGGTGAATTTTAGTTAGTGCTTTAATGTGGTAGCAGTTTTGCAGTCTTGTGTTTCTTGAATGGTTTTCAGCAAATTTAACAGCACAGAGAAAAGAACAAGTAAGAAAAGGAGAATTTTTTTAACATCCACATTTGAAAGTGTTCTGATCAACACAAGAAACATTTATTTTATTTACAGCGACATGTTAAACAGCTACAGATTGGGCTGAGATATGATGATGTACGTGTTACAAAGTATTATGAACAGTTATCCTTTGGTGTTCTTAAGAGTAAGATTTAAACCTTTCATTTTCAGACAACGGATGGGATTTAATTTCCAGGCTTGTTAATTCCACATCCCTCTGTGCCTGGTATTGTTTCTTACAGTTTAAGGTTGTGCATAAAGCCCATATGTCTCAAGCCAAACTATCTTGCATTTATCCAGATGTGAATCCCTGTTGCGACTAATGTAAAAGAGGTGAAGCATCCCTTACCAACATCTTCTGGACATGTCCTAGCCTGGAAAAATATTGGAGGGCTCTTTTCCAAACCCTATCCATAATCCTCAATTTTGACATAGAACCCAACCCTCTGGTCATCCTTACTGGAATCACCGGAGAGAGTGATGTGCGCCTGACTTCAAACAGATGCCGCACAATGTCCTTCGGCTCTCTTTTGGCCAGGTGTGCAGTATTACTAAGATGGAGCAGGCTGGGGGACATTATGTCCTGTCTAAGCCTTGAAAAGATCCGCTACTCAGCTATTTCCAAGAAAAGGTTCCTGAAGGTGTGGAGACCTTTCCTATAAGTACCCTCAAAATCTTCAGTCAAACTAAGGATTAATTTTTTATTTATTTGCTTATTTATTTTTCTTTCAGTTGATTTTGTAGTAATACAGTCTATAGATGTTAATCAGTATCTAAACCCCTCCTTTGTTATTTATTTGTTTATTTATTTCCTCTCTTTCTTTTCTAAATGCAAAACCCGACTTCCAGCTCCACTGTGTAGTACTCCGGGGTAGAGTACCTATTAAGGAACTCTGGGTTGTGTAGGGGGCTGGGACTGGTGAAGGATGAAGGGGATAAGGTTGTATGTTTTACCTCCTTTAATATGGACATGCTCTGTACAGTTGACACACACATGCTGCACAGTACAAATTTGTGTGTATTATGTTAACAAAATTGGCTGGTGCAACACTGCAACACCCAATGCATGCTGTGCTCTGTGCCCTTCTTACAGTAAGTTCTTAGCCAGGACCACCTAGTTTCAAACTGGGTGGCACAATTGAAACCTAAATGTCAGAGGCAATAAATACTAAGAAGATCTGTAGTCCGATTCAGTCAAAAACAATCAAATACGTAAACAGAGTCACTAACCTACCTGTCAGTCCTTTGTAACTGTAGGTATTTGTTTTATTTTTAAATACATACATGGAGAAATGTGTGAGTTAGTAGTATCCATGCAGTTTATCTGACTATGCTCAACTAACCAATGCTTTTTAGACATTTAGTGGACATTCCTCTAATCTCGTATAATTCAAAATCGACCCATTTCATTATTAATCACCTTTTCATTTACATATTGGATCAGATATGTTTATATCTTCTCTTTACTCTTCACTTTAAAGTGGGTCATAAATTAGTTTTGTTGGTCAGATTAATTTAGTCATCCACACAAAAATTACAACTGCCAGTCTGTGGATACAACAACATTTCTATGTGAGAACTTCTTTACATGGCAAAACCTGTTTTAATGTCGTTATGTAATAACAGAGAGCTGGTCTAACCAGATGTTCTTATGTATTGTGAATTTCTACATCACTGCTGCTGGGAAGTTCTCTGTGAAATACAGTGTTCATTACAAACATGATTCGAGCAGAAACATTAGCACAGAAATTAAATTTTCAATTAGCTTGGAAACTTTCTACTTTTCTGTGTGTGTGTGTGTGTGGGTGTGTGTCTGTGTGTGTGTGTGTGTGTGTGTGTGTGTGTGTGTGTGTGTGCAGTTTACAGAGCACATGTGGGTAATAGTGCAGATGCTTCTGTGTTCCATTAAATGTTCAGCTATGTGAGATATTCGCCCAGCTCTCTCAGTGAGGACAGACCTGAATCTTCCAACAGAGCAGACCACTGTTCATATAAAGTGTCCTCAGGCAGCACCTGACAAAGTCCACACTGCAGCAAAATCCTTTCTACATACAGATGAAGTTCTTTGCTTTTGCCCCTCCTGCTCAAATCTTTAAACAAGCAGCTGTTCAAATGTGAAGACAGAAAAACCATTCACTGTTACGCCTTATACACTGTTAGTATTCTTGTTTTTGGTGACATATTACTTCAGGTCAATGACTTCTGATTAAGTTCTTAGAAAGGAGTTGATGTGTAACTGAAGGTGTCTTAAGAGGTGTGTTTAAATGACTCCATGATTCATTATGAAACACTTGCCGGTCAAGCTTTAAAATGTTGGAACAAGTTTGATTTCTTCATCAGAAAGTTCTGGCTGCAGTCAGTTTAGATTCGCAATGAATCACTTCTTCACTGTCCATGCACACATGAATTTTCAGTGTGTCAAAGTCAATAAAAGTCAAATAAAGCTGACACTGTCTTTAGTAAAGTGATGTGCTTATGTTTCCCCTGTAAAAGATTTTATCACTGGGATCAACTGTGAGCTGAAAATAGCCATTGGTGTTCTTTAGAAGGGAAACCATAAACTTTGACTCTGATCTGCTAAAAAACATTTTTTTAATGATCCTGGCAAAGGAAAAAAAGAAACTTAGAAAAATGATAGTTTGAGGCAAGAGGCAAGAGAAAGTTTTTTTCTTCATCTGTGAAAACAACCCCCGAGACAAGTGGGAAAAAAATTTATATTTTATATACATATACATACATTATATATATATATATATATATATATATATATATATATATATATATATATATATATATATATATATATACATACATACATTATATATATATATATATATAACAAAGCAGTATATATGTATGTATGTTTTATTATGTTTTGATGAAGAAAGAAAAAGAAAAAAAAAAAAAAAATCACAAAATCGCAAGTCCACAGTGATTTAAAAATAGTTAGATTCACTTTACTGCCCTCCATGTCAGATCCTCACCTGAGGACAGAGGGGTGAGACAGTGTGTTCTACCGCTTTGAGAAACACTGCAAATGTTCCCTGAGAGATACCAAATATTTCAGGACTTGCAGTTGCCTGATCCTCATGTCACGTAAGGGCAACACACACCTGCAGTGTCTAACATGTCAAAACCACACCTGCTGTTTTCAAAGATATACGTGTTACCCTTAAGACACTATGATTGTGCCTTCATCTTTCTATTAGAGTGGAGCCTAACACTATTTGCTGCTCTGAAAGTCTGCATGTGCGCCTCTGGGCACAAAAATACGGCAAGATCTGAGTCAAGCAGTAAAATATTTTCACCAGCCGTTACTTCTTATATCAGTTATCCTGTCAGGGACATATAATGATCATAGACTGTGATTGGCAAGTAAAAAGAATTTCTAAAGTCAGCGAGGATAAAGCTAAATGCTGAAACATTTGCCAGTAAAAATGAATGTCCTCAAATGCTCCACTGTATCCCTGAAAACTCAACATCATTTGTAGATTCTTTGCAAATACATATTATTTTTGTCCTCACCTTCTGACTTCAGTAACCAGAGCTGAGAATGGTTTCTCCCAGGCGTACATCTTGATGATCCTGATGCCAGACACCACTTCATTCATGATGCGAATTCTGTTGTCGGTATAAACTGCTGTTTTGCTCCTGCAAAAAACAGAAAATTGAAGGTTCTGTAAACGAGATTTTAAACAATAAAATAGCAGCAAACTATTATTTTCAATGTAAAGACATAGTGGAGTCTCTCAGTTCTCCATTTTGGTTGCCAGTCTGCGCGTGGTTAGTGCATATATACGTGTGCATGTTCTTGCATTTGAGTCCTTCCTGTTAAACAGTTGGCCTTCCCCACATTTATGAACGCGCTGGAACTGCCCACACACGAGCTGCAGTATGCAGCTTTCAGGTGAAAGCTACAGCGTTCAGGTAAAAGTGACCTTCCAGAGCTTCCTCCACTTAAGAAAATACTTTTTCATCTAAAAAGGCTCCGACAAAGAAAGACATGACCAGAGCACAGGCCGACTGGCCATGGGGACTGTTGGCTCAAATCCTGGTCAGCTAGTGGCTGTCAAAATATCCAGACAGTTTTTTAAGTTTTTGCCTGCTCCATCAGTGTTTTTACCAGCTCAGTCAATGTCTTTTGTGCGACCGCGGTTCTAGCGGATAAAGTCGAAGGCTGAATTTCTTTCCCGGTCCGACCGTGGAGCCAATGCTTTACTGAGATGGACAACCCTACGAGCTGCTCAAGGGCTCCAGCTTGACTCAGAACTGGCTTTCTTCTCCTTCATGTGTAAGTAACTTGATGCTACATAGTGTTACATGTCTGTTTTCATTAGTGACAGGCACAATACAATGATAATGTTAACCGACTGTTGCCAATATTATGAATTTGTTCGGCAAATGTTGCTATCGCTAGCTGGCTAACTGTCACCATTGCTGTGGAGCATATCACTGCAATGCTAGGGTTGGGGGGGGGACACACTTAGTGGTAGGAAAAATTGTTTACAGAACCACATAAGAAATTATATATAATTATTCATATATGCATAATGAAGGACAATTTCCTTAAAAATACAAATAGTCATAATTAACTTTATTTTTTTATCATTACAGATGATGTGTTTCCTACCTGAAGATGCCAAAGAGCTTGCCAAACCAGGTCTGCACTGGCATCATGAGGGCGACAGTTGCCAAACCTGCCAGACACGTGGGGCCAATCTCAAACCAGAGGAAAACAATGATCACCATCGCCTGTAGAGGTCCCACCCACAGGTAGTGCAGATTGAGTGTAATCTACAGAGACACATGAGCACAAACGTGAAGAAAAAAAAAAAACAAGGCTGGAGCAGTTTTTCCAAAACAACAACAATAGTCATCAGATCTTTGCAGGTCACAACAACTATGAAACATTTATTCAAATATATGACAGCACATCAGCAAGCATACAAAAAGGATTGAGAGGATAAGGTCAAATGTTGGAGTAATTATTGTTAGATAATACCGACTATACATACCTACTATACTTTAAACTAAAAAACTCAAGTGTATGGGAGAGCGGTCTCAGACTTTTGGACCCCACTGTAGATCATTTTCTGTGTCTTTTGTTACCTCATCAAAGCGGTTGACATCATTTGAAAGGAGGTTCACAATCTGTCCAGTGGTGGTTTGTCCCATGGATTCACTATTGAGACCAAGAGCCTGGTGAAAGAAATTTCACTTGTGTGGTGAGTGTGACTGGAAGAAAGGCGAATCTCTGAGACTGCGTCTGCTGAATCTTCACTGACCTTCCTGTAGATCATGTGACACATGGCCACTCGTATCTTCATGCCTGTTCTTTGGACGTGGTAGTAGTAGAGGTGTTGGAGGACGGTCAGGCCAAAGGTGGAGAGGGACATTGCCGCAGCATAACCATACACAATGTAAAGACTCCTCTGGTCGTCTGGGTCATAATTCTCAAAGTACTGGATTATTTTCCCCAGGAGAAGTGGCTGGACCACTTTAATGGCCTCCTGTTTGATGAAGAGAGTGACAAAACTTACACATTACACAGTGAGATATGAAATGGGAGGAACTACATTAAACCTTTTCCATGTGATCACACAAAACTCTTGCTGCTCATTCTCTCACAAAGAAAGTACATCAGCAGAACACCATTCATCTGGAAACTGGCTTCCATCAAAGTTAGTCAAAAAAGAATCCAATACCTGACATTGCCCGAGGACTTCAGACTAACACAACCACTGACTGACTTGAAAAGCTGCTTTTAATGTTGTAGATTTACACACTTTTATTCCTTATTATTAAGCCTCCATCTCAATTTTTATATACAGTATAATTATAAATATAAAAACATTATGTTTTTACAGATTACATCCTCTTACCTCTTATCATTCCATTACAATGAACTAACCTGACAACATGTTAAGGAAACTTTTAAGTAGCCAGAACATACCAGTGAAAATGCAAACAGTCCAGCCACTGCATAGGACTTCCCGTAGCACCTAATGAGAACGCTGGTGAGTTTAGGCTTCCGGAGTTCCTTTGCAGCCTTTCTAACTTCATGGTCCCAAATTCTGTAATGAAGAACACGTAACATCATGGTGACTCTACACTGGATCAGAGTAACTGTCAAACCATAACTACTTTGGTGGTGGTGGGACATATTTTTTTGGTTTATTCACTAATGAGTGTTAAAGTAAGTATAATCATTTATTTGTTATCATGCTAGAAGAAGGCCAAGACGCAGTTTACAATTCATTTTTGATAGTGTCCTTCAGGATATGATTGATCAAAGAACTGAGTGGTTTGTTTTTAGTTAAACACTGTGGAGCATCTTCCATAATGGTGGCCTGGTACAAGGTCAGGTAAAAGAACTAAGCCCACAACAGGAGGGGTTAGTGGTGATATAAAAATGAGTGCAGTTTGTACTCTCCTGGGTTTTGTTGCTGTGTTTTGGATTTTATTTGCAATAAAGCCTCCATCATGTTGAACTCATTCTACAAATCATGTGGTGGAGGATCTGAACTCATCTGGCCCAGGTGATGATTCCTCTCCCACCCCTGCTTAATATCATTAAATGTTAATTACAAACCTGTCCATTTAATACAATTTTATTTTTAGCCAAAACCCAAGAGGAATGAAGCAAATGAATTAAAAAAAAAAAACAGAAATGTTTTAATTGATTAAACTGTAATTAAGGTCCATATTTAAGAACAAACTGCAACCAAAGTCGATACACCCTTCATTAGTGATGTTCCTTTCTTGTTTAAGTATTTTGTACATTCAATCCTTCTCAACATGGATGATACCTGTTCTGTACAAATCTGTGCAGGGACGTTCTGCTTCTTAACAGATGATTCTTTTCAGCTGCTCTTTGCTGGAGGGTTTTGTTGCTCCACCTTCTGCTTTAAAATACACCCAAAGTTTTTTATTGGATTCAAGTCCAGGGGCAAACCCTGGATAAATTCAGAAGCACTTGTTTTTTCAGTGTATGACAGTGTAAAATGGGGACTTGTGCATGAGGTCCAACACTGAGCCTTCTCTTATTGGTAATGTGGCTCATCCTGTACCTCCTCCCCTCTGCTCCAACTGTGTTTTAGTTTATGTCCTTTACCCTCTCCCAAGTCTCGACCTGGTTTCTCACTTCAGGCATTTCCTCAACATGTGGAGCCACGTTGCCTGAGACAAAACGCAGACCACAAATGAAGACGCCGTGGTGTTCAGAGGTTCTTTTATGACCTTGTTTTTCTAATAAGCCTTAACTGGGAATAAAAAGGTGTAATCAAATTTGTTGCAGTGATCACAGGTAAACTGACTTTTGTTGCAGTAGTCATAGGTGTACTCACTACAGGGAGAAACAGAAAGCTGCTGCCTGTATCCAAATAGTTCAAGTAATTTATTAAACTTATGTAATTAGAGGGAGTTGCTATATTTGTTAATCATTACCATATTATTATTATTATTATTATTATTATTATTATTATTATATTATTATTATTATTATTATTATTATTATTATTATTAAATTGTTTTGTGAATTATCAACCAAAAGCAAAGGTGTAAAAATCGCGATCACTTCCATTATGATCTCTGTAAAAACACCTCAGTATGTACTTGGCAAAACAGATCTGTGCTTGTAATTTCTGAAACTGATCAGAAAAACCTGTAGAATCAGATGTGGCTTAACCAACACATTTTGGGCGTGACGTGTTACAGTTATGCAGTACCTTTGTAGCTCCTCTCCAAGTATTTCAGACCGATCCTCTGGAAGAATGCTGTACATGTCACTTTCCTCGAGCCTCCGCTTGTGGCCAAGGTGCAGCAGTGGGGTTAACCAGCTGAAACAGACAGTTAATGCAGTTAGAAACTCAAACAGGAATAAGTAACACTGGCATTTTAGTTACTTATTGTTATTATGACCACTGGAAAGTTGGCTCTCAGTTGAAGTGTGGCCAGAGGGGGCAGACAGCACTGTGGCATCATTGTGGCATCATTGTGGCATTTGCATCAATCACGAAAAGCCAGAAAGCTTCTGTGTTAGAACCCTGCAGCTGGAATTAATTGTAATTATTTTATTAACTAGTGCCGGAGTCTGCAGTTTGTGGAGAAAAAAAAAGCTTTATGCACACTTTAACAGGGACAACCAGAAGGCAGCCATCAAGGCTGTGCTCCCTGCAGACCATCAGCCCCTCACACTCACCCCACCAATGTGTGTGCTGAACTGAGAGGGACAAATGCACCTGAGGATGCTGGCCCTGATGCCATCCCCAAATACATGGGCCCATGCTAGGCCAACATCTTTAACCTGTCACTGGCCCAAGCAGCTGTCCCCATGTGCTTTGAACTCTTATTTGGCACTGACGTACTTGGTTCGTAAGTGTTTTAATTAACAACCTCACCTTGAACAGTCAAATCAAGTCTCTCATACAGTCATGCTTTTTTCAGCCTAGATTTAGACATTTCCAGAATCTAGCCATTTCTATCAACTAAAAATCTTAAAATGTCATCCATGCTTTTATTTCATCACGGTTAGATTATTACACCCTTTCTTTCCTGCCTGAAAAAAAAAATCTCTCTCCTCTCTACAATTAATCCAAAATGCAGCTGCTAGGGTTTTAACAGGTACCCGAAAATGACAACATCACACCTATCCTTTCATCTTTGCTCTTGTTATTAGTTTTATGGTATGGCCCCAAGCTATATTTCAAACCTTTCCACTCCCCATGTGCTGTCAACAGCCCTGCTCTGCTGGTGGTTCCTAATGCTAGAGTCAACTAGAACCACCACCTCACGGTTGTATCTCTCCACCAACCAGCCAAGTTACAGGAAACATGGTGTTAGTCTCCTTTCTGAGTTACAGCATTGGATAATGGCCAGAGGTGTTTTTACAGAACATTATGATGACACAGTGAAGTTGACCTTTGACCATTTTGATATAAAATGTCATCACTTCATTTTATAATTAAAGACATTTGAGTTCATTTGTGTCATAATTAGTGTATGAATTTGTGAGTTATGGCCAAAAAGGTGTCTTGTGAGGTCACAGTTACCTTGAACTTTGACCTTTAATCAGCAAATTCTAAATCAGTTCATCTTTGAGGCCAAACGCTTGTGCAAAATTCGAAGAAAATCCCTCATGGTGTTACTGAGATATTGTGTTCAAGAGAATGGTATGCACAGATGGACAACCCAAACACATAAATGCCTCTGGCCCTGGCTGTTGCTGGTGCGGAGGCATGAAAACAAATCTCTCTGACATCCGGACTCCACCCATCAGGCCCATGCTTGAAGAGGCCTGCTCAGAGAGGGTCGCCACACTTAACACCCCCACTGAACCTCATCAGAAGTAGTTTTTAACTGGACAGTAAGACCTATTTCTTGACCTCAGTTCAGCCATCATCCCCTCCTATCTGATCATACAACCTGGGCATCAACAACTCCCTCTACAGCTGGATACTAGACTCTCTCAGCAACAGACCACAGGCTGAACACTGGCATCCCACAGGGCTGGATGCTGAGCCCCCGCCTCTACACCGTCTTCAGCTACAACTGTACACCTGTACATGGTTCCAATACCATTATCATATTAGCTGACGACAACAGTGGTCGGCCTCAGTAGTAACAATGGTGAGTCAGCCTACAAGGAAGAGGGCCAGCACTTGGGGGATGGTGTGCTAGTTTGTTAATCTTTTACTACAGTGGACAATGTATATAAAGTACGCTGAATTGACTAACCTTTGACTGCACCTCTGCTGCTGTAACCTGACCTTGTCACACCACATGCAGTGAGGACACTGTCTACTTTGTCCCTACTTGTGTGCACCACTGTGTTCTTCCACTATACATGAAGAGGCAGTCAAACTTGAGGCGGTGTCATATAGGATCATACATGGCTCTTGGGGGTGGGTTGGCTGGTTGGTGGGGAAAGAGAGGAAGTTCTGCTTGGGGTCCTGAAATGCTTGGTATGGCCTTTGCTGTATCAAACACAGGCAGACTGTAGCATCAAAGTTATCAATCGAGTGCCACATATTGTTTTCCCTCTCAGCCAATAACCTGTAGGAAACTGTAAATCTCTGCTAAAACTGAAATTACTTATAGAAACTGCTGATTTAATTATCTGCTTAGTAACAGAATCTCAATATAGCCAAGTGCAATATGCAAATCACAGGACCCCCAATTTTTTTCAAGGTAAAATGTGTCACAACATTGTTGTGCATCGTTTGCACCATTGTGGTTCTACAGAGATGCCCCGGTCTACACATCATATTCTCCAGACATCAGGGAACCTGCTTGTTTGGTACAAATCCTAACAAAAATGACTTTTTTTTTCCAGTGAAAATCAAATGCAACTGAAATCGTGAAACACAACTGCAATTAATCAAAATATCTACCAAAGTAATCACAATGTTTTCTTGCATATTCTGCAGCCCTGTCTTTAAGTTGTGCATGTTGCCCGAGTCCACACTACTTGTGTAGCCTGAACACAACCCTGACCATCTCTGTCTCCTTGAATGTGGGGGCAGAATGATAAATCTGACACAGAATTTTGCTGTTTGATTCAAAATCTTATGAAGATGAATTTAACTGTCAAACTGAGCGCCAATGCAACAGGAAATTTAGAAAACACTGTTTTAGTTATAAGTCCCACTTGCGGTTAAAACATGCATTTGTAAAACATAAAACCCGTAAAGTGCTTCATATAATGAAAATTCCTTTAAATCGTTTGGGAAAGTGAGTTTGCATTTGAGTTGCAACAGGTGGTTCAAGTTGAGAGAATCAAATATTTGTGTCGCAAAAGAAACGCTGACATGTTTTTCCAACCCCAGTCACATTTCAACAGCTGCGATTAAAACAAAAATTAAGATCATCTTTTTGCTCCGGTACCAGAACGCTGATTTATACTGACGCCACCCAATGAATGGATTTGCTCGTTTCACGTATATAAGCGGCATGACACAGCGCGTTATCACCTCACTGCGAAACCCGTTATTGTGATTAATTCACTTACCACAAAAAGACCCTTGAAAAAAGGCCGGCAGTTGCCAGCGGGTTGTGTCTGTCGTCTCTATTTATGGTCTCCATGGTCTTTCTGGCTTCACCTCGGGAGGTTACAGTGAGCCGCCGCTCCAGAGACCCAACTGTCTGCACACGCCAGCGCACTCAAGCACAACTTAATTCGCCACATGTGTAGTTAGGTAACATCACTGAGACTCGGCCAATAACACTGTTACATGTGGGGGTCGGCGTGGAGCCGTCTTTAGGTGCCGTTAAATTGATCGTCGGCACCAAGAAAGACGATCGGCTCCATAAACACTAACCGCTAGAAGTGAAAGTGGAAACTTAATGATATCGTGGGATGGGACGTTTGGAGTGTGAAGGACTTCACACTGTGCGGCTTGGTGTTGGTTAGTTGTTTAGTAAACATCAACATCAGTTTGTTATTGACAGACTGTGTTTTGAGGAAACGCCCGAATGTTTAGACAGGGTTTTTGTTAACAGTTAGGCTATACTTAATATTATCTAATTAATAATTATTTTATTGTATTGCACTGTACGAACAGCGGATATGTTTTCAGTCTGACTTGCGTAATTATTACATAGTGCCATTACTACAATCTGGTATTACTACTTTTTTGTAGTAGTATCAGATTTATTATTATTATTATTATTTTTATGATGATGATGATGATGATGATGATGATGATGATGATGATGATGATGATGATTATTAGCGATATTAGATTATTATGATTATTAGCGATCAATGTAGTTTATTATCTCTTATCTATTATGTGTATTTTGTTTAACGTATAGGCCTAGTTGGAACACATTGATGAGACTGTTAGAGTTTGATCTCAGCTTTAACCCTGTTGTAAACATAAACGTTCGCGTCTCCACAGCAGCCAAACTGCATGCCCCATACTCCGTAACCTTATGTTTCCGAGCAGCACATGAAGGCAACATCAGCACAACATTTTTTTTCCACGCCTATCTTCAAAATCACCAATCACGTGCAAAAACAGCAATGGTTAAGAGTACAGATACGTGGAGTGGAGCCAAATTCACAAATCAACTCGGTTATTTTCTCTCGGGACAGACCGGAACGCTTGGTCTGCTGCTGTTGCAGCCCACAACCTATCAAGTCTAAGTGTCAAAGTCTGCACCTCATCTCTGCAACATGAGGAATATAGACAAAAGCACTATTCATGTACAAATTCACTATAGAGAGACGGAGAAACTGGAGGGTAATGCCAGGTGTGCTATGAAACACCCCAAGGCTGGGGTAAATTATTTCTGGGTTATGAAAAGCAAAGTAGGCTACAGCAGCTCTGAAACATCGGTATCACATGACTCCTGGTAAAGTATGTAAGAGTGACTTTGACCCTTAGACTTAGAGGAATTGCACACATGTCCTTACATGCATATTAAGAAACAGTATCAATGTTAATAATAAAGGCTACCAAAAGATGTGTCATTTGACACATACAATCTGGATCAACGTTGTAGAAGAGGCAGAAGATAAATGACCAATGGACCAAGAAATGACCAGGGGCCAACATTTGTTGCTTGGCCCCCTACAGATACAGCAGAGTAAAGAATTTGAGTCTTTTGTTTTGAGTCCTAGCAGCACTATCCAGAAGACACAACCACTGTAATCACATCTGCAAGTAAAATTTGATAAAGGCCCAACAGGAAGCTGTGACATTGCAATGCAATTTATACATCATTGAAACTGGCAGAAGATTTAAAGACTTTGAAAACTCACCCTGTAAACGCAACACCATAGTCCAAAGTTCTCAGTCTTCCTATCCTGATTATCCTGATGATATTTCTGGTTAAAGGGCACCATTTCTCCTTACAGAAAAACTCACAAGGACACAGTAATTTGTTTATAGTTTGAATACAAATCTTGAATACAAACAGCTGTCATGCCTGTATGTGTCAAATGTAACTAAAGTGTAATATTAAACAACCTTTGATGCCAAACCAGTTTCTCTTTTTTGTAAAGCAGGTGTTGATTCGTAAACATTTTTTAATTAATTTGTCCTGTGAGAACATTGTGAAGATGCGGGAAGTGCTGGCTTTAATATTGTATTATGTTGGGTAGTGTATATATTTATAGTATATTAGTATATTATTAGATAGTATATTAATGAAAACTGTTTTATGTCATGTTTAAAGCTACAAAGATAAATGTAGCACCATGAACTTAGCAGATTTGTCTCTTGTTCAGTGTAAATTTGCAGTTCCACAAAGCCACCAGCAGAGGACTCAGAGACCATAGGTTCATGCTCTCACAGCAGTCACCCATCACTATCTAAACTGATTGAGATGATTTGAAAATATTTAGCAATTACATTAACTGTTATGTATTGTTTCTCTGTTGTTCTACTGCAAAGACTGTGTGCCTTAACCCTACAGTGATAATGTCGTAGTGCTGCAGCTGTGGTGGGACCAGTGGCCATACAGACAGCAACAGTTACAGTGTAATTTTACACCTTACCTCTATTGTCTACCTGTAACAGTTCAATTTGAATTTGAAATTGTATTTCAATTTGAAAACTTACTTCAGGAGAAATACATAACATACATGACATAATTTGACACTAAACCTGAAGTTATTGGCACTGAACAGTGTGTTCTGGAGTGCCATGTTTCCTCGATCTGTTTCTATTGGCTGTCCATCTGCACGTCAGCAGTCACTGCTACATCCTAGGCTGCAGCTGTGTCTGTGTCACATCTTGTTTACACCAGGGGCCAAGGCTATGTATGACCTAGTTACTGAAAAGCCCAAGAGGCAAAGGCAAAAGCACACTGCACATTACAGACAAGGGGGAAATAAAGAAGCTATTTTCTCCTCGACATGGATTGACATTTGTTGGTATGGTGCCAAAAAATCTTGTGTACTAAATATAATAAACATCAGTTACTATTCTAACTAACTAACCACGTGAAGAAAGGTGGGGACAGATCTTGGCAGACCAGCGTGAGTGATGAGATTTAATGGAAAGAACATACTGTTCAACTTTTTTTACCCATGTGGAGCCAATATTAGAAGACAAAAACACACTGACAACACATATCTAGTGCATATAGTGAAAAATGACTGTTTAAAGATGACTTTGATCTCAATGTGTTAAATTAGAGGATGTTTTATTAGGTTGAAAAACCAACCATCTTTACGTGATTTTGACTTGGGATCACAGTGGTTGTGTCACTCACGTTTTATACTGTTAAAGCAAGTAGAAATGGCAAATACAGTCTTAAAAACATTAGATCCACATTGATATGAGCTCCACATGGAGTCTAATTAAAGCTTAACATTCCTAATGGCGCTGTGTTTTCAGTGGTAGGAAGCCAATATGAAATGGTACCATGAAGATGAGTCATTTCAGATCATTTCCCCCCTACCACATTTCAAATTTGCAGAGCACTTTATCTTGACCAGAAGATGCATACAAACACGACAATGTGGAGGAGAACAGTTTTTCTAGCTGTAGATTGTAAATGTGTTCTTCATTTTAAGCTAAAATACAAAACATAAAATTCTGCTGTGAAAGGGAACATACACTATCTTTTTCTTCAGCAATATCCTTCCATTTGTCGCTCACTCACACCTATTGCAGCTGCCCAACAGCTGCCCAGTACAACCATCCACTGAGCATCTCACTGGAGAGGCTCCAGGGCCCCTTAACAGTAGTTTGTGAAGTACAACTGTCTTTTAATTTGGATGTGAAGTTGTTTCCATTCAGTTGGAAAAAAGGTTTGTGATAAGAGTCCAGGCAAAGAAGTGACCTGTTTATCCTCACAGATGTGTGAAGTCCCACCTCAGCGTCCAGCATAAATCAAGCAGTAAGACAACTACTGTCATTAGCTGCGTGAGTCCTGAGCTGCACCCTCATTCTGTGGTAAACTCAGCAGTTCCTTGATCCTCTCCATGTCCTTATTTGTTTCCTCTGCCTGACAGCTGACATTCAGATCTCCAATCAGCTCATCTGTCAACTGCAAACGGGCCGTCCTGATGATATGAAAGAAGGAGAGTTTATCAAAGAACATCCGGATATAAAGACACTGGTATTTCTTTTTTTAATGCTGGGTGTGTGAAAGAAAAATCTACATACCATTCTGCGAGTCTGAGCTCATAAACTTCCCTGCGCTCTCGCCGCCTCCTCTCTTGGACGGTTTCTCCAGCCAGAGACTGCATGCTGATGATCAAAGCACCAGTGGGAATCCTGAACAGAATTAGTTTATTATGAATAATTATTATTAACATTTATATACAATATTTTATATTGGTTTATAGAGTATATTTACATTTGAACCGTTATATTTTACGCTACCTATGAAAACAGCTGTCAGTTTTTTAAATTAAATTATAAATTAGCATATGAGACCTTCCAATTGACTGTTTACTGGTTCCTAAAACTTGTCCTGCTACTGCATAATCTGTTTTGTAACAAGTTCTGTTACAGCAGCTACTTATTACATAAACCCTCAAAGCTGTCAGTCATTTACACAACTGTAACATGTTAGCGGCAAATTTCCTCTCCGCTGCAACCACCCCAGCCCTAGTCCACCTTCCAGTCACACCTCCACTATGTGCCTGGACAAGGGGATGATTCTGGGGTGAGATCTGGAGCGTGATGTGCTTTCCGATTAGCTGCCTGCTTTCATTTCACCCCTTCTGCCCCGACTGCACCTGGCTTAGCCAGGGCTGGGGCTGTTTGCACACATCAAACGCTCCAGGTGGCTGGTCACTGAGGCAGACAGTGAGAGGGAGAGCAGGAGGAGGAGGAGGAGGCAATGCCGGTATAGAGCCAACAGGAGAACAGACTAGGGCTGAGCCAAAACAGAGCTGATGATCAGAGGCAAGAAACCAGGCCCTCCAGTCTGTTACACCATCAAATACCTCACACTCAATCTCCATTATACAATCACATTCAAATCTGCTCCTGGGTCTATGCACTCAGCTGAAGGGGCCAGAGAATGAGTGAAAAGTGGAACAGAGAGAAGAGAGGGTTGAGGAGTGAGGAGAAATGAGACAGTGAAGCTCAAGTCCAGATCAGAGCGTGGTAGATGGAGATGAGAGGGTGGAATAACAGAGATGGTATAAATGGAGAGGGACAGCTGCTGCCTTGGCCTGCCTCTTTGCTCTACTACCCAAAACATGGCCCTCTGCGGTGCACATGAGTCCCTCTGGCACTGTGAACAGAGTCAGAGGTGGAGAGTGGGGGGTAGGGTGGGGTGGGGGGTTCAGCTGGGCGACAGAGGGTCGCTGGGAGGGGTGCAGCTGGCTGCCAGAGTACTCACTGCTCTCAAGCACACAGGCACGAGTGTGGACATGCACGAGCAAATATGCATGTCTGTTGAAAAACACAAACATATAGCAGCTTCTGACAATAACTCAGCGCTGTAATTCTCCTTTTAGATTAGTGACTGTAAAACGTTAACGAGTTGAGTGTTGGGATGATGAAGGACTGTGAATGGATCCTTACCCCAGCACTGCGCCAATGGCTGTCCCCGCCACCAGGCCTCTGAGGCCCAGGTTCAGTCTGAAAAGGCCTCCAGTGACAGCTACACACACACACACACACACACACACACACACACACACACACACACACACACACACACACACACACACACACACACACACACACACACACACACACACACACACACTTACTTTTATCAACATCATTCATAACTCATTGTGCTAGCATGTGTTTTATTGTACGTCTTAAAACAATTTGTCATTAGATTAACAAGGGTTTTAAAAAAGTGTCATTATTATTATTATCCATGCCAAAAACTTAAGTACCAATGATTTCAAACAAACAATTTCTGTAAAATGACATTTCCTGGACAGCGAATTTCTATAGTAATCAGTTTTTTAAATATTATTTTTGGGCATTTTATTTAGCAGTAGAGGGATGACAGAAAATGAGGTGAAGAGAGATGGAGAATAACATTCAAAAAAGGTCTCTGGTCAGATATGCACGGGGATGCTGCAGTTCACGGACAATGTCCTAACCCTTACACATGGATTATGCTGCAGCAGTGAGTGAACTGTAGAGCAGCTCAGTATAAATGCTGGGTTTGTGTGGGACAACTATCAGATGGAAATGTATGGAGATGTGAGTGAGACACAATCTTGGTGTGACAGACTATTTTAAATAAATAAATAAATAAATAAATAAATAAATAAAAAGGCTCACCTCCAGCTGCAGCATAATGACTGAGGGTGTACTTGTCTCGATACACAGACAGCCCTGTGCTGACCGAACTAGAGGGAAGGAACAGACAGATGAGGGAAACAGTTAGACTGAAAAAAGAACATCAGAGGGGGATCCTCACTGGAAGTACAAATATTATATAATATAATATATTATATTCTGCTCAGCTGCATAACACTATGATTAATGGCTATTACAGCTAAAACATATTAAATACTACATGGTTGCCACAGAGACTATAACATGCTCTCATCAGATGCACAATTACACAACTTTTTCATAACATTTAAGCCTGTGCTGGTTAATGATTTTTCAGTTGTAGAAAGCAGCAAACTTTAATTACTTAAAACTGCATAGAGTTCACAATGTAGTTAAGCTGGTTTAAAGAAAAATAGCTGAAAACCATGTAATGGAACCAATTTGTGAGACAAGTTAGAAAATACATCACAATACAATCCTGTAAAGTTTTCTGGTGTAAATATCTCCTTACTAGACCTAACCACATGACCAAACATCTACATTTTTTTGCTTACTTGAACAAGGTGACAAATGCAGCCACTCTCCAGCTCCACCTCCACCCGTATCTCACAAAACCTCGGATAGCTGCGTTATGGGCTGAGCGCTGAGTCAAACAGAAAAGACACACCGCACAATAAGAATGCTGCTCCTTTTTCTCATGGAGCTCTAATAGCATCTATATTAACTTTTCCACTCGTGCACTCCTTTTCAACAGGAACGTCATCATGTGTTAGTGCTGCCATTTAGACAACTTTGATATTCATTTGTTAAACATTACGTCAGGACTATCTCATCCAAAAATTTAGTTATAGCTGTTTTATTGTGAAAAGGCAACTTTCCCCTTCAACTACAACCTTAAATCTTTGTCTTTGTCCTCTCCTGGTATTCACGTTCACACACATACAGAACACAGATCTCACTTACCACTGCTTCTACACGACTAGTGTATATTTCCGCCTGGCTGATTTGGATGTACCTCTGCCTGGCATGGCGTGCAGCTGGCAGGCCTCCATAGATCAAGCCTGCAAGCGCAGCCACTACTCCGCTCTTTATCACGTTGGTCACTTCCTCTGGGTACCGCTGTGTCACACTGCAGGGAGATAAGATTGACAGAGAATGTTTCATTTGTGGTGCATTTACAAAAAAACACCAAAGGCATGCTAAATTTACAATGCATCGTGAGTAACTGACGTGGATCACATATTTTACATTTTTATACATTGAAAAGAACAAATAAAATGATGGATGGCTTTTTAAGATTTATTTTACAAGCTACTGGTTACCTGATGTCAATTACACACTGCTCATGAGCTTTCACAAAGAGGGAGTGCACAGATAAGGTGGGTAGTGATGGAGCAAAAAAAGGATTCTTACATCAATTCTTACACAGTAGATGAGGATTTGTACTTTTATACTTTAATAACTTGTATTCTTTCAACCTGTTTAATTTACTGTTGTGCACTTAGCAGCTCCCTGTAATTCCCAAAACAGAATTTGACAATTCCATGAAAATATATTTTTACAGTCCAGAAATTCGTGAGCCTAAGTCTTCTGACCCAATTACATTTTACTGAGGTTATCTCTGCTTCTTCTACAATTACAGTTTCCAGGTATGATTGGTGAAAAGAGTGCTTGTACTTTGATTATAAAAACTAGATACCCAAAGTCCACTCGAAGAAAGTTGTAAAAAACTGTCCATCACAATTTCCTAAAGCACATAGTATTGCCATCAGATACAGTTTTGGGCTGACTAGACTAAACTTAACTAAACAAGCAAAGTTTGAGTTTACTATCACATAAACTAAAGAACAGCAGCACAGCCTTACAAATAAGAAGCTGGAACTCAAGAATGTTTAGCCATTAATCAGTTATTAGAATGGCTGATGATCAATAATTTCATTAACTAATTGATCAAGTAATTGGTTCAATTCTAGAGTTGAAATCACATTGGCCCTGTTCAGACCTGGCATTAAGATGCATCTCAGGTGATCCAATCACAAGTTGACAGGTATAAGTACGTCAGTTCACAACTGGTTTTAAAATGCATCTTAAAATGCAAATAATCATGACAGAGGGGTCCATTGTCTGTGTGTGTGTGTGTGTGTCTGTATGTGTGTGAGTGTGAGAGAGAGAGAGAAAGCGAGAGAGTGATCTGAGTGATCTGATCTCAAATGCATCTTCAATGAATCTTTGGTGCGTTCACACCTGAACTTAGAGCCGTCCACTTGTGATCGGATCACTCAAGATGCAGGTCCATGTCAGGACCATTGTCTACATCTGCAGTATAAACACCACAAACACACAATAGCAAGCAAACAAGTGGATGCTGAAACAGGGAGAAACCACAGATTTAGGTTAGAGCTTTTGAAAGAGAGCAAGGTGATAAAGGGATTAAAGAACAAAAAGAGGGAACAACAACAGATTGACAAACACCAACTCTCTGTCAAAGAGGTCCTTGATGCGGTCCCATCCTGTGTCTGGGAATTCTGGCTTGCCCATGTTGCTTGGCAAGGTGCTTGAAGAGGAGATGGGTGCAGGAGCAGGACTGGTGGAGGAGGAGGAAGATGGCATCTGTGTGGGCTGGGCAGCAGCCACATCAGCTGCGTGGACCCTGGGGAGCAGGAAGCAGAAGGAAGGAGGCCTGGCGCTCTGGATAAGGCCCTGCAGTAGGCCAGTGTTCAGCGTGCCCCAGGGCGCTGAATCTGCCTGCCATCTCTGCAAGGCGAAGCCTGCTCTGGACCGCTCTGGATGCATCACGCTTCAGCTGGCGTTAGACTGCAGCAGAGAGACAGAAACACATGGCCACGGGTTGGGATGTTGCACTCACTTCCTAGACTTAAGCTCCATCCTCAAAACAAATAGCCTTAAGGCAAATGAAATCCTGGCAGGGCTACACAGACTGTCAGACTCAGCAGCTGTTAAATGGAACAGTCTTATCAAAACACACACAAGCAGACTCTCTGGGAAAACATTTCTTTCTTGACCTCAAAATACGTCAGTCAGTGCACTGCTGCTACCCTCAGGTCCTCCGAGCAGGACATGTCAGCTGGTTCAGGGTCAAAGGTTAAGAAAAAATATGTATTTTCACAATGCCACCCAATCCACAGCATAAGATAAGAGCAGCATTTTTCAATCGTTTAAGCAAAAAGTGAATGCATAATGAATAAGATTTTTCCCGCACTTTGTTCCATGTCTTCTATATATACACTTAAACATATCCTGTATGTCTTCATTTGTGTTCATAACGTGTTTATGTTGTACCAAAAACACCTAATTAATATAAAAGTGATTGAGTCTAATGTTTTACACTTGTGTCCACTTCAGACACCAACATCTACTGCTAACAGCTTCACAAATGTGCATAATTGTTGATTTTGTTTATTACCATTTTGAATATAATACTTCAAGGGTTTCTACCTGCTGGTTAAGCTAAGTTAGCAAGCTAGCAACTTTAGAAACGGGCATTTGTCAATACAAAGCATTTGAACGAAGAGGAAATAAGGAGAATAAAGTCACATGCAGCCATGTCTTGAAAGGCTTGTTGCCCAGCGACAGTCCACATGCTGGCTTCCCTAATCAGCATTAATGATGCACAGCTGTGTCAGGTCAGTCTGACTTTCCCAGCGTCGTTAGCTAGGCTAACGTCTCACTACTCTTCTTTCTCCGTTACAAATATGCCAAACTACTACAAATTATGACTTCCCAGTAAACGTAAAAATTAGGTTTGACTCTCGGTAGTGTGTTTTACATGCCTTGGTCGTCCGAATCTGTAGGAAAATGTAAATAATCATTTCTGTCCGATAATGGAAACCTTAGCGCTAGCTGTTTGCATGCTATTAGTCTCGGTGATATTAAAGGGAAAAACAGTTTACCAGCAGCCGAGGCGGAATTTGAAATTTGAACCATTTCCTTTATTAAGTGCAGAAGCCCTGGTTAATGCACACAAGACAGTGTCTACATTACCTTTTGTCATTACTGCCCTTCTGCTGTCTCTCACCTGCGACTCTCTGACAGCACCACCGGCGTCCCGACCTCTGACCTTGCGCAAGCAGCTTATACACCATCACAAGTGAAAACAGCGCCACCCGTTGGTGGAGGACTGATCATTATGCTATGTAGACAGCTAAGAGCATGGATAGATCATTTCTACCCAAACAACTAGTGCTAATTAAATGTTTACAAAACTGTACAAAGGTGAACAAGGCTCCGACAGTCAAAAGTGAAAACTTCAGCTCAAGGATGTTTTAGGAACCAGACAGTTTATTGGCATAAAAACAAAACTGCTGCACAAGCTGTGCAAACAACAGTTTGAATGTCATATGATCAGGCACATGATCACAGCTTTTTGGTCACATCAACAGTCTAACGGATCATCTTTACCATAGTAAAACAGACAGTAAAAAAATTATGACCTTACATTAGAGAGAATTTGCTTCCTCACAGTACAATGCGAATACTATAACATATTCAACATTATTCTGTATCAATTACACATCATCAGTCATTTCTCAACACAAATACAGATTCTTTTCAAAAGGTAAAAACTTTCACGAGTCAGAATGAAACAAATGAATCGAAGGTCATTATTGCTAACTGTTGGCACTTTGTGTGGAATTAAATGTTTGTTATTCTTTTGTACTTTCAAGTCATGAAACCTATGTCAGAACTTATCAAAATGCACACAATGACACACTGTTATTGCATAAATATTACATGGATATGATGGTGCACTGAAACTTGGTAACGGTCTGCTGGAGTTTCTCCAGTTGTCCAGGAGAGGGTGATGTAACAAAACTGATCTCTTCTGTGAGCTCTGTGTTCAATCTCAATGTTCCTGGAGATAAAATTCAAACTACTTGAAACAAAAAGACAACCAGTCTAAAATGTTCAACATCAATGATGCATTAATGACACTTTTCCCCATCAAGAACACATATTTCATCTACTTAATATTAAGTTTCAGCTCAGCTAGTATCACTTAAGGTCATGTTTAATGAACAGGACTTGGGCAAACATGGATTTAAACCATTAGATCAGAGACTCTCAAAGAATCTTATCTGTATTATTTCATGTACAAATGGGTCAGATAATGAAATTGAAAGTATTATCTGTGGTGGATATAACCAATTCTCTGTTTTCATGAAATTCTCCCAACTTAAGATACTACATTAAATACGCAGCTGTATGACATCCATAACTATTATTATTGGTACATTGTGTTAACTTAAAATTAGACTTGCAGATGCTCCAGAGCTAAGTGCACAATATTTTCATAGGATTTAATGGTCTGCAGGAATAGGTCCAAAGGTCAGGGTTTCAGTTTAAGCAATTGCCAAAATAGTATCGCTGTACAATTTCTCATTTTTCTTCAGCAAAGCACTGAACCTTAACTTGCCCGTCCTTGTATATTATTATGGATTACCAAATTAACAAATTCAAAACAAAAAATTGAAAATCTACCAGTCTGATTTCCTGAAAAACCAAAGCCCAGTCCAGATAATATTAATGTTACAAGACAATGCAAGTTTTTACCATAAATGTTAAAGGGGTACTCTCAATTCAGCAATTTCACGACATTGAGTTAGATAAAAAAAAAATTAAAAAAATAAAGATGGTCAAAGTCCTCGCAGCAGAAGCCCAAATATCATGACTTTTAGTCCCTAGTACAGGTCAAACTCAAAAAACACAGGATCCTACATTTACCATAATGCAATTTTTTCATTAGACATTGCCTACCACATCTTTCAAACTCTGCACCGCCAATTCAAGTTTATACACAGGCTTTGTAGAAGCATTTTGTCTCCCTCCTGAGCCACAGAAAACATAATACAACTGTTTTGACGAGTCTCCTGACGAGGAAACTGACTTTGACATGTAAAATCTGTGGAATGTCCCTTTAATGACTGAAATAGGAGTTTAATAACATACCACATATGCATGTTTCTTTGCTGGTGAGTTTAGACAATAGGAAAAGAAACAGCTATTTTTGGGAGTAAATCAACACTGAGCCAGAAAATGATCAATGAAGATTTGACGATATAAGAGGCACCTGAAGATATGGCAGCGAAACCGGAGTTAACTCAATAAACTACATCTATGACTGTGTATTACTAAGCTACGTCCCTTGTAACCGTTACTCCTATAAGAACACATGGTCTTTAGGAATTAACCAATCATGCTCTACGTTAGACTAAAACACTGAGCCCATTAAAAATGAATGTATCTGGTCAAAGCTTTAGACCTTACATTGGCTAAAAAACTGGAACAAAACAATCATATGTTGTGGTGGAGTGAATACATTCATTATCTAGAGTTTCCCTTCACTACAACTGCCCTGGTCCCGCAAAGTCTCTGCCTCATAGCTCCGTCTTGCTGGGTCTGTGGACGATCTGGTTGTAGCTATTGTTTCTTTTGGGTTTGTAGGTGAGAAGTTGGCTAAACTCAGAGAGGAGTCTCTCCCAGTAGCAGGAAACGTCTTGCATCCGCAGGTGGTCCAGGATGAATTCCTTACCCCTGGAGGGAGGGGGAGGAACAGAGAATCAGTCACACTGCTGAGATGAGAATAGAGCAGTACGTGGCTGTTGCAGAAGGTTCAGTCACTAACTATGATCCGTTACCTTGTGGCGATCTCCTGTGCGATGGCATCATTCTCTTTGACAAACTGCAGAAGTTCCCTTTGGACACAGAACATGTAAAGGCATTTTAACAACACATAGACAGGAAATTCACACACCTGTGTCGTACTGAAAAGTGCCTTCAGAATCCACTCCATTTATTCAAGCACTGACGTGTATATTTCATCATGAACTTAAATGAAGGACACAGGTGTGTGAACTTTAACATGTAACTTCTCAAGGTGTCTGCTACTGTAACACCTTCACATGTGTATCTGTAGGATACTGTCTATGATGAATCTAGTACTGAAACTGAATCAATCAAAAGGGAAAAAAAAGAAGAATTCATTGATCATTTAAGTCATTTATCAAGGAAAAAAAGAGGCATTTGTTGATTTTCTCTGTTCTACTTGAAATTTGAACTGGATTTCTTTGACTTTTGGACTGTTGTTCACACAAAACGTGACATCTAAAGTCCCCATCTTGGACACAGACAAGTTAATCAATACTGAAAACAATTGATAGTTGTTGCCACATAAAAGTATGATCGTTTGCAATTATCAACCTAAGGCAGATTTTCCAACATACAAGAGTAGATTTTAACTTTTGAAACATTTATTTGCTATGCGTTTTCCTAAAAAGTCAGAGGACCCTTTCTATAATTTTTATTATCTATTCAGAGTTTAATTGTTTTGTCTGTAAAACATCAGAAAATAATGAAAAATGTCCAAGGCTGTGGCACTTTGTTAGTGTAGAAGATTTAGAAAACCAGCAATTATTCACATTTGAAAAGCTGGAGCCAGTTTGTATTTTTTTTTCCATTTTTGCTTTAAAAATATGTAAATGGTTAATCTATTATCAACCGTTACTGATTTAATAATTAACAACAAATTATTTACAGCTTATTTATTGTTATTCCATTTGTCAAGCTAAAATATGGAACCAATAGGACCCAAACAAATAGATTCATCTCGGGAAGATTTGAGGTTTCAAACAGTAAGAGTCAATTGTTCTTACTCTGTCCTGGTTCTCTCTGTATGTTTTTTAGTACACACAGTTGGAAGCAACATATGGAGTTTCTAAAATATTGTATTTTCTTCTTTCATGTACTTTACTTTGACTCCACATAACTGCATCTTGTCATCAACAAAACCAAGAGGATGCCCTAACAACTAAATCCAACTCAATCAATGAAACTTAAAAACTTGTACCTGGATTTCAAACATACAAATGGTTATTATGATAAATGAGAAAAGCGCTGAAACAAGTTGAAGGTACCTGACGTCAGAGAGATCCTGCTTGACTGGGATGTAGTGGACCCAGGGCCTGAGCTGAGGGTAAAAAAACTCCTGCCACTCATCCCCCACATGAAACACCAGAGAACCACAGAGAAAGAGATGTTTCAAGCGGAAGCTGGCCGCCACACCCCGGAAGTTAAATAAATACCTGGAAGAGATGGAGAGCAAGATGTTTTGTGAGAAGGTGTTTTTCAAAAGTTATGGATGCGTATTATGTTGAGCTGACTCATATTGTAGATTCTTCTTAAAATTAAGCAAGAATTACACACTCACCATCAAAGTATGTATGTAGGTCATCTTCAAACATTTATACAGGACAGGCCTTTTTTAATTTGTCTACTTTTCTTCTTGATCTAAAAAAACACAGGGAGTCCACTTACTTGTATTTGCAGTGATCGGCCAGGGGGATTTCTTTGGCTGGGGGTTTCCCTAGTGTATCCTATGACAGTAAGGCAAAATGATCAGTAAACAATCAATGCAGATCAGCTGGTTTTCCTAAAAGAAACATGACATTTTCCATGTTGAGTAAATGTGAATGTCTGAGATGGAAGAATTGTCAAAAATAGAGAAAATAATGGCACAGAATGAGTATAATATCTTATAGCTTTATAATTATTATAAATGTATTGACCCTTGTTTGGTTTTAATATAACTGACCCTCTCAGACTTCCAGGCCTGGTTCTTTGTGTATTCTGCATCCACCAGCTCTGGAGCTTCTCTGGACAGAAGGATCAGAGGGTCTCGCTCGGGGCTGGTCCTGTCAAACAAACAGAAAAGAGACTATGTGTAAATCAGCTCAGGAAATAAGTCTGGTGGCAATCTTGGGATTGCGGGCAGCGAGGTAAACATCTGCAGGCAAAGTTTGCAAAGCGACAGGTGAGGTATTGTTTGACAGGTAAGGATGCAATGAGAGCATTATTTTTGCTAAAGGCACAGTGATACATACTGTAAATGCCCCTACAGTGTCTAGTTGGCATGGCTAATAAATAGTCACCTCATATAAAGTCTGCACTTTGCCACCAACTGTGATAAGAGGATAGT
Source organism: Trachinotus anak (assembly GCF_046630095.1). Taxonomy (NCBI): domain Eukaryota; kingdom Metazoa; phylum Chordata; class Actinopteri; order Carangiformes; family Carangidae; genus Trachinotus; species Trachinotus anak. The sequence goes on from NW_027273877.1 coordinate 10,489,227, forward strand.
GGCATAAAGAATTGTTACCAATGAAAATCAGATAGTGGACATTTGCACTGTTGAGGAGTCTGAAGTAAATTCACGGGACTCACCGTGAACCTCTGAAGAATCCTTTGGACTCTTTCTTCTTCCATGGCCACTGTGCTGCAGACCTAACAAAACACATCACAGGAATAAGACACACTGAAATCATACACTTGATAAAATGCGGATGCTCCTTATTAGTATTTATTAATATTATAAAAATGTTATTTATGTATAGAGCAATTTTTTAAATCCACATTACAAAGTGCTTTACACAAAGCAGCAGAATAAGACGTGCAGGTCATATAAGGCAACACAGTTAAAACAAGCAAATCAGAAATTAAAGTGTCTTAGTAGTACAGTGCAAATAAGTGTAAATATTAATAATTTAGGCTTTCAAATGGCAAAAATAAGAATCAAAAAAGAATCACAAGTTATCAGAACCTAAGGTGACTTTTAAAAATAATTTAATTAATCAAAAACCTCAAAGTATTCTTTTCATAAGTAAAGTATCATATCTCTGATTCTAGGACCAGGTAACATTTACTATATTTCCTTGATGAATAAACTAACTCATTCAATGAATCATCATAGTTGGTTAAAAACTTTGTTTTAGGGCTTCATTATGGATTACTGTGCTATGATTATTTTATCCGCTAATCGATTAACCATTTGTAAGATTACCTATAAAATGACAGAAATTGGTGATACATGTTCATGATATTCTCCAAGAGTCCAAGGTGATGTCTCCAAATTGCATGTTTTGTTTGACTGACAGTCTAAAACCCAAAGATATTCAATTACAATCAGAGGACACAAAGAAAACCTGCAAATACTCATTTAAGAAGACAGAATCTGTTCTCTACAGACTATCAAACTAACTGGTTTATCATGTCAGCAATAGTAAAAGCACAGTTGTAGGCCCAATTCCAATTCGGCCCCCACACCCTCCCACTCAGAGATGAGTATAGCTTTGAGGAGTGTGGAGGATCTCTTCATTAAGGGGAGGGGGGGGTATAAATACACTGAGGCCCTCACATTTTGCAGATGAAAACAGGAAATTCATTGTTACGCAGAATATTTCATGTAGGATATTGTAAATAAATCAATATTTTCTAAAAGAAAATATTGGGGGGGGGGGGGGGCAGGCATGCAATGTAACCTATAACTATGTAACTTATAATTTTGTCCTGTGTGTAGAAAAGTCTATCAAATGTGTCCTCCTTTGGAAATAAACACAAAGTACTCACAGTCGTAGGCTTGTGGCATTTCATCTGTCCTTGACTCAAAGCAATGCTGCGCTTCTCTGGGAGTGTGTATTTGCTGTTCGGGGGCTTTATAACCCACTGCCACTTAAAGGTAATTGGTTTGGAATGACACATGAACATACAAATGGAATGAGAGTGGGAAGCAGGAGGGTTCAGGGGCCCAATTGGAATTGGGCCATAGTCGTTATTATATGTCTGGCATATTCATTAGCCATTTCTTCTTTTGTCTAAGTATCGAAGAGATAAATCTTACTTTTTAAGGTCATCCCTCATCAGATCCCATCTCCCCAGTCCAGTGGGGTATATGGGCCACACAGCAGGCCCGCCCTCCCAAAATGTCCATGCAGGGTACATGATATCCTGGTAGTCTGAGGTCTACACAAATCAAACATACACATGTCAAAACTAAGTATTGCATTTCATAAACATTTCAGTATGTCTGCATAAATGTACTGTCCAAAGTCTGACCTTACTGAAAGAGAAGACAGGCAGCGTTGGCTGCACCCAGTTCGGGACTTGAGGGTAATCCCTGACGTTAACCACCATCTCCAAGTCAGGTAACCTATCAATCACCTCCAGGATGAAATGCTCCACCCCACTGCACCTGAAAACATGGAACTCATTTAAGTTGTGGAAACACACAGTTGTAGATATACATATATATTTATGTTTTTGACTTTAACTCTACCTGGCAGGGAACATACAGTTGTGTTCTCTGTACAACTTGTGACCAATGATCTGGTAGTGGGTGCCCACCCCTCTTTGAACAGTTGCAGCCATGACATCCTCAGAGACGCCACCTTTAAAGGGTCGCAAGTCATGTTGTAGGACACTGAAACCGAAATTAACAAACAAATGATTCCAACTCCATATAATTTATTTAATGCATTCAAAATTAAATTTGTGATGCAGCAGTAATTATCAGTCTGGTTAGTATGTTTAAAAAAACTACCTGCAAATGTGGTATAATTTCAGTCTCAAAAATTGCATTAGTTAATTATAGTATGATTATTTTCCTGACTATGATATACAATGTAAAGAACAGATATACTGGCATCACACCCACCTTAGATGACAGCTACAGTTGACAGGGTTGCACGGGGTGTACTCTTTAACAGCATCAGATATGTTTTCTCTAATTTTCTTCCACTCTTTGCCTGTAACAACACATAGAAATGGTAAAGTGTCAGCAGTGATTGTCATGTTTTACCAATTCTATCTCCTTTAACTGTGGATCACAACACTGACTCATCCACTGTCAGGAAAGAGAGATTAGGGGTCAGTTTCCTCAGTGAGGATCCTCAAAGGACCTAGTATGTTTCTTGCATCACTTTGCTCAACTCACATAAAATGATCATTTTGGGGGTTGAACTTTTAGTCAAATGTTTCAAACAGCACAGCATCACTTGCAGCATAATAATGTGCTCTGTGGTGGATAACTCTCTCAAAAGGTGATGACTTTACCGCGTAAAGTATACTAGTAACGTTATATCAGGTAGTGCTAATTAGCAGTTAGCAGACCTATTCATAAACCGGCGCCCAGCCTCAATGAATATAAGCACCTTAGTGAATATACATCCTGTTTTGCATTGCTACTGTTAGCGAAAGTGCTAACTTTTAACCACAATTCACCTAAGAGTTAGCTTAGTTGGATTAGCTCGTCAGCTAGTTAGCTAGCCCGTGAAGTGATGAATGACTCCAACACCAAAAGTTATCTCACGGGGGGGGGGGAGGAACAGCCAACCAAAATGCAGCAAAGTCTCAATGCTAGTTTCAAAACAACTTCAAGAGTCGTATTTGTTCAAAAAAAAATGTGTTACCTGCTGCACCGACCAAACATAAATCACAAACTTGCAAGAGTATTAAGAGCCTCCACCGCCAAAGGCACTCCATTTTTCCCTCTATCCTCTAGCTGCGTCTGAGGGGAAACAAAGCCGTGGTCTGTGATCTGTTACTTCTGGCTGAATCCGGTCATTACGGTAATGCGCACAACAAAATTCATTTCACGTTACCGTAACGTTCGGGCGATTAGCGCAAAGTGGCATTAAAGGGACACTCCTCCTAAAATCGTTTTCACAATTACATTCACATTCACTAATGTCAGTCCAGTCTGCATTAGTTTAATAGCATGTGATATCATTTTTCAATGCAGAGCCGAAGCACCTTATTATTTGTGATATGGATAATGAGTCTCCTGATGAAATTCCCAAAGCTTCTCTGTTCTCATTTCTGAATTTATTTCAAGGGCATCAATGGCAACCTCATGAATGATTGTCCTTTTGATGCGCTTGACTGAGTTTCTCAGACAGGGAGAGAAAAGGAGGAGGAAACAGATCCTCCTGAGATATGGCTAAGTGACGGAGAGAGGAGGAGACAGAAGACAGGTGGAGAAGGAGTGATGTGAAAAGAGAACAAGAGAGGGCGAGAGGAGCACAGACAGAGAAAACTGATCAAATGTTAGAGAGAATATTTCATATTTGCTAGAGAGGTGACAGAGATCAAATCAGTGGGTGAATTTTATCTTGTGTACGATATCTCTTCGAGCTGGGCCTCAAGAGGTTCTTTGAGTTCTCTGCCAACTTCACTCTGACTCACAAACACCTGAACAACAATGCAGCGGATCTGGCTTCCTCTGCTATCCGGCCTCTGCCTTTGCCTGGCTTTCCTCTGCAGCGCCGAGGAAGGTCTCGAGTTCCCTAATTTTGACGGGAAGGACAGGGTGCTGGACATGAACGAGCGCAACTACAAGAAGGCTCTGAAGAGATACGACTTGCTGTGCCTGTTCTACCATGAGCCTCTGCCGGCCAACAAGGGTCTGCAGAAGCGGTTCCAGATGACCGAGCTGGTGCTGGAGGTAAGATGGGTAAAGAGATATTACGATAGAGTGCTTCTATCCTGTCTCTGTTATCATAAAGGGTTTATAAGTTTTCAGATAGCAAAATAAATCTGGCCCATACTTGGGCCACATGCTTCTTTTCTTCTGGCCCAGAATACGCCCCAGTTCTGTGGTCCAAATCTGGCCCATATACAGCATGATTGTCAGACTCTGTACTTCCACATCCGAACCACACACAGAAAATCCTCTGGCTGTCAGTCAATACTGCAGGACAAACAGCCAGAATCTACTCAGATTTGGAAGTATATGGGCCAGATTTGGGCCGAGGACCCAGGCCAAAAGTGGGCCAGTTGGGCCAAAAGTTTCATTTCGCTGCCTGGGTTGTAACTAACAGCTTTGAAAAATGACTAGCAAACTCATAGTCTTGTTCCTTGATGAGGGACATAAACAATTAACCAACTACCAACATTGTTCGTGATACATTTTTGGTCCATCAGTGCTTCATCTCGACAGTTTCAGCATCCACGCTGACGTTGCTGCTGACTTCCTCAGGCACACAAATACCTGAGTCCTGCCAAGAAGATGTCATTACTGATCAAAGGAGAGACCAAGTGTTAAGAGATGTATTTATTGTAACATACTGTGCTATGATATATCTAATGTCACTGATAACATAAACACGCCTCAGTAAGCTACACCTCAAATCGCTGCGGGTTAGCCTTGCAGCCTCACTGCCATACCTAACCTGTCATAACAAGTCAGTGTATAGTCAGTGAGTGCCTCATTCATCCTCTGTCTCCTTGACATGCAGACTATCTGCTTAACCATAAGGTGAAGGCTTCATAACTGTCATACCGTCACTATTTGATAGACAGAGTCAGTGTTTCACCTGCACACTCTCTTGCAGGTGATGATTTTAATCCCGTTATTCACACTCCTCTGTGGTTCACATGTATCCAGGGATTGTTTCTAGGTCATTCTGTTAATTATAGCTTGCCCCCAAAACTCTACTATCTGGCTGTGAACTAGAAATAAGAAGATGTGCTCTTGCATCCCTGCCCATCTTATTTATAAGCTAAATGCAAAAGAAATGCATGTCTTTTTGTTTTTTGTTTTTTTTTGTCAGCACCTTACTACCTTTTCAGTTATCAGTTTTGCATTCCCGTTACATTTCATGCAGCGTTTGAAAGCGGAAACACAAAGAGCAAAACTGAGTTTCAGCCTCTTCGGTGGAGTTTTATGAATCTGTTTTCCTTCCTCAAGAACTGCGAGTTGAAAGGCAAGAAGTCCTGACACAGCTTCCCTCTAACGAGAAATCTCCACAGGGGGCTTTCAGCACACAAACGCACATACGGCTTGGTAATGAAAAGATGTATTGACGAAGACGGCAGCAGCTGTGGATGCCAGCTCAAATACACAGCGTTGAACTAAACACACAGCGCCGCGAGGGTGTTGGTATGAGGTGTTTTGATCTTAGACTGAGCTATGGTAATGGTCATGGTGATTCCAGTTACGCACTGTTACATAACTCTGCTAGTTACTGATTTTTAGATTGTTACATCTAAATAATTGTTATGATCCAAATGAGGCAAAACTTCACAAGAAAAATCATCAATTTGTCATCTTTCCTTTCCTGTTAATCATTCGCACCCTTTACGGTTTATTTCCTGACCCCTTCACTGGGTCAACCACATCCCTATGAGGGTCGAAACGCTGTTTCAAAGCTTTCTGCACTGCACTGCGAAAGAGATCCGGCGAAAATGACATCCACTAAATCACTTTATTTCATTGAAATTCTTTTTTTGAAATACATAATACATGAAGACAAAAAAACTTTAAAAAATGCTTTACTTGAAACGCAAGGAAGGAATAGTACATTTTTCACAAAGTAGAAATTCAGGGTGCTTTAGAAACTGGATAAAATAAGTAAAATAAAATACAAACAGCAGTGGATAGACAGTTTCCAATGTAAGATTTAAGATGAGGTTTGGCTTTAAAGGGCGTCATAACAGCAAATGAAAGTCTTGTTTTTGCTGACACTGAGGGTTTCACTTCTCACCTCGCTCCAGTGATGTACAAGTGTACAGTACATCATTACATCACCATTGGGTGTGGTCTGACTTGAAACTTTCAACCAGAGAAGCTGCTTTTCAGCTGTATAATAAGTTGCTATTTAAATATTGTCAGATTTGAAGTCCCCAAGACAATCAGGGAGGTCATTCCAAGTAAATGTAACTAAAGTAAGGGGTTGGTAAACCAGTAACACGAGTCCTTTAGGCCAGCAATTTTTTTTTTTTTGATGATAAACCGGCGGCTGCAAAACTTTCAATCTGATTCCAAGACAACGTTTAAATTTCAGTTTTCACAGATCAAGTGTTAAGGTTTGCAGTTTGTATGTTGTGCCGGCAAAAAGGTCTAATGCTGACTGGCATTCGTCTCATGTGAACATCCAGCTCACAGCTCAGGTCCTGGAGAACAAAGACATCGGTTTTGGGATGGTGGACTCCCAGAGGGACACCAAAGTCGCCAAAAAACTGGGTACGTGTATGATGCATTTGTCTTCCTCATTCCGCAGTGACCTACCACAGTATGAGCTGCACTGCTGTACATGTTGAATGTTGTACCACAGTGCTGCACTCCTGTAACACATAATGTACAGTAGTGTCATTTTACTTTTCTCTACATGTAAACCCCCCTGAATAGCTTTCTTAAAGTCACAGAAAATACTTTTGTCTGTCTAATTAGGCCTGGAGGAGGTGGGCAGCTTGTACGTCTTCAAGGATGACCGTGTCATTGAGTTTGACGGGGAGCTCTCAGCAGACACACTGGTGGAGTTCCTGTTGGATGTGAGCGGAGAACTGATTCTGCTACTTTTTTTGATGTGTAATCTCGTAAACCACGGAGGAAAGAAATCCGCAAGCAATTAGCAGCTGCAGCCTCATTAAGGCACTTGTAAATGATGTAATTCACAGTAACAAGTTTCAGCAGGAAAAGCACTCATGTCATTTTACACCAAAGGTATTTCTTATTGAAGCGATAATCTGTGACATTTTCACATGAATAATTTTAAGATATAGATATAGAAATAGTTTGATGTGCTGGGAAATATGCTTACCCACTTTCTTGCGGAGAAGTAGATGAGAATCTGTCTTTTGAATATGAAGCCACGGACAGAAGCTTGTCAGCTTAGCTTAGCATGACAACTGGAACCAGGTAGTTTCCCATTTTGATTTTTGTACAGATTAAACAAGGTATAATTATTACGTTATCTTGAGATAATGGGATCATTTTTAAGTTCCAAGATAACGGGGCTTTGTTTTCTCAAGATAATGGGATAATTATTCCCATTATCTCAGAATCGAATAATTATCCAGATATCTTATGGTAATTATTTCATTCTCTTGACTATCTCTCATTATCTCAAGATGATGGAATAAAAAAAAATATATGCAAGTATCACCTTTCTCGGCTTACTTAATAAAGAGTATAGTCTAGACCTACTCTAATTGAAAAGTGATTTGAGATACCTGCTGTTGTGTTCTGGCACTAAAGAAAATTGACATATTTTCCAAAATTGTAGCGTTTCTTGGCAGTGAAAATCACCCAACTGTCTTATACTCTGCTAGGTGTTGGAGGACCCAGTGGAAATGATCAATAATGCCATGGAGCTGCGAGCCTTTGAGAGAATGGAGGAGGACATCCGCCTCATTGGCTACTTTAAAGGAGAAGACTCACGTTAGTTTTATCACCAAAGCAAACGTGCCGGTGTCTGTGTGTAAATTATTGCATTTGTTTTGTATTTACAAAGACAATGTAATGACATCACAGTGATGGGTACAATGATGGGTTGAGAATGCATGTACATCTGCACTAGCTGTCTCCTAAAGTCGCCTCAATCCATTCCCCAGACACTAATGGGATGTAGAGGCTAATGGAGCTACATCACCATATAGCCTAACTGGCTGCTAAAGGGAAACCTGATTCCAGACTGTGGCACTCTCACTCAGTCCCTCGAGAGCCTTTAAATAGCTTCTAGTTCCCTGTCTAATAGGTCAAACTGCAATTATAGTTCCAAAAAAAAAAAAAAAAAAAAGGCAGAAAAAGTGAGATCAGGAAGATGCTATCTAGTCCTATATGACAGTGGCATGAAGTTTCATTATAGAGCCTATTTCTATCCAGAGATAGGTTGGTCCTTGGATGTGACCTTGTTGGGAGCACAGCCCGGAGCGCGTTACAAGCGTATAAAACTGTATTAAGGGAGACTTTGTTACAAGGGTGAAGACAGTTGAATCATGATGGGAAATTGAATGAAGAGAGTGGGTTTCGCTGCTTGCCTTCCTGATCACATACTGTAGATCCGACTGGGAATGCAACCTGAATGTGAATGATGAATTTCCACACTTAAATCTGTTTTGCTTTCCTTTCTCAGCTTGAATGTCTCATCGGTTTCTGTCTCTCTCCCCCCCTCAGACTATAAAGCTTTCCAGGAGGCCTCGGAGCGCTTTCAACCTTACATCAAGTTCTTTGCCACATTTGATAAATCTGTAAGTCCTCATGTATAACATTAAATCCGAATTTCCCAAAATATGAGAATCATCATGCAGATATAGCTGTAAGACATAGTGTTAATTTCTCTCATATAGCCTACACATTCCATGTTAATACACTCATTAAAGGAATGGTGTAACATTTTAGGAAATGCACTTATTTGCTTTCTTGCCAAGAGTTAGAGGAGTGAGAAGATACTACTTTCATATTTATATGCTAAATACGAAGCTAGAACCTGTAGCTGGTTAGCTATTGGAAACAGAGTGAAATTAATGAAATTAATGAATTAATTTAACTAATTATCACCTTTTATCTCATTTGTTTAATTAATGCAAAATTCAAAGTGTAGGAAATAAAAAAATAAATTAAATTAAATTAAATTAAAAGTAATTTGTGAATTTCATAGGAGCTGTTTCCCACTAGCTGCTTCCAATGTTTATGCTAAGCTAAGCTAACTGGCTGCTGGCTGTTGCCTTATTTAATAGACAGATATGAGAATAGTGTCACTCTTTCTTTTCATTTACTACTTTAATATGAAACACTTTAGGGTTCCATAGTTTCCTCTCTTTTTTCCAGTCTTTATGCTAAACTAAACTAACCAACTACATAGTTCTTGGCAACATCAAATTGAAATGATAGGAGATACTGCAGCTGCGTGAAAAACTTTGTTATTTTTAAGTCCAGATCTGAAAACACTAAAATTCACAAATGGTCAAAGGTCAACTTCACTGTGATGTCATGATGTTCTGCAAAAACAACTTTGGCTATGATGCTGTAACTCAGGAAGGGGAGATTGTGACCATATTTCCTGCAACTTGGCTGGTTGGTGAAGGCATACAACCGCGAGGGGGTAATTCCTGGCATGTTTTGTGTTTTAGGTAGCCAAACATCTTTCCCTTAAGATGAACGAGGTGAATTTCTATGAGCCGTTTATGGAGGAGCCTGCCATCCTGCCTGGCAGACCTCTGTCAGAGATGGACATTGTCGAGTTTGTCAACCAACACAGAAGGTTGGCTTGAGTTAGATTATTTTAAGCACTGATATTTAAGCATTTGGTGGGTTTTTATGAAAATGTGCTCTTTGCAGGGCTACGCTGAGGAAGCTCCGGGCAGAGAATATGTTTGAGACATGGGTGAGTGGTTGTTTGGTCTTACCAGAGAAGACAGAGCTGGTTCCCCAAACTATTTTGCATAAATGTATTTTCATTAAATTGATTAAAACCTGTTTGGGATGCCACATCAGGGGGATCCAGAGAGTGCACTCTGTATGATAAGTCACATCAGGTCTGTAAACTTTTCTCTATTTCTAGGAAGACGACATGGATGGAATACATATTGTCGCGTTTGCTGAGGAAGAAGATCCGGGTCTGTACCTCTAAATCAGAGCCTTTTGTCCTTTGGATTTGGATGTTATTTCTTCTTTTATATTCTTTAGCACCTGTAAGTGAGCTTAGGTTTCTCTGCCCTGTCATCCTCAGATGGATACGAGTTCCTGGAGATCCTGAAAGACGTGGCCAGAGACAACACCAACAATCCAGAACTCAGCATTGTCTGGATTGATCCGGATGACTTTCCTCTGGTTCTGCCTAAACAAAAATTTATCTCAAAATACACTGGTATTTATAACGGTCTCTGATAGGCTAAGTGAATCTGGTTTGTCTTGTCCCTCCAGCTGACCACTTACTGGGAAAAAACCTTCAAGTTGGACCTGTTTAGACCTCAAATTGGTGTTGTCAATGTAACAGATGTAAGTAAAGGTAAAAATCTTACTGTGCCAAACTGAAGTACTTTTACCCTCTGTCTTGACCTTTTTGATCCTTTGTGTTGTAGGCGGACAGCGTGTGGCTGGACATGTCCAACGACGAGGACTTGCCCACTGCGGAAGAGCTGGAAGACTGGATAGAGGATGTCCTGTCAGGGAGGGTGAACACTGAGGATGATGATGAGTCAGCTGATGACCTGGAAAACCCTGACAGCTACATCACAGAGGATAACGACGAAAGTCATGACCTAGATGATGATGATGATGATGACGGTGATGACTAAACTGAATGTCCAGGGCTTGGCACCTTAGAAACAATTTGTCGACTAATTCAAATGTTCTCATTTCAAAGACATGAAATTAAAAAGAAGTAAGGTAATTTAATGTCTCCCAGATATACAAAATCTAGACTATGTAGACTGTGGTTAAGTTAGTTAGGCTGATAAAACAGAACTGATAAAAGGTCATTATGGGAACATTTGTGGCCCTGTTTAAAATAATGCTACCCTAGAGCAGTGATTCTCCTAAACTCACCAAGGATCAAGATATCAGCAAACTAAAGTTTCTGTGTTACATAGACATGTAAGTTAAAACTGCAATAATTGATTTTTTGGCCACTTGGGGCAGCACAAGAAAATATAAACACAACACAGACATATCACCTTCAGTTGCTATGGCTGATGATGATGATGATGATGATGTATTAACAGTTGCCTATTTACACATTCATTCAAAGGAACATTAGCATTTAATTACAGTCCAAAATGTACTCTCTTTGTGCCCCTGTTTTGCTCTCAACCAACTACAGAGAAAAGCTGCTAAATGCTCTACTATGTTCACCAGCTAGTTACTAACTATAGCCCCTTTTCCTCTGGTCAAAACACCCACCACGATCTGCTAACATCTGGCTTTTATCAGTAATGGAAAGGGGTACTATTGGCATCCACACCTGGGTCAAATGGCTCTGCATTAGACGCGGGTATTTATTCGGCTCAAACTTCACACACCTGGGTGAACCTGCCAATTTTTGCTCCTTTTTTTGCTGCGATGTCTTTCAGAGCACATACACTGTACCTAAACCGTGGCCATACTGCAAAAAACACAGCGGCTACAATGCGTGTGGGGACAAAACAGTGAGCTGCAGCCCTGAAATAAGTTTTAAAAACATGCAATCACTGATCGAAGCATCTCACACGGGGGCTCCGCCACTTTTACAGGAGCACCACCCTGGGGATGAGATGTGACATATCCGTTTCACCAGTATGCACGGCGGCTAGCAGCTCACTCTGTGCGTGCGCTCTGCAAGTGCATGTGATGACATCGCTCCTCGCAGTTGTGCGTGTTTGTCCTCAGTCCGAACAGAAAGGCAAAGTTGGCTGACTTATTAGTAGGTTTCCCCACATTTCAAAAAAAAAACATTTACACCTGCAAATTTTGGAGTAAAAAGTGTATTTGTCTGTTAACCATTTGGTTCTGGACAGGCATCTGAGGGGAAGTGTGATAATGTTGCATGTTTGTCACTGTGAGTGACACCCTTCACATTACACATAGCAATTTGATCAATTCCTAATTAAAAAATAATGATCATAGCAACTTTAAGGTTGATATAAATGATTAAATAGTTATAAGGAATTCTACTGGTGTGTATTTGTATCTATGTGAACAAAACATTTTTGCTCTAAATAGAATAGGAATTGAACTGTTTTCTTGCGATCAATTGAAAAAAAGAATACTTATATATTAACTGGTGATAGTCTAACACAAACCTGTATTAAAAGACAGTATTAAAAGTGCTTTTTGAATGCAGACTTGGTGCAGATTTTCACAATGTAAAACAAAATTTAATAAAAGTACATAACTACTATGTGCACATCTTTTACAGTGAACTTCATATGTTGTTTTTAAGATGGGTATGTGAGAACACACACTTAATTTTTCTCCTCAGTACAACAGATTGGCACTTTTTCCTCCCCCAGTCAATTAGCAATTTCACCTTGAATTATTCAAACATCAGTGAATAATTCAGCATTGTTATGCCTCCTAAAGGGAGTAGAGACCTGGACCGTGAGGCCGGCGGAGGTTGGGGGTGAAGGAGTCGGAGAGAGACGGGCTCAAAGGCTGCCCACCGGGGCCCTACACACTGCATAAGGAGCGGACACACTCCTGCTGAACCCGTACCGCTGGACATGAATTAATAATACAGGGCCATGCAAGAATCATTATTCCCCTGGAGGCGGATGTGATGCAGTGTGTAAACAGGATGCCTGTATGATGGTGTGGGATTTACACATAATCCATAGCACAGACAGAAAGATGAGAACATCAAACTGTGTGCATTTAAATGTGACCTGGGGCAAGAAGACATGTCACAGTCTCTCCGGAGGAAGAGGGAGCAGACAGTGTCATGCTGCAAGTGTTGCGATGTTTTGCAGGGCTTCTAGGTTACATAATCGTGTGAATGTCAAGTGTGATGGTGTTTTACATGAACGCACTTTAGAGAGAGCATGAAGACCGATCTCTCTCTCTCCAACACACACACCCAAGAGAGGAAGGATGGCAACAGTACCAGTACGAGGATCTGACAGGTTCAAAATAAAAGAACAAAGAAAAGACATGAGTAAGATGCATTAAGGTGTAGCTTTCTGTTCAAAACTGAAACCTCCAGAAGCAAGAGGCATTTCCGCTCTTGCTTTGATCTGCACATAACCAACTCATTACCAAATAAATAGAGAGGGAGGAAAGAAGGCAAGAAAAACATTCCATTTAGATGCAAATGCTCCTCATTTTCCACTCTATCCATCTCTCCTCCTCATCCTGGTCCTGCATGGATCAGGCAGGGTATGGGAGGGGGATTAAACCATGGACAGATGAGTTCCGACAGGCGGCCTCGCGCCACGGGCCCAAGGAAGGATGAGGTTGTTCGTTTTCAGCACGGGACACTGACATTGACATTCATTTACCCACGAGGCCTGGCTGTGCTGCTCTGACAGGCTGACGGCAAGCCAATTACCACAGAGCTCCATGACAACAAAAAGCCACCAAAACAAGGCCAAAAAAAAAAATGGAATTTTTGCTCCAGCATGTCAGGCAGGACCCGGCGCCTAATGGGCAGCGACAGAGGTGAGTGTTAGCAGGCCTGCAGCTGGGGCAAGAAACTAGTGCATATGGAGATGCTGAAGATTAAGTTCAGGAGAATGGCAGAGAGGTAATGACAGATGCAGTGCACTTGAAAGTCAGTCATTAAAGACATTCTAAAAACAGCTAGTGATGCTGCAGACTTTCTGACTGTAGCTGTGCAGTCTGGCTTGGCTGCAGGGAAAATGGAACAAATAAAAATCATCATTGGTAAAAATCTGTCTTCCATGGAGGCTGAGAAGAGAATAATTAGTTTTAGTTTCCTGTGATAATGGGACAAATCTAAAGGCTGTTTTCTCCCTGTAACAGGATAATTCATGAGAAATAACCTGTTGAATTCTAGACAGAACAACGTTATCATCCTGGTAGCATGAGAAAAATATAATTAAATCATCTTGAGATAATAAAAATGAAATTCTCACAAACATGGCCATTTCTGACTTCCACAGTTTTTGACCTGTGTAGTACAAAATATTTTGTGGTGCATATTCATGACGGTTTTTTTTTAATTTAATTTCATTACAGTATTCAAGTTTATTTTACGTTTTATCTTAGGAAGTCATTTGGGATCATTTGGGTTTACATGAAGGCTTGAAATGTTTTCGGTAAAAAATGAATGATATTTTATTTCAAATGTTTACACCTGAATTTGGTTTAGAAAATGAATGTATTAACAGATTATCTGCAGATTATCTCTTAAAATTAAAAAATGATGGTACATGTATTCCTTAATTTGTACATTTTAGTGAAAATAAATAAATAAATAAATAAATAAATAAATCTGTGGACATTTGCACAGTTGCAGTTAGGCCTCATTTTCCTGAATCAGTTTGGTAGCTACAAGTCTTCTTATGCACGACAGCCACCTTTAACTTAAAGTGAAACCTTTATGCTAAGAGGCATTCCGGGATATAAAAGAAATCACAAACTGAAAAGAAAAAAAAAATGAAAAAGAAAAGTGGAACGGTTTGCAGACAGTTATAGAAAGACTTCATAAAGTCTTTAAAACCTTTTGAGTTAAAAAAAAAAAAATCACAAACTGAGGTGAAAGTAGAAAAACAGGACATCAAACACAGTTTGCACTCAAAAAAAGTGTCAGTCTCATAAAACTAACAACTTATTCACTCCACAAGACAACGCCATACAGCAGTTATACAAATGTTCATAAAAATGTTTATTTTTTTTTTTTATACAAATGCTAATGCTGTGAATCTGAAACATCCGTTACATTGCAATGTCACGTGATCATCATAAAGCTGTCAGACAAAAACCAAACCATGACATAGGACTGTGACCTGCCAACGGCGTGACAGATGGTGGCGATGAAGAGGAGAGGGGAAGAGGCTGGTCATGTGAACTGGAATGGCATACATACATACATACATACATACACACATACACACATGCGTGTTTACATAAATAGATACAGTGTAAAAACAGGAGGCACAGTCACATTGGGATCATACAAAGTTCATATGTCAGTAGGTACAAAAAATGACCAGTGGCAGGTGCTTACAAAAGATATTTGCTGTTGGAAACAGCAAAAAGTGTTTGTTTTTTTCTTGTTGTTTCCAGGTGGATTATCAGCTACAAGTTTACATTGACTGAATGTGTCTGCTGCTGCCCTCAGGTGGGCAGAGTGACAATACGAAGTTTACCAGCCAGGGGGCAGTAGGCGACAACCCTGCTCATGGCCACAGAGGATTTGTGATTATGGTTTTTCTTCTTGACTGAGTTTTTCAGTGACTCTCTTTGACACGTGGTGAATTTACTGGATACGTTTTGACAGGGACAGAGCAGTCAACTCTGAAAGGATCTTAAAGTGTCGTTTTAGTGCCATTAGCTTCATTTCACTGTATTCTTCTGGCTTTACAACATCAGCTGATTCATCAGGTGAAAGAAATAATACAATAAAGTTCCCTGTGAGCCTTCCAGTGAAGCGGCTGACCTCGAGGGATTCAACAGAGGTGAGACAAGGTAGCAGAGGAAAACCAGACGGTCCAGTTGGGAAGGAGGTTCCACCCTGCTGCAGCTCTGACTGTTACACACTGCTGATTCATTGTCATCTATTATATATTCTAGTGATACAAGCAAACCCTGTGAGCCCTACACATGAAATCATACTTACATAAATACTGCAAATTCTCAAACAGTGGCCTCTGGTCAGCGCAGCGGGACAGAAACAGGTCTTTAGTTCCTGAAGTCTTGATAAATTCAGTATGATAAATATTTCCTCCTGCATTTTCCCCAAACAATGTTAAGAAACTTAACACTTCCTCCAGAATTTCACATTAAAATTATCATTAAAATGACCTCAGCCACTGTAGTAGCATGCCTCTCTCTCTCTCTCTCTCTCTCTCTCTCTCGTTTCCTGTTTCTCTACTTTCAAATAAAAGCAGAAAAGTGTCTTGCAGCCTTCCTTCCACAGTGGGCTTTTAATGTGAAAGACATCAGGAAGTGTTGGCTTAACATCCTCAACCTCCATCAACATCTTTACCAGACAGGGGACGGTATTGTTTTCACCTTGTGAGTCTGTGCGTGTGTGCGTGTGTCATCATGGCACAGTGTTTTCCTGGAGACGCCTCCTGTTGCCGGAACTACCACAGAGACTTTGTGGTGATGGTGATACAGTCACAAAAGTTTACAGTCGGCCTGTAGTTTATTATTTCTGTTAAACTTGAGAAACTGGGAGCAAGATAAAATGATTCTGTGGTTGGGAATTTGTGCTGTGGAAATGTGCATTATACTGAATTTACCATTTTTATATGCAGTATTTGAATACCAGCTATTATTTGACAATTGACAGTATTTATTCTGCAACCCACAGTTGGGGGCTCTGGTCTGGAGTAATCAGTAGTACTTTTTATTTTTGACATCGTGGCTCTGTCTCTCCTCCTCGCTTGCCTTCCCCTTCCATCATGTCAGGCAGATACGGCAGACATGAAAGCCCTGAGAAGGTTACTGAACCGATGAGGCAGGGCAAATGTTTTTTGGGCATGTATCCATCTCTGTGCATCCTTTCTGTTCTGGTTCATTCAGAGTTCGCCCCGGTGTTTAACATTGCACGCTTGTGTTGTTCCCAGCTGGATCGGAAATATTTCTGATTTAGCTCCATTGCACCTGGAGAGGAGTCGTGCACCAAAACAACCCAAAGTGTCCAACTTTGGCTGCTAAGATTAGCACTGAAGGGTGCTCCTGTACGGCTTAGGACAGATATGTTGGAGTTTGACATCTCAAATGTCAAAACAAGTACTTGTCTGGAGCACTGCAGACGTCCTGAAGTCGTGATGAGGAAAGGAAAACAGTCTGAGATCCTTTTTGAGCAGGATGAGATCACATACTCCAACCTGTTTAGGCATTTACAAACATACATGAATGTGCATTTGATGCAAAATCTGACAGAAGTTTGGTTTCATTTTTTGTCAAATGCATTTAATTTGGTTTTCAATGGACATTAGTCCATTTAATTCTCAATCTGCTGACGTCAAATGTTGTAGAGGAGACGGCAGCACAGGTGAGATATTTGTCATATGTATCCATCAGGTTTCAAATATCAAAATCTGAGTCACACCACTGCCGTCCTTAGTGGTTTGTCTGTCTGTCTGTCTGTCTGTCTGTCTGTCACATGGAAATAAAGGAGTGACCAAGACAAAACATGTCTCTGAGGACATCAGAAACCTCAAGTGTTCCCGTCTTGTTTGACTCCAAACACAAAAGGAACAAGTGATTGCCACATAAACTGACACACACACATACACACACATACACTCACACATACTGTATGTGCACACAAGTCCACGTCCGAGGCGTCCGAGCTCCCGTGAGCATAATCCTGTGATGATTCTTCTTTTCATCCAAATCAAACATGAAAGAAATCAATATATTCAAACATGTGTGTGATATATAGATTCATATATAATATATGAAAACTCAAAAAAAAGTTAAAAAAAAAAAAAACTGCAAACCCAAAATGAAAACATTTGAGAGCAAGAAAAGAAAAGGTGAGGGGTAAAAAAAATAAAATAAAATAAAAAAAAAGTTTTCAAGTCCTACACGGAGGTTTCGGACTGTAGCCGCAGGACAAACTTGTGTGACTTGGGGTCGATGTATTCCTCTGACATCTGGATGTAGGGGATCTTCTTGGACGTCACCACCAGGCTGAAGTCCACACACTTGAGCAGGAAGACGGTGCCGTCCTTCAGGCCGCTGGTGACCGACGCCTCGCTGATCAGCGTCCACTGGCGGGCGAGCCAGTGGTCCCGACTGTACTGCAGGGTCGGACCCGGGGTCAGGTAGCTCTCCAGAAACGCCTGGGCAGGAGGGACGAAGAGAAACACAATTTTGTCACATCTTAGAACAAGAACAAGTCTCCATGTGACCGTCAGGTGTTAAAGTCAAAGGCCTGACCTTGGGTGTCATGTTGTTGGTGATGCAGAAGGCCAGGTGCTGCTGGATGCTCTCCATGCTGTGGCAGTGCTGCTGTTTGGTGGTCCTCAGGTACTTCTGTAGGGCCCGAGCCATGGAGGGGAAGATGGCCTGCGCTGCCTCTCGCGGGTCCATCACGTCCCCTGGAGCCTTCTTCTGCTCCTCCTCCTGCATACGCTTGATATGAGTGAACGCCTCCTCCACTGCCACCACAAGTCTGGGAGGAAAAATGGCAGACAGACAGACAAAACTCAGATTAGAGTCTAATGATGGAGCAATACAATACAATTACTCATGATTTACTCTCTTGTAACAGTGAAGATATTTTTTTTTTATTGTATTTGTGTCACTTTTCCGACACTTTGAGACGAGTGGGACTAATTGGGGATATAAAGTCACAAAGAATTACAGGTATCCTGCAGATGTACCAGTTTTTCCTTCCTCCTCACTCTCTCTTTCCCCAAAAGCCTCTAACTACAGCTACACTGACTTCTGGTTAAGCAAGAGTGAAGAGCGTGTGTGATGGGAACAGAACAGTTCAAGTCTGGTCTCAAACGAGAAGTCTTATTCCAAATCGTCCCCTCAAATCTTGGTCCAGTCCAGCATGAAAATATGATATCTATTTATTTTTTGATGTTATAAAAAATATTGCATATGGTGGGACATATCGTGATATTTCATATTATCGAATTGCGGCCCAAGTCTGTTTATTGTCCCCAGCAATAAAAAAATCAGGCCCCAGCAAGAAGAGCTCTCTGATGCTGCCCTTTTACGCTCCTGACACTGAATATTTCTCCATCAATGCTTGATTTTACTCACCGTGCTCTGCGCTTGCGGACACGCCTCTCGTGCTCAGCCTCCTCGTAGTACAGCTCGTTGTGGCTGGAGTCTCTGCGGCGGGCAGCGGCTGCGATCATGGCTCTGGACTGGGAGTGGGCGAGTCCGGCTGCTGCATTGTTCCCCGGGCCTGTCATGACAAACAGACAAGACAAGATTGGTTACCATATGTGTGTGTGTGTGTGTGTGTGTGTGTGTTGCAGGTAAAGAGTCAGTCACAGCCTCAGAAAAGGTACAAAGGAACAAAGAAATCTTTGGTGATGACATAAAGTGCAATGTGAGGGAACAAGCTGCTTTTAGAGTGGAGGGGTAGATTATTAACGCACATAAACCTCTGCCCATTTCCTTTTATCACAAAGATTAATAAAACCCCAGGAACTGACAGGAAAAGCCACACAAAGTCGTAATTATAAACTGTTCCAAGCACTGTGATAATTCAAATATCTAAAACATGTGGCTCACCCGCACACGGCTATTGATATTCAAACATTCCCATTACTCTGCCATTCGGTGCCTGCAGGAGGAACGGGGCGTCCAATTAAATAAGCGTCTCGGGCAACTTCAAAAGTTTATATTTTTGGATTGAGGACAGGAGGCAGCTGATGAACTCTGTCTGATGTTAATGCAGGTTAAAAGAAGGCAGAGCGGGTGAATTATTAATGTGGGGCAGAGATCTTGCATGAACAGAATAATTCATGGTCTGAGAGCAGGGAGTTTTCAGCGCTCCCTGCTCTTGGTGTTACTGTGGGTAGAGAGGGTTTACTGGTGATGAATGTTACGGTGAAAACCATGTTTCAGAATTTTGTACATATGCTTATTTTAACCAACTTTCTATGGAAGACTTAACGTGCCTCAATAAAAAGCCATCAAACTAAGAAATGAAGTGAAATGCAGTCAGAGATGTAGTCAGGAACAAAGTACAAAGTACTGACCGAAATCTTTGCATATGACATAGTTACTGTTTCTTTTTAATTTAATAAATAAAGTAACAGTGTATTTACATTTGAATTAATGCTCATATTTAACATCTGCTTGCTGCAGGAGTGTATTTAGTTCTTTCCACTTTGAAAAATCACCAAAAAATGTAATATACCAAAGACAGCCCAAACTTTTATTGACTGAATTAGCTCCTAGTGCTATTTAAAATGGAGACAGTGGAGAGAGAGAAAAGTGAAAATGTTTTGTCTCATCTGCTGTAGTTCCAGCTGTTATTCTGCTATGCATGAAGCAATGAACAGAGCCAGCAGACCTGGGATCAGGAGACCAGAGCTAACTAAGGGGTCGTGCATGAATGCATATCAAAATAAGTAATAAGATACACATAAAATATGAATGAATAACAAATAGAGGTAGAGCAATTAATGTTTTCAAATGTAATTCATGATTTTTGTAACTCATTACTACGCATCTCTGAACACAATACACATATTATAATGAAATATTTAACAAAATGAAATAAAGGGGTAAAAAGAAAAAGAAAAAATAATAAATAACAAATAATGTTTTTTCCCCCCCAAAAATTTAATAGCGAGAGTTAATGCAACTTAAGACTTAAATCATATTTAAGACATGTTACGATAGGCCTAAAATTCGGAGTATTGGAGGAGGACCCTGTTATTTCATTGTTTGCTTTGTTTTTAGGCATTATAAATCTCCCATATTTTGAGAGAGAATTGCTTGGCAAAAAAAAACCAAAAAACCTTTTATCTGCTGCGAATCATTTTCAATTCCCAATATGTACAGCAGAGAAAATAAATGGAAACCAAATAACTTGTCAGGCATCGTAAAAATCAACTGAACCCATTTGGATGCAATGTAATTGAGTGCTACGGCTGCTTTGCGCCCAGCGCTGCACCACTCTTTAATTAAGGAAAGATTATTGTCTGTCCCTGAGTTCGACTTGTATGTTACAATGTCGGTGCGGCTGGAGAAAGAAAGGAGGAGAGGGAAGTAAAAGCCTGAGACAAGAGAGTGGGAGAGAGATGGAGAGGCCCCTGACCAGCTGCTGCAAGATGGAAATGAAGGAGGATGAGACACGAGAGAGAGATGACAAGACCGGCAGCGTAATAGCTATTGATTTATCAGCCATCACCGCCACCGTCTCCCACTAACATCTGAGAGGACGGAGAAGAAAGGAGGGAGACAAATGGCAGCAGAAAAAAAAAAAAAAGGAAGAGGGAGTCAAGTTAGTGCAATTAAATGAAGCTTGAGTACACTTAAGGGAGAGCGATAATTTAATAGCGGGTTTGTGTTACATTCTACCAGCTGTCGTGAGGACGACTTTGAACTTTTTCATCAACCTGTGGCATGCAAAGAGTGAAGAGAAGTGGTGAACGTGAGTGGATCCATGGTGCGTTAGTGAGTGTGTGTAGCAGTCAGGGTGTGTGTTTTGTTTTGTGTTTCCCGTGTGTTTAGCTTTAAGGACGTGTGACGTGTGACGGGGGGGGGGGGGGGGGGGGGGTTGGAGATTCAAAGATGACTTTTTTTTTTTTATTTTAAGTGAACACCAGCAGTCTGTGAGGGTGCTTTGGTTAGAAGCTGCATTTACTTACTGTCAAAAAGGTAGGCTTTCAGTTTAGCTCTAAAGACATCTTAAAGGATTAGCGTCAGTGTAAAGAGAGGAGACAGTTGAGTTGAGAGTCACAGATCAAATGACCACACTTGCATTTTTGCATGTTGTAGCCCTTTAACTACAAATCACCTGTGCTTTAAATAACAGGGGACAATTTTCCCCATTCTGCTACGTCTGCAGATCAATTTTCTTGCTTCCAGGCAGCCATTGGGTTCAGCACATTCCAGTACAGTAAGGAAATCAACCTGCAGAGACTTGAACTGCGCTTCAGATGGGCGATCTGTCGCAAGGAGCAACAAGGAGTTGCTACCAGTTATGAAAAAGAAAAACATTTAAAAAAAAATTCAAGCTGCTGCAAAGACCAGAACTACTTCCACCTGAGTATTTGCAGGTTTTCTATGATAACACATTAACATCTTTGGGTTTTGTACTGTTGGTTGAACAAGAGAAGCAATTTGAATATGTCAAAAATAAGGTAATTTTTCTTATCACACTAAAATAAATGCAAATGAATGGCTGCCTGAAAGTATCAAATTAATTGGGAAATTTGATTTGGGAACCAGTCACCTGTGATGTTCCACTGTTACACGGCTAAAACATGAAAGACCAAGACAAAATAAGAATCTGGGGCAAAAGTGTTCAATATAAAGCTGAAACAATTAGTCAATTTAGTGATTAGTTGATCAACAGGAAAAAAAAAAAAAATTCACAGTTCTATGATATTTCATACACAAAATACCTAATGAGAAAATAATCCACATGTTAAATAATGAAAATATTTGTTAGCGTCAGCCCGACTGGATCAACACCACACACTTTAGTGGATATACAGATTGGAAACAATGTATATTCTGTCCAGGAAGACAAGCAACACACAGAAAAACTCAAAGACAGACCAAGACACAATGCACAACGTGGAGTACAAAGACCATCCCACTCACCCTCAGCGGGGGCTGCTGGGAACTCACCATCCACGTTGTAGACCTTGAGGCCGGCTAGGTGCTTGGCAGCGCGGGACTTGGAGGCAGAGAGCAACGCCGGGTTGTGCACTGAAAAGTCACAGTAGTAGTGCTCTAAGATGGCGAGAGCTGCCCGCTGAATACTGCAGAGGAGAAGACAGGAGACATCGTGACAGCGTGAGAGGAACGCCCTGCAGTATATCCACAACTCTTCTACAGAAGAAGAGTGAAGGAAAGAGGAGAGACCCAAAACAGAAGAGTATTAGCCAGAGGACCTTTCTGGTTTTCTTGATGCAAATGAAAAATCACATATATCTTGAGGATAGAAAGAAGCACTGAGCTGCAAGGATGTAAACACACACGGAATAAAGAACAGGATTGTTTTTTCACAATGAAACAAATCCCACAAACCAACTTAAAAATAAACTGATGAAACATGAAAGAAAAGAGAACTACAGCTGTAAAAAGAGGGCAGGACAGATGGTGACGCTGAAGGAGGAGGAGAGAAGAAGAAGGCAGCACCTGAGAAATAAAGATCTAACAGTAATACTTAAATTAATGCCTTAGTGGGAAATACCCACCATAAATGATACAAAACACAGACTCAACAACACATCAGGACACTTTTCACACAGTTAGAGGATCATATATTAAGGAAACACAGACATTGGTCATAGATCTGTGTTTATTTTAAACTCACGGGAAAGTAGGATAAGAAAGGAAGGGAGGATGGGAACAGAAAATAGAAATCAGTAGAAAGGAACTGCTCTTCATGTTGATACTTTGAGATAATTGCTCATATCTTTATGTAGGATGTAAACTATGTTTCATACCAACATGGACTGATAAACAGTCCAGTTTGGAACTAAGACAGTATGACCCCTCGCAGCTGCAGTTTGTTGCTATCCACACTGACCA